>NW_028252534.1:0-650465 GCF_964263255.1 Lissotriton vulgaris
GTCCTGAAACGCGTCTGGCTGTACTTTGTGATGCCTGAATCCTTGGTTGGGGACTGCTGGTGAGGTGTCGATAATAAAAGCATTTGAACTTTCACGAAGCTTCCTGAGGCCTCCTTCTTGGTGCTACCTGTTGTATGGATGATTAACGGCTTTGAACGGCCGTAAAGGAAGGCTCACCGCTGCTCTGCGGGTCTGGCTTGGCTCCAATTTGGAACAAGAACTACCGGGAGGAAGACGTAAGGGCACAGTTCAGGCCTGTTGCCTGCACGAAGTTCTATCGGCTCCTGGGAAGCAAGGCAGCCACTTTGTCAAGGTCAGCACATCAACCCACATGGGTTTTTATCAACTTCATTAAATTAAAGGAATAAAGAAGCACACCCACTGGGGAAAACTAAGACGGACTACAAGCACCATAAGGCTGTGGTTACAGCCACACCCACCGGGGCGGGTGCTTGGAAATGAAAATGTGCGTCCAGAGTGCAACTCTTTCATTCCGTGTTTGTGCCACTGAAGAAAGGATTCCAATGTCCTGAAATGCGTCTGGCTGTACTTTGTGATGCCTGAATCCTTGGTTGGGGACTGCTGGTGAGGTGTCGATAATAAAAGCATTTGAACTTTCACGAAGCTTCCTGAGGCCTCCTTCTGGGTGCTACCTGTTGTATGGATGATTAACGGCTTTGAACGGCAGTAAAGGAAGGCTCACCGCTGCTCTGCGGGTCCGGCTTGGCTCCAATTTGGAACAAGAACTACCGGGAGGAAGACGTAAGGGCACAGTTCAGGCCTGTTGCCTGCACGAAGTTCTATCGGCTCCTGGGAAGCAAGGCAGCAACTTTGCCAAGGTCAGCACATCAACCCACATGGGTTTATATCAACTTCATTAAATTAAAGGAATAAAGAAGCACACCCACTGGGGAAAACTAAGACGGACTACAAGCACCATAAGGCTGTGGTTACAGCCACGCCCACCGGGGTGGGTGCTTGGAAATGAAAATGTGCGTCCAGAGTGCAACTCTTTCATTCCGTGTTTGTGCCACTGAAGAAAGGATTCCAATGTCCTGAAACGCGTCTGGCTGTACTTTGTGATGCCTGAATCCTTGGTTGGGGACTGCTGGCGAGGTGTCGATAATAAAAGCATTTGAACTTTCACTAAGCTTCCTGAGGCCTCCTTCTGGGTGCTACCTGTTGTATGGATGATTAACGGCTGTGAACGGCCATAAAGGAAGGCTCACCGCTGCTCTGCGGGTCCGGCTTGGCTCCAATTTGGAACAATAACTATCGGGAGGAAGACGTAAGGGCACAGTTCAGGGCTGTTGCCTGCACGAAGTTCTATCGGCTCCTGGGAAGCAAGGCAGCCACTTTGCCAAGGTCAGCACATCAACCCACATGGGTTTTTATCAACTTCATTAAATTAAAGGAATAAAGAAGCACACCCACTGGGGAAAACTAAGACGGACTACAAGCACCATAAGGCTGTGGTTACAGCCACACCCACCGGGGCGGGTGCTTGGAAATGAAAATGTGCGTCCAGAGTGCAACTCTTTCATTCCGTGTTTGTGCCACTGAAGAAAGGATTCCAATGTCCTGAAACGCGTCTGGCTGTACTTTGTGATGCCTGAATCCTTGGTTGGGGACTGCTGGTGAGGTGTCGATAATAAAAGCATTTGAACTTTCACGAAGCTTCCTGAGGCCTCCTTCTGGGTGCTACCTGTTGTATGGATGATCAACGGCTTTGAACGGCAGTAAAGGAAGGCTCACCGCTGCTCTGCGGGTCCGGCTTGGCTCCAATTTGGAACAAGAACTATCGGGAGGAAGACGTAAGGGCACAGTTCAGGCCTGTTGCCTGCACGAAGTTCTATCGGCTCCTGGGAAGCAAGGCAGCCACTTTGCCAAGGTCAGCACATCAACCCACATGGGTTTATATCAACTTCATTAAATTAAAGGAATAAAGAAGCACACCCACTGGGGAAAACTAAGACGGACTACAAGCACCATAAGGCTGTGGTTACAGCCACGCTCACCGGGGAGGGTGCTTGGAAATGAAAATGTGCGTCCACAGTGCAACTCTTTCATTCCGTGTTTGTGCCACTGAAGAAAGGATTCCAATGTCCTGAAACGCGTCTGGCTGTACTTTGTGATGCCTGAATCCTTGGTTGGTGACTGCTGGCGAGGTGTCGATAATAAAATCATTTGAACTTTCACGAAGCTTCCTGAGGCCTCCTTCTGGGTGCTTCCTGTTGTGTGGATGAATCACGGCTTTGCACGGTGGTAAAGGAAGGCTCACCGCTGCTCTGCGGGTCCGGCTTGGCTCCAATTTGGAACAAGAACTATCGGGAGGAAGACGTAAGGGCACAGTTCAGGCCTGTTGCCTGCACGAAGTTCTATCGGCTCCTGGGAAGCAAGGCAGCCACTTTGCCAAGGTCAGCACATCAACCCACATGGGTTTATATCAACTTCATTAAATTAAAGGAATAAAGAAGCACACCCACTGGGGAAAACTAAGACGGACTACAAGCACCATAAGGCTGTGGTTACAGCCACGCTCACCGGGGCGGATGCTTGGAAATGAAAATGTGCGTTCACAGTGCAACTCTTTCATTCCGTGTTTGTGCCACTGAAGAAAGGATTCCAATGTCCTGAAACGCGTCTGGCTGTACTTTGTGATGCCTGAATCCTTGGTTGGGGACTGCTGGCGAGGTGTCGATAATAAAAGCATTTGAACTTTCACTAAGCTTCCTGAGGCCTCCTTCTGGGTGCTACCTGTTGTATGGATGATTAACGGCTGTGAACGGCCGTAAAGGAAGGCTCACCGCTGCTCTGCGGGTCCGGCTTGGCTCCAATTTGGAACAATAACTATCGGGAGGAAGATGTAAGGGCACAGTTCAGGGCTGTTGCCTGCACGAAGTTCTATCGGCTCCTGGGAAGCAAGGCAGCCACTTTGCCAAGGTCAGCACATCAACCCACATGGGTTTTTATCAACTTCATTAAATTAAAGGAATAAAGAAGCACACCCACTGGGGAAAACTAAGACGGACTACAAGCACCATAAGGCTGTGGTTACAGCCACACCCACCGGGGCGGGTGCTTGGAAATGAAAATGTGCGTCCAGAGTGCAACTCTTTCATTCCGTGTTTGTGCCACTGAAGAAAGGATTCCAATGTCCTGAAACGCGTCTGGCTGTACTTTGTGATGCCTGAATCCTTGGTTGGGGACTGCTGGTGAGGTGTCGATAATAAAAGCATTTGAACTTTCACGAAGCTTCCTGAGGCCTCCTTCTGGGTGCTACCTGTTGTATGGATGATTAACGGCTTTGAACGGCAGTAAAGGAAGGCTCACCGCTGCTCTGCGGGTCCGGCTTGGCTCCAATTTGGAACAAGAACTATCGGGAGGAAGACGTAAGGGCACAGTTCAGGCCTGTTGCCTGCACGAAGTTCTATCGGCTCCTGGGAAGCAAGGCAGCAACTTTGCCAAGGTCAGCACATCAACCCACATGGGTTTATATCAACTTCATTAAATTAAAGGAATAAAGAAGCACACCCACTGGGGAAAACTAAGACGGACTACAAGCACCATAAGGCTGTGGTTACAGCCACGCTCACCGGGGCGGGTGCTTGGAAATGAAAATGTGCGTCCACAGTGCAACTCTTTCATTCCGTGTTTGTGCCACTGAAGAAAGGATTCCAATGTCCTGAAACGCGTCTGGCTGTACTTTGTGATGCCTGAATCCTTGGTTGGTGACTGCTGGCGAGGTGTCGATAATAAAATCATTTGAACTTTCACGAAGCTTCCTGAGGCCTCCTTCTGGGTGCTTCCTGTTGTGTGGATGAATCACGGCTTTGCACGGCGGTAAAGGAAGGCTCACCGCTGCTCTGCGGGTCCGGCTTGGCTCCAATTTGGAACAAGAACTATCGGGAGGAAGACGTAAGGGCACAGTTCAGGCCTGTTGCCTGCACGAAGTTCTATCGGCTCCTGGGAAGCAAGGCAGCCACTTTGCCAAGGTCAGCACATCAACCCACATGGGTTTATATCAACTTCATTAAATTAAAGGAATAAAGAAGCACACCCACTGGGGAAAACTAAGACGGACTACAAGCACCATAAGGCTGTGGTTACAGCCACGCTCACCGGGGCGGGTGCTTGGAAATGAAAATGTGCGTCCACAGTGCAACTCTTTCATTCCGTGTTTGTGCCACTGAAGAAAGGATTCCAATGTCCTGAAACGCGTCTGGCTGTACTTTGTGATGCCTGTATCCTTGGTTGGTGACTGCTGGCGAGATGTCGATAATAAAAGCATTTGAACTTTCACGAAGCTTCCTGAGGCCTCCTTCTGGGTGCTACCTGTTGTGTGGATGATTCACGGCTTTGCACGGCGGTAAAGCAAGGCTCATCGCTGTTCTGCGGGTCCGGCTTGGCTCCAATTTGGAACAAGAACTATCGGGAGGAAGACGTAAGGGCACAGTTCAGGGCTGTTGCCTGCACAAAGTTCTATCGGCTCCTGGGAAGCAAGGCAGCCGCTTTGCCAAGGTCAGCACATCAACCCACATGGGTTTTTATCAACTTCATTAAATTAAGGGAATAAAGAAGCACACCCACTGGGGAAAACTAAGACGGACTACAAGCACCATAAGGCTGTGGTTACAGCCACGCCCACCGGGGAGGGTCCTTGGAAATGAAAATGTGCGTTCACAGTGCAACTCTTTCATTCCGTGTTTGTGCCACTGAAGAGAGGATTCCAATGTCCTGAAATGCGTCTGGCTGTACTTTGTGATGCCTGAATCCTTGGTTGGTGACTGCTGGCGAGGTGTCGATAATAAAAGCATTTGAACTTTCACAAAGCTTCCTGAGGCCTCCTTCTGGGTGCTTCCTGTTGTGTGGATGAATCACGGCTTTGCACGGCGGTAAAGGAAGGCTCACCGCTGCTCTGCGGGTCCGGCTTGGCTCCAATTTGGAACAAGAACTATCGGGAGGAAGACGTAAGGGCACAGTTCAGGCCTGTTGCTTGCACGAAGTTCTATCGGCTCCTGGGAAGCAAGGCAGCCACGTTGCCAAGGTCAGCACATCAACCCACATGGGTTTATATCAACTTCATTAAATTAAAGGAATAAAGAAGCACACCCACTGGGGAAAACTAAGACGGACTACAAGCACCATAAGGCTGTGGTTACAGCCACTCCCACCGGGGCGGGTGCTTGAAAATGAAAATGTGCGTCCACAGTGCAACTCTTTCAATCCGTGTTTGTGCCACTGAAGAAAGGATTCCAGTGTCCTGAAACGCGTCTGGCTGTACTTTGTGATGCCTGAATCCTTGGTTGGTGACTGCTGGCGAGGTGTCGATAATAAAAGCATTTGAACTTTCACAAAGCTTCCTGAGGCCTCCTCCTGGGTGCTACCTGTTGTGTGGATGATTCACGGCTTTGCACGGCGGTAAAGGAAGGCTCACCGCTGCTCTGCGGATCCGGCTTGGCTCCAATGTGGAACAAGAACTATCGGGAGGAAGACGTAAGGGCACAGTTCAGGGCTGTTGCCTGCACGAAGTTCTATCGGCTCCTGGGAAGCAAGGCAGCCACTTTGCCAAGGTCAGCACATCAACCCACATGGGCTTTTATCAACTACATTAAATTAAAGGAATAAAGAAGCACACCCACTGGGGAAAACTAAGACGGACTACAAGCACCATAAGGCTGTGGTTACAGCCACGCCCACCGGGGCGGGTGCTTGGAAATGAAAATGTGCGTCCACAGTGCAACTCTTTCATTCCGTGTTTGTGCCACTGAAGAAAGGATTCCAATGTCCTGAAACGCGTCTGGCTGTACTTTGTGATGCCTGAATCCTTGGTTGGTGACTGCTGGCGAGGTGTCGATAATAAAAGCATTTGAACTTTCACGAAGCTTCCTGAGGCCTCCTCCTGGGTGCTACCTCTTGTGTGGAGGATTCACGGCTTTGCACGGCGGTAAAGGAAGGCTCACCGCTGCTCTGCGGGTCCGGCTTGGCTCCAATTTGGAACAAGAACTATCGGGAGGAAGACGTAAGGGCACAGTTCAGGGCTGTTGCCTGCACGAAGTTCTATCGGCTCCTGGGAAGCAAGGCAGCCACTTTGCCAAGGTCAGCACATCAACCCACATGGGCTTTTATCAACTACATTAAATTAAAGGAATAAAGAAGCACACCCACTGGGGAAAACTAAGACGGACTACAAGCACCATAAGGCTGTGGTTACAGCCACGCCCACCGGGGCGGGTGCTTGAAAATGAAAATGTGCGTCCACAGGGCAACTCTTTAATTCCGTGTTTGTGCCACTGAAGGAAGGATTCCAATGTCCTGAAACGCGTCTGGCTGTACTTTGTGATGCCTGAATCCTTGGTTGGTGACTGCTGCCGAGGTGTCGATAATAAAAGCATTTGAAATTTCACGAAGCTCCCTGAGGCCTCCTTCTGGGTGCTAACTGTTGTGTGAATGTTTAACGGCTTTGCACGGCCGTAAAGGAAGGCTCACCGCTGCTCTGCGGGTCCGGCTTGGCTCCAATTTGGAACAAGAACTATCGGGAGGAAGACGTAAGTGCACAGTTCAGGGCTGTTGCCTGCACGAAGTTCTATCAGCTCCTGGGAAGCAAGGCAGCCACTTTGCCAAGGTCAGCACATCAACCCACATGGGTTTTTATCAACTACATTGAATTAAAGGAATAAAGAAGCACACCCACTGGGGAAAACTAAGACGGACTACAAGCACCATAAGGCTGTGGTTACAGCCACGCCCACCGGGGCGGGTGCTTGGAAATGAAAATGTGCGTCCACAGTGCAACTCTTTCATTCCGTGTTTGTGCCACTGAAGAAAGGATTCCAATGTCCTGAAATGCGTCTGGCTGTACTTTGTGATGCCTGAATCCTTGGTTGGTGACTGCTGGCGAGGTGCCGATAATAAAAGCATTTGAACTTTCACGAAGCTTCCTGAGGCCTCCTCCTGGGTGCTACCTGTTGTGTGGATGATTAACTGCTTTGCACTGCGGTAAAGGAAGGCTCACCGCTGCTCTGCGGGTCCGGCTTGGCTCCAATTTGGAACAAGAACTATCGGGAGGAAGACGTAAGGGCACAGTTCAGGGCTGTTGCCTGCACGAAGTTCTATCGGCTCCTGGGAAGCAAGGAAGCCACTTTGCCAAGGTCAGCACATCAACCCACATGGGTTTTGATCAACTTCATTAAATTAAAGGAATAAAGAAGCACACCCACTGGGGAAAAGTAAGACGGACTACAAGCACCATAAGGCTGTGGTTACAGCCACGCCCACCGGGGCGGATGCTTGAAAATGAAAATGTGCGTCCACAGTGCAACTCTTTCATTCCGTGTTTGTGCCACTGAAGAAAGGATTCCAATGTCCTGAAACGCGTCTGGCTGTACTTTGTGATGCCTGAATCCTTGGTTGGTGACTGCTGGCGAGGTGTCGATAATAAAAGCATTTGAACTTTCACTAAGCTTCCTGAGGCTTCCTTCTGGGTGTTACCTGTTGTGTGGATGATTAACGGCTTTGCACGGCCGTAAAGGAAGGCTCACCGCTGCCCTGCGGGTCCGGCTTGGCTCCAATTTGGAACAAGAACTATCGGGAGGAAGACGTAAGGGCACAGTTCAGGGCTGTTGCCTGCACGAAGTTCTATCGGCTCCGGGGAAGCAAGGCAGCCACTTTGCCAAGGTCAGCACATCAACCCACATGGGTTTTTATCAACTTCATTAAATTAAAGGAATAAAGAAGCACACCCACTGGGGAAAACTAAGACGGACTACAAGCACCATAAGGCTGTGGTTACAGCCACGCCCACCGGGGCGGGTGCTTGGAAATGAAAATGTGCGTCCAGAGTGCAACTCGTTCATTCCGTGTTTGTGCCACTGAAGAAAGGATTCCAATGTCCTGAAACGCGTCTGGCTGTACTTTGTGATGCCTGAATCCTTGGTTGGGGACTGCTGGCGAGGTGTCGATAATAAAAGCATTTGAACTTTCACGAAGCTTCCTGAGGCCTCCTTCTGGGTGCTACCTGTTGTATGGCTGATTAACGGCTGTGAACGGCCGTAATGGAAGGCTCACCGCTGCTCTGCGGGTCCGGCTTGGCTCCAATTTGGAACAATAACTATCGGGAGGAAGACGTAAGGGCACAGTTCAGGGCTGTTGCCTGCACGAAGTTCTATCGGCTCCTGGGAAGCAAGGCAGCCACTTTGCCAAGGTCAGCACATCAACCCACATGGGTTTTTATCAACTTCATTAAATTAAAGGAATAAAGAAGCACACCCACTGGGGAAAACTAAGACGGACTACAAGCACCATAAGGCTGTGGTTACAGCCACGCCCACCGGGGCAGGTGCTTGGAAATGAAAATGTGCGTCCACAGTGCAACTCTTTCATTCCGTGTTTGTGCCACTGAAGAAAGGATTCCAATGTCCTGAAACGCGTCTGGCTGTACTTTGTGATGCCTGAATCCTTGGTTGGTGACTGCTGGCGAGGTGTTGATAATAAAAGCATTTGAACTTTCACGAAGCTTCCTGAGGCCTCCTTCTGGGTGCTACCTGTTGTGTGAATGATTAACGGCTTTGCACGGCCGTAAAGGAAGGCTCACCGCTGCTCTGCGGGTCCGGCTTGGCTCCAATTTGGAACAAGAACTATCGGGAGGAAGACGTAAGGGCACAGTTCAGGGCTGTTGCCTGCACGAAGTTCTATCGGCTCCTGGGAAGCAAGGCAGCCACTTTGCCAAGGTCAGCACATCAACCCACATGGGTTTTTATCAACTTCATTAAATTAAAGGAATAAAGAAGCACACCCACTGGGGAAAACTAAGACGGACTACAAGCACCATAAGGCTGTGGTTACAGCCACGCCCACCGGGGCGGGTGCTTGGAAATGAAAATGTGCATCCAGAGTGCAACTCTTTCATTCCGTGTTTGTGCCACTGAAGAAAGGATTCCAATGTCCTGAAACGCGTCTGGCTGTACTTTGTGATGCCTGAATCCTTGGTTGGGGACTGCTGGCGAGATGTCGATAATAAAAGCATTTGAACTTTCACGAAGCTTCCTGAGGCCTCCTTCTGGGTGCTACCTGTTGTATGGATGATTAACGGCTTTGAACGGCCGTAAAGGAAGGCTCACCACTGCGCTGCGGGTCCGGCTTGGCTCCAATTTGGAACAATAACTATCGGGAGGAAGACGTAAGGGCACAGTTCAGGCCTGTTGCCTGCACAAAGTTCTATCGGCTCCTGGGAAGCAAGGCAGCTACTTTGCCAATGTCAGCACATCAACCCACATGGGTTTATATCAACTTCATTAAATTAAAGGAATAAAGAAGCACACCCACTGGGGAAAACTAAGACGGACTACAAGCACCATAAGGCTGTGGTTACAGCCACGCTCACCGGGGCGGGTGCTTGGAAATGAAAATGTGCGTCCACAGTGCAACTCTTTCATTCCGTGTTTGTGCCACTGAAGAAAGGATTCCAATGTCCTGAAACGCGTCTGGCTGTACTTTGTGATGCCTGAATCCTTGGTTGGTGACTGCTGGCGAGGTGTCGATAATAAAATCATTTGAACTTTCACGAAGCTTCCTGAGGCCTCCTTCTGGGTGCTTCCTGTTGTGTGGATGAATCACGGTTTTGCACGGCGGTAAAGGAAGGCTCACCGCTGCTCTGCGGGTCCGGCTTGGCTCCAATTTGGAACAAGAACTATCGGGAGGAAGACGTAAGGGCACAGTTCAGGCCTGTTGCCTGCACGAAGTTCTATCGGCTCCTGGGAAGCAAGGCAGCCACTTTGCCAAGGTCAGCACATCAACCCACATGGGTTTATATCAACTTCATTAAATTAAAGGAATAAAGAAGCACACCCACTGGGGAAAACTAAGATGGACTACAAGCACCATAAGGCTGTGGTTACAGCCACGCTCACCGGGGCGGGTGCTTGGAAATGAAAATGTGCGTCCACAGTGCAACTCTTTCATTCCGTGTTTGTGCCACTGAAGAAAGGATTCCAATGTCCTGAAACGCGTCTGGCTGTACTTTGTGATGCCTGTATCCTTGGTTGGTGACTGCTGGCGAGATGTCGATAATAAAAGCATTTGAACTTTCACGAAGCTTCCTGAGGCCTCCTTCTGGGTGCTACCTGTTGTGTGGATGATTCACGGCTTTGCACGGCGGTAAAGCAAGGCTCATCGCTGTTCTGCGGGTCCGGCTTGGCTCCAATTTGGAACAAGAACTATCGGGAGGAAGACGTAAGGGCACAGTTCAGGGCTGTTGCCTGCACGAAGTTCTATCGGCTCCTGGGAAGCAAGGCAGCTGCTTTGCCAAGGTCAGCACATCAACCCACATGGGTTTTTATCAACTTCATTAAATTAAAGGAATAAAGAAGCACACCCACTGGGGAAAACTAAGACGGACTACAAGCACCATAAGGCTGTGGTTACAGCCACGCCCACCGGGGAGGGTCCTTGGAAATGAAAATGTGCGTTCACAGTGCAACTCTTTCATTCCGTGTTTTTGCCACTGAAGAGAGGATTCCAATGTCCTGAAATGCGTCTGGCTGTACTTTGTGATGCCTGAATCCTTGGTTGGTGACTGCTGGCGAGGTGTCGATAATAAAAGCATTTGAACTTTCACGAAGCTTCCTGAGGCCTCCTTCTGGGTGCTTCCTGTTGTGTGGATAAATCACGGCTTTGCACGGTGGTAAAGGAAGGCTCACCGCTGCTCTGCGGGTCCGGCTTGGCTCCAATTTGGAACAAGAACTATCGGGAGGAAGACGTAAGGGCACAGTTCAGGCCTGTTGCTTGCACGAAGTTCTATCGGCTCCTGGGAAGCAAGGCAGCCACTTTGCCAAGGTCAGCACATCAACCCACATGGGTTTATATCAACTTCATTAAATTAAAGGAATAAAGAAGCACACCCACTGGGAAAACTAAGACGGACTACAAGCACCATAAGGCTGTGGTTACAGCCACTCCCACCGGGGCGGGTGCTTGAAAATGAAAATGTGCGTCCACAGTGCAACTCTTTCATTCCGTGTTTGTGCCACTGAAGAAAGGATTCCAATGTCCTGAAACGCGTCTGGCTGTACTTTGTGATGCCTGAATCCTTGGTTGGTGACTGCTGGCGAGGTGTCGATAATAAAAGCATTTGAACTTTCACGAGGCTTCCTGAGGCCTCCTCCTGGGTGCTACCTGTTGTGTGGATGATTCACGGCTTTGCACGGCGGTAAAGGAAGGCTCACCGCTGCTCTGCGGGTCCGGCTTGGCTCCAATTTGGAACAAGAACTATCGGGAGGAAGACGTAAGGGCACAGTTCAGGGCTGTTGCCTGCACGAAGTTCTATCGGCTCCTGGGAAGCAAGGCAGCCACTTTGCCAAGGTCAGCACATCAACCCACATGGGCTTTTATCAACTACATTAAATTAAAGGAATAAAGAAGCACACCCACTGGGGAAAACTAAGACGGACTACAAGCACCATAAGGCTGTGGTTACAGCCACGCCCACCGGGGCGGGTGCTTGGAAATGAAAATGTGCGTCCACAGTGCAACTCTTTCATTCCGTGTTTGTGCCACTGAAGAAAGGATTCCAATGTCCTGAAACGCGTCTGGCTGTACTTTGTGATGCCTGAATCCTTGGTTGGTGACTGCTGGCGAGGTGTCGATAATAAAAGCATTTGAAATTTCACGAAGCTCCCTGAGGCCTCCTTCTGGGTGCTACCTGTTGTGTGAATGTTTAACGGCTTTGCACGGCCGTAAAGGAAGGCTCACCGCTGCTCTGCGGGTCCGGCTTGGCTCCAATTTGGAACAAGAACTATCGGGAGGAAGACGTAAGTGCACAGTTCAGGGCTGTTGCCTGCACGAAGTTCTATCAGCTCCTGGGAAGCAAGGCAGCCACTTTGCCAAGGTCACCACATCAACCCACATGGGTTTTTATCAACTACATTGAATTAAAGGAATAAAGAAGCACACCCACTGGGGAAAACTAAGACGGACTACAAGCACCATAAGGCTGTGGTTACAGCCACGCCCACCGGGGCGGGTGCTTGGAAATTAAAATGTGCGTCCACAGTGCAACTCTTTCATTCCGTGTTTGTGCCACTGAAGAAAGGATTCCAATGTCCTGAAACGCGTCTGGCTGTACTTTGTGATGCCTGAATCCTTGGTTGGTGACTGATGGCGAGGTGTCGATAATAAAAGCATTTGAACTTTCACGAAGCTTCCTGAGGCCTCCTTCTGGGTGCCTCCTGTTGTGTGGATGAATCACGGCTTTGCACGGCGGTAAAGGAAGGCTCACCGCTGCTCTGCGGGTCCGGCTTGGCTCCAATTTGGAACAAGAACTATCGGGAGGAAGACGTAAGGGCACAGTTCAGGGCTGTTGCCTGCACGAAGTTCTATCGGCTCCTGGGAAGCAAGGCAGCCGCTTTGCCAAGGTCAGCACATCAACCCACATGGGTTTTTATCAACTTCATTAAATTAAAGGAATAAAGAAGCACACCCACTGGGGAAAACTAAGACGGACTACAAGCACCATAAGGCTGTGGTTACAGCCACGCCCACCGGGGCGGGTGCTTGGAAATGAAAATGTGCGTTCACAGTGCAACTCTTTCATTCCGTGTTTGTGCCACTGAAGAAAGGATTCCAATGTCCTGAAACGCGTCTGGCTGTACTTTGTGATGCCTGAATCCTTGGTTGGTGACTGCTGGCGAGGTGTTGATAATAAAAGCATTTGAACTTTCACGAAGCTTCCTGAGGCCTCCTTCTGGGTGCTTCCTGTTGTGTGGATGAATCACGGCTTTGCACGGCGGTAAAGGAAGGCTCACCGCTGCTCTGCGGGTCCGGCTTGGCTCCAATTTGGAACAAGAACTATCAGGAGGAAGACGTAAGGGCACAGTTCAGGGCTGTTGCCTGCACAAAGTTCTATCGGCTCCTGGGAAGCAAGGCAACCACTTTGCCAAGGTCAGCACATCAACCCACATGGGTTTTTATCAACTTCATTAAATTAAAGGAATAAACAAGCACACCCACTGGGGAGAACTAAGACGGACTACAAGCACCATAAGGCTGTGGTTACAGCCACGCCCACCGGGGCGGGTGCTTGGAAATGAAAATGTGCGTCCACAGTGCAACTCTTTCATTCCGTGTTTGTGCCACTGAAGAAAGGATTCCAATGTCCTGAAAGGCGTCTGGCAGTACTTTGTGATGCCTGAATCCTTGGCTGTTGACTGCTGGCGAGGTGTCGATAATAAAAGCATTTGAACTTTCACAAAGCTTCCTGAGGCCTCCTTCTGGGTGCTACCTGTTGTGTGGATGATTAACGGCTTTGCACGGCCGTAAAGGAAGGCTCACCGCTGCTCTGCGGGTTCGGCTTGGCTCCAATTTGGAACAAGAACTATCGGGAGGAAGACGTAAGTGCACAGTTCAGGGCTGTTGCCTGCACGAAGTTCTATCGGCTCCTGGGAAGCAAGGCAGCCACTTTGCCAAGGTCAGCACATCAACCCACATGGGTTTTTATCAACTACATTAAATTAAAGGAATAAAGAAGCACACCCACTGGGGAAAACTAAGACGGACTACAAGCACCATAAGGCTGTGGTTACAGCCACGCCCACCGGGGCGGGTGCTTGGAAATGAAAATGTGCGTCCACAGTGCAACTCTTTCATTCCGTGTTTGTGCCACTGAAGAAAGGATTCCAATGTCCTGAAATGCGTCTGGCTGTACTTTGTGATGCCTGAATCCTTGGTTGGTGACTGCTGGCGAGGTGTCGATAATAAAAGCATTTGAACTTTCACGAAGCTTCCTGAGGCCTCCTCCTGGGTGCTACCTGTTGTGTGGATGATTAACTGCTTTGCACTGCGGTAAAGGAAGGCTCACCGCTGCTCTGCGGGTCCGGCTTGGCTCCAATTTGGAACAAGAACTATCGGGAGGAAGACGTAAGGGCACAGTTCAGGGCTGTTGCCTGCACGAAGTTCTATCGGCTCCTGGGAAGCAAGGAAGCCACTTTGCCAAGGTCAGCACATCAACCCACATGGGTTTTGATCAACTTCATTAAATTAAAGGAATAAAGAAGCACACCCACTGGGGAAAAGTAAGACGGACTACAAGCACCATAAGGCTGTGGTTACAGCCACGCCCACCGGGGCGGATGCTTGGAAATGAAAATGTGCGTCCACAGTGCAACTCTTTCATTCCGTGTTTGTGCCACTGAAGAAAGGATTCCAATGTCCTGAAACGCGTCTGGCTGTACTTTGTGATGCCTGAATCCTTGGTTGGTGACTGGTGGCGAGGTGTCGATAATAAAAGCATTTGAACTTTCACGAAGCTTCCTGAGGCTTCCTTCTGGGTGTTACCTGTTGTGTGGATGATTAACGGCTTTGCACGGCCGTAAAGGAAGGCTCACCGCTGCCCTGCGGGTCCGGCTTGGCTCCAATTTGGAACAAGAACTATCGGGAGGAAGACGTAAGGGCACAGTTCAGGGCTGTTGCCTGCACGAAGTTCTATCGGCTCCGGGGAAGCAAGGCAGCCACTTTGCCAAGGTCAGCACATCAACCCACATGGGTTTTTATCAACTTCATTAAATTAAAGGAATAAAGAAGCACACCCACTGGGGAAAACTAAGACGGACTACAAGCACCATAAGGCTGTGGTTACAGCCACGCCCACCGGGGCGGGTGCTTGGAAATGAAAATGTGCGTCCAGAGTGCAACTCGTTCATTCCGTGTTTGTGCCACTGAAGAAAGGATTCCAATGTCCTGAAACGCGTCTGGCTGTACTTTGTGATGCCTGAATCCTTGGTTGGGGACTGCTGGCGAGGTGTCGATAATAAAAGCATTTGAACTTTCACGAAGCTTCCTGAGGCCTCCATCTGGGTGCTACCTGTTGTATGGCTGATTAACGGCTGTGAACGGCCGTAAAGGAAGGCTCACCGCTCCTCTGCGGGTCCGGCTAGGCTCCAATTTGGAACAATAACTATCGGGAGGAAGACGTAAGGGCACAGTTCAGGGCTGTTGCCTGCACGAAGTTCTATCGGCTCCTGGGAAGCAAGGCAGCCACTTTGCCAAGGTCAGCACATCAACCCACATGGGTTTTTATCAACTTCATTAAATTAAAGGAATAAAGAAGCACACCCACTGGGGAAAACTAAGACGGACTACAAGCACCATAAGGCTGTGGTTACAGCCACGCCCACCGGGGCAGGTGCTTGGAAATGAAAATGTGCGTCCACAGTGCAACTCTTTCATTCCGTGTTTGTGCCACTGAAGAAAGGATTCCAATGTCCTGAAACGCGTCTGGCTGTACTTTGTGATGCCTGAATCCTTGGTTGGTGACTGCTGGCGAAGTGTCGATAATAAAAGCATTTGAACTTTCACGAAGCTTCCTGAGGCCTCCTTCTGGGTGCTACCTGTTGTGTGAATGAATAACGGCTTTGCACGGCCGTAAAGGAAGGCTCACCGCTGCTCTGCGGGTCCGGCTTGGCTCCAATTTGGAACAAGAACTATCGGGAGGAAGACGTAAGGGCACAGTTCAGGGCTGTTGCCTGCACGAAGTTCTATCGGCTCCTGGGAAGCAAGGTAGCCACTTTGCCAAGGTCAGCACATCAACCCACATGGGTTTTTATCAACTTCATTAAATTAAAGGAATAAAGAAGCACACCCACTGGGGAAAACTAAGACGGACTACAAGCACCATAAGGCTGTGGTTACAGCCACGCCCACCGGGGCGGGTGCTTGGAAATGAAAATATGCGTCCAGAGTGCAACTCTTTCATTCCGTGTTTGTGCCACTGAAGAAAGGATTCCAATGTCCTGAAACGCGTCTGGCTGTACTTTGTGATGCCTGAATCCTTGGTTGGGGACTGCTGGCGAGATGTCGATAATAAAAGCATTTGAACTTTCACGAAGCTTCCTGAGGCCTCCTTCTGGGTGCTACCTGTTGTATGGATGATTAACGGCTTTGAACGGCCGTAAAGGAAGGCTCACCACTGCTCTGCGGGTCCGGCTTGGCTCCAATTTGGAACAATAACTATCGGGAGGAAGACGTAAGGGCACAGTTCAGGCCTGTTGCCTGCACGAAGTTCTATCGGCTCCTGGGAAGCAAGGCAGCCACTTTGCCAAGGTCAGCACATCAACCCACATGGGTTTATATCAACTTCATTAAATTAAAGGAATAAAGAAGCACACCCACTGGGGAAAACTAAGACGGACTACAAGCACCATAAGGCTGTGGTTACAGCCACGCTCACCGGGGCGGGTGCTTGGAAATGAAAATGTGCGTCCACAGTGCAACTCTTTCATTCCGTGTTTGTGCCACTGAAGAAACGATTCCAATGTCCTGAAACGCGTCTGGCTGTACTTTGTGATGCCTGTATCCTTGGTTGGTGACTGCTGGCGAGATGTCGATAATAAAAGCATTTGAACTTTCACGAAGCTTCCTGAGGCCTCCTTCTGGGTGCTACCTGTTGTGTGGATGATTCACGGCTTTGCACGGCGGTAAAGCAAGGCTCATCGCTGTTCTGCGGGTCCGGCTTGGCTCCAATTTGGAACAAGAACTATCGGGAGGAAGACGTAAGGGCACAGTTCAGGGCTGTTGCCTGCACGAAGTTCTATCGGCTCCTGGGAAGCAAGGCAGCCGCTTTGCCAAGGTCAGCACATCAACCCACATTGGTTTTTATCAACTTCATTAAATTAAAGGAATAAAGAAGCACACCCACTGGGGAAAACTAAGACGGACTACAAGCACCATAAGGCTGTGGTTACAGCCACGCCCACTGGGGAGGGTCCTTGGAAATGAAAATGTGCGTTCCCAGTGCAACTCTTTCATTCCGTGTTTGTGCCACTGAAGAGAGGATTCCAATGTCCTGAAATGCTTCTGGCTGTACTTTGAGATGCCTGAATCCTTGGTTGGTGACTGCTGGCGAGGTGTCGATAATAAAAGCATTTGAACTTTCACGAAGCTTCCTGAGGCCTCCTTCTGGGTGCTTCCTGTTGTGTGGATAAATCACGGCTTTGCACGGTGGTAAAGGAAGGCTCACCGCTGCTCTGCGGGTCCGGCTTGGCTCCAATTTGGAACAAGAACTATCGGGAGGAAGACGTAAGGGCACAGTTCAGGCCTGTTGCTTGCACGAAGTTCTATCGGCTCCTGGGAAGCAAGGCAGCCACTTTGCCAAGGTCAGCACATCAACCCACATGGGTTTATATCAACTTCATTAAATTAAAGGAATAAAGAAGCACACCCACTGGGGAAAACTAAGACGGACTACAAGCACCATAAGGCTGTGGTTACAGCCACGCCCACCGGGGCAGGTGCTTGGAAATGAAAATGTGCGTCCACAGTGCAACTCTTTCATTCCGTGTTTGTGCCACTGAAGAAAGGATTCCAATGTCCTGAAACGCGTCTGGCTGTACTTTGTGATGCCTGAATCCTTGGTTGGTGACTGCTGGCGAAGTGTCGATAATAAAAGCATTTGAACTTTCACGAAGCTTCCTGAGGCCTCCTTCTGGGTGCTACCTGTTGTGTGAATGAATAACGGCTTTGCACGGCCGTAAAGGAAGGCTCACCGCTGCTCTGCGGGTCCGGCTTGGCTCCAATTTGGAACAAGAACTATCGGGAGGAAGACGTAAGGGCACAGTTCAGGGCTGTTGCCTGCACGAAGTTCTATCGGCTCCTGGGAAGCAAGGCAGCCACTTTGCCAAGGTCAGCACATCAACCCACATGGGTTTTTATCAACTTCATTAAATTAAAGGAATAAAGAAGCACACCCACTGGGGAAAACTAAGACGGACTACAAGCACCATAAGGCTGTGGTTACAGCCACGCCCACCGGGGCGGGTGCTTGGAAATGAAAATATGCGTTCAGAGTGCAACTCTTTCATTCCGTGTTTGTGCCACTGAAGAAAGGATTCCAATGTCCTGAAACGCGTCTGGCTGTACTTTGTGATGCCTGAATCCTTGGTTGGGGACTGCTGGCGAGATGTCGATAATAAAAGCATTTGAACTTTCACGAAGCTTCCTGAGGCCTCCTTCTGGGTGCTACCTGTTGTATGGATGATTAACGGCTTTGAACGGCCGTAAAGGAAGGCTCACCACTGCTCTGCGGGTCCGGCTTGGCTCCAATTTGGAACAATAACTATCGGGAGGAAGACGTAAGGGCACAGTTCAGGCCTGTTGCCTGCACGAAGTTCTATCGGCTCCTGGGAAGCAAGGCAGCCACTTTGCCAAGGTCAGCACATCAACCCACATGGGTTTATATCAACTTCATTAAATTAAAGGAATAAAGAAGCACACCCACTGGGGAAAACTAAGACGGACTACAAGCACCATAAGGCTGTGGTTACAGCCACGCTCACCGGGGCGGGTGCTTGGAAATGAAAATGTGCGTCCACAGTGCAACTCTTTCATTCCGTGTTTGTGCCACTGAAGAAACGATTCCAATGTCCTGAAACGCGTCTGGCTGTACTTTGTGATGCCTGTATCCTTGGTTGGTGACTGCTGGCGAGATGTCGATAATAAAAGCATTTGAACTTTCACGAAGCTTCCTGAGGCCTCCTTCTGGGTGCTACCTGTTGTGTGGATGATTCACGGCTTTGCACGGCGGTAAAGCAAGGCTCATCGCTGTTCTGCGGGTCCGGCTTGGCTCCAATTTGGAACAAGAACTATCGGGAGGAAGACGTAAGGGCACAGTTCAGGGCTGTTGCCTGCACGAAGTTCTATCGGCTCCTGGGAAGCAAGGCAGCCGCTTTGCCAAGGTCAGCACATCAACCCACATTGGTTTTTATCAACTTCATTAAATTAAAGGAATAAAGAAGCACACCCACTGGGGAAAACTAAGACGGACTACAAGCACCATAAGGCTGTGGTTACAGCCACGCCCACCGGGGAGGGTCCTTGGAAATGAAAATGTGCGTTCCCAGTGCAACTCTTTCATTCCGTGTTTGTGCCACTGAAGAGAGGATTCCAATGTCCTGAAATGCTTCTGGCTGTACTTTGAGATGCCTGAATCCTTGGTTGGTGACTGCTGGCGAGGTGTCGATAATAAAAGCATTTGAACTTTCACGAAGCTTCCTGAGGCCTCCTTCTGGGTGCTTCCTGTTGTGTGGATAAATCACGGCTTTGCACGGTGGTAAAGGAAGGCTCACCGCTGCTCTGCGGGTCCGGCTTGGCTCCAATTTGGAACAAGAACTATCGGGAGGAAGACGTAAGGGCACAGTTCAGGCCTGTTGCTTGCACGAAGTTCTATCGGCTCCTGGGAAGCAAGGCAGCCACTTTGCCAAGGTCAGCACATCAACCCACATGGGTTTATATCAACTTCATTAAATTAAAGGAATAAAGAAGCACACCAACTGGGAAAACTAAGACGGACTACAAGCACCATAAGGCTGTGGTTACAGCCACTCCCACCGGGGCGGGTGCTTGAAAATGAAAATGTGCGTCCACAGTGCAACTCTTTCATTCCGTGTTTGTGCCACTGAAGAAAGGATTCCAATGTCCTGAAACGCGTCTGGCTGTACTTTGTGATGCCTGAATCCTTGGTTGATGACTGCTGGCGAGGTGTCGATAATAAAAGCATTTGAACTTTCACAAGGCTTCCTGAGGCCTCCTCCTGGGTGCTACCTGTTGTGTGGATGATTCACGGCTTTGCACGGCGGTAAAGGAAGGCTCACCGCTGCTCTGCGGGTCCGGCTTGGCTCCAATTTGGAACAAGAACTATCGGGAGGAAGACGTAAGGGCACAGTTCAGGGCTGTTGCCTGCACGAAGTTCTATCGGCTCCTGGGAAGCAAGGCAGCCACTTTGCCAAGGTCAGCACATCAACCCACATGGGCTTTTATCAACTGCATTAAATTAAAGGAATAAAGAAGCACACCCACTGGGGAAAACTAAGACGGACTACAAGCACCATAAGGCTGTGGTTACAGCCACGCCCACCGGGGCCGGTGCTTGGAAATGAAAATGTGCGTCCACAGTGCAACTCTTTCATTCCGTGTTTGTGCCACTGAAGAAAGGATTCCAATGTCCTGAAACGCGTCTGGCTGTACTTTGTGATGCCTGAATCCTTGGTTGGTGACTGCTGGCGAGGTGTCGATAATAAAAGCATTTGAACTTTCACGAAGCTTCCTGAGGCCTCCTCCTGGGTGCTACCTGTTGTGTGGAGGATTCACGGCTTTGCACGGCGGTAAAGGAAGGCTCACCGCTGCTCTGCGGGTCCGGCTTGGCTCCAATTTGGAACAAGAACTATCGGGAGGAAGACGTAAGGGCACAGTTCAGGGCTGTTGCCTGCACGAAGTTCTATCGGCTCCTGGGAAGCAAGGCAGCCACTTTGCCAAGGTCAGCACATCAACCCACATGGGCTTTTATCAACTACATTAAATTAAAGGAATAAAGAAGCACACCCACTGGGGAAAACTAAGACGGACTACAAGCACCATAAGGCTGTGGTTACAGCCACGCCCACCGGGGCGGGTGCTTGGAAATGAAAATGTGCGTTCACAGTGCAACTCTTTCATTCCGTGTTTGTGCCACTGAAGAAAGGATTCCAATGTCCTGAAACGCGTCTGGCTGTACTTTGTGATGCCTGAATCCTTGGTTGGTGACTGATGGCGAGGTGTCGATAATAAAAGCATTTGAACTTTCACGAAGCTTCCTGAGGCCTCCTTCTGGGTGCTTCCTGTTGTGTGGATGAATCACGGCTTTGCACGGCGGTAAAGGAAGGCTCACCGCTGCTCTGCGGGTCCGGCTTGGCTCCAATTTGGAACAAGAACTATCGGGAGGAAGACGTAAGGGCACAGTTCAGGGCTGTTGCCTGCACGAAGTTCTATCGGCTCCTGGGAAGCAAGGCAGCCGCTTTGCCAAGGTCAGCACATCAACCCTCATGGGTTTTTATCAACTTCATTAAATTAAAGGAATAAAGAAGCACACCCACTGGGGAAAACTAAGACGGACTACAAGCACCATAAGGCTGTGGTTACAGCCACGCCCACCGGGGCGGGTGCTTGGAAATGAAAATGTGCGTTCACAGTGCAACTCTTTCATTCCGTGTTTGTGCCACTGAAGAAAGGATTCCAATGTCCTGAAACGCGTCTGGCTGTACTTTGTGATGCCTGAATCCTTGGTTGGTGACTGCTGGCGAGGTGTCGATAATATAAGCATTTGAACTTTCACGCAGCTTCCTGAGGCTTCCTTCTGGGTGTTACCTGTTGTGTGGATGATTAACGGCTTTGCACGGCCGTAAAGGAAGGCTCACCGCTGCCCTGCGGGTCCGGCTTGGCTCCAATTTGGAACAAGAACTATCGGGAGGAAGACGTAAGGGCACAGTTCAGGGCTGTTGCCTGCACGAAGTTCTATCGGCTCCGGGGAAGCAAGGCAGCCACTTTGCCAAGGTCAGCACATCAACCCACATGGGTTTTTATCAACTTCATTAAATTAAAGGAATAAAGAAGCACACCCACTGGGGAAAACTAAGACGGACTACAAGCACCATAAGGCTGTGGTTACAGCCACGCCCACCGGGGCGGGTGCTTGGAAATGAAAATGTGCGTCCAGAGTGCAACTCTTTCATTCCGTGTTTGTGCCACTGAAGAAAGGATTCCAATGTCCTGAAACGCGTCTGGCTGTACTTTGTGATGCCTGAATCCTTGGTTGGGGACTGCTGGCGAGGTGTCGATAATAAAAGCATTTGAACTTTCACGAAGCTTCCTGAGGCCTCCTTCTGGGTGCTACCTGTTGTATGGCTGATTAACGGCTGTGAACGGCCGTAAAGGAAGGCTCACCGCTGCTCTGCGGGTCCGGCTTGGCTCCAATTTGGAACAATAACTATCGGGAGGAAGACGTAAGGGCACAGTTCAGGGCTGTTGCCTGCACGAAGTTCTATCGGCTCCTGGGAAGCAAGGCAGCCACTTTGCCAAGGTCAGCACATCAACCCACATGGGTTTTTATCAACTTCATTAAATTAAAGGAATAAAGAAGCACACCCACTGGGGAAAACTAAGACAGACTACAAGCACCATAAGGCTGTGGTTACAGCCACGCCCACCGGGGTGGGTGCTTGGAAATGAAAATGTGCGTCCAGAGTGCAACTCTTTCATTCCGTGTTTGTGCCACTGAAGAAAGGATTCCAATGTCCTGAAACGCGTCTGGCTGTACTTTGTGATGCCTGAATCCTTGGTTGGGGACTGCTGGTGAGGTGTCGATAATAAAAGCATTTGAACTTTCACGAAGCTTCCTGAGGCCTCCTTCTGGGTGCTACCTGTTGTATGGATGATTAACGGCTTTGAACGGCAGTAAAGGAAGGCTCACCGCTGCTCTGCGGGTCCGGCTTGGCTCCAATTTGGAACAAGAACTATCGGGAGGAAGACGTAAGGGCACAGTTCAGGCCTGTTGCCTGCACGAAGTTCTATCGGCTCCTGGGAAGCAAGGCAGCCACTTTGCCAAGGTCAGCACATCAACCCACATGGGTTTATATCAACTTCATTAAATTAAAGGAATAAAGAAGCACACCCACTGGGGAAAACTAAGACGGACTACAAGCACCATAAGGCTGTGGTTACAGCCACGCTCACCGGGGCGGGTGCTTGGAAATGAAAATGTGCGTCCACAGTGAAACTCTTTCATTCCGTGTTTGTGCCACTGAAGAAAGGATTCCAATGTCCTGAAACGCGTCTGGCTGTACTTTGTGATGCCTGAATCCTTGGTTGGTGACTGCTGGCGAGGTGTCGATAATAAAATCATTTGAACTTTCACGAAGCTTCCTGAGGCCTCCTTCTGGGTGCTTCCTGTTGTGTGGATGAATCACGGCTTTGCACGGCGGTAAAGGAAGGCTCACCGCTGCTCTGCGGGTCCGGCTTGGCTCCAATTTGGAACAAGAACTATCGGGAGGAAGACGTAAGGGCACAGTTCAGGCCTGTTGCCTGCACGAAGTTCTATCGGCTCCTGGGAAGCAAGGCAGCCACTTTGCCAAGGTCAGCACATCAACCCACATGGGTTTATATCAACTTCATTAAATTAAAGGAATAAAGAAGCACACCCACTGGGGAAAACTAAGACGGACTACAAGCACCATAAGGCTGTGGTTACAGCCACGCTCACCGGGGCGGGTGCTTGGAAATGAAAATGTGCGTCCACAGTGCAACTCTTTCATTCCGTGTTTGTGCCACTGAAGGAAGGATTCCAATGTCCTGAAACGCGTCTGGCTATACTTTGTGATGCCTGCATCCTTGGTTGGTGACTGCTGGCGAGGTGTCGATAATAAAAGCATTTGAACTTTCACGAAGCTTCCTGAGGCCTCCTCCTGGGTGCTACCTATTGTGTGGATGATTAACGGCTTTGCACTGTGGTAAAGGAAGGCTCACCGCTGCTCAACGGGTCTGGCTTGGCTCCAATTTGGAACAAGAACTATCGGGAGGAAGACGTAAGGGCACAGTTCAGGGCTGTTGCCTGCACGAAGTTCTATCGGCTCCTGGGAAGCAGGGCAGCCGCTTTGCCAAGGTCAGCACATCAACCCACATGGGTTTTTATCAACTTCATTAAATTAAAGGAATAAAGAAGCACACCCACTGGGGAAAACTAAGACGGACTACAAGCACCATAAGGCTGTGGTTACAGCCACGCCCACCGGGGCGGGTGCTTGAAAATGAAAATGTGCGTTCACAGTGCAACTCTTTCATTCCGTGTTTGTGCCACTGAAGAAAGGATTCCAATGTCCTGAAACGCGTCTGGCTGTACTTTGTGATGCCTGAATCCTTGGTTGGTGACTGATGGCGAGGTGTCGATAATAAAAGCATTTGAACTTTCACGAAGCTTCCTGAGGCCTCCTTCTGGGTGCTTCCTGTTGTGTGGATGAATCACGGCTTTGCACGGCGGTAAAGGAAGGCTCACCGCTGCTCTGCGGGTCCGGCTTGGCTCCAATTTGGAACAAGAACTATCGGGAGGAAGACGTAAGGGCACAGTTCAGGGCTGTTGCCTGCACGAAGTTCTATCGGCTCCTGGGAAGCAAGGCAGCCGCTTTGCCAAGGTCAGCACATCAACCCACATGGGTTTTTATCAACTTCATTAAATTAAAGGAATAAAGAAGCACACCCACTGGGGAAAACTAAGACGGACTACAAGCACCATAAGGCTGTGGTTACAGCCACGCCCACCGGGGCGGGTGCTTGGAAATGAAAATGTGCGTTCACAGTGCAACTCTTTCATTCCGTATTTGTGCCACTGAAGAAAGGATTCCAATGTCCTGAAACGCGTCTGGCTGTACTTTGTGATGCCTGAATCCTTGGTTGGTGACTGCTGGCGAGGTGTCGATAATAAAAGCATTTGAACTTTCACGAAGCTTCCTGAGGCCTCCTTCTGGGTGCTTCCTGTTGTGTGGATGAATCACGGCTTTGCACGGCGGTAAAGGAAGGCTCACCGCTGCTCTGCGGGTCCGGCTTGGCTCCAATTTGGAACAAGAACTATCGGGAGGAAGACGTAAGGGCACAGTTCAGGGCTGTTGCCTGCACGAAGTTCTATCGGCTCCTGGGAAGCAAGGCAACCACTTTGCCAAGGTCAGCACATCAACCCACATGGGTTTTTATCAACTTCATTAAATTAAAGGAATAAACAAGACCACCCACTGGGGAGAACTAAGACGGACTACAAGCACCATAAGGCTGTGGTTACAGCCACGCCCACCGGGGCGGGTGCTTGGAAATGAAAATGTGTGTCCACAGTGCAACTCTTTCATTCCGTGTTTGTGCCACTGAAGAAAGGATTCCAATGTCCTGAAAGGCGTCTGGCTGTGCTTTGTGATGCCTGAATCCTTGGCTGTTGACTGCTGGCAAGGTGTCGATAATAAAAGCATTTGAACTTTCACGAAGCTTCCTGAGGCCTCCTCCTGGGTGCTACCTGTTGTGTGGATGATTAACTGCTTTGCACTGCGGTAAAGGAAGGCTCACCGCTGCTCTGCGGGTCCGGCTTGGCTCCAATTTGGAACAAGAACTATCGGGAGGAAGACGTAAGGGCACAGTTCAGGGCTGTTGCCTGCACGAAGTTCTATCGGCTCCTGGGAAGCAAGGAAGCCACTTTGCCAAGGTCAGCACATCAACCCACATGGGTTTATATCAACTTCATTAAATTAAAGGAATAAAGAAGCACACCCACTGGGGAAAAGTAAGACGGACTACAAGCACCATAAGGCTGTGGTTACAGCCACGCCCACCGGGGCGGATGCTTGGAAATGAAAATGTGCGTCCACAGTGCAACTCTTTCATTCCGTGTTTGTGCCACTGAAGAAAGGATTCCAATGTCCTGAAACGCGTCTGGCTGTACTTTGTGATGCCTAAATCCTTGGTTGGTGACTGCTGGCGAGGTGTCGTTAATAAAAGCATTTGAACTTTCACGCAGCTTCCTGAGGCTTCCTTCTTGGTGTTAGCTGTTGTGTGGATGAATAACGGCTTTGCACGGCCGTAAAGGAAGGCTCACCGCTGCCCTGCGGGTCCGGCTTGGCTCCAATTTGGAACAAGAACTATCGGGAGGAAGACGTAAGGGCACAGTTCAGGGCTGTTGCCTGCACGAAGTTCTATCGGCTCCGGGGAAGCAAGGCAGCCACTTTGCCAAGGTCAGCACATCAACCCACATGGGTTTTTATCAACTTCATTAAATTAAAGGAATAAAGAAGCACACCCACTGGGGAAAACTAAGACGGACTACAAGCACCATAAGGCTGTGGTTACAGCCACGCCCACCGGGGCGGATGCTTGGAAATGAAAATGTGCGTTCACAGTGCAACTCTTTCATTCCGTGTTTGTGCCACTGAAGAAAGGATTCCAATGTCCTGAAACGCGTCTGGCTGTACTTTGTGATGCCTGAATCCTTGGTTGGTGACTGCTGGCGAGGTGTCGATAATAAAAGCATTTGAACTTTCACAAAGCTTCCTGAGGCCTCCTTCTGGGTGCTACCTGTTGTGTGGATGATTAACGACTTTGCACTGCGGTAAAGGAAGGCTCACCGCTGCTCTGCGGGTCCGGCTTGGCTCCAATTTGGAACAAGAACTATTGGGAGGAAGACGTAAGGGCACAGTTCAGGGCTGTTGCCTGCACGAAGCTCTATCGGCTCCTGGGAAACAAGGAAGCCACTTTGCCAAGGTCAGCACATCAACCCACGTGGGTTTTGATCAACTTCATTAAATTAAAGGAATAAAGAAGCACACCCACTTGGGAAAAGTAAGACGGACTACAAGCACCATAAGGCTGTGGTTACAGCCACGCCCACCGGGGCGGATGCTTGGAAATGAAAATGTGCGTCCACAGTGCAACTCTTTCATTCCGTGTTTGTGCCACTGAAGAAAGGATTCCAATGTCCTGAAACGCGTCTGGCTGTACTTTGTGATGCCTGGATCCTTGGTTGGTGACTGCTGGCGAGGTGTCGATAATAAAAGCATTTGAACTTTCACGAAGCTTCCTGAGGCTTCCTTCTGGGTGTTACCTGTTGTGTGGATGATTAACGGCTTTGCACGGCCGTAAAGGAAGGCTCACCGCTGCCCTGCGGGTCCGGCTTGGCTCCAATTTGGAACAAGAACTATCGGGAGGAAGACGTAAGGGCACAGTTCAGGGCTGTTGCCTGCACGAAGTTCTATCGGCTCCGGGGAAGCAAGGCAGCCACTTTGCCAAGGTCAGCACATCAACCCACATGGGTTTTTATCAACTTCATTAAATTAAAGGAATAAAGAAGCACACCCACTGGGGAAAACTAAGACGGACTACAAGCACCATAAGGCTGTGGTTACAGCCACGCCCACCGGGGTGGGTGCTTGGAAATGAAAATGTGCGTCCAGAGTGCAACTCTTTCATTCCGTGTTTGTGCCACTGAAGAAAGGATTCCAATGTCCTGAAACGCGTCTGGCTGTACTTTGTGATGCCTGAATCCTTGGTTGGGGACTGCTGGCGAGGTGTCGATAATAAAAGCATTTGAACTTTCACTAAGCTTCCTGAGGCCTCCTTCTGGGTGCTACCTGTTGTATGGATGATTAACGGCTGTGAACGGCCGTAAAGGAAGGCTCACCGCTGCTCTGCGGGTCCGGCTTGGCTCCAATTTGGAACAATAACTATCGGGAGGAAGACGTAAGGGCACAGTTCAGGGCTGTTGCCTGCACGAAGTTCTATCGGCTCCTGGGAAGCAAGGCAGCCACTTTGCCAAGGTCAGCACATCAACCCACATGGGTTTTTATCAACTTCATTAAATTAAAGGAATAAAGAAGCACACCCACTGGGGAAAACTAAGACGGACTACAAGCACCATAAGGCTGTGGTTACAGCCACACCCACCGGGGCGGGTGCTTGGAAATGAAAATGTGCGTCCAGAGTGCAACTCTTTCATTCCGTGTTTGTGCCACTGAAGAAAGGATTCCAATGTCCTGAAACGCGTCTGGCTGTACTTTGTGATGCCTGAATCCTTGGTTGGGGACTGCTGGTGAGGTGTCGATAATAAAAGCATTTGAACTTTCACGAAGCTTCCTGAGGCCTCCTTCTGGGTGCTACCTGTTGTATGGATGATTAACGGCTTTGAACGGCAGTAAAGGAAGGCTCACCGCTGCTCTGCGGGTCCGGCTTGGCTCCAATTTGGAACAAGAACTATCGGGAGGAAGACGTAAGGGCACAGTTCAGGCCTGTTGCCTGCACGAAGTTCTATCGGCTCCTGGGAAGCAAGGCAGCCACTTTGCCAAGGTCAGCACATCAACCCACATGGGTTTATATCAACTTCATTAAATTAAAGGAATAAAGAAGCACACCCACTGGGGAAAACTAAGACGGACTACAAGCACCATAAGGCTGTGGTTACAGCCACGCTCACCGGGGCGGGTGCTTGGAAATGAAAATGTGCGTCCACAGTGAAACTCTTTCATTCCGTGTTTGTGCCACTGAAGAAAGGATTCCAATGTCCTGAAACGCGTCTGGCTGTACTTTGTGATGCCTGAATCCTTGGTTGGTGACTGCTG
This sequence comes from Lissotriton vulgaris, assembly GCF_964263255.1. NCBI lineage: Eukaryota > Metazoa > Chordata > Amphibia > Caudata > Salamandridae > Lissotriton > Lissotriton vulgaris. The sequence continues at coordinate 27,936 of NW_028252534.1, forward strand.
GCGAGGTGTCGATAATAAAATCATTTGAACTTTCACGAAGCTTCCTGAGGCCTCCTTCTGGGTGCTTCCTGTTGTGTGGATGAATCACGGCTTTGCACGGCGGTAAAGGAAGGCTCACCGCTGCTCTGCGGGTCCGGCTTGGCTCCAATTTGGAACAAGAACTATCGGGAGGAAGACGTAAGGGCACAGTTCAGGCCTGTTGCCTGCACGAAGTTCTATCGGCTCCTGGGAAGCAAGGCAGCCACTTTGCCAAGGTCAGCACATCAACCCACATGGGTTTATATCAACTTCATTAAATTAAAGGAATAAAGAAGCACACCCACTGGGGAAAACTAAGACGGACTACAAGCACCATAAGGCTGTGGTTACAGCCACGCTCACCGGGGCGGGTGCTTGGAAATGAAAATGTGCGTCCACAGTGCAACTCTTTCATTCCGTGTTTGTGCCACTGAAGGAAGGATTCCAATGTCCTGAAACGCGTCTGGCTATACTTTGTGATGCCTGCATCCTTGGTTGGTGACTGCTGGCGAGGTGTCGATAATAAAAGCATTTGAACTTTCACGAAGCTTCCTGAGGCCTCCTCCTGGGTGCTACCTATTGTGTGGATGATTAACGGCTTTGCACTGTGGTAAAGGAAGGCTCACCGCTGCTCAACGGGTCTGGCTTGGCTCCAATTTGGAACAAGAACTATCGGGAGGAAGACGTAAGGGCACAGTTCAGGGCTGTTGCCTGCACGAAGTTCTATCGGCTCCTGGGAAGCAGGGCAGCCGCTTTGCCAAGGTCAGCACATCAACCCACATGGGTTTTTATCAACTTCATTAAATTAAAGGAATAAAGAAGCACACCCACTGGGGAAAACTAAGACGGACTACAAGCACCATAAGGCTGTGGTTACAGCCACGCCCACCGGGGCGGGTGCTTGAAAATGAAAATGTGCGTTCACAGTGCAACTCTTTCATTCCGTGTTTGTGCCACTGAAGAAAGGATTCCAATGTCCTGAAACGCGTCTGGCTGTACTTTGTGATGCCTGAATCCTTGGTTGGTGACTGATGGCGAGGTGTCGATAATAAAAGCATTTGAACTTTCACGAAGCTTCCTGAGGCCTCCTTCTGGGTGCTTCCTGTTGTGTGGATGAATCACGGCTTTGCACGGCGGTAAAGGAAGGCTCACCGCTGCTCTGCGGGTCCGGCTTGGCTCCAATTTGGAACAAGAACTATCGGGAGGAAGACGTAAGGGCACAGTTCAGGGCTGTTGCCTGCACGAAGTTCTATCGGCTCCTGGGAAGCAAGGCAGCCGCTTTGCCAAGGTCAGCACATCAACCCACATGGGTTTTTATCAACTTCATTAAATTAAAGGAATAAAGAAGCACACCCACTGGGGAAAACTAAGACGGACTACAAGCACCATAAGGCTGTGGTTACAGCCACGCCCACCGGGGCGGGTGCTTGGAAATGAAAATGTGCGTTCACAGTGCAACTCTTTCATTCCGTATTTGTGCCACTGAAGAAAGGATTCCAATGTCCTGAAACGCGTCTGGCTGTACTTTGTGATGCCTGAATCCTTGGTTGGTGACTGCTGGCGAGGTGTCGATAATAAAAGCATTTGAACTTTCACGAAGCTTCCTGAGGCCTCCTTCTGGGTGCTTCCTGTTGTGTGGATGAATCACGGCTTTGCACGGCGGTAAAGGAAGGCTCACCGCTGCTCTGCGGGTCCGGCTTGGCTCCAATTTGGAACAAGAACTATCGGGAGGAAGACGTAAGGGCACAGTTCAGGGCTGTTGCCTGCACGAAGTTCTATCGGCTCCTGGGAAGCAAGGCAACCACTTTGCCAAGGTCAGCACATCAACCCACATGGGTTTTTATCAACTTCATTAAATTAAAGGAATAAACAAGACCACCCACTGGGGAGAACTAAGACGGACTACAAGCACCATAAGGCTGTGGTTACAGCCACGCCCACCGGGGCGGGTGCTTGGAAATGAAAATGTGTGTCCACAGTGCAACTCTTTCATTCCGTGTTTGTGCCACTGAAGAAAGGATTCCAATGTCCTGAAAGGCGTCTGGCTGTGCTTTGTGATGCCTGAATCCTTGGCTGTTGACTGCTGGCAAGGTGTCGATAATAAAAGCATTTGAACTTTCACGAAGCTTCCTGAGGCCTCCTCCTGGGTGCTACCTGTTGTGTGGATGATTAACTGCTTTGCACTGCGGTAAAGGAAGGCTCACCGCTGCTCTGCGGGTCCGGCTTGGCTCCAATTTGGAACAAGAACTATCGGGAGGAAGACGTAAGGGCACAGTTCAGGGCTGTTGCCTGCACGAAGTTCTATCGGCTCCTGGGAAGCAAGGAAGCCACTTTGCCAAGGTCAGCACATCAACCCACATGGGTTTATATCAACTTCATTAAATTAAAGGAATAAAGAAGCACACCCACTGGGGAAAAGTAAGACGGACTACAAGCACCATAAGGCTGTGGTTACAGCCACGCCCACCGGGGCGGATGCTTGGAAATGAAAATGTGCGTCCACAGTGCAACTCTTTCATTCCGTGTTTGTGCCACTGAAGAAAGGATTCCAATGTCCTGAAACGCGTCTGGCTGTACTTTGTGATGCCTAAATCCTTGGTTGGTGACTGCTGGCGAGGTGTCGTTAATAAAAGCATTTGAACTTTCACGCAGCTTCCTGAGGCTTCCTTCTTGGTGTTAGCTGTTGTGTGGATGAATAACGGCTTTGCACGGCCGTAAAGGAAGGCTCACCGCTGCCCTGCGGGTCCGGCTTGGCTCCAATTTGGAACAAGAACTATCGGGAGGAAGACGTAAGGGCACAGTTCAGGGCTGTTGCCTGCACGAAGTTCTATCGGCTCCGGGGAAGCAAGGCAGCCACTTTGCCAAGGTCAGCACATCAACCCACATGGGTTTTTATCAACTTCATTAAATTAAAGGAATAAAGAAGCACACCCACTGGGGAAAACTAAGACGGACTACAAGCACCATAAGGCTGTGGTTACAGCCACGCCCACCGGGGCGGATGCTTGGAAATGAAAATGTGCGTTCACAGTGCAACTCTTTCATTCCGTGTTTGTGCCACTGAAGAAAGGATTCCAATGTCCTGAAACGCGTCTGGCTGTACTTTGTGATGCCTGAATCCTTGGTTGGTGACTGCTGGCGAGGTGTCGATAATAAAAGCATTTGAACTTTCACAAAGCTTCCTGAGGCCTCCTTCTGGGTGCTACCTGTTGTGTGGATGATTAACGACTTTGCACTGCGGTAAAGGAAGGCTCACCGCTGCTCTGCGGGTCCGGCTTGGCTCCAATTTGGAACAAGAACTATTGGGAGGAAGACGTAAGGGCACAGTTCAGGGCTGTTGCCTGCACGAAGCTCTATCGGCTCCTGGGAAACAAGGAAGCCACTTTGCCAAGGTCAGCACATCAACCCACGTGGGTTTTGATCAACTTCATTAAATTAAAGGAATAAAGAAGCACACCCACTTGGGAAAAGTAAGACGGACTACAAGCACCATAAGGCTGTGGTTACAGCCACGCCCACCGGGGCGGATGCTTGGAAATGAAAATGTGCGTCCACAGTGCAACTCTTTCATTCCGTGTTTGTGCCACTGAAGAAAGGATTCCAATGTCCTGAAACGCGTCTGGCTGTACTTTGTGATGCCTGGATCCTTGGTTGGTGACTGCTGGCGAGGTGTCGATAATAAAAGCATTTGAACTTTCACGAAGCTTCCTGAGGCTTCCTTCTGGGTGTTACCTGTTGTGTGGATGATTAACGGCTTTGCACGGCCGTAAAGGAAGGCTCACCGCTGCCCTGCGGGTCCGGCTTGGCTCCAATTTGGAACAAGAACTATCGGGAGGAAGACGTAAGGGCACAGTTCAGGGCTGTTGCCTGCACGAAGTTCTATCGGCTCCGGGGAAGCAAGGCAGCCACTTTGCCAAGGTCAGCACATCAACCCACATGGGTTTTTATCAACTTCATTAAATTAAAGGAATAAAGAAGCACACCCACTGGGGAAAACTAAGACGGACTACAAGCACCATAAGGCTGTGGTTACAGCCACGCCCACCGGGGTGGGTGCTTGGAAATGAAAATGTGCGTCCAGAGTGCAACTCTTTCATTCCGTGTTTGTGCCACTGAAGAAAGGATTCCAATGTCCTGAAACGCGTCTGGCTGTACTTTGTGATGCCTGAATCCTTGGTTGGGGACTGCTGGCGAGGTGTCGATAATAAAAGCATTTGAACTTTCACTAAGCTTCCTGAGGCCTCCTTCTGGGTGCTACCTGTTGTATGGATGATTAACGGCTGTGAACGGCCGTAAAGGAAGGCTCACCGCTGCTCTGCGGGTCCGGCTTGGCTCCAATTTGGAACAATAACTATCGGGAGGAAGACGTAAGGGCACAGTTCAGGGCTGTTGCCTGCACGAAGTTCTATCGGCTCCTGGGAAGCAAGGCAGCCACTTTGCCAAGGTCAGCACATCAACCCACATGGGTTTTTATCAACTTCATTAAATTAAAGGAATAAAGAAGCACACCCACTGGGGAAAACTAAGACGGACTACAAGCACCATAAGGCTGTGGTTACAGCCACACCCACCGGGGCGGGTGCTTGGAAATGAAAATGTGCGTCCAGAGTGCAACTCTTTCATTCCGTGTTTGTGCCACTGAAGAAAGGATTCCAATGTCCTGAAACGCGTCTGGCTGTACTTTGTGATGCCTGAATCCTTGGTTGGGGACTGCTGGTGAGGTGTCGATAATAAAAGCATTTGAACTTTCACGAAGCTTCCTGAGGCCTCCTTCTGGGTGCTACCTGTTGTATGGATGATTAACGGCTTTGAACGGCAGTAAAGGAAGGCTCACCGCTGCTCTGCGGGTCCGGCTTGGCTCCAATTTGGAACAAGAACTATCGGGAGGAAGACGTAAGGGCACAGTTCAGGCCTGTTGCCTGCACGAAGTTCTATCGGCTCCTGGGAAGCAAGGCAGCCACTTTGCCAAGGTCAGCACATCAACCCACATGGGTTTATATCAACTTCATTACATTAAAGGAATAAAGAAGCACACCCACTGGGGAAAACTAAGACGGACTACAAGCACCATAAGGCTGTGGTTACAGCCACGCTCACCGGGGCGGGTGCTTGGAAATGAAAATGTGCGTCCACAGTGCAACTCTTTCATTCCGTGTTTGTGCCACTGAAGAAAGGATTCCAATGTCCTGAAACGCGTCTGGCTGTACTTTGTGATGCCTGAATCCTTGGTTGGTGACTGCTGGCGAGGTGTCGATAATAAAATCATTTGAACTTTCACGAAGCTTCCTGAGGCCTCCTTCTGGGTGCTTCCTGTTGTGTGGATGAATCACGGCTTTGCACGGCGGTAAAGGAAGGCTCACCGCTGCTCTGCGGGTCCGGCTTGGCTCCAATTTGGAACAAGAACTATCGGGAGGAAGACGTAAGGGCACAGTTCAGGCCTGTTGCCTGCACGAAGTTCTATCGGCTCCTGGGAAGCAAGGCAGCCACTTTGCCAAGGTCAGCACATCAACCCACATGGGTTTATATCAACTTCATTAAATTAAAGGAATAAAGAAGCACACCCACTGGGGAAAACTAAGACGGACTACAAGCACCATAAGGCTGTGGTTACAGCCACGCTCACCGGGGCGGGTGCTTGGAAATGAAAATGTGCGTCCACAGTGCAACTCTTTCATTCCGTGTTTGTGCCACTGAAGAAAGGATTCCAATGTCCTGAAACGCGTCTGGCTGTACTTTGTGATGCCTGCATCCTTGGTTGGTGACTGCTGGCGAGGTGTCGATAATAAAAGCATTTGAACTTTCACGAAGCTTCCTGAGGCCTCCTCCTGGGTGCTACCTATTGTGTGGATGATTAACGGCTTTGCACTGTGGTAAAGGAAGGCTCACCGCTGCTCAACGGGTCTGGCTTGGCTCCAATTTGGAACAAGAACTATCGGGAGGAAGACGTAAGGGCACAGTTCAGGGCTGTTGCCTGCACGAAGTTCTATCGGCTCCTGGGAAGCAGGGCAGCCGCTTTGCCAAGGTCAGCACATCAACCCACATGGGTTTTTATCAACTTCATTAAATTAAAGGAATAAAGAAGCACACCCACTGGGGAAAACTAAGACGGACTACAAGCACCATAAGGCTGTGGTTACAGCCACGCCCACCGGGGCGGGTGCTTGGAAATGAAAATGTGCGTTCACAGTGCAACTCTTTCATTCCGTGTTTGTGCCACTGAAGAAAGGATTCCAATGTCCTGAAACGCGTCTGGCTGTACTTTGTGATGCCTGAATCCTTGGTTGGTGACTGATGGCGAGGTGTCGATAATAAAAGCATTTGAACTTTCACGAAGCTTCCTGAGGCCTCCTTCTGGGTGCTTCCTGTTGTGTGGATGAATCACGGCTTTGCACGGCGGTAAAGGAAGGCTCACCGCTGCTCTGCGGGTCCGGCTTGGCTCCAATTTGGAACAAGAACTATCGGGAGGAAGACGTAAGGGCACAGTTCAGGGCTGTTGCCTGCACGAAGTTCTATCGGCTCCTGGGAAGCAAGGCAGCCGCTTTGCCAAGGTCAGCACATCAACCCACATGGGTTTTTATCAACTTCATTAAATTAAAGGAATAAAGAAGCACACCCACTGGGGAAAACTAAGACGGACTACAAGCACCATAAGGCTGTGGTTACAGCCACGCCCACCGGGGCGGGTGCTTGGAAATGAAAATGTGCGTTCACAGTGCAACTCTTTCATTCCGTATTTGTGCCACTGAAGAAAGGATTCCAATGTCCTGAAACGCGTCTGGCTGTACTTTGTGATGCCTGAATCCTTGGTTGGTGACTGCTGGTGAGGTGTCGATAATAAAAGCATTTGAACTTTCACGAAGCTTCCTGAGGCCTCCTTCTGGGTGCTTCCTGTTGTGTGGATGAATCACGGCTTTGCACGGCGGTAAAGGAAGGCTCACCGCTGCTCTGCGGGTCCGGCTTGGCTCCAATTTGGAACAAGAACTATCGGGAGGAAGACGTAAGGGCACAGTTCAGGGCTGTTGCCTGCACGAAGTTCTATCGGCTCCTGGGAAGCAAGGCAACCACTTTGCCAAGGTCAGCACATCAACCCACATGGGTTTTTATCAACTTCATTAAATTAAAGGAATAAACAAGACCACCCACTGGGGAGAACTAAGACGGACTACAAGCACCATAAGGCTGTGGTTACAGCCACGCCCACCGGGGCGGGTGCTTGGAAATGAAAATGTGTGTCCACAGTGCAACTCTTTCATTCCGTGTTTGTGCCACTGAAGAAAGGATTCCAATGTCCTGAAAGGCGTCTGGCTGTGCTTTGTGATGCCTGAATCCTTGGCTGTTGACTGCTGGCAAGGTGTCGATAATAAAAGCATTTGAACTTTCACGAAGCTTCCTGAGGCCTCCTCCTGGGTGCTACCTGTTGTGTGGATGATTAACTGCTTTGCACTGCGGTAAAGGAAGGCTCACCGCTGCTCTGCGGGTCCGGCTTGGCTCCAATTTGGAACAAGAACTATCGGGAGGAAGACGTAAGGGCACAGTTCAGGGCTGTTGCCTGCACAAAGTTCTATCGGCTCCTGGGAAGCAAGGAAGCCACTTTGCCAAGGTCAGCACATCAACCCACATGGGTTTTGATCAACTTCATTAAATTAAAGGAATAAAGAAGCACACCCACTGGGGAAAAGTAAGACGGACTACAAGCACCATAAGGCTGTGGTTACAGCCACGCCCACCGGGGCGGATGCTTGGAAATGAAAATGTGCGTCCACAGTGCAACTCTTTCATTCCGTGTTTGTGCCACTGAAGAAAGGATTCCAATGTCCTGAAACGCGTCTGGCTGTACTTTGTGATGCCTAAATCCTTGGTTGGTGACTGCTGGCGAGGTGTCGTTAATAAAAGCATTTGAACTTTCACGCAGCTTCCTGAGGCTTCCTTCTTGGTGTTAGCTGTTGTGTGGATGAATAACAGCTTTGCACGGCCGTAAAGGAAGGCTCACCGCTGCCCTGCGGGTCCGGCTTGGCTCCAATTTGGAACAAGAACTATCGGGAGGAAGACGTAAGGGCACAGTTCAGGGCTGTTGCCTGCACGAAGTTCTATCGGCTCCGGGGAAGCAAGGCAGCCACTTTGCCAAGGTCAGCACATCAACCCACATGGGTTTTTATCAACTTCATTAAATTAAAGGAATAAAGAAGCACACCCACTGGGGAAAACTAAGACGGACTACAAGCACCATAAGGCTGTGGTTACAGCCACGTCCACCGGGGCGGGTGCTTGGAAATGAAAATGTGCGTCCAGAGTGCAACTCTTTCATTCCGTGTTTGTGCCACTGAAGAAAGGATTCCAATGTCCTGAAACGCGTCTGGCTGTACTTTGTGATGCCTGAATCCTTGGTTGGGGACTGCTGGCGAGGTGTCGATAATAAAAGCATTTGAACTTTCACGAAGCTTCCTGAGGCCTCCTTCTGGGTGCTACCTGTTGTATGGCTGATTAACGGCTGTGAACGGCCGTAAAGAAAGGCTCACCGCTGCTCTGCGGGTCCGGCTTGGCTCCAATTTGGAACAATAACTATCGGGAGGAAGACGTAAGGGCACAGTTCAGGGCTGTTGCCTGCACGAAGTTCTATCGGCTCCTGGGAAGCAAGGCAGCCACTTTGCAAAGGTCAGCACATCAACCCACATGGGTTTTTATCAACTTCATTAAATTAAAGGAATAAAGAAGCACACCCACTGGGGAAAACTAAGACGGACTACAAGCACCATAAGGCTGTGGTTACAGCCACGCCCACCGGGGCAGGTGCTTGGAAATGAAAATGTGCGTCCACAGTGCAACTCTTTCATTCCGTGTTTGTGCCACTGAAGAAAGGATTCCAATGTCCTGAAACGCGTCTGGCTGTACTTTGTGATGCCTGAATCCTTGGTTGGTGACTGCTGGCGAGGTGTCGATAATAAAAGCATTTGAACTTTCACGAAGCTTCCTGATGCCTCCTTCTGGGTGCTACCTGTTGTGTGAATGATTAACGGCTTTGCACGGCCGTAAAGGAAGGCTCACTGCTGCTCTGCGGGTCCGGCTTGGCTCCAATTTGGAACAAGAACTATCGGGAGGAAGGAGTAAGGGCACAGTTCAGGGCTGTTGCCTGCACGAAGTTCTATCGGCTCCTGGGAAGAAAGGCAGCCACTTTGCCAAGGTCAGCACATCAACCCACATGGGTTTTTATCAACTTCATTAAATTAAAGGAATAAAGAAGCACACCCACTGGGGAAAACTAAGACGGACTACAAGCACCATAAGGCTGTGGTTACAGCCACGCCCACCGGGGCGGGTGCTTGGAAATGAAAATCTGCGTCTAGAGTGCAACTCTTTCATTCCGTGTTTGTGCCACTGAAGAAAGGATTCCAATGTCCTGAAACGCGTCTGGCTGTACTTTGTGATGCCTGAATCCTTGGTTGGTGACTGCTGGCGAGGTGTTGATAATAAAAGCATTTGAACTTTCACGAAGCTTCCTGAGGCCTCCTTCTGGGTGCTACCTGTTGTGTGGATGATTAACGGCTTTGCACTGCGGTAAAGGAAGGCTCACCGCTGCTCTGCGGGTCCGGCTTGGCTCCAATTTGGAACAAGAACTATTGAGAGGAAGACGTAAGGGCACAGTTCAGGGCTGTTGCCTGCACGAAGTTCTATCGGCTCCTGGGAAGCAAGGAAGCCACTTTGCCAAGGTCAGCACATCAACCCACATGGGTTTTTATCAACTTCATTAAATTAAAGGAATAAAGAAGCACAACCACTGGGGAAAACTAAGACGGACTACAAGCACCATAAGGCTGTGGTTACAGCCACGCCCACCGGGGTGGGTGCTTGGAAATGAAAATGTGCGTCCAGAGTGCAACTCTTTCATTCCGTGTTTGTGCCACTGAAGAAAGGATTCCAATGTCCTGAAACGCGTCTGGCTGTACTTTGTGATGCCTGAATCCTTGGTTGGGGACTGCTGGCGAGGTGTCGATAATAAAAGCATTTGAACTTTCACTAAGCTTCCTGAGGCCTCCTTCTGGGTGCTACCTGTTGTATGGATGATTAACGGCTGTGAACGGCCGTAAAGGAAGGCTCACCGCTGCTCTGCGGGTCCGGCTTGGCTCCAATTTGGAACAATAACTATCGGGAGGAAGACGTAAGGGCACAGTTCAGGGCTGTTGCCTGCACGAAGTTCTATCGGCTCCTGGGAAGCAAGGCAGCCACTTTGCCAAGGTCAGCACATCAACCCACATGGGTTTTTATCAACTTCATTAAATTAAAGGAATAAAGAAGCACACCCACTGGGGAAAACTAAGACGGACTACAAGCACCATAAGGCTGTGGTTACAGCCACACCCACCGGGGCGGGTGCTTGGAAATGAAAATGTGCGTCCAGAGTGCAACTCTTTCATTCCGTGTTTGTGCCACTGAAGAAAGGATTCCAATGTCCTGAAACGCGTCTGGCTGTACTTTGTGATGCCTGAATCCTTGGTTGGGGACTGCTGGTGAGGTGTCGATAATAAAAGCATTTGAACTTTCACGAAGCTTCCTGAGGCCTCCTTCTGGGTGCTACCTGTTGTATGGATGATTAACGGCTTTGAACGGCAGTAAAGGAAGGCTCACCGCTGCTCTGCGGGTCCGGCTTGGCTCCAATTTGGAACAAGAACTATCGGGAGGAAGACGTAAGGGCACAGTTCAGGCCTGTTGCCTGCACGAAGTTCTATCGGCTCCTGGGAAGCAAGGCAGCCACTTTGCCAAGGTCAGCACATCAACCCACATGGGTTTATATCAACTTCATTAAATTAAAGGAATAAAGAAGCACACCCACTGGGGAAAACTAAGACGGACTACAAGCACCATAAGGCTGTGGTTACAGCCACGCTCACCGGGGCGGGTGCTTGGAAATGAAAATGTGCGTCCACAGTGCAACTCTTTCATTCCGTGTTTGTGCCACTGAAGAAAGGATTCCAATGTCCTGAAACGCGTCTGGCTGTACTTTGTGATGCCTGAATCCTTGGTTGGTGACTGCTGGCGAGGTGTCGATAATAAAATCATTTGAACTTTCACGAAGCTTCCTGAGGCCTCCTTCTGGGTGCTTCCTGTTGTGTGGATGAATCACGGCTTTGCACGGCGGTAAAGGAAGGCTCACCGCTGCTCTGCGGGTCCGGCTTGGCTCCAATTTGGAACAAGAACTATCGGGAGGAAGACGTAAGGGCACAGTTCAGGCCTGTTGCCTGCACGAAGTTCTATCGGCTCCTGGGAAGCAAGGCAGCCACTTTGCCAAGGTCAGCACATCAACCCACATGGGTTTATATCAACTTCATTAAATTAAAGGAATAAAGAAGCACACCCACTGGGGAAAACTAAGACGGACTACAAGCACCATAAGGCTGTGGTTACAGCCACGCTCACCGGGGCGGGTGCTTGGAAATGAAAATGTGCGTCCACAGTGCAACTCTTTCATTCCGTGTTTGTGCCACTGAAGAAAGGATTCCAATGTCCTGAAACGCGTCTGGCTGTACTTTGTGATGCCTGCATCCTTGGTTGGTGACTGCTGGCGAGGTGTCGATAATAAAAGCATTTGAACTTTCACGAAGCTTCCTGAGGCCTCCTCCTGGGTGCTACCTATTGTGTGGATGATTAACGGCTTTGCACTGTGGTAAAGGAAGGCTCACCGCTGCTCAACGGGTCTGGCTTGGCTCCAATTTGGAACAAGAACTATCGGGAGGAAGACGTAAGGGCACAGTTCAGGGCTGTTGCCTGCACGAAGTTCTATCGGCTCCTGGGAAGCAGGGCAGCCGCTTTGCCAAGGTCAGCACATCAACCCACATGGGTTTTTATCAACTTCATTAAATTAAAGGAATAAAGAAGCACACCCACTGGGGAAAACTAAGACGGACTACAAGCACCATAAGGCTGTGGTTACAGCCACGCCCACCGGGGCGGGTGCTTGGAAATGAAAATGTGCGTTCACAGTGCAACTCTTTCATTCCGTGTTTGTGCCACTGAAGAAAGGATTCCAATGTCCTGAAACGCGTCTGGCTGTACTTTGTGATGCCTGAATCCTTGGTTGGTGACTGATGGCGAGGTGTCGATAATAAAAGCATTTGAACTTTCACGAAGCTTCCTGAGGCCTCCTTCTGGGTGCTTCCTGTTGTGTGGATGAATCACGGCTTTGCACGGCGGTAAAGGAAGGCTCACCGCTGCTCTGCGGGTCCGGCTTGGCTCCAATTTGGAACAAGAACTATCGGGAGGAAGACGTAAGGGCACAGTTCAGGGCTGTTGCCTGCACGAAGTTCTATCGGCTCCTGGGAAGCAAGGCAGCCGCTTTGCCAAGGTCAGCACATCAACCCACATGGGTTTTTATCAACTTCATTAAATTAAAGGAATAAAGAAGCACACCCACTGGGGAAAACTAAGACGGACTACAAGCACCATAAGGCTGTGGTTACAGCCACGCCCACCGGGGCGGGTGCTTGGAAATGAAAATGTGCGTTCACAGTGCAACTCTTTCATTCCGTATTTGTGCCACTGAAGAAAGGATTCCAATGTCCTGAAACGCGTCTGGCTGTACTTTGTGATGCCTGAATCCTTGGTTGGTGACTGCTGGCGAGGTGTCGATAATAAAAGCATTTGAACTTTCACGAAGCTTCCTGAGGCCTCCTTCTGGGTGCTTCCTGTTGTGTGGATGAATCACGGCTTTGCACGGCGGTAAAGGAAGGCTCACCGCTGCTCTGCGGGTCCGGCTTGGCTCCAATTTGGAACAAGAACTATCGGGAGGAAGACGTAAGGGCACAGTTCAGGGCTGTTGCCTGCACGAAGTTCTATCGGCTCCTGGGAAGCAAGGCAACCACTTTGCCAAGGTCAGCACATCAACCCACATGGGTTTTTATCAACTTCATTAAATTAAAGGAATAAACAAGACCACCCACTGGGGAGAACTAAGACGGACTACAAGCACCATAAGGCTGTGGTTACAGCCACGCCCACCGGGGCGGGTGCTTGGAAATGAAAATGTGTGTCCACAGTGCAACTCTTTCATTCCGTGTTTGTGCCACTGAAGAAAGGATTCCAATGTCCTGAAAGGCGTCTGGCTGTGCTTTGTGATGCCTGAATCCTTGGCTGTTGACTGCTGGCAAGGTGTCGATAATAAAAGCATTTGAACTTTCACGAAGCTTCCTGAGGCCTCCTCCTGGGTGCTACCTGTTGTGTGGATGATTAACTGCTTTGCACTGCGGTAAAGGAAGGCTCACCGCTGCTCTGCGGGTCCGGCTTGGCTCCAATTTGGAACAAGAACTATCGGGAGGAAGACGTAAGGGCACAGTTCAGGGCTGTTGCCTGCACAAAGTTCTATCGGCTCCTGGGAAGCAAGGAAGCCACTTTGCCAAGGTCAGCACATCAACCCACATGGGTTTTGATCAACTTCATTAAATTAAAGGAATAAAGAAGCACACCCACTGGGGAAAAGTAAGACGGACTACAAGCACCATAAGGCTGTGGTTACAGCCACGCCCACCGGGGCGGATGCTTGGAAATGAAAATGTGCGTCCACAGTGCAACTCTTTCATTCCGTGTTTGTGCCACTGAAGAAAGGATTCCAATGTCCTGAAACGCGTCTGGCTGTACTTTGTGATGCCTAAATCCTTGGTTGGTGACTGCTGGCGAGGTGTCGTTAATAAAAGCATTTGAACTTTCACGCAGCTTCCTGAGGCTTCCTTCTTGGTGTTAGCTGTTGTGTGGATGAATAACAGCTTTGCACGGCCGTAAAGGAAGGCTCACCGCTGCCCTGCGGGTCCGGCTTGGCTCCAATTTGGAACAATAACTATCGGGAGGAAGACGTAAGGGCACAGTTCAGGGCTGTTGCCTGCACGAAGTTCTATCGGCTCCTGGGAAGCAAGGCAGCCACTTTGCAAAGGTCAGCACATCAACCCACATGGGTTTTTATCAACTTCATTAAATTAAAGGAATAAAGAAGCACACCCACTGGGGAAAACTAAGACGGACTACAAGCACCATAAGGCTGTGGTTACAGCCACGCCCACCGGGGCAGGTGCTTGGAAATGAAAATGTGCGTCCACAGTGCAACTCTTTCATTCCGTGTTTGTGCCACTGAAGAAAGGATTCCAATGTCCTGAAACGCGTCTGGCTGTACTTTGTGATGCCTGAATCCTTGGTTGGTGACTGCTGGCGAGGTGTCGATAATAAAAGCATTTGAACTTTCACGAAGCTTCCTGATGCCTCCTTCTGGGTGCTACCTGTTGTGTGAATGATTAACGGCTTTGCACGGCCGTAAAGGAAGGCTCACTGCTGCTCTGCGGGTCCGGCTTGGCTCCAATTTGGAACAAGAACTATCGGGAGGAAGGAGTAAGGGCACAGTTCAGGGCTGTTGCCTGCACGAAGTTCTATCGGCTCCTGGGAAGAAAGGCAGCCACTTTGCCAAGGTCAGCACATCAACCCACATGGGTTTTTATCAACTTCATTAAATTAAAGGAATAAAGAAGCACACCCACTGGGGAAAACTAAGACGGACTACAAGCACCATAAGGCTGTGGTTACAGCCACGCCCACCGGGGCGGGTGCTTGGAAATGAAAATCTGCGTCTAGAGTGCAACTCTTTCATTCCGTGTTTGTGCCACTGAAGAAAGGATTCCAATGTCCTGAAACGCGTCTGGCTGTACTTTGTGATGCCTGAATCCTTGGTTGGTGACTGCTGGCGAGGTGTCGATAATAAAAGCATTTGAACTTTCACGAAGCTTCCTGAGGCCTCCTTCTGGGTGCTACCTGTTGTGTGGATGATTAACGGCTTTGCACTGCGGTAAAGGAAGGCTCACCGCTGCTCTGCGGGTCCGGCTTGGCTCCAATTTGGAACAAGAACTATTGAGAGGAAGACGTAAGGGCACAGTTCAGGGCTGTTGCCTGCACGAAGTTCTATCGGCTCCTGGGAAGCAAGGAAGCCACTTTGCCAAGGTCAGCACATCAACCCACGTGGGTTTTGATCAACTTCATTAAATTAAAGGAATAAAGAAGCACACCCACTGGGGAAAAGTAAGACGGACTACAAGCACCATAAGGCTGTGGTTACAGCCACGCCCACCGGGGCGGATGCTTGGAAATGAAAATGTGCGTCCACAGTGCAACTCTTTCATTCCGTGTTTGTGCCACTGAAGAAAGGATTCCAATGTCCTGAAACGCGTCTGGCTGTACTTTGTGATGCCTGGATCCTTGGTTGGTGACTGCTGGCGAGGTGTCGATAATAAAAGCATTTGAACTTTCACGAAGCTTCCTGAGGCTTCCTTCTGGGTGTTACCTGTTGTGTGGATGATTAACGGCTTTGCACGGCCGTAAAGGAAGGCTCACCGCTGCCCTGCGGGTCCGGCTTGGCTCCAATTTGGAACAAGAACTATCGGGAGGAAGACGTAAGGGCACAGTTCAGGGCTGTTGCCTGCACGAAGTTCTATCGGCTCCGGGGAAGCAAGGCAGCCACTTTGCCAAGGTCAGCACATCAACCCACATGGGTTTTTATCAACTTCATTAAATTAAAGGAATAAAGAAGCACACCCACTGGGGAAAACTAAGACGGACTACAAGCACCATAAGGCTGTGGTTACAGCCACACCCACCGGGGCGGGTGCTTGGAAATGAAAATGTGCGTCCAGAGTGCAACTCTTTCATTCCGTGTTTGTGCCACTGAAGAAAGGATTCCAATTTCCTGAAACGCGTCTGGCTGTACTTTGTGATGCCTGAATCCTTGGTTGGGGACTGCTGGTGAGGTGTCGATAATAAAAGCTTTTGAACTTTCACGAAGCTTCCTGAGGCCTCCTTCTGGGTGCTACCTGTTGTATGGATGATTAACGGCTTTGAACGGCAGTAAAGGAAGGCTCACCGCTGCTCTGCGGGTCCGGCTTGGCTCCAATTTGGAACAAGAACTATCGGGAGGAAGACGTAAGGGCACAGTTCAGGCCTGTTGCCTGCACGAAGTTCTATCGGCTCCTGGGAAGCAAGGCAGCCACTTTGCCAAGGTCAGCACATCAACCCACATGGGTTTATATCAACTTCATTAAATTAAAGGAATAAAGAAGCACACCCACTGGGGAAAACTAAGACGGACTACAAGCACCATAAGGCTGTGGTTACAGCCACGCTCACCGGGGCGGGTGCTTGGAAATGAAAATGTGCGTCCACAGTGCAACTCTTTCATTCCGTGTTTGTGCCACTGAAGAAAGGATTCCAATGTCCTGAAATGCGTCTGGCTGTACTTTGTGATGCCTGAATCCTTGGTTGGTGACTGCTGGCGAGGTGTCGATAATAAAAGCATTTGAACTTTCACGAAGCTTCCTGAGGCCTCCTTCTGGGTGCTTCCTGTTGTCTGGATGAATCACAGCTTTGCACGGCGGTAAAGGAAGGCTCACCGCTGCTCTGCGGGTCCGGCTTGGCTCCAATTTGGAACAAGAACTATCGGGAGGAAGACGTAAGGGCACAGTTCAGGCCTGTTGCTTGCACGAAGTTCTATCGGCTCCTGGGAAGCAAGGCAGCCACTTTGCCAAGGTCAGCACATCAACCCACATGGGTTTATATCAACTTCATTAAATTAAAGGAATAAAGAAGCACACCCACTGGGGATAACTAAGACGGACTACAAGCACCATAAGGCTGTGGTTACAGCCACTCCCACCGGGGCGGGTGCTTGAAAATGAAAATGTGCGTCCACAGTGCAACTCTTTCATTCCGTGTTTGTGCCACTGAAGAAAGGATTCCAATGTCCTGAAACGCGTCTGGCTGTACTTTGTGATGCCTGAATCCTTGGTTGGTGACTGCTGGCGAGGTGTCGATAATAAAAGCATTTGAACTTTCACGAAGCTTCCTGAGGCCTCCTCCTGGGTGCTACCTGTTGTGTGGATGATTCACGGCTTTGCACGGCGGTAAAAGAAGGCTCACCGCTGCTCTGCGGGTCCGGCTTGGCTCCAATTTGGAACAAGAACTATCGGGAGGAAGACGTAAGGGCACAGTTCAGGGCTGTTGCCTGCACGAAGTTCTATCGGCTCCTGGGAAGCAAGGCAGCCACTTTGCCAAGGTCAGCACATCAACCCACATGGGCTTTTATCAACTACATTAAATTAAAGGAATAAAGAAGCACACCCACTGGGGAAAACTAAGACGGACTACAAGCACCATAAGGCTGTGGTTACAGCCACGCCCACCGGGGCGGGTGCTTGGAAATGAAAATGTGCGTCCACAGTGCAACTCTTTCATTCCGTGTTTGTGCCACTGAAGAAAGGATTCCAATGTCCTGAAACGCGTCTGGCTGTACTTTGTGATGCCTGTATCCTTGGTTGGTGACTGCTGGCGAGATGTCGATAATAAAAGCATTTGAACTTTCACGAAGCTTCCTGAGGCCTCCTTCTGGGTGCTACCTGTTGTGTGGATGATTCACGGCTTTGCACGGCGGTAAAGCAAGGCTCATCGCTGTTCTGCGGGTCCGGCTACGCTCCAATTTGGAACAAGAACTATCGGGAGGAAGACGTAAGGGCACAGTTCAGGGCTGTTGCCTGCACGAAGTTCTATCGGCTCCTGGGAAGCAAGGCAGCCACTTTGCCAAGGTCAGCACATCAACCCACATGGGTTTTTATCAACTTCATTAAATTAAAGGAATAAAGAAGCACACCCACTGGGGAAAACTAAGACGGACTTCAAGCACCATAAGGCTGTGGTTACAGCCACGCCCACCGGGGAGGGTCCTTGGAAATGAAAATGTGCGTTCACAGTGCAACTCTTTCATTCCGTGTTTGTGCCACTGAAGAGAGGATTCCAATGTCCTGAAATGCGTCTGGCTGTACTTTGTGATGCCTGAATCCTTGGTTGGTGACTGCTGGCGAGGTGTCGATAATAAAAGCATTTGAACTTTCACGAAGCTTCCTGAGGCCTCCTTCTGGGTGCTTCCTGTTGTCTGGATGAATCACGGCTTTGCACGGCGGTAAAGGAAGGCTCACCGCTGCTCTGCGGGTCCGGCTTGGCTCCAATTTGGAACAAGAACTATCGGGAGGAAGACGTAAGGGCACAGTTCAGGCCTGTTGCTTGCACGAAGTTCTATCGGCTCCTGGGAAGCAAGGCAGCCACTTTGCCAAGGTCAGCACATCAACCCACATGGGTTTATATCAACTTCATTAAATTAAAGGAATAAAGAAGCACACCCACTGGGGATAACTAAGACGGACTACAAGCACCATAAGGCTGTGGTTACAGCCACTCCCACCGGGGCGGGTGCTTGAAAATGAAAATGTGCGTCCACAGTGCAACTCTTTCATTCCGTGTTTGTGCCACTGAAGAAAGGATTCCAATGTCCTGAAACGCGTCTGGCTGTACTTTGTGATGCCTGAATCCTTGGTTGGTGACTGCTGGCGAGGTGTCGATAATAAAAGCATTTGAACTTTCACGAAGCTTCCTGAGGCCTCCTCCTGGGTGCTACCTGTTGTGTGGATGATTCACGGCTTTGCACGGCGGTAAAAGAAGGCTCACCGCTGCTCTGCGGGTCCGGCTTGGCTCCAATTTGGAACAAGAACTATCGGGAGGAAGACGTAAGGGCACAGTTCAGGGTTGTTGCCTGCACGAAGTTCTATCGGCTCCTGGGAAGCAAGGCAGCCACTTTGCCAAGGTCAGCACATCAACCCACATGGGCTTTTATCAACTACATTAAATTAAAGGAATAAAGAAGCACACCCACTGGGGAAAACTAAGACGGACTACAAGCACCATAAGGCTGTGGTTACAGCCACGCCCACCGGGGCGGGTGCTTGGAAATGAAAATGTGCGTCCACAGTGCCACTCTTTCATTCCGTGTTTGTGCCACTGAAGAAAGGATTCCAATGTCCTGAAACGCGTCTGGCTGTACTTTGTGATGCCTGAATCCTTGGTTGGTGACTGCTGGCGAGGTGTCGATAATAAAAGCATTTGAACTTTCACAAAGCTTCCTGAGGCCTCCTCCTGGGTGCTACCTGTTGTGTGGAGGATTCACGGCTTTGCACGGCGGTAAAGGAAGGCTCACCGCTGCTCTGCGGGTCCGGCTTGGCTCCAATTTGGAACAAGAACTATCGGGAGGAAGACGTAAGGGCACAGTTCAGGGCTGTTGCCTGCACGAATTTCTATCGGCTCCTGGGAAGCAAGGCAGCCACTTTGCCAAGGTCAGCACATCAACCCACATGGGCTTTTATCAACTACATTAAATTAAAGGAATAAAGAAGCACACCCACTGGGGAAAACTAAGACGGACTACAAGCACCATAAGGCTGTGGTTACAGCCACGCCCACCAGAGCGGGTGCTTGGAAATGAAAATGTGCGTCCACAGGGCAACTCTTTAATTCCGTGTTTGTGCCACTGAAGGAAGGATTCCAATGTCCTGAAACGCGTCTGGCTGTACTTTGTGATGCCTGAATCCTTGGTTGGTGACTGCTGGCGAGGTGTCGATAATAAAAGCATTTGAAATTTCACGAAGCTCCCTGAGGCCTCCTTCTGGGTGCTACCTGTTGTGTGAATGTTTAACGGCTTTGCACGGCCGTAAAGGAAGGCTCACCGCTGCTCTGCGGGTCCGGCTTGGCTCCAATTTGGAACAAGAACTATCGGGAGGAAGACGTAAGTGCACAGTTCAGGGCTGTTGCCTGCACGAAGTTCTATCAGCTCCTGGGAAGCAAGGCAGCCACTTTGCCAAGGTCAGCACATCAACCCACATGGGTTTTTATCAACTACATTGAATTAAAGGAATAAAGAAGCACACCCACTGGGGAAAACTAAGACGGACTACAAGCACCATAAGGCTGTGGTTACAGCCACGCCCACCGGGGCGGGAGCTTGGAAATGAAAATGTGCGTCCACAGTGCAACTCTTTCATTCCGTGTTTGTGCCACTGAAGAAAGGATTCCAATGTCCTGAAACGCGTCTGGCTGTACTTTGTGATGCCTGAATCCTTGGTTGGTGACTGCTGGCGAGGTGTCGATAATAAAAGCATTTGAACTTTCACGAAGCTTCCTGAGGCCTCCTCCTGGGTGCTACCTATTGTGTGGATGAATCACGGCTTTGCACTGCGGTAAAGGAAGGCTCACCGCTGCTCAACGGGTCTGGCTTGGCTCCAATTTGGAACAAGAACTATCGGGAGGAAGACGTAAGGGCACAGTTCAGGGCTGTTGCCTGCACGAAGTTCTATCGGCTCCTGGGAAGCAGGGCAGCCGCTTTGCCAAGGTCAGCACATCAACCCACATGGGTTTTTATCAACTTCATTAAATTAAAGGAATAAAGAAGCACACCCACTGGGGAAAACTAAGACGGACTACAAGCACCATAAGGCTGTGGTTACAGCCACGCCCACTGGGGCGGGTGCTTGGAAATGAAAATGTGCGTTCACAGTGCAACTCTTTCATTCCGTGTTTGTGCCACTGAAGAAAGGATTCCAATGTCCTGAAACGCGTCTGGCTGTACTTTGTGATGCCTGAATCCTTGGTTGGTGACTGATGGCGAGGTGTCGATAATAAAAGCATTTGAACTTTCACGAAGCTTCCTGAGGCCCCCTTCTGGGTGCTTCCTGTTGTGTGGATGAATCACGGCTTTGCACGGCGGTAAAGGAAGGCTCACCGCTGCTCTGCGGGTCCGGCTTGGCTCCAATTTGGAACAAGAACTATCGGGAGGAAGACGTAAGGGCACAGTTCAGGGCTGTTGCCTGCACGAAGTTCTATCGGCTCCTGGGAAGCAAGGCAACCACTTTGCCAAGGTCAGCACATCAACCCACATGGGTTTTTATCAACTTCATTAAATTAAAGGAATAAACAAGCACACCCACTGGGGAGAACTAAGACGGACTACAAGCACCATAAGGCTGTGGTCACAGCCACGCCCACCGGGGCGGGTGCTTGGAAATGAAAATGTGCGTCCACAGTGCAACTCTTTCATTCCGTGTTTGTGCCACTGAAGAAAGGATTCCAATGTCCTGAAAGGCTTCTGGCAGTACTTTGTGATGCCTGAATCCTTGGCTGTTGACTGCTGGCGAGGTGTCGATAATAAAAGCATTTGAACTTTCACGAAGCTTCCTGAGGCCTCCTTCTGGGTGCTACCTGTTGTGTGGATGATTAACGGCTTTGCACGGCCGTAAAGGAAGGCTCACCGCTGCTCTGCGGGTCCGGCTTGGCTCCAATTTGGAACAAGAACTATCGGGAGGAAGACGTAAGGGCACAGTTCAGGGCTGTTGCCTGCACGAAGTTCTATCGGCTCCTGGGAAGCAAGGCAGCCACTTTGCCAAGGTCAGCACATCAACCCACATGGGCTTTTATCAACTACATTAAATTAAAGGAATAAAGAAGCACACCCACTGGGGAAAACTAAGACGGACTACAAGCACCATAAGGCTGTGGTTACAGCCACGCCCACCGGGGCGGGTGCTTGGAAATGAAAATGTGCGTCCACAGTGCAACTCTTTCATTCCGTGTTTGTGCCACTGAAGAAAGGATTCCAATGTCCTGAAACGCGTCTGGCTGTACTTTGTGATGCCTGAATCCTTGGTTGGTGACTGCTGGCGAGGTGTCGATAATAAAAGCATTTGAACTTTCACAAAGCTTCCTGAGGCCTCCTCCTGGGTGCTACCTGTTGTGTGGAGGATTCACGGCTTTGCACGGCGGTAAAGGAAGGCTCACCGCTGCTCTGCGGGTCCGGCTTGGCTCCAATTTGGAACAAGAACTATCGGGAGGAAGACGTAAGGGCACAGTTCAGGGCTGTTGCCTGCACGAAGTTCTATCGGCTCCTGGGAAGCAAGGCAGCCACTTTGCCAAGGTCAGCACATCAACCCACATGGGCTTTTATCAACTACATTAAATTAAAGGAATAAAGAAGCACACCCACTGGGGAAAACTAAGACGGACTACAAGCACCATAAGGCTGTGGTTACAGCCACGCCCACCGGAGCGGGTGCTTGGAAATGAAAATGTGCGTCCACAGGGCAACTCTTTAATTCCATGTTTGTGCCACTGAAGGAAGGATTCCAATGTCCTGAAACGCGTCTGGCTGTACTTTGTGATGCCTGAATCCTTGGTTGGTGACTGCTGGCGAGGTGTCGATAATAAAAGCATTTGAAATTTCACGAAGCTCCCTGAGGCCTCCTTCTGGGTGCTACCTGTTGTGTGAATGATTAACGGCTTTGCACGGCCGTAAAGGAAGGCTCACCGCTGCTCTGCGGGTCCGGCTTGGCTCCAATTTGGAACAAGAACTATCGGGAGGAAGACGTAAGTGCACAGTTCAGGGCTGTTGCCTGCACGAAGTTCTATCAGCTCCTGGGAAGCAAGGCAGCCACTTTGCCAAGGTCAGCACATCAACCCACATGGGTTTTTATCAACTACATTGAATTAAAGGAATAAAGAAGCACACCCACTGGGGAAAACTAAGACGGACTACAAGCACCATAAGGCTGTGGTTACAGCCACGCCCACCGGGGCGGGAGCTTGGAAATGAAAATGTGCGTCCACAGTGCAACTCTTTCATTCCGTGTTTGTGCCACTGAAGAAAGGATTCCAATGTCCTGAAACGCGTCTGGCTGTACTTTGTGATGCCTGAATCCTTGGTTGGTGACTGCTGGCGAGGTGTCGATAATAAAAGCATTTGAACTTTCACGAAGCTTCCTGAGGCCTCCTCCTGGGTGCTACCTATTGTGTGGATGAATCACGGCTTTGCACTGCGGTAAAGGAAGGCTCACCGCTGCTCAACGGGTCTGGCTTGGCTCCAATTTGGAACAAGAACTATCGGGAGGAAGACGTAAGGGCACAGTTCAGGGCTGTTGCCTGCACGAAGTTCTATCGGCTCCTGGGAAGCAGGGCAGCCGCTTTGCCAAGGTCAGCACATCAACCCACATGGGTTTTTATCAACTTCATTAAATTAAAGGAATAAAGAAGCACACCCACTGGGGAAAACTAAGACGGACTACAAGCACCATAAGGCTGTGGTTACAGCCACGCCCACTGGGGCGGGTGCTTGGAAATGAAAATGTGCGTTCACAGTGCAACTCTTTCATTCCGTGTTTGTGCCACTGAAGAAAGGATTCCAATGTCCTGAAACGCGTCTGGCTGTACTTTGTGATGCCTGAATCCTTGGTTGGTGACTGATGGCGAGGTGTCGATAATAAAAGCATTTGAACTTTCACGAAGCTTCCTGAGGCCCCCTTCTGGGTGCTTCCTGTTGTGTGGATGAATCACGGCTTTGCACGGCGGTAAAGGAAGGCTCACCGCTGCTCTGGGGGTCCGGCTTGGCTCCAATTTGGAACAAGAACTATCGGGAGGAAGACGTAAGGGCACAGTTCAGGGCTGTTGCCTGCACGAAGTTCTATCGGCTCCTGGGAAGCAAGGCAACCACTTTGCCAAGGTCAGCACATCAACCCACATGGGTTTTTATCAACTTCATTAAATTAAAGGAATAAACAAGCACACCCACTGGGGAGAACTAAGACGGACTACAAGCACCATAAGGCTGTGGTCACAGCCACGCCCACCGGGGCGGGTGCTTGGAAATGAAAATGTGCGTCCACAGTGCAACTCTTTCATTCCGTGTTTGTGCCACTGAAGAAAGGATTCCAATGTCCTGAAAGGCGTCTGGCAGTACTTTGTGATGCCTGAATCCTTGGCTGTTGACTGCTGGCGAGGTGTCGATAATAAAAGCATTTGAACTTTCACGAAGCTTCCTGAGGCCTCCTTCTGGGTGCTACCTGTTGTGTGGATGATTAACGGCTTTGCACGGCCGTAAAGGAAGGCTCACCGCTGCTCTGCGGGTCCGGCTTGGCTCCAATTTGGAACAAGAACTATCTTGAGGAAGACGTAAGTGCACAGTTCAGGGCTGTTGCCTGCACGAAGTTCTATCGGCTCCTGGGAAGCAAGGCAGCCACTTTGCCAAGGTCAGCACATCAACCCACATGGGTTTTTATCAACTACATTGAATTAAAGGAATAAAGAAGCACACCCACTGGGGAAAACTAAGACGGACTACAAGCACCATAAGGCTGTGGTTACAGCCACGCCCACCGGGGCGGGTGCTTGGAAATGAAAATGTGCGTCCACAGTGCAACTCTTTCATTCCGTGTTTGTGCCACTGAAGAAAGGATTCCAATGTCCTGAAATGCGTCTGGCTGTACTTTGTGATGCCTGAATCCTTGGTTGGTGACTGCTGGCGAGGTGTCGATAATAAAAGCCTTTTGAACTTTCACGAAGCTTCCTGAGGCCTCCTCCTGGGTGCTACCTGTTGTGTGGATGATTAACTGCTTTGCACTGCGGTAAAGGAAGGCTCACCGCTGCTCTGCGGGTCCGGCTTGGCTCCAATTTGGAACAAGAACTATCGGGAGAAAGACGTAAGGGCACAGTTCAGGGCTGTTGCCTGCACGAAGTTCTATCGGCTCCTGGGAAGCAAGGAAGCCACTTTGCCAAGGTCAGCACATCAACCCACATGGGTTTTGATCAACTTCATTAAATTAAAGGAATAAAGAAGCACACCCACTGGGGAAAAGTAAGACGGACTACAAGCACCATAAGGCTGTGGTTACAGCCACGCCCACCGGGGCGGATGCTTGAAAATGAAAATGTGCGTCCACAGTGCAACTCTTTCATTCCGTGTTTGTGCCACTGAAGAAAGGATTCCAATGTCCTGAAACGCGTCTGGCTGTACTTTGTGATGCCTGAATCCTTGGTTGGTGACTGCTGGCGAGGTGTCGATAATAAAAGCATTTGAACTTTCACGAAGCTTCCTGTCAGACGAGGTCTTCCTCAGGATCTGTCGAGTTGATATAGGGGCCCACCTCTCGATACCTCCAATTCTGATTGTAGTAAATACACAGAATATTGAAGTGATCAAGCGAGGGGAAAAGGGTGTTGGGAAAGGAACAGCAGGGAAGGAGATCTGAAAAGGAAAAGTTAGTCAGGGGAGTTGGGTAGGGAACAGCAGGGAAGGAGATCTGAAAAGGAAAAGTTAGTGTTGCAAATCTATACCGATATTCTAAGAACTCTGCAACAGCTTAAAGAACTAAAATTTCACCCCTCAATAAAAGACCTTTTGTCTTTAACCTGGGTTTAACTCCAAATTAACATATATGAAATCATTCCTTTAAATTAAGCATCAAAAGAAAACACATTTGGGTCTCAGATTCAACACTGACAGAATGACACCTTTCTTGTAAATAACCACTTTACAATGACAGTCAAAAATGTCTCTTCGCCTAGTAAAACATAAACTTTTACATGAATAATCTCTAGTGCAGTCTTTACATAAATAATCTCAAGTTCAAAGCCTTCACTTGAAAATTCTTTCTTTAACAATATAATTCTTTCTTTTGTAATGTCAATTCGTACTGCGACAGTTATGGATTGCGACCAAAGAAACCATAAGAAAAAGACCCAACAAGTTAGAGCCTAAGCTCTCAGAGAATTATTTCACAGAGAACAAAGAATGTGTAATTTGCGCAGATAAAAGACTCAAAAACACTTTTAAATAAGTTTACTATAATGGACTTTAAATATTGGCGCAGAAAATAGCTTAAAATGTCCTACCTGTAGAGTACGACCTACTCTACTGATACACAGGGCGTGGCCGAAGAAACCTAAGCCTCAGATATCCAACTTACTGGTACTGCAAAGGATTCCCAAATGCCTCCACAGCAGGTTGCGCCTTCCCAAAGGACCTTCAAAAGGATTGCCAACCACTTCCAGAAGCAAAGTCCAAGAAAATGCTTCCAAAACTCTGAACTCCACTCAGAGCTACAGGGAGACGCTGCTACACCCTCAAGATCTCTAGAATAGTGAGCAAAGAGGTCTGGGCGTGGTCGCGCACGTTAACGTGGCTACGCCCGATGTTAAACGCGACCGCTTGCAGTTTCTCACGCATTTTGCGTGAGGTTTTCAATACCGCTTGCCAAACCTCACGCATCTCGCGTGAGGTTGCCAAACCTCACTCATTTCGCGTGAGACAGTCAAATCTCACGCATTAGGCGAACTAAGGGGTATAAAGAGCATGTTCCAAGTACATTTACATCACACATCATTATATGCATCAACATATGTTACTGTAGGTTGTGCAAGCGAACCACCAGCGCCCCCTGGAGGGAAAACTGTGAACTTTCCCACACAAATACCTCGAGCATAACTCATGCCGTGGGGCGGGCCCTAGACCGCAAGCCGCCCTGATATTCCTGACAGTACCTCCCCCTCCCAAGAGCGGTCTAGGGCCCGGCTTAGAAGGATGAAGGAGGTGGAATCTGCGTAACAACCGAGGAGCATGAACATGTTCTGCCGGTTCCCAAGAATCATTCTCAGAACCGTAACCTTTCCAGGAAACCAGATACCATAGTTTCGTGCCTCTGCGTTTAGAATCCAATATCTTCTGCACCTCATACTCCCAATTGCCCTGAATCAGGATCGGTGCAGGTTTGGGGGTTACACCTTGTCTAGCTGGCTTTAACAATGACGTATGAAATACAGGATGAATCCGCAAGTTCTTGGGAAGTTGCAATTTGTATGTCACTGGATTAACTTGACGGATCACTGAATATGGACCAATGAATTTGGGACGAAACATGTTTTTGTGTTTAAATTGTAAGTTCTTAGTGGATAACCACACCTTATCTCCAGAAGAATACATTGGTCCTGCTCGATGACGCTTATCATATTGCTGCTTGTATTTCTCTTTACTTTGTAATAGCCTTTTGTGAATTTTCTGATGAATGTTCTGCATAATTTGCACTGTCTCTTGAACTGCGGGTGCATTGGTCTCTTCTTTGGGCAGATTTAGAGGAATTGTTTTTGGTATATAGCCATATAAGGCCTCAAAAGGAGAGGATCCTGTAGAAGAATGAGGTGATGAGTTATAGGCTATCTCAGCAAACCATAGCAAATCCAACCAAGACTCTTTTGAATCTGTTACATAGCATCGCAAATATTGCTTCAGGGTTTGATTTAATCGTTCGGTTTGACCATCCGTTTGAGGATGATGACTGGTTGACATATTTGACGTGATCTGTAGACATTGACACCATTGTTGCCAGAACTTGGATGAAAACTGAGAACCTCGATCCGATATCAATACTGAAGGCAGTCCATGTAGTTTCACGATATTTTTTAGAAAGATTTGCGCTAACTGTCCAGCTGTAGGCAATTGTTTACAAGCTATGAAATGTGCGTACTTTGTTAAACTGTCTACAACTACCAAGATAACTGAATGTTGACTGTTTTGCGGAAGATTTGTAATGAAGTCCAAGGAAATATGTTCCCAAGGTCTGGTTGGAGTGGGTAGCACTTGCAACAGACCTTTTGGTTTACTGTGATCCGTTTTGAATCTTGCACAAGTTTCACAGTTTTGAGCCATTTGAGTCACATCTTTCTGCAGAGTTGGCCACCAGAATAATCTTTGTATTTTCTCCCCTGTCTTCCTCGGACCCGGATGTCCTGCCATTGGATGAGAATGTAACCAATGAGGTTCCGTGACGATTTGAACCCGTGTTTTCAATATTGTCGGAAATATATAATATTGGTATCAGCGAACCGCAAATGATCCATTTAGCATATCCTGGTGTTTTCGCTATGCTACGAGCAAGAGCACTCCTTTTATGAACACATTTCTGATCTACCCACGGCATCCATCTTAGATCATGGCCGCCATTTTGTGTTTCTTGCCCTCACATACGCAATAACCTCTGATCACTTCATTTCGATTAAGGACACGTAGCCTTAGCCGGAGATTCACCTCTTTCATGACACGTGCACCTTAAACCAGATCACGCTGTAGCTGCATGACTCGACAAAGGCTGCTTCCTCTGCCCGAGGCCAGCCCACCTGAACTGGTTCTCGTGTCCATTGTCCCGATCATGATTAGGCGGCCGAAGCCGGTAGCCTTGCCCATTTACGACCCACAAACATCTCTTATCCCGCTTTTCTATCTTCTGCACCTGGCTCTGCTCCTTTCCTTCTGGGCCTTTATTAGGGGGAGGTAACGAAATTTACGATGAGGCGGTCCGGCTCTTGAATGCAATATTGACAAGGGATTGTGATGAACTAGTGGGAACCCCTCTTCGTAGATGTTTCGTATCAGATTTTATCAACAGTTCCTGTGTACGCCAAATATTTATTGTTTGAGACACAAAGGTTTTGAGAATGTACTAACATGTGAAGAATTCACCTGAAGGCTAAAAATCAGTATATAAGGAGCAACCCTCTTTGTACAATTTGAACAGGCTCCTAGACACTGCCCATGCGTAGTTTCTGTGACTTCTGTGTCCCTGCAGTAATAAACCTTTGGTCTTTGACGCCACCATCGAGAAGCCCGTGTTTCTGTTCATTTGCGCACCAAGGCAGGTGGAACTCCGGGGTCTTTGGGTGTTGTACCCTGACACCTCTGGACGGAACCAAAAAGTCCAGAACTCCAATTGGCGCCCAACGTGGGGCGACGTCATTCGGTACCGGTCCAAAAGCCTGAAGAGTTCGAGAAGCTTCGTGTGAAGATTCCTGAGGGAGGCGCCCCACTTCATCGATCCCGGCATATCGCAAAAGTGGCCCGAAGTTCTCTTCCACGAGGGTTCCCGTTCAGGACGGCTGCAGTGGGCCGTTGCCTTGACCGTCGCCCTGTCTTGGACCCGAGGTGCAGCCCTTAGTACAGCGAAACGTGACGGGTTTCTCCTTGGTGACGTCTTCAGTGCCTCAGTTAAGTATTTAGTGATAGCTAGCTGGTTACTTTGTGAGGGTTGTTAAAAATCCTTGATTGGTTCTTAGTTTGGTTTGGTTTCATAGGATTATCACTGGTTGTGCTAGTCACGATAATCTATTTGGTTCAGTTTGGGTATCGATACATTAGTTTGGTTTTGGTAGGCCTAAGTTCTTGGTTCAAGTGCACATATTTGTTTTGTGTTTTGTTTGTTTTGTGTTCCGGACTGAAAATGGTAAGTCGGAGAAATTGTATGTTGTCGTGTTTCGGTTGCAACAGTGACTCACGATTGGAGGACTCATGTCTGGTTCCTCCGATTGGGACTCCCCTATATGATTTATATTGTAAACATGGAGTGGGTCCTATATCCTATAATGAGGTGTGGGTCCACTACACCAAGAGAGACGGTGTCCTCAGTTGGCCACTGCATGGTAGTTTTGAACCCGAAATTCTTGATAATTTAGAAGCGAAATTGTTTAGGAAGAAAGCCCGGCCGGCAATGTTTGATTCTTTCCGTTACTGGCGAAAAGAATCCAAACAGAGAGAAATGAAAAGGTTGAAGAAAGAACAGAAAGAACAAGAAGAGTTGACTCTAGAGCAAGCAACTAAACAGCTGCAAGATAACGAGTGTGAGAAGGCTATAGAGGTGGCCATTAGAGAGCATAATTTAGCGATCGACAAGTGCTACCCTGCCTTGCCATCGAAAACGGTTAAGATACTAGAGGATTCGGAAAACGATCCTCTCCTGTCTTATCTGTTACGGTCACCTCCACCGTATGCACAAGGTGCTACGGCTCCACTCGTACCAAATGTTCAATTGCCGGTTGCTGGACAACCTGGTATTCCTGCTCCTGCCCCTCAGAATCAAGCTCCTGTACCTCCTGTAGTTAATATGAACGTTCCTACGGCTCCTCCTCCTCCTGGGTTGCCGACTTCTATACCTGTATCTGTCTCGCTTACACCTACTACTTCACAAACTATTTTTCTCGATACTCCTACTGCCTCGCTATCTGTTCCTACTTCTACTGTGTTTTCTACGTCTGCGAGTGTGTTAACTCCACTTTCTGTACGTCGAAGAATCACTGATTCTGTTACTAATATACTGTCTCCTTTCTATAAAACTTTAATCAAGACTCCTACTCCTGACTCTGTTCAGAGACGTAGTCAACATCCAAGTATTGAGGAACGGGGAATTTTAGATTCCACGGCTCTCAGATGGATTTCGAAGAGTAGGAGATATAGTACGAGAGATGTACTAGAAACATTTATGCAGTGGAAGGAACCAACGCAACGGTACGTCTTTGATGAGATGTGCTCGTTGTTACGTGAAGAAATAGAAGAAGATGATGTTGAATCAAATTTAGAAGACTTGATTAAGGTTCAGAAAGAGTTTGCTGCTGGTATGATAGTAGGTGAAAATATAGAAGAAGCGATGGAACTGATCTTAAGTTTTAGGAATGACCCATCTCTTCGTTCACCGAGAGATTTAGAGAAAGGTAAGACGAAACTGAGTCGCCAATATCCTATGAGGGAGGTTCCTCCAATTTGGCGCGAAGCAGTGGCAGCTGATAATAATGCTGGTATTGCAGCTGTTCCAGCACAGTTCCAGAGAGTGTGGATACACATTCCGTGGAAGCGAGCTGAAGTGTTAGCAGTGAAACAGGCCTTACCAGATCCACGTAAGAATCCTGCTGGATATTACAAGGAATTAACACAGACGGTTGAAGCTTGTATAATGAACTTAGCAGACATTGACATGTTATTCGGAAATGTAGTTCCTCAACCAGTCTGGGCTAAAATTCGTAGGGAAGATCATCAAGTTGCCTTAGGTGGTGATTGGGCAGCCATCACTGCAACGGATGGTCAGCAAATAGGTGGTGCAAAACCCGAACCCCTTGTTGCTAATCTTCCAGGTAGGATAATCGACTTAATGAAGACTCTGATGCCCGCATTGCGTGTTAATTGGGACAAATTATCCGCATGCAAGCAAAAGAAAGACGAAAGTGTCTCCGACTTCTTCACGAGGTTCGAAGAGACTTTTGTAGATCATAGTGGTCAAGATATGAGTACAGAAGGGGGACAGAGACTGTTTGTCGATAAATTTGTGCATAATTTGTTACCTGAACTATGCAATAAATTAAAAGATTCAGAGAGTGCGTGGGCTGTTTCCACAACTGCGCAAATACTTGCGACTGCACAGTACTACGAAAATAGGGATAAAGAGGAAAAGGAGAAATCAGAGAAGAAAACGAAAGATTTAAAAACTAAAGTTCTTTTGCAGCAAGCGTATCCGCCTCGCACGAATCAATCTAATACGCAGCAAGGTTCGTATCAGAGGACAGATTATAGTTCAACGAGGCCTCAATATCAGTGGAATCAGTGTGCGTATTGTAAGAAAGAGGGTCACTACAAGAATGAATGTCCGGTTTTAGCGCAAAATAATGCAGCAGCAGCTCAGAGAGGTCGTGGTGGTTTTGTGCAGAATTCTAGAGGTCGAGGGCGAGGTGCTATGCCCCCACAGACGAATGATCGTCCCTCCAATCACTTTGATCAGAGAAATGGACAGTCTACTCAGCAGAATAGATCTCCGCAATATCTTGTTGAAGACTATTGTGAAGTGGATGAGGGATTTCAGCAAAATGGGTACTAGGACAGCCATGGACAGAGAGAGGGAGTAGTATCAGTTCCAGTAGATCAGAGTGGGCCTTATGTCGCAGTAGCAACATCAGGTGTAGTCGAACCGTTTCTGTTGGATACTGGTGCCGCAAAAAGTTCTATCATTCATGCGAAACTCCCTGGCGCACCTTTGTCCGGCTCAACAAATATTTCTGTAGGTTTTTCAGGCGCCCCTGTTTACAACCCCATATCTGGTCCTTTGTCTATTTCTGTTGGACCATGTCAATTGAAAGCACCCTTGATTTTGACGACGGGTTGTAATGAAAACCTGCTTGGTTTAGATTTGTTAAAACGACTATATGCGACATTGTACTGTTCTCCAGAAGGGGTACAGCTTACATTGGGTAAAAGAATCACCTCTCCGATGTACTTGTCAATGGATGCACTTCCACCAGAGCTGCGTTCACTCCCTGATTCTCTTTGGGCGACTGGTCCTAATGATGTAGGTCTCCTAGAAATTCCACCGTATGTGGTAACTTTGAAAGCAAATGTAAAATTTCCAAGAATTCCTCAATACAAAATATCTAGTGAAGGTGAACGTGCACTTTTATTAATTGTGCAAGATTTGATTAAGAAAGGTGTGGTTGAAGAAACTAGAGGAAATGTTTGTAATAGTCCTGTACTACCGATTTTGAAACGAACTGATCCTACAAAACCTCCAGTGTACAGGTTTGTCATAGACCTTAGAGAAGTTAATAAGATTGTGGTTCCACAGTTTCCTGTGGTTCCCGACATTACTGCCTTGTTAACATTGATTCCTGCTGCAGCCACTTGGTTCTCAGTCATCGACTTGAAGAATGCCTTTTTCAGCATTCCGATAGCCGAGGAAAGCAGAGATATTTTCGGCTTCTGTTTAGGAGGTCGAAGTTTCAGATTTAAACGCGCTCCACAGGGCTACTGTGAAAGTCCATCTATTTATAGTCAAGCATTAAAAAGCCAGTTAGATTCCTTTGTCCTTCCTCCAGGTTCTGCCCTAGTACAGTACGTAGATGATCTTCTAGTGGCTGCCGATGACAAGGAAACTTGCAAAGCAGCTACAGTTTCGTTATTACATCATTTGTCTAATCTGAATCACAAGGTGTCACCTTCTAAGATGCAATACTGCTGCCAAGAAGTGACCTACCTAGGTCATCTCTTGTCAAAGGAGGGAAGGAAGTTGACCCCAGAGAGAATAAAAGCAATTACGGATGATGTTGGTCGTGGGAATGCTTTTGCTGATGAAATTGCTAAACAGACAGCTAGAGACACGATGAGCAGAATGTATGTTGCAACGTCTGCAAGATGGATTGCTGAGTCTGGAATGTGTGAGGATACTATGGAAAGTGTGAAAGAGATTCAGAAAGAAGCAACTGAGGAAGAGAAACGAGTATGGAGAGAAAGTACGGGCAAGTTGGACTCGAATGGATGTTGGATTGATTTGACAGAACAGCAGCGTTGGATGTTGCCTGATGCGTATGTGCTTGCAGTGGTGACAATGGCGCATGGAGTAGCGCACATAAGTTCTAAAGGTATCTGTAAGATGTTGGCTCCAGTCTGGAAAAATGATGGAATCAGTAAGTGTGCAGAGAGAGTGGTGAAAAATTGTATGATATGCCTGATGCATAATCCTGGCAAGGGAACTCCAACTCCTGCTGGTCATTTCGCTCCTCCTTCCTGCCCTTTTGAAGTGATTCAATTAGATTTTATTCACATGGACCGCTGTAATAATTTAAAATACGTCCTAGTGGTGGTTTGTGCTTTTTCCAGGTGGATAGAGGCATACCCACTAAAGGACAATACTGCCCTATCAACTGCCAAGATTCTTCTCAAGGAATATTTCCCTAGATACGGAATGCCACGGATTGTATGGTCAGACAACGGAAGTGAGTTTATAGGGAAAGTTATGCAGAGTGTGTGTGCAGGCCTAGGGCTGAAACAGAAATTCCACAGTGCGAACCATCCCCAGTCTGCTGGTTTAGTGGAAGGTTACAATGGCACCCTCAAGCTGAAAATAGCTAAAATACAAGCATCCATAGGTTTAGCCTGGCCAGACGCACTTCCTTTGGCCTTGTTATCAACGAGAGCAACTGTACATTCTAGAGTAGGGCTTAGCCCTTATGAAATCGTTTTTGGCCGCCCGGCAAATATCTGGGGTGTGCCAAGGCCTAAAGAGTTCAGTTCTTTAGAATATCCTATGTTGATAGACTACCTTTACGACTTGACTGCTAAATTGAGTCTTATTCATCAACAGGTTTTCGATGCTTTGCCAAAACCTCCGGAGAGTCCAGGGCATCAGCTGAAACCGGGAGACCTCGTCGTCATCAGGAACTTCGCGAGGACAAAGAACCTTCAGCCGAGATTCGTCGGCCCCTTCCAAATCCTTCTTACAACGAGGACAGCAGTTCGTGTGGCTGGACGCAAGCACTGGGTGCACGCGTCCCATGTTAAGCGTGTCCCTTTGCCGCTTCCTTACGACGACTGGGTGAAGAAGGGAATTGGTTCCTCCGAATTTGAAAGAACTCCAAAGTTTATCCCTTTCAGCGATGCCGAATTAATCATTGACACTCCAAGCTCTGACTCTCCTCCTGAAAAGACTTCTTTGAACACTGAACATTTGTCTCTTGCATCAGAAGAAACTCTGCCATCTGCGAACTTGAACACTGCAACAACTACAAGTGAAACACTATTTGTCGACCAGACAGTACCTGCAAAGCAGAGATATAACTTGCAAAGCCGTAATATGGACAAATAAAGCAGGCAACTGCATACTGTGATGTTTCTGAAATATTGAACTTTTGCCCTCAGCCAGGAAGTTTGCTATTGTTTTATTGTTTTAAAATTGCCTTGCCGTCTAGGTAGCCGTAGG
This sequence comes from Lissotriton vulgaris, assembly GCF_964263255.1. Lineage (NCBI taxonomy): Eukaryota > Metazoa > Chordata > Amphibia > Caudata > Salamandridae > Lissotriton > Lissotriton vulgaris. The sequence continues at coordinate 62,165 of NW_028252534.1, forward strand.
GTCGTGGCTGTGTGCCTAGTTGGATTTGCAGGGGTCTGACACAAGGTCGATCTTTCTGTTGGTTCTGGGAACTCCCAGGGCTGATAGAGGCATTTTCATCTACGTACACATCATCAGTGGTCACGAGCGGATTGTAGAAGATGGAGTTTCCTGCGCTGCAACGAGAAAATGTGATTTACGTTCGCAGAAACAGACTTTATAGAATTCTTCATAGCAAATGCTTTTTGATGCAATGTGTCATTACATTCTTGATTATTTTAGCAACATTGGTGGGTGGAACTGTTTTCAGTATAAGATTGATTTTTGTGCCAGTTACTACAGTGCCTCCCCTTGATCCTGCTATTTCTACTGTTTCTTCTATACACTCTTTCCATTCGTTTCCGGAACATGAGCAAGCCCGACGCTCAGAATTCATTAACAACACTTTTGTACAGCTCTTGCACCAACACCAACTGGTAGTTAACACTACAGACTGCTGGGTGTGTGGCTTGATACCCCACACTATGGATAAAGGTATACCTTATCTGGTTTTGCCTTTCAGCTACAATGGATCATTTCAGGCCCTTCAAACCATCTTTGCTTATGCCCTTGAAACCTATCCTCCATGTCCACCACGTTCCACTAAATATAACTCTGCCAACAAAGCCTTAGTCCAGGGAATTATTGACATGATCAAGGATGTCAATAATACTCCATCATACCCTAGAGACAAACTGCGAATGTATTTAAGTTGGAATACTTCAGAGTATCGCCTTAGTTTAGGAGAAAGCAAGCGTAAAAGCTCAACTCCAATCTGGGTCGTACCTCACCGAGGTCAGGTCTGTTTGCAAGGTAATGGGAGAAATCCAAGAGCTCAGCTAGGGAGGAGTGAGTGCGTAGAGACTTATGTGTTTCCGGCTAACTCTTCCCCTGCCTTTCTCACTGCTGGGGGTACCTACTTCATCTGTCGAGACAGAGCGTATACATGGTTACCTGCCGACTTTTCAGGATCATGTTATATTGCTCGATTGTTGCCTCCGACATACACTGCTTCATCTGACTACCACAGAACCAGAGTAGCGAGAGGTGTCTTCAGCAAGGAAGATACCGCTGGTCAGGAAGCTGGAGACTTCTTCAAAGGCTTCCTTCCGTTCTGGGGGCCTATGGCCAATAGTAGAAACATACGTCAGCTAACACGGGTAGTTGAATCTACTATTTCCGAAACTGCTGGTGCCCTTAGTAATCTGACAGCTGAGCTTCAGGCGGATAGACTCATGACGTTGCAGAACCGTATGGTTCTAGACGTTATCCTTGCAGACCGAGGTGGGGTATGTAGAATGATCCAATCGAGCTGCTGTGTCTTTATTCCTAATAATGCTCCAACAGTCTATGAGGCGATCTCCAAGCTACACAAGATTTCCGACTCTATTCACGTAGATAAGGGAAACTGGTCCTTCATGGAGTGGTTTTGGACTCTGATCTCAGCGTGGGGATGGAAGGTTCTAATGGTCATTGGTGTCATCTTAGTATTCCTATTCTCATGCTGCCTGATTATCCAGTGTGGTCCCGCTTTGTGTAGTCTTTGTGCTGCAACCTGTTTTAGGAAACCACCTGCAGTTGGAGAAAAGGCGCGAGAAAGGATGATGATACAACAGCATGTCACTGACCTGATGAGTATAGAACTAGACTCTGACATAGACTGAGTAATTGCCTATGTAAGGGCAAAAGGAGGGTCTGAGGTTCCGTGACGATTTGAACCCGTGTTTTCAATATTGTCGGAAATATATAATATTGGTATCAGCGAACCGCAAATGATCCATTTAGCATATCCTGGTGTTTTCGCTATGCTACGAGCAAGAGCACTCCTTTTATGAACACATTTCTGATCTACCCACGGCATCCATCTTAGATCATGGCCGCCATTTTGTGTTTCTTGCCCTCACATACGCAATAACCTCTGATCACTTCATTTCGATTAAGGACACGTAGCCTTAGCCGGAGATTCACCTCTTTCATGACACGTGCACCTTAAACCAGATCACGCTGTAGCTGCATGACTCGACAAAGGCTGCTTCCTCTGCCCGAGGCCAGCCCACCTGAACTGGTTCTCGTGTCCATTGTCCCGATCATGATTAGGCGGCCGAAGCCGGTAGCCTTGCCCATTTACGACCCACAAACATCTCTTATCCCGCTTTTCTATCTTCTGCACCTGGCTCTGCTCCTTTCCTTCTGGGCCTTTATTAGGGGGAGGTAACGAAATTTACGATGAGGCGGTCCGGCTCTTGAATGCAATATTGACAAGGGATTGTGATGAACTAGTGGGAACCCCTCTTCGTAGATGTTTCGTATCAGATTTTATCAACAGTTCCTGTGTACGCCAAATATTTATTGTTTGAGACACAAAGGTTTTGAGAATGTACTAACATGTGAAGAATTCACCTGAAGGCTAAAAATCAGTATATAAGGAGCAACCCTCTTTGTACAATTTGAACAGGCTCCTAGACACTGCCCATGCGTAGTTTCTGTGACTTCTGTGTCCCTGCAGTAATAAACCTTTGGTCTTTGACGCCACCATCGAGAAGCCCGTGTTTCTGTTCATTTGCGCACCAAGGCAGGTGGAACTCCGGGGTCTTTGGGTGTTGTACCCTGACACCTCTGGACGGAACCAAAAAGTCCAGAACTCCACCAACTGAAAACAGTTCTTTGTAGTTCTTTGGTTGGTAGATAGATTTGCCTTCCATGAAATGGTAATCCCTCTTTGATAGTTTGATTCTCTTCCTTATTCTCCCATTTTTTCCATTGATTAGGAGAGAAGCTTTTGTGTATTTTCTCTAGAAATTGATCGGCTGATATCAAACAAAGTACTTTATCTGGGCTTATGATCGCTTGTGGATCTCCTTCGAACCTGTGCAAAGAAGAATCTTTCCTAGAAAGAGCATCAGCTTTCTTGTTGTCTTGACGAGGACGATAAGTTACTACGAAATCGTATTCTGCAAAAAACATCATCCATCTTAGCTGTCTGGGTGTCAACATTCTGGCTGAGCTCATAAATTGCAAATTCCTATGATCCGTGTAAACGGTTACCGTGAATTTAGCTCCCATGATGTAGTGTCTCCATTCTCTGAAGGCTTCTAGGATAGCAAGTAACTCTTTTTCTGCGATGATATAGTTTTGTTCGGCTGAGTTCAATTTTCGTGACATGTATGCCACCGGATGCATTTGATCAGTTTTAGGATGCCTTTGAGAAAGAATAGCTGCAATTGCCACATCTGACGCATCTGCTTCGATTATGAAAGGTTCTTTAACATCCGGGTGCATTAAAATTGGAGCTGCTGTGAACGCCTTTTTTAGTTTCTGAAATGCATCATTTGCCTCGGAAGACCATTCAAATTTTACCTTTTTTCTCAGTAATCTTGTGATAGGAGCTACTACTGCAGAAAAGTGATCAATAAATCGACGGTAAAAGTTTGCAAAACCCAAAAAACATTGTACATCCCGGACTGAAGTTGGAATAGGCCACTCAGCTACTGCTTGGATCTTTCGATCAGTCATTTTCATTCCTGTTGGGGTGAGTAGGACACCTAAAAATTCCACTTCAAATACATGAAAGTCACATTTTGTTAGTTTACAATACAAATTATGTTTTTGTAGGGTTTTCAAAACTTGTTTTACATGGCCTTCATGTACTTCCACAGAGTTTGAGTAGATTAAAATATCATCGATATAGACGATAACAAATAGATCTAAAAATTCTCGTAAGACATCATTGAGGAAGAATTGGAATGCTGCTGGGGCGTTACAGAGACCAAATGGCATTACCAAGTATTCAAACAGACCATATCGAGTTTTGAATGCAGTCTTCCACTCGTCTCCTTGTCGGATTTGTACCAAGTGATAAGCCCCTCTGAGATCAAGTTTGGTATAAATCACTGCTGTCTTGACTTGATCCAAAAGGACAGGGATTAACGGCAATGGATATTTATTTTTGATGGTTATTTTATTCAGCGCCCTATAGTCGATGCAAGTTCTTAATTCCCCATTCGCTTTTGGAATAAAAAACAAAGGGGAGGCAGCTGGAGACTTAGAAGGACGGATAAAACCATTTTCTAGATATTGGTCTAGATAGTCTCTCAAATGTTGGTTTTCTTTTTCTGATAATGCGTAAATTCTACAATTGGGTACACATGATCCTGGCAGAAGATCAATCTGACAATCATAGCTTCGATGAGGTGGAAGTTTTGCTGCTTTCTCTTCACTAAACACCTCCTGAAATTCTCTGTATGCTTTGGGTAAAATTGTCTCTTTTTCTTCTGCAGTTGCGATTTTACTTACAATTGGTTCCAAGATTTTTAAACAAGATGACTGACAAAACTCTGAGGGGAATACAAGTTCTCTTTTTTGCCAATCGATTAGAGGATTATGCAAGCAGAGCCAAGGCATGCCCAAAATAAACCCATATTGAGGAGCTTGGATCACATCGAATTGCACTTCTTCTAAATGTCTTTGTTTCTTTGAATCCTCACAGATCATAACCACTTTTGAGGTTTGCATTGTAACTGGCCATCCGGACAAAACCTTCCCATCGACTGCTTGGACAATTTCTGGAGTTTCTTTTTTCTCGCAAATGATACTTAGTCTCTGTACAGTGTCTAGATCAACAAAGTTCCCAGTAGCACCAGAGTCAATTAAAACTTCCATTTGCCAAATCTTAAGAGTTACTTGAATTTGTACTGCTAACCTGAAATGAGCTTTGTAATTGGACACACAAGAGTTTATGGAAGGGTAAGCGATGGTACCCAAGAGATCCCCTTCTAAACATCTCGGGCAAACTAGTTTTCCGACGTTTGATCTGTTTTTTCTAGGATTGCCGCCTTGTTTGCACTGAAGGACTTAGTTTTTGGCTTCATCAAGCAATCCTTCACGAAATGTCCTTTGCGACCACAGTAAAGACATTGTCCATTTTTGCATCTGGTTTCTTTTTCTTCCTTAGATAATGGTTGTCTAAGAGCTCCGATCTCCATTGGTTCTGAACTGGATTCGGAGTGAGATAGTTGAGTCCGAGATCTAGGTTCATTCTTCCAATTTGGCTTCTCGCTCTTTCTTTTATCTGACCTTCTTTCAGAGAGCCGATGATCCAGTCGTAAGGTTAGATTAATCAAATCCGAACATGCAGTTGGTTGTGGATCAATTTGTGCAAGAACATCTTTCAACTCATCCCGCAAACCCTGATAAAAAAGAGCAGCTCTCTTTTCTTCTGGCCAAGAGGTTTCGGCCACCAGTCTGTTAAAATGGGACAAATAAGAAATAAGGTCTCTGTTTCCTTGTCTTAATTGCAATAATTCCCTGTCTGCAGATAAAGTTACAGTTCGCCTATCAAACACCTTTTCAAATTCCCCTACAAAACGTCTCCAGTTATATAATAAGGCACTATCCTGTCTGACCAACGGAACCGCCCAAGTAGCGGCATCTCCAGACAGGTAGGATATAAGGAACGCAATCCTAGATTGAGGAGTGGGAAAGGCTGCAGGCCTGCAAGAAAAGTGCAACTCAATTTGTGTCAAGAAGGTTTGCACCTTAGAAGGATCTCCAGTAAAACGTTCTGGGGATGCTAAAGGAATTTGCGGGGGTACAGTAACAGAGATATTAGTGGGAGCTCTTGAACCTGTATCCTGAACTTCATCAGGCAATGGTGTATTCTGAAGTTGAATGTTATCCACTTTCTCAGCTAATAACGCAGTTGCATTCATGGTTTCATTTAGATCAGTTTGCATTTTTACAATTACCGCCATTAAATCATCTAAGGTGGCCATTATAGCAACTCCGACAGATCAGGAGGCAAAGAATTCGTAGGCTCACTATTCTGTCAGACGAGGTCTTCCTCAGGATCTGTCGAGTTGATATAGGGGCCCACCTCTCGATACCTCCAATTCTGATTGTAGTAAATACACAGAATATTGAAGTGATCAAGCGAGGGGAAAAGGGTGTTGGGAAAGGAACAGCAGGGAAGGAGATCTGAAAAGGAAAAGTTAGTCAGGGGAGTTGGGTAGGGAACAGCAGGGAAGGAGATCTGAAAAGGAAAAGTTAGTGTTGCAAATCTATACCGATATTCTAAGAACTCTGCAACAGCTTAAAGAACTAAAATTTCACCCCTCAATAAAAGACCTTTTGTCTTTAACCTGGGTTTAACTCCAAATTAACATATATGAAATCATTCCTTTAAATTAAGCATCAAAAGAAAACACATTTGGGTCTCAGATTCAACACTGACAGAATGACACCTTTCTTGTAAATAACCACTTTACAATGACAGTCAAAAATGTCTCTTCGCCTAGTAAAACATAAACTTTTACATGAATAATCTCTAGTGCAGTCTTTACATAAATAATCTCAAGTTCAAAACCTTCACTTGAAAATTCTTTCTTTAACAATATAATTCTTTCTTTTGTAATGTCAATTCGTACTGCGACAGTTATGGATTGCGACCAAAGAAACCATAAGAAAAAGACCCAACAAGTTAGAGCCTAAGCTCTCAGAGAATTATTTCACAGAGAACAAAGAATGTGTAATTTGCGCAGATAAAAGACTCAAAAACACTTTTAAATAAGTTTACTATAATGGACTTTAAATATTGGCGCAGAAAATAGCTTAAAATGTCCTACCTGTAGAGTACGACCTACTCTACTGATACACAGGGCGTGGCCGAAGAAACCTAAGCCTCAGATATCCAACTTACTGGTACTGCAAAGGATTCCCAAATGCCTCCACAGCAGGTTGCGCCTTCCCAAAGGACCTTCAAAAGGATTGCCAACCACTTCCAGAAGCAAAGTCCAAGAAAATGCTTCCAAAACTCTGAACTCCACTCAGAGCTACAGGGAGACGCTGCTACACCCTCAAGATCTCTAGAATAGTGAGCAAAGAGGTCTGGGCGTGGTCGCGCACGTTAACGTGGCTACGCCCGATGTTAAACGCGACCGCTTGCCGTTTCTCACGCATTTCGCATGAGGTTTTCAATACCGCTTGCCAAACCTCACGCATCTCGCGTGAGGTTGCCAAACCTCACTCATTTCGCGTGAGACAGTCAAATCTCACGCATTAGGCGAACTAAGGGGTATAAAGAGCATGTTCCAAGTACATTTACATCACACATCATTATATGCATCAACATATGTTACTGTAGGTTGTGCAAGCGAACCACCAGCGCCCCCTGGAGGGAAAACTGTGAACTTTCCCACACAAATACCTCGAGCATAACTCATGCCGTGGGGCGGGCCCTAGACCGCAAGCCGCCCTGATATTCCTGACACTTCCTGAGGCTTCCTTCTGCGTGTTACCTGTTGTGTGGATGATTAACGGCTTTGCACGGCCGTAAAGGAAGGCTCACCGCTGCCCTGCGGGTCCGGCTTGGCTCCAATTTGGAACAAGAACTATCGGGAGGAAGACGTAAGGGCACAGTTCAGGGCTGTTGCCTGCACGAAGTTCTATCGGCTCCGGGGAAGCAAGGCAGCCACTTTGCCAACGTCAGCACATCAACCCACATGGGTTTTTATCAACTTCATTAAATTAAAGGAATAAAGAAGCACACCCACTGGGGAAAACTAAGACGGACTACAAGCACCATAAGGCTGTGGTTACAGCCACGCCCACCGGGGCGGGTGCTTGGAAATGAAAATGTGCGTCCAGAGTGCAACTCGTTCATTCCGTGTTTGTGCCACTGAAGAAAGGATTCCAATGTCCTGAAACGCGTCTGGCTGTACTTTGTGATGCCTGAATCCTTGGTTGGGGACTGCTGGCGAGGTGTCGATAATAAAAGCATTTGAACTTTCACGAAGCTTCCTGAGGCCTCCTTCTGGGTGCTACCTGTTGTATGGCTGATTAACGGCTGTGAACGGCCGTAAAGGAAGGCTCACCGCTGCTCTGCGGGTCCGGCTTGGCTCCAATTTGGAACAATAACTATCGGGAGGAAGACGTAAGGGCACAGTTCAGGGCTGTTGCCTGCACGAAGTTCTATCGGCTCCTGGGAAGCAAGGCAGCCACTTTGCCAAGGTCAGCACATCAACCCACATGGGTTTTTATCAACTTCATTAAATTAAAGGAATAAAGAAGCACACCCACTGGGGAAAACTAAGACGGACTACAAGCACCATAAGGCTGTGGTTACAGCCACGCCCACCGGGGCAGGTGCTTGGAAATGAAAATGTGCGTCCACAGTGCAACTCTTTCATTCCGTGTTTGTGCCACTGAAGAAAGGATTCCAATGTCCTGAAACGCGTCTGGCTGTACTTTGTGATGCCTGAATCCTTGGTTGGTGACTGCTGGCGAGGTGTCGATAATAAAAGCATTTGAACTTTCACGAAGCTTCCTGAGGCCTCCTTCTGGGTGCTACCTGTTGTGTGAATGATTAACGGCTTTGCACTGCCGTAAAGGAAGGCTCACCGCTGCTCTGCGGGTCCGGCTTGGCTCCAATTTGGAACAAGAACTATCGGGAGGAAGACGTAAGGGCACAGTTCAGGGCTGTTGCCTGCACGAAGTTCTATCGGCTCCTGGGAAGCAAGGCAGCCACTTTGCCAAGGTCAGCACATCAACCCACATGGGTTTTTATCAACTTCATTAAATTAAAGGAATAAAGAAGCACACCCACTGGGGAAAACTAAGACGGACTACAAGCACCATAAGGCTGTGGTTACAGCCACGCCCACCGGGGCGGGTGCTTGGAAATGAAAATGTGCGTCCAGAGTGCAACTCTTTCATTCCGTGTTTGTGCCACTGAAGAAAGGATTCCAATGTCCTGAAACGCGTCTGGCTGTACTTTGTGATGCCTGAATCCTTGGTTGGGGACTGCTGGCGAGATGTCGATAATAAAAGCATTTGAACTTTCACGAAGCTTCCTGAGGCCTCCTTCTGGGTGCTACCTGTTGTATGGATGATTAACGGCTTTGAACGGCCGTAAAGGAAGGCTCACCACTGCTCTGCGGGTCCGGCTTGGCTCCAATTTGGAACAATAACTATCGGGAGGAAGACGTAAGGGCACAGTTCAGGGCTGTTGCCTGCACGAAGTTCTATCGGCTCCTGGGAAGCAAGGCAGCCACTTTGCCAAGGTCAGCACATCAACCCACATGGGTTTTTATCAACTTCATTAAATTAAAGGAATAAGGAAGCACACCCACTGGGGAAAACTAAGACGGACTACAAGCACCATAAGGCTGTGGTTACAGCCACGCCCACCGGGGCAGGTGCTTGGAAATGAAAATGTGCGTCCACAGTGCAACTCTTTCATTCCGTGTTTGTGCCACTGAAGAAAGGATTCCAATGTCCTGAAACGCGTCTGGCTGTACTTTGTGATGCCTGAATCCTTGGTTGGTGACTGCTGGCGAGGTGTCGATAATAAAAGCATTTGAACTTTCACGAAGCTTCCTGAGGCTTCCTTCTGGGTGTTACCTGTTGTGTGGATGATTAACGGCTTTGCACGGCTGTAAAGGAAGGCTCACCGCTGCCCTGCGGGTCCGGCTTGGCTCCAATTTGGAACAAGAACTATCGGGAGGAAGACGTAAGGGCACAGTTCAGGGCTGTTGCCTGCACGAAGTTCTATCGGCTCCGGGGAAGCAAGGCAGCCACTTTGCCAAGGTCAGCACATCAACCCACATGGGTTTTTATCAACTTCATTAAATTAAAGGAATAAAGAAGCACACCCACTGGGGAAAACTAAGACGGACTACAAGCACCATAAGGCTGTGGTTACAGCCACGCCCACCGGGGCAGGTGCTTGGAAATGAAAATGTGCGTCCACAGTGCAACTCTTTCATTCCGTGTTTGTGCCACTGTAGAAGGGATTCCAATGTCCTGAAACGCGTCTGGCTGTACTTTGTGATGCCTGAATCCTTGGTTGGTGACTGCTGGCGAGGTGTCGATAATAAAAGCATTTGAACTTTCACGAAGCTTCCTGAGGCCTCCTTCTGGGTGCTACCTGTTGTTTGAATGATTAACGGCTTTGCACGGCCGTAAAGGAAGGCTCACCGCTGCTCTGCGGGTCCGGCTTGGCTCCAATTTGGAACAAGAACTATCGGGAGGAAGACGTAAGGGCACAGTTCAGGGCTGTTGCCTGCACGAAGTTCTATCGGCTCCTGGGAAGCAAGGCAGCCACTTTGCCAAGGTCAGCACATCAACCCACATGGGTTTTTATCAACTTCATTAAATTAAAGGAATAAAGAAGCACACCCACTGGGGAAAAGTAAGACGGACTACAAGCACCATAAGGCTGTGGTTACAGCCACGCCCACCGGGGCGGGTGCTTGGAAATGAAAATGTGCGTCCAGAGTGCAACTCTTTCATTCCGTGTTTATGCCACTGAAGAAAGGATTCCAATGTCCTGAAACGCGTCTGGCTGTACTTTGTGATGCCTGAATCCTTGGTTGGGGACTGCTGGTGAGGTGTCGATAATAAAAGCATTTGAACTTTCACGAAGCTTCCTGAGGCCTCCTTCTGGGTGCTACCTGTTGTATGGATGATTAACGGCTTTGAACGGCAGTAAAGCAAGGCTCATCGCTGTTCTGCGGGTCTGGCTTGGCTCCAATTTGGAACAAGAACTATCGGGAGGAAGACGTAAGGGCACAGTTCAGGGCTGTTGCCTGCATGAAGTTCTATCGGCTCCTGGGAAGCAAGGCAGCCGCTTTGCCAAGGTCAGCACATTAACCCACATGGGTTTTTATCAACTTCATTAAATTAAAGGAATAAAGAAGCACACCCACTGGGGAAAACTAAGACGGACTACAAGCACCATAAGGCTGTGGCTACAGCCACGCCCACCGGGGAGGGTCCTTGGAAATGAAAATGTGCGTTCACAGTGCAACTCTTTCATTCAGTGTTTGTGCCACTGAAGAGAGGATTCCAATGTCCTGAAACGCGTCTGGCTGTACTTTGTGATGCCTGAATCCTTGGTTGGTGACTGCTGGCGAGGTGTCGATAATAAAAGCATTTGAACTTTCACGAAGCTTCCTGAGGCCTCCTTCTGGGTGCTTCCTGTTGTGTGGATGAATCACGGCTTTGCACGGCGGTAAAGGAAGGCTCACCGCTGCTCTGCGGGTCCGGCTTGGCTCCAATTTGGAACAAGAACTATCAGGAGGAAGACGTAAGGGCACAGTTCAGGCCTGTTGCTTGCACGAAGTTCTATCGGCTCCTGGGAAGCAAGCCAGCCACTTTGCCAAGGTCAGCACATCAACCCACATGGGTTTATATCAACTTCATTAAATTAAAGGAATAAAGAAGCACACCCACTGGGGAAAACTAAGACGGACTACAAGCACCATAAGGCTGTGGTTACAGCCACACTCACCGGGGCGGGTGCTTGGAAATGAAAATGTGCGTCCACAGTGCAACTCTTTCATTCCGTGTTTGTGCCACTGAAGAAAGGATTCCAATGTCCTGAAACGCGTCTGGCTGTACTTTGTGATGCCTGAATCCTTGGTTGGGGACTGCTGGCGAGATGTCGATAATAAAAGCATTTGAACTTTCACGAAGCTTCCTGAGGCCTCCTTCTGGGTGCTACCTGTTGTATGGATGATTAACGGCTTTGAACGGCCGTAAAGGAAGGCTCACCACTGCTCTGCGGGTCCGGCTTGGCTCCAATTTGGAACAATATCTATCGGGAGGAAGACGTAAGGGCACAGTTCAGGGCTGTTGCCTGCACGAAGTTCTATCGGCTCCTGGGAAGCAAGGCAGCCACTTTGCCAAGGTCAGCACATCAACCCACATGGGTTTTTATCAAATTCATTAAATTAAAGGAATAAGGAAGCACACCCACTGGGGAAAACTAAGACGGACTACAAGCACCATAAGGCTGTGGTTACAGCCACGCCCACCGGGGCAGGTGCTTGGAAATGAAAATGTGCGTCCACAGTGCAACTCTTTCATTCCGTGTTTGTGCCACTGAAGAAAGGATTCCAATGTCCTGAAATGCGTCTGGCTGTACTTTGTGATGCCTGAATCCTTGGTTGGTGACTGCTGGCGAGGTGTCGATAATAAAAGCATTTGAACTTTCACGAAGCTTCCTGAGGCCTCCTTCTGGGTGCTACCTGTTGTGTGGATGATTAACGGCTTTGCACTGCGGTAAAGGAAGGCTCACCGCTGCTCTGCGGGTCCGGCTTGGCTCCAATTTGGAACAAGAACTATTGGGAGGAAGACGTAAGGGCACAGTTCAGGGCTGTTGCCTGCACGAAGTTCTATCGGCTCCTGGGAAGCAAGGAAGCCACTTTGCCAAGGTCAGCATATCAACCCACATGGGTTTTGATCAACTTCATTAAATTAAAGGAATAAAGAAGCACACCCACTGGGGAAAAGTAAGACGGACTACAAGCACCATAAGGCTTTGGTTACAGCCACGCCCACCGGGGCGGATGCTTGGAAATGAAAATGTGCGTCCACAGTGCAACTCTTTCATTCCGTGTTTGTGCCACTGAAGAAAGGATTCCAATGTCCTGAAACGCGTCTGGCTGTACTTTGTGATGCCTGAATCCTTGGTTGGTGACTGCTGGTGAGGTGTCGATAATAAAAGCATTTGAACTTTCACGAAGCTTCCTGAGGCTTCCTTCTGGGTGTTACCTGTTGTGTGGATGATTAACGGCTTTGCACGGCCGTAAAGGAAGGCTCACCGCTGCCCTGCGGGTCCGGCTTGGCTCCAATTTGGAACAAGAACTATCGGGAGGAAGACGTAAGGGCACAGTTCAGGGCTGTTGCCTGCACGAAGTTCTATCGGCTCCGGGGAAGCAAGGCAGCCACTTTGCCAAGGTCAGCACATCAACCCACATGGGTTTTTATCAACTTCATTAAATTAAAGGAATAAAGAAGCACACCCACTGGGGAAAACTAAGACAGACTACAAGCACCATAAGGCTGTGGTTACAGCCACGCCCACCGGGGCAGGTGCTTGGAAATGAAAATGTGCGTCCACAGTGCAACTCTTTCATTCCGTGTTTGTGCCACTGAAGAAAGGATTCCAATGTCCTGAAACGCGTCTGGCTGTACTTTGTGATGCCTGAATCCTTGGTTGGTGACTGCTGGCGAGGTGTCGATAATAAAAGCATTTGAACTTTCACGAAGCTTCCTGAGGCCTCCTTCTGGGTGCTACCTGTTGTTTGAATGATTAACGGCTTTGCACGGCCGTAAAGGAAGGCTCACCGCTGCTCTGCGGGTCCGGCTTGGCTCCAATTTGGAACAAGAACTATCGGGAGGAAGACGTAAGGGCACGGTTCAGGGCTGTTGCCTGCACGAAGTTCTATCGGCTCCTGGGAAGCAAGGCAGCCACTTTGCCAAGGTCAGCACATCAACCCACATGGGTTTTTATCAACTTCATTAAATTAAAGGAATAAAGAAGCACACCCACTGGGGAAAAGTAAGACGGACTACAAGCACCATAAGGCTGTGGTTACAGCCACGCCCACCGGGGCGGGTGCTTGGAAATGAAAATGTGCGTCCAGAGTGCAACTCTTTCATTCCGTGTTTATGCCACTGAAGAAAGGATTCCAATGTACTGAAACGCGTCTGGCTGTACTTTGTGATGCCTGAATCCTTGGTTGGGGACTGCTGGTGAGGTGTCGATAATAAAAGCATTTGAACTTTCACGAAGCTTCCTGAGGCCTCCTTCTGGGTGCTACCTGTTGTATGGATGATTAACGGTTTTGAACGGCAGTAAAGGAAGGCTCACCGCTGCTCTGCGGGTCCGGCTTGGCTCCAATTTGGAACAAGAACTATCGGGAGGAAGACGCAAGGGCACAGTTCAGGCCTGTTGCCTGCACGAAGTTCTATCGGCTCCTGGGAAGCAAGGCAGCCACTTTGCCAAGGTCAGCACATCAACCCACATGGGTTTATATAAACTTCATTAAATTAAAGGAATAAAGAAGCACACCCACTGGGGAAAACTAAGACGGACTACAAGCACCATAAGGCTGTGGTTACAGCCACGCCCACCGGGGCGGGTGCTTGGAAATGAAAATGTGCGTCCACAGTGCAACTCTTTCATTCCGTGTTTGTGCCACTGAAGAAAGGATTCCAATGTCCTGAAACGCGTCTGGCTGTACTTTGTGATGCCTGTATCCTTGGTTGGTGACTGCTGGAGAGATGTCGATAATAAAAGCATTTGAACTTTCACGAAGCTTCCTGAGGCCTCCTTCTGGGTGCTACCTGTTGTGTGGATGATTAACGGCTTTGCACTGCGGTAAAGGAAGGCTCACCGCTGCTCTGCGGGTCCGGCTTGGCTCCAATTTGGAACAAGAACTATCGGGAGGAAGACGTAAGGGCACAGTTCAGGGCTGTTGCCTGCACGAAGTTCTATCGGCTCCTGGGAAGCAAGGAAGCCACTTTGCCAAGGTCAGCACATCAACCCACATGGGTTTTGATCAACTTCATTAAATTAAAGGAATAAAGAAGCACACCCAATGGGGAAAAGTAAGACGGACTACAAGCACCATAAGGCTGTGGTTACAGCCACGCCCACCGGGGCGGATGCTTGGAAATGAAAATGTGCGTCCACAGTGCAACTCTTTCATTCCGTGTTTGTGCCACTGAAGAAAGGATTCCAATGTCCTGAAACGCGTCTGGCTGTATTATGTGATGCCTGAATCCTTGGTTGGTGACTGCTGGCGAGGTGTCGATAATAAAAGCATTTGAACTTTCACGAAGCTTCCTGAGGCTTCCTTCTGGGTGTTACCTGTTGTGTGGATGATTAACGGCTTTGCACGGCCGTAAAGGAAGGCTCACCGCTGCCCTGCGGGTCCGGCTTGGCTCCAATTTGGAACAAGAACTATCGGGAGGAAGACGTAAGGGCACAGTTCAGGGCTGTTGCCTGCACGAAGTTCTATCGGCTCCTGGGAAGCAAGGCAGCCGCTTTGCCAAGGTCAGCACATCAACCCACATGGGTTTTTATCAACTTCATTAAATTAAAGGAATAAAGAAGCACACCCACTGGGGAAAACTAAGACGGACTACAAGCACCATAAGGCTGTGGCTACAGCCACGCCCACCGGGGAGGGTCCTTGGAAATGAAAATGTGCGTTCACAGTGCAACTCTTTCATTCAGTGTTTGTGCCACTGAAGAGAGGATTCCAATGTCCTGAAACGCGTCTGGCTGTACTTTGTGATGCCTGAATCCTTGGTTGGTGACTGCTGGCGAGGTGTCGATAATAAAAGCATTTGAACTTTCACGAAGCTTCCTGAGGCCTCCTTCTGGGTGCTTCCTGTTGTGTGGATGAATCACAGCTTTGCACGGCGGTAAAGGAAGGCTCACCGCTGCTCTGCGGGTCCGGCTTGGCTCCAATTTGGAACAAGAACTATCGGGAGGAAGACGTAAGGGCACAGTTCAGGCCTGTTGCTTGCACGAAGTTCTATCGGCTCCTGGGAAGCAAGGCAGCCACTTTGCCAAGGTCAGCACATCAACCCACATGGGTTTATATCAACTTCATTAAATTAAAGGAATAAAGAAGCACACCCACTGGGGAAAACTAAGACGGACTACAAGCACCATAAGGCTGTGGTTACAGCCACGCCCACCGGGGCGGGTGCTTGGAAATGAAAATGTGCGTCCAGAGTGCAACTCGTTCATTCCGTGTTTGTGCCACTGAAGAAAGGATTCCAATGTCCTGAAACGCGTCTGGCTGTACTTTGTGATGCCTGAATCCTTGGTTGGGGACTGCTGGCGAGGTGTCGATAATAAAAGCATTTGAACTTTCACGAAGCTTCCTGAGGCCTCCTTCTGGGTGCTACCTGTTGTATGGCTGATTAACGGCTGTGAACGGCCGTAAAGGAAGGCTCACCGCTGCTCTGCGGGTCCGGCTTGGCTCCAATTTGGAACAATAACTATCGGGAGGAAGACGTAAGGGCACAGTTCAGGGCTGTTGCCTGCACGAAGTTCTATCGGCTCCTGGGAAGCAAGGCAGCCACTTTGCCAAGGTCAGCACATCAACCCACATGGGTTTTTATCAACTTCATTAAATTAAAGGAATAAAGAAGCACACCCACTGGGGAAAACTAAGACGGACTACAAGCACCATAAGGCTGTGGTTACAGCCACGCCCACCGGGGCAGGTGCTTGGAAATGAAAATGTGCGTCCACAGTGCAACTCTTTCATTCCGTGTTTGTGCCACTGAAGAAAGGATTCCAATGTCCTGAAACGCGTCTGGCTGTACTTTGTGATGCCTGAATCCTTGGTTGGTGACTGCTGGCGAGGTGTCGATAATAAAAGCATTTGAACTTTCACGAAGCTTCCTGAGGCCTCCTTCTGGGTGCTACCTGTTGTGTGAATGATTAACGGCTTTGCACTGCCGTAAAGGAAGGCTCACCGCTGCTCTGCGGGTCCGGCTTGGCTCCAATTTGGAACAAGAACTATCGGGAGGAAGACGTAAGGGCACAGTTCAGGGCTGTTGCCTGCACGAAGTTCTATCGGCTCCTGGGAAGCAAGGCAGCCACTTTGCCAAGGTCAGCACATCAACCCACATGGGTTTTTATCAACTTCATTAAATTAAAGGAATAAAGAAGCACACCCACTGGGGAAAACTAAGACGGACTACAAGCACCATAAGGCTGTGGTTACAGCCACGCCCACCGGGGCGGGTGCTTGGAAATGAAAATGTGCGTCCAGAGTGCAACTCTTTCATTCCGTGTTTGTGCCACTGAAGAAAGGATTCCAATGTCCTGAAACGCGTCTGGCTGTACTTTGTGATGCCTGAATCCTTGGTTGGGGACTGCTGGCGAGATGTCGATAATAAAAGCATTTGAACTTTCACGAAGCTTCCTGAGGCCTCCTTCTGGGTGCTACCTGTTGTATGGATGATTAACGGCTTTGAACGGCCGTAAAGGAAGGCTCACCACTGCTCTGCGGGTCCGGCTTGGCTCCAATTTGGAACAATAACTATCGGGAGGAAGACGTAAGGGCACAGTTCAGGGCTGTTGCCTGCACGAAGTTCTATCGGCTCCTGGGAAGCAAGGCAGCCACTTTGCCAAGGTCAGCACATCAACCCACATGGGTTTTTATCAACTTCATTAAATTAAAGGAATAAGGAAGCACACCCACTGGGGAAAACTAAGACGGACTACAAGCACCATAAGGCTGTGGTTACAGCCACGCCCACCGGGGCAGGTGCTTGGAAATGAAAATGTGCGTCCACAGTGCAACTCTTTCATTCCGTGTTTGTGCCACTGAAGAAAGGATTCCAATGTCCTGAAACGCGTCTGGCTGTACTTTGTGATGCCTGAATCCTTGGTTGGTGACTGCTGGCGAGGTGTCGATAATAAAAGCATTTGAACTTTCACGAAGCTTCCTGAGGCTTCCTTCTGGGTGTTACCTGTTGTGTGGATGATTAACGGCTTTGCACGGCTGTAAAGGAAGGCTCACCGCTGCCCTGCGGGTCCGGCTTGGCTCCAATTTGGAACAAGAACTATCGGGAGGAAGACGTAAGGGCACAGTTCAGGGCTGTTGCCTGCACGAAGTTCTATCGGCTCCGGGGAAGCAAGGCAGCCACTTTGCCAAGGTCAGCACATCAACCCACATGGGTTTTTATCAACTTCATTAAATTAAAGGAATAAAGAAGCACACCCACTGGGGAAAACTAAGACGGACTACAAGCACCATAAGGCTGTGGTTACAGCCACGCCCACCGGGGCAGGTGCTTGGAAATGAAAATGTGCGTCCACAGTGCAACTCTTTCATTCCGTGTTTGTGCCACTGTAGAAGGGATTCCAATGTCCTGAAACGCGTCTGGCTGTACTTTGTGATGCCTGAATCCTTGGTTGGTGACTGCTGGCGAGGTGTCGATAATAAAAGCATTTGAACTTTCACGAAGCTTCCTGAGGCCTCCTTCTGGGTGCTACCTGTTGTTTGAATGATTAACGGCTTTGCACGGCCGTAAAGGAAGGCTCACCGCTGCTCTGCGGGTCCGGCTTGGCTCCAATTTGGAACAAGAACTATCGGGAGGAAGACGTAAGGGCACAGTTCAGGGCTGTTGCCTGCACGAAGTTCTATCGGCTCCTGGGAAGCAAGGCAGCCACTTTGCCAAGGTCAGCACATCAACCCACATGGGTTTTTATCAACTTCATTAAATTAAAGGAATAAAGAAGCACACCCACTGGGGAAAAGTAAGACGGACTACAAGCACCATAAGGCTGTGGTTACAGCCACGCCCACCGGGGCGGGTGCTTGGAAATGAAAATGTGCGTCCAGAGTGCAACTCTTTCATTCCGTGTTTATGCCACTGAAGAAAGGATTCCAATGTCCTGAAACGCGTCTGGCTGTACTTTGTGATGCCTGAATCCTTGGTTGGGGACTGCTGGTGAGGTGTCGATAATAAAAGCATTTGAACTTTCACGAAGCTTCCTGAGGCCTCCTTCTGGGTGCTACCTGTTGTATGGATGATTAACGGCTTTGAACGGCAGTAAAGCAAGGCTCATCGCTGTTCTGCGGGTCTGGCTTGGCTCCAATTTGGAACAAGAACTATCGGGAGGAAGACGTAAGGGCACAGTTCAGGGCTGTTGCCTGCATGAAGTTCTATCGGCTCCTGGGAAGCAAGGCAGCCGCTTTGCCAAGGTCAGCACATTAACCCACATGGGTTTTTATCAACTTCATTAAATTAAAGGAATAAAGAAGCACACCCACTGGGGAAAACTAAGACGGACTACAAGCACCATAAGGCTGTGGCTACAGCCACGCCCACCGGGGAGGGTCCTTGGAAATGAAAATGTGCGTTCACAGTGCAACTCTTTCATTCAGTGTTTGTGCCACTGAAGAGAGGATTCCAATGTCCTGAAACGCGTCTGGCTGTACTTTGTGATGCCTGAATCCTTGGTTGGTGACTGCTGGCGAGGTGTCGATAATAAAAGCATTTGAACTTTCACGAAGCTTCCTGAGGCCTCCTTCTGGGTGCTTCCTGTTGTGTGGATGAATCACGGCTTTGCACGGCGGTAAAGGAAGGCTCACCGCTGCTCTGCGGGTCCGGCTTGGCTCCAATTTGGAACAAGAACTATCAGGAGGAAGACGTAAGGGCACAGTTCAGGCCTGTTGCTTGCACGAAGTTCTATCGGCTCCTGGGAAGCAAGCCAGCCACTTTGCCAAGGTCAGCACATCAACCCACATGGGTTTATATCAACTTCATTAAATTAAAGGAATAAAGAAGCACACCCACTGGGGAAAACTAAGACGGACTACAAGCACCATAAGGCTGTGGTTACAGCCACACTCACCGGGGCGGGTGCTTGGAAATGAAAATGTGCGTCCACAGTGCAACTCTTTCATTCCGTGTTTGTGCCACTGAAGAAAGGATTCCAATGTCCTGAAACGCGTCTGGCTGTACTTTGTGATGCCTGAATCCTTGGTTGGGGACTGCTGGCGAGATGTCGATAATAAAAGCATTTGAACTTTCACGAAGCTTCCTGAGGCCTCCTTCTGGGTGCTACCTGTTGTATGGATGATTAACGGCTTTGAACGGCCGTAAAGGAAGGCTCACCACTGCTCTGCGGGTCCGGCTTGGCTCCAATTTGGAACAATATCTATCGGGAGGAAGACGTAAGGGCACAGTTCAGGGCTGTTGCCTGCACGAAGTTCTATCGGCTCCTGGGAAGCAAGGCAGCCACTTTGCCAAGGTCAGCACATCAACCCACATGGGTTTTTATCAAATTCATTAAATTAAAGGAATAAGGAAGCACACCCACTGGGGAAAACTAAGACGGACTACAAGCACCATAAGGCTGTGGTTACAGCCACGCCCACCGGGGCAGGTGCTTGGAAATGAAAATGTGCGTCCACAGTGCAACTCTTTCATTCCGTGTTTGTGCCACTGAAGAAAGGATTCCAATGTCCTGAAATGCGTCTGGCTGTACTTTGTGATGCCTGAATCCTTGGTTGGTGACTGCTGGCGAGGTGTCGATAATAAAAGCATTTGAACTTTCACGAAGCTTCCTGAGGCCTCCTTCTGGGTGCTACCTGTTGTGTGGATGATTAACGGCTTTGCACTGCGGTAAAGGAAGGCTCACCGCTGCTCTGCGGGTCCGGCTTGGCTCCAATTTGGAACAAGAACTATTGGGAGGAAGACGTAAGGGCACAGTTCAGGGCTGTTGCCTGCACGAAGTTCTATCGGCTCCTGGGAAGCAAGGAAGCCACTTTGCCAAGGTCAGCATATCAACCCACATGGGTTTTGATCAACTTCATTAAATTAAAGGAATAAAGAAGCACACCCACTGGGGAAAAGTAAGACGGACTACAAGCACCATAAGGCTTTGGTTACAGCCACGCCCACCGGGGCGGATGCTTGGAAATGAAAATGTGCGTCCACAGTGCAACTCTTTCATTCCGTGTTTGTGCCACTGAAGAAAGGATTCCAATGTCCTGAAACGCGTCTGGCTGTACTTTGTGATGCCTGAATCCTTGGTTGGTGACTGCTGGTGAGGTGTCGATAATAAAAGCATTTGAACTTTCACGAAGCTTCCTGAGGCTTCCTTCTGGGTGTTACCTGTTGTGTGGATGATTAACGGCTTTGCACGGCCGTAAAGGAAGGCTCACCGCTGCCCTGCGGGTCCGGCTTGGCTCCAATTTGGAACAAGAACTATCGGGAGGAAGACGTAAGGGCACAGTTCAGGGCTGTTGCCTGCACGAAGTTCTATCGGCTCCGGGGAAGCAAGGCAGCCACTTTGCCAAGGTCAGCACATCAACCCACATGGGTTTTTATCAACTTCATTAAATTAAAGGAATAAAGAAGCACACCCACTGGGGAAAACTAAGACAGACTACAAGCACCATAAGGCTGTGGTTACAGCCACGCCCACCGGGGCAGGTGCTTGGAAATGAAAATGTGCGTCCACAGTGCAACTCTTTCATTCCGTGTTTGTGCCACTGAAGAAAGGATTCCAATGTCCTGAAACGCGTCTGGCTGTACTTTGTGATGCCTGAATCCTTGGTTGGTGACTGCTGGCGAGGTGTCGATAATAAAAGCATTTGAACTTTCACGAAGCTTCCTGAGGCCTCCTTCTGGGTGCTACCTGTTGTTTGAATGATTAACGGCTTTGCACGGCCGTAAAGGAAGGCTCACCGCTGCTCTGCGGGTCCGGCTTGGCTCCAATTTGGAACAAGAACTATCGGGAGGAAGACGTAAGGGCACGGTTCAGGGCTGTTGCCTGCACGAAGTTCTATCGGCTCCTGGGAAGCAAGGCAGCCACTTTGCCAAGGTCAGCACATCAACCCACATGGGTTTTTATCAACTTCATTAAATTAAAGGAATAAAGAAGCACACCCACTGGGGAAAAGTAAGACGGACTACAAGCACCATAAGGCTGTGGTTACAGCCACGCCCACCGGGGCGGGTGCTTGGAAATGAAAATGTGCGTCCAGAGTGCAACTCTTTCATTCCGTGTTTATGCCACTGAAGAAAGGATTCCAATGTACTGAAACGCGTCTGGCTGTACTTTGTGATGCCTGAATCCTTGGTTGGGGACTGCTGGTGAGGTGTCGATAATAAAAGCATTTGAACTTTCACGAAGCTTCCTGAGGCCTCCTTCTGGGTGCTACCTGTTGTATGGATGATTAACGGTTTTGAACGGCAGTAAAGGAAGGCTCACCGCTGCTCTGCGGGTCCGGCTTGGCTCCAATTTGGAACAAGAACTATCGGGAGGAAGACGCAAGGGCACAGTTCAGGCCTGTTGCCTGCACGAAGTTCTATCGGCTCCTGGGAAGCAAGGCAGCCACTTTGCCAAGGTCAGCACATCAACCCACATGGGTTTATATAAACTTCATTAAATTAAAGGAATAAAGAAGCACACCCACTGGGGAAAACTAAGACGGACTACAAGCACCATAAGGCTGTGGTTACAGCCACGCCCACCGGGGCGGGTGCTTGGAAATGAAAATGTGCGTCCACAGTGCAACTCTTTCATTCCGTGTTTGTGCCACTGAAGAAAGGATTCCAATGTCCTGAAACGCGTCTGGCTGTACTTTGTGATGCCTGTATCCTTGGTTGGTGACTGCTGGAGAGATGTCGATAATAAAAGCATTTGAACTTTCACGAAGCTTCCTGAGGCCTCCTTCTGGGTGCTACCTGTTGTGTGGATGATTAACGGCTTTGCACTGCGGTAAAGGAAGGCTCACCGCTGCTCTGCGGGTCCGGCTTGGCTCCAATTTGGAACAAGAACTATCGGGAGGAAGACGTAAGGGCACAGTTCAGGGCTGTTGCCTGCACGAAGTTCTATCGGCTCCTGGGAAGCAAGGAAGCCACTTTGCCAAGGTCAGCACATCAACCCACATGGGTTTTGATCAACTTCATTAAATTAAAGGAATAAAGAAGCACACCCAATGGGGAAAAGTAAGACGGACTACAAGCACCATAAGGCTGTGGTTACAGCCACGCCCACCGGGGCGGATGCTTGGAAATGAAAATGTGCGTCCACAGTGCAACTCTTTCATTCCGTGTTTGTGCCACTGAAGAAAGGATTCCAATGTCCTGAAACGCGTCTGGCTGTATTATGTGATGCCTGAATCCTTGGTTGGTGACTGCTGGCGAGGTGTCGATAATAAAAGCATTTGAACTTTCACGAAGCTTCCTGAGGCTTCCTTCTGGGTGTTACCTGTTGTGTGGATGATTAACGGCTTTGCACGGCCGTAAAGGAAGGCTCACCGCTGCCCTGCGGGTCCGGCTTGGCTCCAATTTGGAACAAGAACTATCGGGAGGAAGACGTAAGGGCACAGTTCAGGGCTGTTGCCTGCACGAAGTTCTATCGGCTCCTGGGAAGCAAGGCAGCCGCTTTGCCAAGGTCAGCACATCAACCCACATGGGTTTTTATCAACTTCATTAAATTAAAGGAATAAAGAAGCACACCCACTGGGGAAAACTAAGACGGACTACAAGCACCATAAGGCTGTGGCTACAGCCACGCCCACCGGGGAGGGTCCTTGGAAATGAAAATGTGCGTTCACAGTGCAACTCTTTCATTCAGTGTTTGTGCCACTGAAGAGAGGATTCCAATGTCCTGAAACGCGTCTGGCTGTACTTTGTGATGCCTGAATCCTTGGTTGGTGACTGCTGGCGAGGTGTCGATAATAAAAGCATTTGAACTTTCACGAAGCTTCCTGAGGCCTCCTTCTGGGTGCTTCCTGTTGTGTGGATGAATCACAGCTTTGCACGGCGGTAAAGGAAGGCTCACCGCTGCTCTGCGGGTCCGGCTTGGCTCCAATTTGGAACAAGAACTATCGGGAGGAAGACGTAAGGGCACAGTTCAGGCCTGTTGCTTGCACGAAGTTCTATCGGCTCCTGGGAAGCAAGGCAGCCACTTTGCCAAGGTCAGCACATCAACCCACATGGGTTTATATCAACTTCATTAAATTAAAGGAATAAAGAAGCACACCCAATGGGGAAAACTAAGACGGACTACAAGCACCATAAGGCTGTGGTTACAGCCACGCTCACCGGGGCGGGTGCTTGGAAATGAAAATGTGCGTCCACAGTGCAACTCTTTCATTCCGTGTTTGTGCCACTGAAGAAAGGATTCCAATGTCCTGAAACGCGTCTGGCTGTACTTTGTGATGCCTGAATCCTTGGTTGGTGACTGCTGGCGAGGTGTCGATAATAAAAGCATTTGAACTTTCACGAAGCTTCCTGAGGCCTCCTCCTGGGTGCTACCTGTTGGGTGGATGATTAACGGCTTTGCACAGCCGTAAAGGAAGGCTCACCGCTGCTCTGCAGGTCCGGCTTGGCTCCAGTTTGGAACAAGAACTATCGGGAGGAAGACGTAAGGGCACAGTTCAGGGCTGTTGCCTGCACGAAGTTCTATCGGCTCCTGGGAAGCAAGGCAGCCACTTTGCCAAGGTCAGCACATCAACCCACATGGGTTTTTATCAACTTCATTAAATTAAAGGAATAAAGAAGCACACCCACTGGGGAAAACTAAGACGGACTACAAGCACCATAAGGCTGTGGTTACAGCCACGCCCACCGGGTCGGGTGCTTGGAAATGAAAATGTGCGTTCACAGTGCAACTCTTTCATTCCGTGTTTGTGCCACTGAAGAAAGGATTCCAATGTCCTGAAACGCGTCTGGTTGTACTTTGTGATGCCTGAATCCTTGGCTGTTGACTGCTGGCGAGGTGTCGATAATAAAAGCATTTGAACTTTCACGAAGCTTCCTGAGGCCTCCTTCTGGGTGCTACCTGTTGTGTGAATGTTTAACGGCTTTGCACGGCCGTAAAGGAAGGCTCACCGCTGCTCTGCGGGTCCGGCTTGGCTCCAATTTGGAACAATAACTATCGGGAGGAAGACGTAAGGGCACAGTTCAGGGCTGTTGCCTGCACGAAGTTCTATCGGCTCCTGGGAAGCAAGGCAGCCACTTTGCCAAGGTCAGCACATCAACCCACATGGGTTTTTATCAACTTCATTAAATTAAAGGAATAAAGAAGCACACCCACTGGGGAAAAGTAAGACGGACTACAAGCACCATAAGGCTGTGGTTACAGCCACACCCACCGGGGCGGGTGCTTGGAAATGAAAATGTGCGTCCAGAGTGCAACTCTTTCATTCCGTGTTTGTGCCACTGAAGAAAGGATTCCAATGTCCTGAAACGCGTCTGGCTGTACTTTGTGATGCCTGAATCCTTGGTTGGGGACTGCTGGTGAGGTGTCGATAATAAAAGCATTTGAACTTTCACGAAGCTTCCTGAGGCCTCCTTCTGGGTGCTACCTGTTGTATGGATGATTATCGGCTTTGAACGGCAGTAAAGGAAGGCTCACCGCTGCTCTGCGGGTCCGGCTTGGCTCCAATTTGGAACAAGAACTATCGGGAGGAAGACGTAAGGGCACAGTTCAGGCCTGTTGCCTGCACGAAGTTCTATCGGCTCCTGGGAAGCAAGGCAGCCACTTTGCCAAGGTCAGCACATCAACCCACATGGGTTTATATCAACTTCATTAAATTAAAGGAATAAAGAAGCACACCCACTGGGGAAAACTAAGACGGACTACAAGCACCATAAGGCTGTGGTTACAGCCACGCTCACCGGGGCGGGTGCTTGGAAATGAAAATGTGCGTCCACAGTGCAACTCTTTCATTCCGTGTTTGTGCCACTGAAGAAAGGATTCCAATGTCCTGAAACGCGTCTGGCTGTACTTTGTGATGCCTGAATCCTTGGTTGGTGACTGCTGGCGAGGTGTCGATAATAAAATCATTTGAACTTTCACGAAGCTTCCTGAGGCCTCCTTCTGGGTGCTTCCTGTTGTGTGGATGAATCACGGCTTTGCACGGCGGTAAAGGAAGGCTCACCGCTGCTCTGCGGGTCCGGCTTGGCTCCAATTTGGAACAAGAACTATCGGGAGGAAGACGTAAGGGCACAGTTCAGGCCTGTTGCCTGCACGAAGTTCTATCGGCTCCTGGGAAGCAAGGCAGCCACTTTGCCAAGGTCAGCACATCAACCCACATGGGTTCATATCAACTTCATTAAATTAAAGGAATAAAGAAGCACACCCACTGGGGAAAACTAAGACGGACTACAAGCACCATAAGGCTGTGGTTACAGCCACGCTCACCGGGGCGGGTGCTTGGAAATGAAAATGTGCGTCCACAGTGCAACTCT
Source organism: Lissotriton vulgaris (assembly GCF_964263255.1). NCBI lineage: Eukaryota > Metazoa > Chordata > Amphibia > Caudata > Salamandridae > Lissotriton > Lissotriton vulgaris. The sequence continues at coordinate 87,719 of NW_028252534.1, forward strand.
TTCATTCCGTGTTTGTGCCACTGATGAAAGGATTCCAATGTCCTGAAACGCGTCTGGCTGTACTTTGTGATGCCTGTATCCTTGGTTGGTGACTGCTGGCGAGATGTCGATAATAAAAGCATTTGAACTTTCACGAAGCTTCCTGAGGCCTCCTTCTGGGTGCTACCTGTTGTGTGGATGATTCACGGCTTTGCACGGCGGTAAAGCAAGGCTCATCGCTGTTCTGCGGGTCCGGCTTGGCTCCAATTTGGAACAAGAACTATCGGGAGGAAGACGTAAGGGCACAGTTCAGGGCTGTTGCCTGCACGAAGTTCTATCGGCTCCTGGGAAGCAAGGCAGCCGCTTTGCCAAGGTCAGCACATCAACCCACATGGGTTTTTATCAACTTCATTAAATTAAAGGAATAAAGAAGCACACCCACTGGGGAAAACTAAGACGGACTACAAGCACCATAAGGCTGTGGTTACAGCCACGCCCACCGGGGAGGGTCCTTGGAAATGAAAATGTGCGTTCACAGTGCAACTCTTTCATTCCGTGTTTGTGCCACTGAAGAGAGGATTCCAATGTCCTGAAATGCGTCTGGCTGTACTTTGTGATGCCTGAATCCTTGGTTGGTGACTGCTGGCGAGGTGTCGATAATAAAAGCATTTGAACTTTCAGGAAGCTTCCTGAGGCCTCCTTCTGGGTGCTTCCTGTTGTGTGGATGAATCACGGCTTTGCACGGCGGTAAAGGAAGGCTCACCGCTGCTCTGCGGGTCCGGCTTGGCTCCAATTTGGAACAAGAACTATCGGGAGGAAGACGTAAGGGCACAGTTCAGGCCTGTTGCTTGCACGAAGTTCTATCGGCTCCTGGGAAGCAAGGCAGCCACTTTGCCAAGGTCAGCACATCAACCCACATGGGTTTATATCAACTTCATTAAATTAAAGGAATAAAGAAGCACACCCACTGGGGAAAACTAAGACGGACTACAAGCACCATAAGGCTGTGGTTACAGCCACTCCCACCGGGGCGGGTGCTTGAAAATGAAAATGTGCGTCCACAGTGCAACTCTTTCATTCCGTGTTTGTGCCACTGAAGAAAGGATTCCAATGTCCTGAAACGCGTCTGGCTGTACTTTGTGATGCCTGAATCCTTGGTTGGTGACTGCTGGCGAGGTGTCGATAATAAAAGCATTTGAACTTTCACGAAGCTTCCTGAGGCCTCCTCCTGGGTGCTACCTGTTGTGTGGATGATTCACGGCTTTGCACGGCGGTAAAGGAAGGCTCACCGCTGCTCTGCGGGTCCGGCTTGGCTCCAATTTGGAACAAGAACTATCGGGAGGAAGACGTAAGGGCACAGTTCAGGGCTGTTGCCTGCACGAAGTTCTATCGGCTCCTGGGAAGCAAGGCAGCCACTTTGCCAAGGTCAGCACATCAACCCACATGGGCTTTTATCAACTACATTAAATTAAAGGAATAAAGAAGCACACCCAATGGGGAAAACTAAGAAGGACTACAAGCACCATAAGGCTGTGGTTACAGCCACGCCCACCGGGGCGGGTGCTTGGAAATGAAAATGTGCGTCCACAGTGCAACTCTTTCATTCCGTGTTTTTGCCACTGAAGAAAGGATTCCAATGTCCTGAAACGCGTCTGGCTGTACTTTGTGATGCCTGAATCCTTGGTTGGTGACTGCTGGCGAGGTGTCGATAATAAAAGCATTTGAACTTTCACGAAGCTTCCTGAGGCCTCCTCCTGGGTGCTACATGTTGTGTGGAGGATTCACGGCTTTGCACGGCGGTAAAGGAAGGCTCACCGCTGCTCTGCGGGTCCGGCTTGGCTCCAATTTGGAACAAGAACTATCGGGAGGAAGACGTAAGGGCACAGTTCAGGGCTGTTGCCTGCACGAAGTTCTATCGGCTCCTGGGAAGCAAGGCAGCCACTTTGCCATGGTCAGCACATCAACCCACATGGGCTTTTATCAACTACATTAAATTAAAGGAATAAAGAAGCACACCCACTGGGGAAAACTAAGACGGACTACAAGCACCATAAGGCTGTGGTTACAGCCACGCCCACCGGGGCGGGTGCTTGGAAATGAAAATGTGCGTCCACAGGGCAACTCTTTAATTCCGTGTTTGTGCCACTGAAGGAAGGATTCCAATGTCCTGAAACGCGTCTGGCTGTACTTTGTGATGCCTGAATCCTTGGTTGGTGACTGCTGGCGAGGTGTCGATAATAAAAGCATTTGAAATTTCACGAAGCTCCCTGAGGCCTCCTTCTGGGTGCTACCTGTTGTGTGAATGTTTAACGGCTTTGCACGGCCGTAAAGGAAGGCTCACCGCTGCTCTGCGGGTCCGGCTTGGCTCCAATTTGGAACAAGAACTATCGGGAGGAAGACGTAAGTGGACAGTTCAGGGCTGTTGCCTGCACGAAGTTCTATCAGCTCCTGGGAAGCAAGGCAGCCACTTTGCCAAGGTCAGCACATCAACCCACATGGGTTTTTATCCACTACATTGAATTAAAGGAATAAAGAAGCACACCCACTGGGGAAAACTAAGACGGACTACAAGCACCATAAGGCTGTGGTTACAGCCACGCCCACCGGGGCGGGTGCTTGGAAATGAAAATGTGCGTCCACAGTGCAACTCTTTCATTCCGTGTTTGTGCCACTGAAGAAAGGATTCCAATGTCCTGAAACGCGTCTGGCTGTACTTTGTGATGCCTGAATCCTTGGTTGGTGACTGCTGGCGAGGTGTCGATAATAAAAGCATTTGAACTTTCACGAAGCTTCCTGAGGCCTCCTCCTGGGTGCTACCTATTGTGTGGATGATTAACGGCTTTGCACTGCGGTAAAGGAAGGCTCACCGCTGCTCAACGGGTCTGGCTTGGCTCCAATTTGGAACAAGAACTATCGGGAGGAAGACGTAAGGGCACAGTTCAGGGCTGTTGCCTGCACGAAGTTCTATCGGCTCCTGGGAAGCAGGGCAGCTGCTTTGTCAAGGTCAGCACATCAACCCACATGGGTTTTTATCAACTTCATTAAATTAAAGGAATAAAGAAGCACACCCACTGGGGAAAACTAAGACGGACTACAAGCACCATAAGGCTGTGGTTACAGCCACGCCCACCGGGGCGGGTGCTTGGAAATGAAAATGTGCGTTCACAGTGCAACTCTTTCATTCCGTGTTTGTGCCACTGAAGAAAGGATTCCAATGTCCTGAAACGCGTCTGGCTGTACTTTGTGATGCCTGAATCCTTGGTTGGTGACTGATGGCGAGGTGTCGATAATAAAAGCATTTGAACTTTCACGAAGCTTCCTGAGGCCTCCTTCTGGGTGCTTCCTGTTGGGTGGATGAATCACGGCTTTGCACGGCGGTAAAGGAAGGCTCACCGCTGCTCTGCGGGTCCGGCTTGGCTCCAATTTGGAACAAGAACTATCGGGAGGAAGACGTAAGGGCACAGTTCAGGGCTGTTGCCTGCACGAAGTTCTATCGGCTCCTGGGAAGCAAGGCAACCACTTTGCCAAGGTCAGCACATCAACCCACATGGGTTTTTATCAACTTCATTAAATTAAAGGAATAAACAAGCACACCCACTGGGGAGAACTAAGACGGACTACAAGCACCATAAGGCTGTGGTTACAGCCACGCCCACCGAGGCGGGTGCTTGGAAATGAAAATGTGCGTCCACAGTGCAACTCTTTCATTCCGTGTTTGTGCCACTGAAGAAAGGATTCCAATGTCCTGAAACGCGTCTGGCTGTACTTTGTGATGCCTGAATCCTTGGTTGGTGACTGCTGGCGAGGTGTCGATAATAAAAGCATTTGAACTTTCACGAAGCTTCCTGAGGCCTCCTCCTGGGTGCTACCTATTGTGTGGATGATTAACGGCTTTGCACTGCGGTAAAGGAAGGCTCACCGCTGCTCAACGGGTCTGGCTTGGCTCCAATTTGGAACAAGAACTATCGGGAGGAAGACGTAAGGGCACAGTTCAGGGCTGTTGCCTGCACGAAGTTCTATCGGCTCCTGGGAAGCAGGGCAGCTGCTTTGTCAAGGTCAGCACATCAACCCACATGGGTTTTTATCAACTTCATTAAATTAAAGGAATAAAGAAGCACACCCACTGGGGAAAACTAAGACGGACTACAAGCACCATAAGGCTGTGGTTACAGCCACGCCCACCGGGGCGGGTGCTTGGAAATGAAAATGTGCGTTCACAGTGCAACTCTTTCATTCCGTGTTTGTGCCACTGAAGAAAGGATTCCAATGTCCTGAAACGCGTCTGGCTGTACTTTGTGATGCCTGAATCCTTGGTTGGTGACTGATGGCGAGGTGTCGATAATAAAAGCATTTGAACTTTCACGAAGCTTCCTGAGGCCTCCTTCTGGGTGCTTCCTGTTGGGTGGATGAATCACGGCTTTGCACGGCGGTAAAGGAAGGCTCACCGCTGCTCTGCGGGTCCGGCTTGGCTCCAATTTGGAACAAGAACTATCGGGAGGAAGACGTAAGGGCACAGTTCAGGGCTGTTGCCTGCACGAAGTTCTATCGGCTCCTGGGAAGCAAGGCAACCACTTTGCCAAGGTCAGCACATCAACCCACATGGGTTTTTATCAACTTCATTAAATTAAAGGAATAAACAAGCACACCCACTGGGGAGAACTAAGACGGACTACAAGCACCATAAGGCTGTGGTTACAGCCACGCCCACCGGGGCGGGTGCTTGGAAATGAAAATGTGCGTCCACAGTGCAACTCTTTCATTCCGTGTTTGTGCCACTGAAGAAAGGATTCCAATGTCCTGAAAGGCGTCTGGCAGTACTTTGTGATGCCTGAATCCTTGGCTGTTGACTGCTGGCGAGGTGTCGATAATAAAAGCATTTGAACTTTCACGAAGCTTCCTGAGGCCTCCTTCTGGGTGCTACCTGTTGTGTGGATGATTAACGGCTTTGCACGGCCGTAAAGGAAGGCTCACCGCTGCTCTGCGGGTCCGGCTTGGCTCCAATTTGGAACAAGAACTATCGGGAGGAAGACGTAAGTGCACAGTTCAGGGCTGTTGCCTGCACGAAGTTCTATCGGCTCCTGGGAAGCAAGGCAGCCACTTTGCCAAGGTCAGCACATCAACCCACATGGGTTTTGATCAACTTCATTAAATTAAAGGAATAAAGAAGCACACCCACTGGGGAAAAGTAAGACGGACTACAAGCACCATAAGGCTGTGTTTACAGCCACGCCCACCGGGGCGGATGCTTGAAAATTAAAATGTGCGTCCACAGTGCAACTCTTTCATTCCGTGTTTGTGCCACTGAAGAAAGGATTCCAATGTCCTGAAACACGTCTGGCTATACTTTGTGATGCCTGAATCCTTGGTTGGTGACTGCTGGCGAGGTGTCGATAATAAAAGCATTTGAACTTTCACGAAGCTTCCTGAGGCTTCCTTCTGGGTGTTACCTGTTGTGTGGATGATTAACGGCTTTGCACGGCCGTAAAGGAAGGCTCACCGCTGCCCTGCGGGTCCGGCTTGGCTCCAATTTGGAACAAGAACTATCGGGAGGAAGACGTAAGGGCACAGTTCAGGGCTGTTGCCTGCACGAAGTTCTATCGGCTCCGGGGAAGCAAGGCAGCCACTTTGCCAAGGTCAGCACATCAACCCACATGGGTTTTTATCAACTTCATTAAATTAAAGGAATAAAGAAGCACACCCACTGGGGAAAACTAAGACGGACTACAAGCACCATAAGGCTGTGGTTACAGCCACGCCCACCGGGGCGGGTGCTTGGAAATGAAAATGTGTGTCCAGAGTGCAACTCGTTCATTCCGTGTTTGTGCCACTGAAGAAAGGATTCCAATGTCCTGAAACGCGTCTGGCTGTACTTTGTGATGCCTGAATCCTTGGTTGGGGACTGCTGGCGAGGTGTCGATAATAAAAGCATTTGAACTTTCACGAAGCTTCCTGAGGCCTCCTTCTGGGTGCTACCTGTTGTATGGCTGATTAACGGCTGTGAACGGCCGTAAAGGAAGGCTCACCGCTGCTCTGCGGGTCCGGCTTGGCTCTGATTTGGAACAATAACTATCGGGAGGAAGACGTAAGGGCACAGTTCAGGGCTGTTGCCTGCACGAAGTTCTATCGGCTCCTGGGAAGCAAGGCAGCCACTTTGCCAAGGTCAGCACATCAACCCACATGGGTTTTTATCAACTTCATTAAATTAAAGGAATAAAGAAGCACACCCACTGGGGAAAACTAAGACGGACTACAAGCACCATAAGGCTGTGGTTACAGCCACGCCCACCGGGGCAGGTGCTTGGAAATGAAATTGTGCGTCCACAGTGCAACTCTTTCATTCCGTGTTTGTGCCACTGAAGAAAGGATTCCAATGTCCTGAAACGCGTCTGGCTGTACTTTGTGATGCCTGAATCCTTGGTTGGTGACTGCTGGCGAGGTGTCGATAATAAAAGCATTTGAACTTTCACGAAGCTTCCTGAGGCCTCCTTCTGGGTGCTACCTGTTGTGTGAATGATTAACGGCTTTGCACGGCCGTAAAGGAAGGCTCACCCCTGCTCTGCGGGTCCGGCTTGGCTCCAATTTGGAACAAGAACTATCGGGAGGAAGACGTAAGGGCACAGTTCAGGGCTGTTGCCTGCACGAAGTTCTATCGGCTCCTGGGAAGCAAGGCAGCCACTTTGCCAAGGTCAGCACATCAACCCACATGGGTTTTTATCAACTTCATTAAATTAAAGGAATAAAGAAGCACACCCACTGGGGAAAACTAAGACGGACTACAAGCACCATAAGGCTGTGGTTACAGCCACGCCCACCGGGGCGGGTGCTTGGAAATGAAAATGTGCGTCCAGAGTGCAACTCTTTCATTCCGTGTTTGTGCCACTGAAGAAAGGATTCCAATGTCCTGAAACGCGTCTGGCTGTACTTTGTGATGCCTGAATCCTTGGTTGGGGACTGCTGGCGAGATGTCGATAATAAAAGCATTTGAACTTTCACGAAGCTTCCTGAGGCCTCCTTCTGGGTGCTACCTGTTGTATGGATGATTAACGGCTTTGAACGGCCGTAAAGGAAGGCTCACCACTGCTCTGCGGGTCCGGCTTGGCTCCAATTTGGAACAATAACTATCGGGAGGAAGACGTAAGGGCACAGTTCAGGGCTGTTGCCTGCACGAAGTTCTATCGGCTCCTGGGAAGCAAGGCAGCCACTTTGCCAAGGTCAGCACATCAACCCACATGGGTTTTTATCAACTTCATTAAATTAAAGGAATAAGGAAGCACACCCACTGGGGAAAACTAAGACGGACTACAAGCACCATAAGGCTGTGGTTACAGCCACGCCCACCGGGGCAGGTGCTTGGAAATGAAAATGTGCGTCCACAGTGCAACTCTTTCATTCCGTGTTTGTGCCACTGAAGAAAGGATTCCAATGTCCTGAAACGCGTCTGGCTGTACTTTGTGATGCCTGAATCCTTGGTTGGTGACTGCTGGCGAGGTGTCGATAATAAAAGCATTTGAACTTTCACGAAGCTTCCTGAGGCCTCCTTCTGGGTGCTACCTATTGTGTGGATGATTAACGGCTTTGCACTGCGGTAAAGGAAGGCTCACCGCTGCTCTGCGGGTCCGGCTTGGCTCTAATTTGGAACAAGAACTATTGGGAGGAAGACGTAAGGGCACAGTTCAGGGCTGTTGCCTGCACGAAGTTCTATCGGCTCCTGGGAAGCAAGGAAGCCACTTTGCCAAGGTCAGCACATCAACCCACATGGGTTTTGATCAACTTCATTAAATTAAAGGAATAAAGAAGCACACCCACTGGGGAAAAGTAAGACGGACTACAAGCACCATAAGGCTGTGGTTACAGCCACGCCCACCGGGGCGGATGCTTGGAAATGAAAATGTGCGTCCACAGTGCAACTCTTTCATTCCGTGTTTGTGCCACTGAAGAAAGGATTCCAATGTCCTGAAACGCGTCTGGCTGTACTTTGTGATGCCTGAATCCTTGGTTGGTGACTGCTGGCGAGGTGTCGATAATAAAAGCATTTGAACTTTCACAAAGCTTCCTGAGGCCTCCTTCTGGGTGCTATCTGTTGTTTGAATGATTAACGGCTTTGCACGGCCGTAAAGGAAGGCTCACCGCTGCTCTGCGGGTCCGGCTTGGCTCCAATTTGGAACAAGAACTATCGGGAGGAAGACGTAAGGGCACAGTTCAGGGCTGTTGCCTGCACGAAGTTCTATCGGCTCCTGGGAAGCAAGGCAGCCACTTTGCCAAGGTCAGCATATCAACCCACATGGGTTTTTATCAACTTCATTAAATTAAAGGAATAAAGAAGCACACCCACTGGGGAAAAGTAAGACGGACTACAAGCACCATAAGGCTGTGGTTACAGCCACGCCCACCGGGGCGGGTGCTTGGAAATGAAAATGTGCGTCCAGAGTGCAACTCTTTCATTCCGTGTTTATGCCACTGAAGAAAGGATTCCAATGTCCTGAAACGCGTCTGGCTGTACTTTGTGATGCCTGAATCCTTGGTTGGGGACTGCTGGTGAGGTGTCGATAATAAAAGCATTTGAACTTTCACGAAGCTTCCTGAGGCCTCCTTCTGGGTGCTACCTGTTGTATGGATGATTAACGGCTTTGAACGGCAGTAAAGGAAGGCTCACCGCTGCTCTGCGGGTCCGGCTTGGCTCCAATTTGGAACAAGAACTATCGGGAGGAAGACGCAAGGGCACAGTTCAGGCCTGTTGCCTGCACGAAGTTCTATCGGCTCCTGGGAAGCAAGGCAGCCACTTTGCCAAGGTCAGCACATCAACCCACATGGGTTTATATCAACTTCATTAAATTAAAGGAATAAAGAAGCACACCCACTGGAGAAAACTAAGACGGACAACAAGCACCATAAGGCTGTGCTTACAGCCACGCCCACCGGGGAGGGTCCTTGGAAATGAAAATGTGCGTTCACAGTGCAACTCTTTCATTCAGTGTTTGTGCCACTGAAGAGAGGATTCCAATGTCCTGAAACGCGTCTGGCTGTACTTTGTGATGCCTGAATCCTTGGTTGGTGACTGCTGGCGAGGTGTCGATAATAAAAGCATTTGAACTTTCACAAAGCTTCCTGAGGCCTCCTTCTGGGTGCTTCCTGTTGTGTGGATGAATCACGGCTTTGCACGGCGGTAAAGGAAGGCTCACCGCTGCTCTGCGGGTCCGGCTTGGCTCCAATTTGGAACAAGAACTATCGGGAGGAAGACGTAAGGGCACAGTTCAGGCCTGTTGCTTGCACGAAGTTCTATCGGCTCCTGGGAAGCAAGCCAGCCACTTTGCCAAGGTCAGCACATCAACCCACATGGGTTTATATCAACTTCATTAAATTAAAGGAATAAAGAAGCACACCCACTGGGGAAAACTAAGACGGACTACAAGCACCATAAGGCTGTGGTTACAGCCACACTCACCGGGGCGGGTGCTTGGAAATGAAAATGTGCGTCCACAGTGCAACTCTTTCATTCCGTGTTTGTGCCACTGAAGAAAGGATTCCAATGTCCTGAAATGCATCTGGCTGTACTTTGTGATGCCTGAATCCTTGGTTGGTGACTGCTGGCGAGGTGTCGATAATAAAAGCATTTGAACTTTCACGAAGCTTCCTGAGGCCTCCTCCTGGGTGCTACCTGTTGGGTGGATGATTAACGGCTTTGCACAGCCGTAAAGGAAGGCTCACCGCTGCTCTGCAGGTCCGGATTGGCTCCAGTTTGGAACAAGAACTATCGGGAGGAAGACGTAAGGGCACAGTTCAGGGCTGTTGCCTGCAAGAAGTTCTATCGGCTCCTGGGAAGCAAGGCAGCCACTTTGCCAAGGTCAGCACATCAACCCACATGGGTTTTTATCAACTTCATTAAATTAAAGGAATAAAGAAGCACACCCACTGGGGAAAACTAAGACAGGCTACAAGCACCATAAGGCTGTGGTTACAGCCACTCCCACCGGGGCGGGTGCTTGGAAATGAAAATGTGCGTCCACAGTGCAACTCTTTCATTCCGTGTTTGTGCCACTGAAGAAAGGATTCCAATGTCCTGAAACGCGTCTGGCTGTACTTTGTGATGCCTGAATCCTTGGTTGGTGACTGCTGGCGAGGTGTCGATAATAAAAGCATTTGAACTTTCACGAAGCTTCCTGAGGCCTCCTCCTGGGTGCTACCTATTGTGTGGATGATTAACGGCTTTGCACTGCGGTAAAGGAAGGCTCACCGCTGCTCAGCGGGTCTGTCTTGGCTCCAATTTGGAACAAGAACTATCGGGAGGAAGACGTAAGTGCACAGTTCAGGGCTGTTGCCTGCACGAAGTTCTATCGGCTCCTGGGAAGCAAGGCAGCCACTTTGCCAAGGTCAGCACATCAACCCACATGGGCTTTTATCAACTACATTAAATTAAAGGAATAAAGAAGCACACCCACTGGGGAAAACTAAGACGGACTACAAGCACCATAAGGCTCTGGTTACAGCCACGCCCACCGGGGCGGGTGCTTGGAAATGAAAATGTGCGTCCACAGTGCAACTCTTTCATTCCGTGTTTGTGCCACTGAAGAAAGGATTCCAATGTCCTGAAACGCGTCTGGCTGTACTTTGTGATGCCTGAATCCTTGGTTGGTGACTGCTGACGAGGTGTCGATAATAAAAGCATTTGAACTTTCACGAAGCTTCCTGAGGCCTCCTCCTGGGTGCTACCTGTTGTGTGGAGGATTCACGGCTTTGCACGGCGGTAAAGGAAGGCTCACCGCTGCTCTGCGGGTCCGGCTTGGCTCCAATTTGGAACAAGAACTATCGGGAGGAAGACGTAAGGGCACAGTTCAGGGCTGTTGCCTGCACGGAGTTCTATCGGCTCCTGGGAAGCAAGGCAGTCACTTTGCCAAGGTCAGCACATCAACCCACATGGGCTTTTATCAACTACATTAAATTAAAGGAATAAAGAAGCACACCCACTGGGGAAAACTAAGACGGACTACAAGCACCATAAGGCTGTGGTTACAGCCACGCCCACCGGGGCGGGTGCTTGGAAATGAAAATGTGCATCCACAGTGCAACTCTTTCATTCCGCGTTTGTGCCACTGAAGGAAGGATTCCAATGTCCTGAAACGCGTCTGGCTGTACTTTGTGATGCCTGAATCCTTGGTTGGTGACTGCTGGCGAGGTGTCGATAATAAAAGCATTTGAAATTTCACGAAGCTCCCTGAGGCCTCCTTCTGGGTGCTACCTGTTGTGTGAATGTTTAACGGCTTTGCACGGCCGTAAAGGAAGGCTCACCGCTGCTCTGCGGGTCCGGCTTGGCTCCAATTTGGAACAAGAACTATCGGGAGGAAGACGTAAGGGCACAGTTCAGGGCTGTTGCCTGCACGAAGTTCTATCGGCTCCTGGGAAGCAAGGCAGCCGCTTTGCCAAGGTCAGCACATCAACCCACATGGGTTTTTATCAACTTCATTAAATTAAAGGAATAAAGAAGCACACCCACTGGGGAAAACTAAGACGGACTACAAGCACCATAAGGCTGTGGTTACAGCCACGCCCACCGGGGCGGGTGCTTGGAAATGAAAATGTGTGTTCACAGTGCAACTCTTTCATTCCGTGTTTGTGCCACTGAAGAAAGGATTCCAATGTCCTGAAACGCGTCTGGCTGTACTTTGTGATGCCTGAATCCTTGGCTGTTGACTGCTGGCGAGGTGTCGATAATAAAAGCATTTGAACTTTCACGAAGCTTCCTGAGGCCTCCTTCTGGGTGCTACCTGTTGTGTGGATGATTAACGGCTTTGCACGGCCGTAAAGGAAGGCTCACCGCTGCTCTGCGGGTCCGGCTTGGCTCCAATTTGGAACAAGAACTATCGGGAGGAAGACGTAAGTGCACAGTTCAGGGCTGTTGCCTGCACGAAGTTCTATCGGCTCCTGGGAAGCAAGGCAGCCACTTTGCCAAGGTCAGCACATCAACCCACATGGGTTTTTATCAACTACATTGAATTAAAGGAATAAAGAAGCACACCCACTGGGGAAAACTAAGACGGACTACAAGCACCATAAGGCTGTGGTTACAGCCACGCCCACCGGGGCGGGTGCTTGGAAATGAAAATGTGCGTCCACAGTGCAACTCTTTCATTCCGTGTTTGTGCCACTGAAGAAAGGATTCCAATGTTCTGAAACGCATCTGGCTGTACTTTGTGATGCCTGAATCCTTGGTTTGTGACTGCTGGCGAGGTGTCGATAATAAAAGCATTTGAACTTTCACGAAGCTTCCTGAGGCCTCCTCCTGGGTGCTACCTGTTGTGTGGATGATTAACGGCTTTGCACTGCGGCAAAGGAAGGCTCACCGCTGCTCTGCGGGTCCGGCTTGGCTCCAATTTGGAACAAGAACTATCGGGAGGAAGACGTGAGGGCACAGTTCAGGGCTGTTGCCTGCACGAAGTTCTATCGGCTCCTGGGAAGCAAGGAAGCCACTTTGCCAAGGTCAGCACATCAACCCACATGGGTTTTGATCAACTTCATTAAATTAAAGGAATAAAGAAGCACACCCACTGGGGAAAAGTAAGACGGACTACAAGCACCATAAGGCTGTGGTTACAGCCACGCCCACCGGGGCGGATGCTTGGAAATGAAAATGTGCGTCCACAGTGCAACTCTTTCATTCCGTGTTTGTGCCACTGAAGAAAGGATTCCAATGTCCTGAAATGCGTCTGGCTGTATTATGTGATGCCTGAATCCTTGGTTGGTGACTGCTGGCGAGGTGTCGATAATAAAAGCATTTGAACTTTCACGAAGCTTCCTGAGGCTTCCTTCTGGGTGTTACCTGTTGTGTGGATGATTAACGGCTTTGCACGGCCGTAAAGGAAGGCTCACCGCTGCTCTGCGGGTCCGGCTTGGCTCCAATTTGGAACAAGAACGATCGGGAGGAAGACGTAAGGGCACATTTCAGGGCTGTTGCCTGCACGAAGTTCTATCGGCTCCGGGGAAGCAAGGCAGCCACTTTGCCAAGGTCAGCACATCAACCCACATGGGTTTTTATCAACTTCATTAAATTAAAGGAATAAACAAGCACACCCACTGGGGAAAACTAAGACGGACTACAAGCACCATAAGGCTGTGGTGCAGCCACGCTCACCGGGGCGGGTGCTTGGAAATGAAAATGTGCGTCCACAGTGCAACTCTTTCATTCCGTGTTTGTGCCACTGAAGAAAGGATTCCAATGTCCTGAAACGCGTCTGGCTGTACTTTGTGATGCCTGTATCCTTGGTTGGTGACTGCTGGTGAGATGTCGATAATAAAAGCATTTGAACTTTCACGAAGCTTCCTGAGGCCTCCTTCTGGGTGCTACCTGTTGTGTGGATGATTCACAGCTTTGCACGGCGGTAAAGCAAGGCTCATCGCTGTTCTGCGGGTCCGGCTTGGCTCCAATTTGGAACAAGAACTATTGGGAGGAAGACGTAAGGGCACAGTTCAGGGCTGTTGCCTGCACGAAGTTCTATCGGCTCCTGGGAAGCAAGGCAGCCGCTTTGCCAAGGTCAGCACATCAACCCACATGGGTTTTTATCAACTTCATTAAATTAAAGGAATAAAGAAGCACACCCACTGGGGAAAACTAAGACGGACTACAAGCACCATAAGGCTGTGGTTACAGCCACGCCCACCGGGGCGGATGCTTGGAAATGAAAATGTGCGTCCACAGTGCAACTCTTTCATTCCGTGTTTGTGCCACTGAAGAAAGGATTCCAATGTCCTGAAACGCGTCTGGCTGTACTTTGTGATGCCTGTATCCTTGGTTGGTGACTGCTGGTGAGATGTCGATAATAAAAGCATTTGAACTTTCACGAAGCTTCCTGAGGCCTCCTTCTGGGTGCTACCTGTGCTGTGGATGATTCACGGCTTTGCACGGCGGTAAAGCAAGGCTCATCGCTGTTCTGCTGGTCCGGCTTGGCTCCAATTTGGAACAAGAACTATTGGGAGGAAGACGTAAGGGCACAGTTCAGGGCTGTTGCCTGCACGAAGTTCTATCGGCTCCTGGGAAGCAAGGCAGCCGCTTTGCCAAGGTCAGCACATCAACCCACATGGGTTTTTATCAACTTCATTAAATTAAAGGAATAAAGAAGCACACCCACTGGGGAAAACTAAGACGGACTACAAGCACCATAAGGCTGTGGCTACAGCCACGCCCACCGGGGCGGATGCTTGGAAATGAAAATGTGCGTCCACAGTGCAACTCTTTCATTCCGTGTTTGTGCCACTGAAGAAAGGATTCCAATGTCCTGAAATGCGTCTGGCTGTATTATGTGATGCCTGAATCCTTGGTTGGTGACTGCTGGCGAGGTGTCGATAATAAAAGCATTTGAACTTTCACGAAGCTTCCTGAGGCCTCCTCCTGGGTGCTACCTGTTGGGTGGATGATTAACGGCTTTGCACAGCCGTAAGGGAAGGCTCACCGCTGCTCTGCAGGTCCGGCTTGGCTCCAGTTTGGAACAAGAACTATCGGGAGGAAGACGTAAGGGCACAGTTCAGGGCTGTTGCCTGCACGAAGTTCTATCGGCTCCTGGGAAGCAAGGCAGCCACTTTGCCAAGGTCAGCACATCAACCCACATGGGTTTTTATCAACTTCATTAAATTAAAGGAATAAAGAAGCACACCCACTGGGGAAAACTAAGACGGACTACAAGCACCATAAGGCTGTGGTTACAGCCACGCCCACCGGGTCGGGTGCTTGGAAATGAAAATGTGCGTTCACAGTGCAACTCTTTCATTCCGTGTTTGTGCCACTGAAGAAAGGATTCCAATGTCCTGAAACGCGTCTGGCTGTACTTTGTGATGCCTGAATCCTTGGCTGTTGACTGCTGGCGAGGTGTCGATAATAAAAGCATTTGAACTTTCACGAAGCTTCCTGAGGCCTCCTTCTGGGTGCTACCTATTGTGTGGATGATTAACGGCTTTGCACGGCGGTAAAGCAAGGCTCATCGCTGTTCTGCGGGTCCGGCTTGGCTCCAATTTGGAACAAGAACTATCGGGAGGAAGACGTAAGGGCACAGTTCAGGGCTGTTGCCTGCACGAAGTTCTATCGGCTCCTGGGAAGCAAGGCAGCCGCTTTGCCAAGGTCAGCACATCAACCCACATGGGTTTTTATCAACTTCATTAAATTAAAGGAATAAAGAAGCACACCCACTGGGGAAAACTAAGACGGACTACAAGCACCATAAGGCTGTGGTTACAGCCACGCCCACCGGGGCGGGTGCTTGGAAATGAAAATGTGCGTTCACAGTGCAACTCTTTCATTCCGTGTTTGTGCCACTGAAGAAAGGATTCCAATCTCCTGAAACGCGTCTGGCTGTACTTTGTGATGCCTGAATCCTTGGTTGGTGACTGCTGGCGAGGTGTCGATAATAAAAGCATTTGAACTTTCACGAAGCTTCCTGAGGCCTCCTTCTGGGTGCTTCCTGTTGTGTGGATGAATCACGGCTTTGCACGGCGGTAAAGGAAGGCTCACCGCTGCTCTGCGGGTCCGGCTTGGCTCCAATTTGGAACAAGTACTATCGGGAGGAAGACGTAAGGGCACAGTTCAGGGCTGTTGCCTGCACGAAGTTCTATCGGCTCCTGGGAAGCAAGGCAACCACTTTGCCAAGGTCAGCACATCAACCCACATGGGTTTTTATCAACTTCATTAAATTAAAGGAATAAAGAAGCACACCTACTGGGGAGAACTAAGACGGACTACAAGCACCATAAGGCTGTGGTTACAGCCACGCCCACCGGGGCGGGTGCTTGGAAATGAAAATGTGCGTCCACAGTGCAACTCTTTCATTCCGTGTTTGTGCCACTGAAGAAAGGATTCCAATGTCCTGAAAGGCGTCTGGCTGTACTTTGTGATGCCTGAATTCTTGGCTGTTGACTGCTGGCGAGGTGTCGATAATAAAAGCATTTGAACTTTCACGAAGCTTCCTGAGGCCTCCTTCTGGGTGCTACCTGTTGTGTGGATGATTAACGGCTTTGCACGGCCGTAAAGGAAGGCTCACCGCTGCTCTGCGGGTCCGGCTTGGCTCCAATTTGGAACAAGAACTATCGGGAAGAAGACGTAAGTGCACAGTTCAGGGCTGTTGCCTGCACGAAGTTCTATCGGCTCCTGGGAAGCAAGGCAGCCACTTTGCCAAGGTCAGCACATCAACCCACATGGGTTTTTATCAACTACATTGAATTAAAGGAATAAAGAAGCACACCCACTGGGGAAAACTAAGACGGACTACAAGCACCATAAGGCTGTGGTTACAGCCACGCCCACCGGGGCGGGTGCTTGGAAATGAAAATGTGCGTCCACAGTGCAACTCTTTCATTCAGTGTTTGTGCCACTGAAGAAAGGATTCCAATGTTCTGAAACGCATCTGGCTGTACTTTGTGATGCCTGAATCCTTGGTTTGTGACTGCTGGCGAGGTGTCGATAATAAAAGCATTTGAACTTTCACGAAGCTTCCTGAGGCCTCCTCCTGGGTGCTACCTGTTGTGTGGATGATTAACGGCTTTGCACTGCGGCAAAGGAAGGCTCACCGCTGCTCTGCGGGTCCGGCTTGGCTCCAATTTGGAACAAGAACTATCGGGAGGAAGACGTAAGGGCACAGTTCAGGGCTGTTGCCTGCACGAAGTTCTATCGGCTCCTGGGAAGCAAGGAAGCCACTTTGCCAAGGTCAGCACATCAACCCACATGGGTTTTGATCAACTTCATTAAATTAAAGAAATAAAGAAGCACACCCACTGGGGAAAAGTAAGACGGACTACAAGCACCATAAGGCTGTGGTTACAGCCACGCCCACCGGGGCGGATGCTTGGAAATGAAAATGTGCGTCCACAGTGCAACTCTTTCATTCCGTGTTTGTGCCACTGAAGAAAGGATTCCAATGTCCTGAAATGCGTCTGGCTGTATTATGTGATGCCTGAATCCTTGGTTGGTGACTGCTGGCGAGGTGTCGATAATTAAAGCATTTGAACTTTCACGAAGCTTCCTGAGGCTTCCTTCTGGGTGTTACCTGTTGTGTGGATGATTAACGGCTTTGCACGGCCGTAAAGGAAGGCTCACCGCTGCTCTGCGGGTCCGGCTTGGCTCCAATTTGGAACAAGAACGATCGGGAGGAAGACGTAAGGGCACAGTTCAGGGCTGTTGCCTGCACGAAGTTCTATCGGCTCCGGGGAAGCAAGGCAGCCACTTTGCCAAGGTCAGCACATCAACCCACATGGGTTTTTATCAACTTCATTAAATTAAAGGAATAAACAAGCACACCCACTGGGGAAAACTAAGACGGACTACAAGCACCATAAGGCTGTGGTGCAGCCACGCTCACCGGGGCGGGTGCTTGGAAATGAAAATGTGCGTCCACAGTGCTACTCTTTCATTCCGTGTTTGTGCCACTGAAGAAAGGATTCCAATGTCCTGAAACGCGTCTGGCTGTACTTTGTGATGCCTGTATCCTTGGTTGGTGACTGCTGGTGAGATGTCGATAATAAAAGCATTTGAACTTTCACGAAGCTTCCTGAGGCCTCCTTCTGGGTGCTACCTGTTGTGTGGATGATTCACGGCTTTGCACGGCGGTAAAGCAAGGCTCATCGCTGTTCTGCAGGTCCAGCTTGGCTCCAATTTGGAACAAGAACTATCGGGAGGAAGACGTAAGGGCACAGTTCAGGGCTGTTGCCTGCACGAAGTTCTATCGGCTCCTGGGAAGCAAGGCAGCCGCTTTGCCAAGGTCAGCACATCAACCCACATGGGTTTTTATCAACTTCATTAAATTAAAGGAATAAACAAGCACACCCACTGGGGAAAACTAAGACGGACTACAAGCACCATAAGGCTGTGGCTACAGCCACGCCCACCGGGGAGGGTCCTTGGAAATGAAAATGTGCGTTCACAGTGCAACTCTTTCATTCTCTGTTTGTGCCACTGAAGAGAGGATTCCAATGTCCTGAAACGCGTCTGGCTGTACTTTGTGATGCCTGAATCCTTGGTTGGTGACTGCTGGCGAGGTGTCGATAATAAAAGCATTTGAACTTTCACGAAGCTTCCTGAGGCCTCCTTCTGGGTGCTTCCTGTTGTGTGGATGAATCACGGCTTTGCACGGCGGTAAAGGAAGGCTCACCGCTGCTCTGCGGGTCCGGCTTGGCTATAATTTGGAACAAGAACTATCGGGAGGAAGACGTAAGGGCACAGTTCAGGCCTGTTGCTTGCACGAAGTTCTATCGGCTCCTGGGAAGCAAGGCAGCCACTTTGCCAAGGTCAGCACATCAACCCACATGGGTTTATATCAACTTCATTAAATTAAAGGAATAAAGAAGCACACCCACTGGGGAAAAGTAAGACGGACTACAAGCACCATAAGGCTGTGGTTACAGCCACGCCCACCGGGGCGGATGCTTGGAAATGAAAATGTGCGTCCACAGTGCAACTCTTTCATTCCGTGTTTGTGCCACTGAAGAAAGGATTCCAATGTCCTGAAACGCGTCTGGCTGTACTTTGTGATGCCTGAATCCTTGGTTGGTGACTGCTGGCGAGGTGTCGATAATAAAAGCATTTGAACTTTCACGAAGCTTCCTGAGGCTTCCTTCTGGGTGTTACCTGTTGTGTGGATGATTAACGGCTTTGCACGGCCGTAAAGGAAGGCTCACCGCTGCCCTGCGGGTCCGGCTTGGCTCCAATTTGGAACAAGAACTATCGGGAGGAAGACGTAAGGGCACAGTTCAGGGCTGTTGCCTGCACGAAGTTCTATCGGCTCCGGGGAAGCAAGGCAGCCACTTTGCCAAGGTCAGCACATCAACCCACATGGGTTTTTATCAACTTCATTAAATTAAAGGAATAAAGAAGCACACCCACTGGGGAAAACTAAGACGGACTACAAGCACCATAAGGCTGTGGTTACAGCCACGCCCACCGGGGCAGGTGCTTGGAAATGAAAATGTGCGTCCACAGTGCAACTCTTTCATTCCGTGTTTGTGCCACTGAAGAAAGGATTCCAATGTCCTGAAATGCGTCTGGCTGTATTATGTGATGCCTGAATCCTTGGTTGGTGACTGCTGGCGAGGTGTCGATAATTAAAGCATTTGAACTTTCACGAAGCTTCCTGAGGCTTCCTTCTGGGTGTTACCTGTTGTGTGGATGATTAACGGCTTTGCACGGCCGTAAAGGAAGGCTCACCGCTGCTCTGCGGGTCCGGCTTGGCTCCAATTTGGAACAAGAACGATCGGGAGGAAGACGTAAGGGCACAGTTCAGGGCTGTTGCCTGCACGAAGTTCTATCGGCTCCGGGGAAGCAAGGCAGCCACTTTGCCAAGGTCAGCACATCAACCCACATGGGTTTTTATCAACTTCATTAAATTAAAGGAATAAACAAGCACACCCACTGGGGAAAACTAAGACGGACTACAAGCACCATAAGGCTGTGGTGCAGCCACGCTCACCGGGGCGGGTGCTTGGAAATGAAAATGTGCGTCCACAGTGCTACTCTTTCATTCCGTGTTTGTGCCACTGAAGAAAGGATTCCAATGTCCTGAAACGCGTCTGGCTGTACTTTGTGATGCCTGTATCCTTGGTTGGTGACTGCTGGTGAGATGTCGATAATAAAAGCATTTGAACTTTCACGAAGCTTCCTGAGGCCTCCTTCTGGGTGCTACCTGTTGTGTGGATGATTCACGGCTTTGCACGGCGGTAAAGCAAGGCTCATCGCTGTTCTGCAGGTCCGGCTTGGCTCCAATTTGGAACAAGAACTATCGGGAGGAAGACGTAAGGGCACAGTTCAGGGCTGTTGCCTGCACGAAGTTCTATCGGCTCCTGGGAAGCAAGGCAGCCGCTTTGCCAAGGTCAGCACATCAACCCACATGGGTTTTTATCAACTTCATTAAATTAAAGGAATAAACAAGCACACCCACTGGGGAAAACTAAGACGGACTACAAGCACCATAAGGCTGTGGCTACAGCCACGCCCACCGGGGAGGGTCCTTGGAAATGAAAATGTGCGTTCACAGTGCAACTCTTTCATTCACTGTTTGTGCCACTGAAGAGAGGATTCCAATGTCCTGAAACGCGTCTGGCTGTACTTTGTGATGCCTGAATCCTTGGTTGGTGACTGCTGGCGAGGTGTCGATAATAAAAGCATTTGAACTTTCACGAAGCTTCCTGAGGCCTCCTTCTGGGTGCTTCCTGTTGTGTGGATGAATCACGGCTTTGCACGGCGGTAAAGGAAGGCTCACCGCTGCTCTGCGGGTCCGGCTTGGCTATAATTTGGAACAAGAACTATCGGGAGGAAGACGTAAGGGCACAGTTCAGGCCTGTTGCTTGCACGAAGTTCTATCGGCTCCTGGGAAGCAAGGCAGCCACTTTGCCAAGGTCAGCACATCAACCCACATGGGTTTATATCAACTTCATTAAATTAAAGGAATAAAGAAGCACACCCACTGGGGAAAAGTAAGACGGACTACAAGCACCATAAGGCTGTGGTTACAGCCACGCCCACCGGGGCGGATGCTTGGAAATGAAAATGTGCGTCCACAGTGCAACTCTTTCATTCCGTGTTTGTGCCACTGAAGAAAGGATTCCAATGTCCTGAAACGCGTCTGGCTGTACTTTGTGATGCCTGAATCCTTGGTTGGTGACTGCTGGCGAGGTGTCGATAATAAAAGCATTTGAACTTTCACGAAGCTTCCTGAGGCTTCCTTCTGGGTGTTACCTGTTGTGTGGATGATTAACGGCTTTGCACGGCCGTAAAGGAAGGCTCACCGCTGCCCTGCGGGTCCGGCTTGGCTCCAATTTGGAACAAGAACTATCGGGAGGAAGACGTAAGGGCACAGTTCAGGGCTGTTGCCTGCACGAAGTTCTATCGGCTCCGGGGAAGCAAGGCAGCCACTTTGCCAAGGTCAGCACATCAACCCACATGGGTTTTTATCAACTTCATTAAATTAAAGGAATAAAGAAGCACACCCACTGGGGAAAACTAAGACGGACTACAAGCACCATAAGGCTGTGGTTACAGCCACGCCCACCGGGGCAGGTGCTTGGAAATGAAAATGTGCGTCCACAGTGCAACTCTTTCATTCCGTGTTTGTGCCACTGAAGAAAGGATTCCAATGTCCTGAAACGCGTCTGGCTGTACTTTGTGATGCCTGAATCCTTGGTTGGTGACTGCTGGCGAGGTGTCGATAATAAAAGCATTTGAACTTTCACGAAGCTTCCTGAGGCCTCCTTCTGGGTGCTACCTGTTGTTTGAATGATTAACGGCTTTGCACGGCCGTAAAGGAAGGCTCACCGCTGCTCTGCAGGTCCGGCTTGGCTCCAATTTGGAACAAGAACTATCGGGAGGAAGACGTAAGGGCACAGTTCAGGGCTGTTGCCTGCACGAAGTTCTATCGGCTCCTGGGAAGCAAGGCAGCCACTTTGCCAAGGTCAGCACATCAACCCACATGGGTTTTTATCAACTTCATTAAATTAAAGGAATAAAGAAGCACACCCACTGGGGAAAAGTAAGACGGACTACAAGCACCATAAGGCTGTGGTTACAGCCACGCCCACCGGGGCGGGTGCTTGGAAATGAAAATGTGCGTCCAGAGTGCAACTCTTTCATTCCGTGTTCATGCCACTGAAGAAAGGATTCCAATGTCCTGAAACGCGTCTGGCTGTACTTTGTGATGCCTGAATCCTTGGTTGGGGATTGCTGGTGAGGTGTCGATAATAAAAGCATTTGAACTTTCACGAAGCTTCCTGAGGCCTCCTTCTGGGTGCTACCTGTTGTATGGATGATTAACGGCTTTGAACGGCAGTAAAGGAAGGCTCACCGCTGCTCTGCGGGTCCGGCTTGGCTCCAATTTGGAACAAGAACTATCGGGAGGAAGACGCAAGGGCACAGTTCAGGCCTGTTGCCTGCACGAAGTTCTATCGGCTCCTGGGAAGCAAGGCAGCCACTTTGCCAAGGTCAGCACATCAACCCACATGGGTTTATATCAACTTCATTAAATTAAAGGAATAAAGAAGCACACCCACTGGGGAAAACTAAGACGGACTACAAGCACCATAAGGCTGTGGTTACAGCCACGCCCACCGGGGAGGGTCCTTGGAAATGAAAATGTACGTTCACAGTGCAACTCTTTCATTCAGTGTTTGTGCCACTGAAGAGAGGATTCCAATGTCCTGAAACGCGTCTGGCTGTACTTTGTGATGCCTGAATCCTTGGTTGGTGACTGCTGGCGAGGTGTCGATAATAAAAGCATTTGAACTTTCACGAAGCTTCCTGAGGCCTCCTTCTGGGTGCTTCCTGTTGTGTGGATGAATCACGGCTTTGCACGGCGGTAAAGGAAGGCTCACCGCTGCTCTGCGGGTCCGGCTTGGCTCCAATTTGGAAAAAAAACTATCGGGAGGAAGACGTAAGGGCACAGTTCAGGCCTGTTGCTTGCACGAAGTTCTATCGGCTCCTGGGAAGCAAGCCAGCCACTTTGCCAAGGTCAGCACATCAACCCACATGGGTTTATATCAACTTCATTAAATTAAAGGAATAAAGAAGCACACCCACTGGGGAAAACTAAGACGGACTACAAGCACCATAAGGCTGTGGTTACAGCCACACTCACCGGGGCGGGTGCTTGGAAATGAAAATGTGCGTCCACAGTGCAACTCTTTCATTCCGTGTTTGTGCCACTGAAGAAAGGATTCCAATGTCCTGAAACGCGTCTGGCTGTACTTTGTGATGCCTGAATCCTTGGTTGGTGACTGCTGGCGAGGTGTCGATAATAAAAGCATTTGAACTTTCACGAAGCTTCCTGAGGCCTCCTCCTGGGTGCTACCTGTTGGGTGGATGATTAACGGCTTTGCACAGCCGTAAAGGAAGGCTCACCGCTGCTCTGCAGGTCCGGCTTGGCTCCAGTTTGGAACAAGAACTATCGGGAGGAAGACGTAAGGGCACAGTTCAGGGCTGTTGCCTGCAAGAAGTTCTATCGGCTCCTGGGAAGCAAGGCAGCCACTTTGCCAAGGTCAGCACATCAACCCACATGGGTTTTTATCAACTTCATTAAATTAAAGGAATAAAGAAGCACACCCACTGGGGAAAACTAAGACAGGCTACAAGCACCATAAGGCTGTGGTTACAGCCACTCCCACCGGGGCGGGTGCTTAAAAATGAAAATGTGCGTTCACAGTGCAACTCTTTCATTCCGTGTTTGTGCCACTGAAGAAAGGATTCCAATGTCCTGAAACGCGTCTGGCTGTACTTTGTGATGCCTGAATCCTTGGTTGGTGACTGCTGGCAAGGTGTCGATAATAAAAGCATTTGAACTTTCACAAAGCTTCCTGAGGCCTCCTCCTGGGTGCTACCTGTTGTGTGGATGATTCACGGCTTTGCACGGCGGTAAAGGAAGGCTCACCGCTGCTCTGCGGGTCCGGCTTGGCTCCAATTTGGAACAAGAACTATCGGGAGGAAGACGTAAGGGCACAGTTCAGGGCTGTTGCCTGCACGAAGTTCTATCGGCTCCTGGGAAGCAAGGCAGCCACTTTGCCAAGGTCAGCACATCAACCCACATGGGTTTTTATCAACTACATTGAATTAAAGGAATAAAGAAGCACACCCACTGGGGAAAACTAAGACGGACTACAAGCACCATAAGGCTGTGGTTACAGCCACGCCCACCGGGGCGGGTGCTTGGAAATGAAAATGTGCGTCCACAGTGCAACTCTTTCATTCCGTGTTTGTGCCACTGAAGAAAGGATTCCAATGTCCTGAAACGCGTCTGGCTGTACTTTGTGATGCCTGAATCCTTGGTTGGTGACTGCTGGCGAGGTGTCGATAATAAAAGCATTTGAACTTTCACGAAGCTTCCTGAGGCCTCCTCCTGGGTGCTACCTATTGTGTGGATGATTAACGGCTTTGCACTGCGGTAAAGGAAGGCTCACCGCTGCTCAGCGGGTCTGTCTTGGCTCCAATTTGGAACAAGAACTATCGGGAGGAAGACGTAAGGGCACAGTTCAGGGCTGTTCGCTGCACGAAGTTCTATTGGCTCCTGGGAAGCAAGGCAGCCGCTTTGCCAAGGTCAGCACATCAACCCACATGGGTTTTTATCAACTACATTAAATTAAAGGAATAAAGAAGCACACCCACTGGGGAAAACTAAGACGGACTACAAGCACCATAAGGCTCTGGTTACAGCCACGCCCACTGGGGCGGGTGCTTGAAAATGAAAATGTGCGTCCACAGTGCAACTCTTTCATTCCGTGTTTGTGCCACTGAAGAAAGGATTCCAATGTCCTGAAACGCGTCTGGCTGTACTTTGTGATGCCTGAATCCTTGGTTGGTGACTGCTGACGAGGTGTCGATAATAAAAGCATTTGAACTTTCACGAAGCTTCCTGAGGCCTCCTCCTGGGTGCTACCTGTTGTGTGGAGGATTCACGGCTTTGCACGGCGGTAAAGGAAGGCTCACCGCTGCTCTGCGGGTCCGGCTTGGCTCCAATTTGGAACAAGAACTATCGGGAGGAAGACGTAAGGGCACAGTTCAGGGCTGTTGCCTGCACAGAGTTCTATCGGCTCCTGGGAAGCAAGGCAGTCACTTTGCCAAGGTCAGCACATCAACCCACATGGGTTTTTATCAACTTCATTAAATTAAAGGAATAAAGAAGCACACCCACTGGGGAAAACTAAGACGGACTACAAGCACCATAAGGCTGTGGCTACAGCCACGCCCACCGGGGAGGGTCCTTGGAAATGAAAATGTGCGTTCACAGTGCAACTCTTTCATTCAGTGTTTGTGCCACTGAAGAGAGGATTCCAATGTCCTGAAACGCGTCTGGCTGTACTTTGTGATGCCTGAATCCTTGGTTGGTGACTGCTGGCGAGGTGTCGATAATAAAAGCATTTGAACTTTCACGAAGCTTCCTGAGGCCTCCTTCTGGGTGCTTCCTGTTGTGTGGATGAATCACGGCTTTGCACGGCGGTAAAGGAAGGCTCACCGCTGCTCTGCGGGTCCGGCTTGGCTCCAATTTGGAACAAGAACTATCGGGAGGAAGACGTAAGGGCACAGTTCAGGCCTGTTGCTTGCACGAAGTTCTATCGGCTCCTGGGAAGCAAGGCAGCCACTTTGCCAAGGTCAGCACATCAACCCACATGGGTTTATATCAACTTCATTAAATTAAAGGAATAAAGAAGCACACCCACTGGGGAAAACTAAGACGGACTACAAGCACCATAAGGCTGTGGTTACAGCCACGCTCACCGGGGCGGGTGCTTGGAAATGAAAATGTGCGTCCACAGTGCAACTCTTTCATTCCGTGTTTGTGACACTGAAGAAAGGATTCCAATGTCCTGAAACGCGTCTGGCTGTACTTTGTGATGCCTGAATCCTTGGTTGGTGACTGCTGGCGAGGTGTCGATAATAAAAGCATTTGAACTTTCACGAAGCTTCCTGAGGCCTCCTTCTGGGTGCTACCTATTGTGCGGATGATTAACGGCTTTGCACGGCCGTAAAGGAAGGCTCACCGCTGCTCTGCGGGTCCGGCTTGGCTCCAATTTGGAACAAGAACTATCGGGAGGAAGACGTAAGGGCACAGTTCAGGGCTGTTGCCTGCACGAAGTTCTATCGGCTCCTGGGAAGCAAGGCAGCCACTTTGCCAAGGTCAGCACATCAACCCACATGGGCTTTTATCAACTACATTAAATTAAAGGAATAAAGAAGCACACCCACTGGGGAAAACTAAGACGGACTACAAGCACCATAAGGCTGTGGTTACAGCCACGCCCACCGGGGCGGGTGCTTGGAAATGAAAATGTGCGTCCACAGTGCAACTCTTTCATTCCGTGTTTGTGCCACTGAAGAAAGGATTCCAATGTCCTGAAACGCGTCTGGCTGTACTTTGTGATGCCTGAATCCTTGGTTGGTGACTGCTGACGAGGTGTCGATAATAAAAGCATTTGAACTTTCACGAAGCTTCCTGAGGCCTCCTCCTGGGTGCTACCTGTTGTGTGGAGGATTCACGGCTTTGCACGGCGGTAAAGGAAGGCTCACCGCTACTCTGCGGGTCCGGCTTGGCTCCAATTTGGAACAAGAACTATCGGGAGGAAGACGTAAGTGCACAGTTCAGGGCTGTTGCCTGCACAAAGTTCTATCGGCTCCTGGGAAGCAAGGCAGCAACTTTGCCAAGGTTAGCACATCAACCCACATGGGCTTTTATCAACTACATTAAATTAAAGGAATAAAGAAGCACACCCACTGGGGAAAACTAAGACGGACTACAAGCACCATAAGGCTGTGGTTACATCCACGCCCACCGGGGCGGGTGCTTGGAAATGAAAATGTGCGTCCACAGTGCAACTCTTTCATTCCGTGTTTGTGCCACTGAAGGAAGGATTCCAATGTCCTGAAACGCGTCTGGCTGTACTTTGTGATGCCTGAATCCTTGGTTGGTGACTGCTGGCGAGGTGTCGATAATAAAAGCATTTGAACTTTCACGAAGCTTCCTGAGGCCTCCTCCTGGGTGCTACCTATTGTGTGGATGATTAACGGCTTTGCACTGCGGTAAAGGAAGGCTCACCGCTGCTCAGCGGGTCTGGCTTGGCTCCAATTTGGAACAAGAACTATCGGGAGGAAGACGTAAGGGCACAGTTCAGGGCTGTTGCCTGCACGAAGTTCTATCGGCTCCTGGGAAGCAAGGCAGCCGCTTTGCCAAGGTCAGCACATAAACCCACATGGGTTTTTATCAACTTCATTAAATTAAAGGAATAAAGAAGCACACCCACTGGAGAAAACTAAGACGGACTACAAGCATCATAAGGCTGTGGTTACAGCCACGCCCATCGGGGCGGGTGCTTGGAAATGAAAATGTGCGTCCACAGTGCAAATCTTTCATTCTGTGTTTGTGCCACTGAAGAAAGGATTCCAATGTCCTGAAACGCGTCTGGCTGTACTTTGTGATGCCTGTATCCTTGGTTGGTGACTGCTGGCGAGGTGTCGATAATAAAAGCATTTGAACTTTCACGAAGCTTCCTGAGGCCTCCTTCTGGCTGCTCACTGTTATGTGGATGATTAACGGCTTTGCACGGCGGTAAAGCAAGGCTCATCGCTGTTCTGCGGGTCCGGCTTGGCTCCAATTTGGAACAAGAACTATAGGGAGGAAGACGTAAGGGCACAGTTCAGGGCTGTTGCCTGCACGAAGTTCTATCGGCTCCTGGGAAGCAAGGCAGCCGCTTTGCCAAGGTCAGCACATCAACCCACATGGGTTTTTATCAACTTCATTAAATTAAAGGAATAAAGAAGCACACCCACTGGGGAAAACTAAGACGGACTACAAGCACCATAAGGCTGTGGTTACAGCCACGCCCACCGGGGAGGGTCCTTGGAAATGAAAATGTGCGTTCACAGTGCAACTCTTTCATTCAGTGTTTGTGCCACTGAAGAGAGGATTCCAATGTCCTGAAACGCGTCTGGCTGTACTTTGTGATGCCTGAATCCTTGGTTGGTGACTGCTGGCGAGGTGTCGATAATAAAAGCATTTGAACTTTCACGAAGCTTCCTGAGGCCTCCTTCTGGGTGCTTCCTGTTGTGTGGATGAATCACGGCTTTGCACGGCGGTAAAGGAAGGCTCACCGCTGCTCTGCGGGTCCGGCTTGGCTCCAATTTGGAAAAAAAAACTATCGGGAGGAAGACGTAAGGGCACAGTTCAGGCCTGTTGCTTGCACGAAGTTCTATCGGCTCCTGGGAAGCAAGCCAGCCACTTTGCCAAGGTCAGCACATCAACCCACATGGGTTTATATCAACTTCATTAAATTAAAGGAATAAAGAAGCACACCCACTGGGGAAAACTAAGACGGACTACAAGCACCATAAGGCTGTGGTTACAGCCACACTCACCGGGGCGGGTGCTTGGAAATGAAAATGTGCGTCCACAGTGCAACTCTTTCATTCCGTGTTTGTGCCACTGAAGAAAGGATTCCAATGTCCTGAAACGCGTCTGGCTGTACTTTGTGATGCCTGAATCCTTGGTTGGTGACTGCTGGCGAGGTGTCGATAATAAAAGCATTTGAACTTTCACGAAGCTTCCTGAGGCCTCCTCCTGGGTGCTACCTGTTGGGTGGATGATTAACGGCTTTGCACAGCCGTAAAGGAAGGCTCACCGCTGCTCTGCAGGTCCGGCTTGGCTCCAGTTTGGAACAAGAACTATCGGGAGGAAGACGTAAGGGCACAGTTCAGGGCTGTTGCCTGCAAGAAGTTCTATCGGCTCCTGGGAAGCAAGGCAGCCACTTTGCCAAGGTCAGCACATCAACCCACATGGGTTTTTATCAACTTCATTAAATTAAAGGAATAAAGAAGCACACCCACTGGGGAAAACTAAGACAGGCTACAAGCACCATAAGGCTGTGGTTACAGCCACTCCCACCGGGGCGGGTGCTTGAAAATGAAAATGTGCGTTCACAGTGCAACTCTTTCATTCCGTGTTTGTGCCACTGAAGAAAGGATTCCAATGTCCTGAAACGCGTCTGGCTGTACTTTGTGATGCCTGAATCCTTGGTTGGTGACTGCTGGCAAGGTGTCGATAATAAAAGCATTTGAACTTTCACAAAGCTTCCTGAGGCCTCCTCCTGGGTGCTACCTGTTGTGTGGATGATTCACGGCTTTGCACGGCGGTAAAGGAAGGCTCACCGCTGCTCTGCGGGTCCGGCTTGGCTCCAATTTGGAACAAGAACTATCGGGAGGAAGACGTAAGGGCACAGTTCAGGGCTGTTGCCTGCACGAAGTTCTATCGGCTCCTGGGAAGCAAGGCAGCCACTTTGCCAAGGTCAGCACATCAACCCACATGGGTTTTTATCAACTACATTGAATTAAAGGAATAAAGAAGCACACCCACTGGGGAAAACTAAGACGGACTACAAGCACCATAAGGCTGTGGTTACAGCCACGCCCACCGGGGCGGGTGCTTGGAAATGAAAATGTGCGTCCACAGTGCAACTCTTTCATTCCGTGTTTGTGCCACTGAAGAAAGGATTCCAATGTCCTGAAACGCGTCTGGCTGTACTTTGTGATGCCTGAATCCTTGGTTGGTGACTGCTGGCGAGGTGTCGATAATAAAAGCATTTGAACTTTCACGAAGCTTCCTGAGGCCTCCTCCTGGGTGCTACCTATTGTGTGGATGATTAACGGCTTTGCACTGCGGTAAAGGAAGGCTCACCGCTGCTCAGCGGGTCTGTCTTGGCTCCAATTTGGAACAAGAACTATCGGGAGGAAGACGTAAGGGCACAGTTCAGGGCTGTTCGCTGCACGAAGTTCTATTGGCTCCTGGGAAGCAAGGCAGCCGCTTTGCCAAGGTCAGCACATCAACCCACATGGGTTTTTATCAACTACATTAAATTAAAGGAATAAAGAAGCACACCCACTGGGGAAAACTAAGACGGACTACAAGCACCATAAGGCTCTGGTTACAGCCACGCCCACTGGGGCGGGTGCTTGAAAATGAAAATGTGCGTCCACAGTGCAACTCTTTCATTCCGTGTTTGTGCCACTGAAGAAAGGATTCCAATGTCCTGAAACGCGTCTGGCTGTACTTTGTGATGCCTGAATCCTTGGTTGGTGACTGCTGACGAGGTGTCGATAATAAAAGCATTTGAACTTTCACGAAGCTTCCTGAGGCCTCCTCCTGGGTGCTACCTGTTGTGTGGAGGATTCACGGCTTTGCACGGCGGTAAAGGAAGGCTCACCGCTGCTCTGCGGGTCCGGCTTGGCTCCAATTTGGAACAAGAACTATCGGGAGGAAGACGTAAGGGCACAGTTCAGGGCTGTTGCCTGCACAGAGTTCTATCGGCTCCTGGGAAGCAAGGCAGTCACTTTGCCAAGGTCAGCACATCAACCCACATGGGTTTTTATCAACTTCATTAAATTAAAGGAATAAAGAAGCACACCCACTGGGGAAAACTAAGACGGACTACAAGCACCATAAGGCTGTGGCTACAGCCACGCCCACCGGGGAGGGTCCTTGGAAATGAAAATGTGCGTTCACAGTGCAACTCTTTCATTCAGTGTTTGTGCCACTGAAGAGAGGATTCCAATGTCCTGAAACGCGTCTGGCTGTACTTTGTGATGCCTGAATCCTTGGTTGGTGACTGCTGGCGAGGTGTCGATAATAAAAGCATTTGAACTTTCACGAAGCTTCCTGAGGCCTCCTTCTGGGTGCTTCCTGTTGTGTGGATGAATCACGGCTTTGCACGGCGGTAAAGGAAGGCTCACCGCTGCTCTGCGGGTCCGGCTTGGCTCCAATTTGGAACAAGAACTATCGGGAGGAAGACGTAAGGGCACAGTTCAGGCCTGTTGCTTGCACGAAGTTCTATCGGCTCCTGGGAAGCAAGGCAGCCACTTTGCCAAGGTCAGCACATCAACCCACATGGGTTTATATCAACTTCATTAAATTAAAGGAATAAAGAAGCACACCCACTGGGGAAAACTAAGACGGACTACAAGCACCATAAGGCTGTGGTTACAGCCACGCTCACCGGGGCGGGTGCTTGGAAATGAAAATGTGCGTCCACAGTGCAACTCTTTCATTCCGTGTTTGTGACACTGAAGAAAGGATTCCAATGTCCTGAAACGCGTCTGGCTGTACTTTGTGATGCCTGAATCCTTGGTTGGTGACTGCTGGCGAGGTGTCGATAATAAAAGCATTTGAACTTTCACGAAGCTTCCTGAGGCCTCCTTCTGGGTGCTACCTATTGTGCGGATGATTAACGGCTTTGCACGGCCGTAAAGGAAGGCTCACCGCTGCTCTGCGGGTCCGGCTTGGCTCCAATTTGGAACAAGAACTATCGGGAGGAAGACGTAAGGGCACAGTTCAGGGCTGTTGCCTGCACGAAGTTCTATCGGCTCCTGGGAAGCAAGGCAGCCACTTTGCCAAGGTCAGCACATCAACCCACATGGGCTTTTATCAACTACATTAAATTAAAGGAATAAAGAAGCACACCCACTGGGGAAAACTAAGACGGACTACAAGCACCATAAGGCTGTGGTTACAGCCACGCCCACCGGGGCGGGTGCTTGGAAATGAAAATGTGCGTCCACAGTGCAACTCTTTCATTCCGTGTTTGTGCCACTGAAGAAAGGATTCCAATGTCCTGAAACGCGTCTGGCTGTACTTTGTGATGCCTGAATCCTTGGTTGGTGACTGCTGACGAGGTGTCGATAATAAAAGCATTTGAACTTTCACGAAGCTTCCTGAGGCCTCCTCCTGGGTGCTACCTGTTGTGTGGAGGATTCACGGCTTTGCACGGCGGTAAAGGAAGGCTCACCGCTACTCTGCGGGTCCGGCTTGGCTCCAATTTGGAACAAGAACTATCGGGAGGAAGACGTAAGTGCACAGTTCAGGGCTGTTGCCTGCACAAAGTTCTATCGGCTCCTGGGAAGCAAGGCAGCAACTTTGCCAAGGTCAGCACATCAACCCACATGGGCTTTTATCAACTACATTAAATTAAAGGAATAAAGAAGCACACCCACTGGGGAAAACTAAGACGGACTACAAGCACCATAAGGCTGTGGTTACATCCACGCCCACCGGGGCGGGTGCTTGGAAATGAAAATGTGCGTCCACAGTGCAACTCTTTCATTCCGTGTTTGTGCCACTGAAGGAAGGATTCCAATGTCCTGAAACGCGTCTGGCTGTACTTTGTGATGCCTGAATCCTTGGTTGGTGACTGCTGGCGAGGTGTCGATAATAAAAGCATTTGAACTTTCACGAAGCTTCCTGAGGCCTCCTCCTGGGTGCTACCTATTGTGTGGATGATTAACGGCTTTGCACTGCGGTAAAGGAAGGCTCACCGCTGCTCAGCGGGTCTGGCTTGGCTCCAATTTGGAACAAGAACTATCGGGAGGAAGACGTAAGGGCACAGTTCAGGGCTGTTGCCTGCACGAAGTTCTATCGGCTCCTGGGAAGCAAGGCAGCCGCTTTGCCAAGGTCAGCACATAAACCCACATGGGTTTTTATCAACTTCATTAAATTAAAGGAATAAAGAAGCACACCCACTGGAGAAAACTAAGACGGACTACAAGCATCATAAGGCTGTGGTTACAGCCACGCCCATCGGGGCGGGTGCTTGGAAATGAAAATGTGCGTCCACAGTGCAAATCTTTCATTCTGTGTTTGTGCCACTGAAGAAAGGATTCCAATGTCCTGAAACGCGTCTGGCTGTACTTTGTGATGCCTGTATCCTTGGTTGGTGACTGCTGGCGAGGTGTCGATAATAAAAGCATTTGAACTTTCACGAAGCTTCCTGAGGCCTCCTTCTGGCTGCTCACTGTTATGTGGATGATTAACGGCTTTGCACGGCGGTAAAGCAAGGCTCATCGCTGTTCTGCGGGTCCGGCTTGGCTCCAATTTGGAACAAGAACTATAGGGAGGAAGACGTAAGGGCACAGTTCAGGGCTGTTGCCTGCACGAAGTTCTATCGGCTCCTGGGAAGCAAGGCAGCCGCTTTGCCAAGGTCAGCACATCAACCCACATGGGTTTTTATCAACTTCATTAAATTAAAGGAATAAAGAAGCACACCCACTGGGGAAAACTAAGACGGACTACAAGCACCATAAGGCTGTGGTTACAGCCACGCCCACCGGGGCGGGTGCTTGGAAATGAAAATGTGCGTTCACAGTGCAACTCTTTCATTCCGTGTTTGTGCCACTGAAGAAAGGATTCCAATGTCCTGAAACGCGTCTGGCTGTACTTTGTGATGCCTGAATCCTTGGTTGGTGACTGCTGGCGAGGTGTCGATAATAAAAGCATTTGAACTTTCACGAAGCTTCCTGAGGCCTCCTTCTGGGTGCTTCCTGTTGTGTGGATGAATCACGGCTTTGCACGGCGGTAAAGGAAGGCTCACCGCTGCTCTGCGGGTCCGGCTTGGCTCCAATTTGGAACAAGTACTATCGGGAGGAAGACGTAAGGGCACAGTTCAGGGCTGTTGCCTGCACGAAGTTCTATCGGCTCCTGGGAAGCAAGGCAACCACTTTGCCAAGGTCAGCACATCAACCCACATGGGTTTTTATCAACTTCATTAAATTAAAGGAATAAAGAAGCACACCTACTGGGGAGAACTAAGACGGACTACAAGCACCATAAGGCTGTGGTTACAGCCACGCCCACCGGGGCGGGTGCTTGGAAATGAAAATGTGCGTCCACAGTGCAACTCTTTCATTCCGTGTTTGTGCCACTGAAGAAAGGATTCCAATGTCCTGAAAGGCGTCTGGCTGTACTTTGTGATGCCTGAATCCTTGCCTGTTGACTGCTGGCGAGGTGTCGATAATAAAAGCATTTGAACTTTCACGAAGCTTCCTGAGGCCTCCTTCTGGGTGCTACCTGTTGTGTGGATGATTAACGGCTTTGCACGGCCGTAAAGGAAGGCTCACCGCTGCTCTGCGGGTCCGGCTTGGCTCCAATTTGGAACAAGAACTATCGGGAAGAAGACGTAAGTGCACAGTTCAGGGCTGTTGCCTGCACGAAGTTCTATCGGCTCCTGGGAAGCAAGGCAGCCACTTTGCCAAGGTCAGCACATCAACCCACATGGGTTTTTATCAACTACATTGAATTAAAGGAATAAAGAAGCACACCCACTGGGGAAAACTAAGACGGACTACAAGCACCATAAGGCTGTGGTTACAGCCACGCCCACCGGGGCGGGTGCTTGGAAATGAAAATGTGCGTCCACAGTGCAACTCTTTCATTCCGTGTTTGTGCCACTGAAGAAAGGATTCCAATGTTCTGAAACGCATCTGGCTGTACTTTGTGATGCCTGAATCCTTGGTTTGTGACTGCTGGCGAGGTGTCGATAATAAAAGCATTTGAACTTTCACGAAGCTTCCTGAGGCCTCCTCCTGGGTGCTACCTGTTGTGTGGATGATTAACGGCTTTGCACTGCGGCAAAGGAAGGCTCACCGCTGCTCTGCGGGTCCGGCTTGGCTCCAATTTGGAACAAGAACTATCGGGAGGAAGACGTAAGGGCACAGTTCAGGGCTGTTGCCTGCACGAAGTTCTATCGGCTCCTGGGAAGCAAGGAAGCCACTTTGCCAAGGTCAGCACATCAACCCACATGGGTTTTGATCAACTTCATTAAATTAAAGGAATAAAGAAGCACACCCACTGGGGAAAAGTAAGACGGACTACAAGCACCATAAGGCTGTGGTTACAGCCACGCCCACCGGGGCGGATGCTTGGAAATGAAAATGTGCGTCCACAGTGCAACTCTTTCATTCCGTGTTTGTGCCACTGAAGAAAGGATTCCAATGTCCTGAAATGCGTCTGGCTGTATTATGTGATGCCTGAATCCTTGGTTGGTGACTGCTGGCGAGGTGTCGATAATAAAAGCATTTGAACTTTCACGAAGCTTCCTGAGGCTTCCTTCTGGGTGTTACCTGTTGTGTGGATGATTAACGGCTTTGCACGGCCGTAAAGGAAGGCTCACCGCTGCTCTGCGGGTCCGGCTTGGCTCCAATTTGGAACAAGAACGATCGGGAGGAAGACGTAAGGGCACAGTTCAGGGCTGTTGCCTGCACGAAGTTCTATCGGCTCCTGGGAAGCAAGGCAGCCACTTTGCCAAGGTCAGCACATCAACCCACATGGGTTTATATCAACTTCATTAAATTAAAGGAATAAAGAAGCACACCCACTGGGGAAAACTAAGACGGACTACAAGCACCATAAGGCTGTGGTTACAGCCACGCCCACCGGGTAGGGTCCTTGGAAATGAAAATGTGCGTTCACAGTGCAACTCTTTCATTCAGTGTTTGTGCCACTGAAGAGAGGATTCCAATGTCCTGAAACGCGTCTGGCTGTACTTTGTGATGCCTGAATCCTTGGTTGGTGACTGCTGGCGAGGTGTCGATAATAAAAGCATTTGAACTTTCACGAAGCTTCCTGAGGCCTCCTTCTGGGTGCTTCCTGTTGTGTGGATGAATCACGGCTTTGCACGGCGGTAAAGGAAGGCTCACCGCTGCTCTGCGGGTCCGGCTTGGCTCCAATTTGGAAAAAAAACTATCGGGAGGAAGACGTAAGGGCACAGTTCAGGCCTGTTGCTTGCACGAAGTTCTATCGGCTCCTGGGAAGCAAGCCAGCCACTTTGCCAAGGTCAGCACATCAACCCACATGGGTTTATATCAACTTCATTAAATTAAAGGAATAAAGAAGCACACCCACTGGGGAAAACTAAGACGGACTACAAGCACCATAAGGCTGTGGTTACAGCCACACTCACCGGGGCGGGTGCTTGGAAATGAAAATGTGCGTCCACAGTGCAACTCTTTCATTCCGTGTTTGTGCCACTGAAGAAAGGATTCCAATGTCCTGAAACGCGTCTGGCTGTACTTTGTGATGCCTGAATCCTTGGTTGGTGACTGCTGGCGAGGTGTCGATAATAAAAGCATTTGAACTTTTACGAAGCTTCCTGAGGCCTCCTCCTGGGTGCTACCTGTTGGGTGGATGATTAACGGCTTTGCACAGCCGTAAAGGAAGGCTCACCGCTGCTCTGCAGGTCCGGCTTGGCTCCAGTTTGGAACAAGAACTATCGGGAGGAAGACGTAAGGGCACAGTTCAGGGCTGTTGCCTGCAAGAAGTTCTATCGGCTCCTGGGAAGCAAGGCAGCCACTTTGCCAAGGTCAGCACATCAACCCACATGGGTTTTTATCAACTTCATTAAATTAAAGGAATAAAGAAGCACACCCACTGGGGAAAACTAAGACAGGCTACAAGCACCATAAGGCTGTGGTTACAGCCACTCCCACCGGGGCGGGTGCTTGAAAATGAAAATGTGCGTTCACAGTGCAACTCTTTCATTCCGTGTTTGTGCCACTGAAGAAAGGATTCCAATGTCCTGAAACGCGTCTGGCTGTACTTTGTGATGCCTGAATCCTTGGTTGGTGACTGCTGGCAAGGTGTCGATAATAAAAGCATTTGAACTTTCACAAAGCTTCCTGAGGCCTCCTCCTGGGTGCTACCTGTTGTGTGGATGATTCACGGCTTTGCACGGCGGTAAAGGAAGGCTCACCGCTGCTCTGCGGGTCCGGCTTGGCTCCAATTTGGAACAAGAACTATCGGGAGGAAGACGTAAGGGCACAGTTCAGGGCTGTTGCCTGCACGAAGTTCTATCGGCTCCTGGGAAGCAAGGCAGCCACTTTGCCAAGGTCAGCACATCAACCCACATGGGTTTTTATCAACTACATTGAATTAAAGGAATAAAGAAGCACACCCACTGGGGAAAACTAAGACGGACTACAAGCACCATAAGGCTGTGGTTACAGCCACGCCCACCGGGGCGGGTGCTTGGAAATGAAAATGTGCGTCCACAGTGCAACTCTTTCATTCCGTGTTTGTGCCACTGAAGAAAGGATTCCAATGTCCTGAAACGCGTCTGGCTGTACTTTGTGATGCCTGAATCCTTGGTTGGTGACTGCTGGCGAGGTGTCGATAATAAAAGCATTTGAACTTTCACGAAGCTTCCTGAGGCCTCCTCCTGGGTGCTACCTATTGTGTGGATGATTAACGGCTTTGCACTGCGGTAAAGGAAGGCTCACCGCTGCTCAGCGGGTCTGTCTTGGCTCCAATTTGGAACAAGAACTATCGGGAGGAAGACGTAAGGGCACAGTTCAGGGCTGTTCGCTGCACGAAGTTCTATTGGCTCCTGGGAAGCAAGGCAGCCGCTTTGCCAAGGTCAGCACATCAACCCACATGGGTTTTTATCAACTACATTAAATTAAAGGAATAAAGAAGCACACCCACTGGGGAAAACTAAGACGGACTACAAGCACCATAAGGCTCTGGTTACAGCCACGCCCACTGGGGCGGGTGCTTGAAAATGAAAATGTGCGTCCACAGTGCAACTCTTTCATTCCGTGTTTGTGCCACTGAAGAAAGGATTCCAATGTCCTGAAACGCGTCTGGCTGTACTTTGTGATGCCTGAATCCTTGGTTGGTGACTGCTGACGAGGTGTCGATAATAAAAGCATTTGAACTTTCACGAAGCTTCCTGAGGCCTCCTCCTGGGTGCTACCTGTTGTGTGGAGGATTCACGGCTTTGCACGGCGGTAAAGGAAGGCTCACCGCTGCTCTGCGGGTCCGGCTTGGCTCCAATTTGGAACAAGAACTATCGGGAGGAAGACGTAAGGGCACAGTTCAGGGCTGTTGCCTGCACAGAGTTCTATCGGCTCCTGGGAAGCAAGGCAGTCACTTTGCCAAGGTCAGCACATCAACCCACATGGGTTTTTATCAACTTCATTAAATTAAAGGAATAAAGAAGCACACCCACTGGGGAAAACTAAGACGGACTACAAGCACCATAAGGCTGTGGCTACAGCCACGCCCACCGGGGAGGGTCCTTGGAAATGAAAATGTGCGTTCACAGTGCAACTCTTTCATTCAGTGTTTGTGCCACTGAAGAGAGGATTCCAATGTCCTGAAACGCGTCTGGCTGTACTTTGTGATGCCTGAATCCTTGGTTGGTGACTGCTGGCGAGGTGTCGATAATAAAAGCATTTGAACTTTCACGAAGCTTCCTGAGGCCTCCTTCTGGGTGCTTCCTGTTGTGTGGATGAATCACGGCTTTGCACGGCGGTAAAGGAAGGCTCACCGCTGCTCTGCGGGTCCGGCTTGGCTCCAATTTGGAACAAGAACTATCGGGAGGAAGACGTAAGGGCACAGTTCAGGCCTGTTGCTTGCACGAAGTTCTATCGGCTCCTGGGAAGCAAGGCAGCCACTTTGCCAAGGTCAGCACATCAACCCACATGGGTTTATATCAACTTCATTAAATTAAAGGAATAAAGAAGCACACCCACTGGGGAAAACTAAGACGGACTACAAGCACCATAAGGCTGTGGTTACAGCCACGCTCACCGGGGCGGGTGCTTGGAAATGAAAATGTGCGTCCACAGTGCAACTCTTTCATTCCGTGTTTGTGACACTGAAGAAAGGATTCCAATGTCCTGAAACGCGTCTGGCTGTACTTTGTGATGCCTGAATCCTTGGTTGGTGACTGCTGGCGAGGTGTCGATAATAAAAGCATTTGAACTTTCACGAAGCTTCCTGAGGCCTCCTTCTGGGTGCTACCTATTGTGCGGATGATTAACGGCTTTGCACGGCCGTAAAGGAAGGCTCACCGCTGCTCTGCGGGTCCGGCTTGGCTCCAATTTGGAACAAGAACTATCGGGAGGAAGACGTAAGGGCACAGTTCAGGGCTGTTGCCTGCACGAAGTTCTATCGGCTCCTGGGAAGCAAGGCAGCCACTTTGCCAAGGTCAGCACATCAACCCACATGGGCTTTTATCTACTACATTAAATTAAAGGAATAAAGAAGCACACCCACTGGGGAAAACTAAGACGGACTACAAGCACCATAAGGCTGTGGTTACAGCCACGCCCACCGGGGCGGGTGCTTGGAAATGAAAATGTGCGTCCACAGTGCAACTCTTTCATTCCGTGTTTGTGCCACTGAAGAAAGGATTCCAATGTCCTGAAACGCGTCTGGCTGTACTTTGTGATGCCTGAATCCTTGGTTGGTGACTGCTGACGAGGTGTCGATAATAAAAGCATTTGAACTTTCACGAAGCTTCCTGAGGCCTCCTCCTGGGTGCTACCTGTTGTGTGGAGGATTCACGGCTTTGCACGGCGGTAAAGGAAGGCTCACCGCTACTCTGCGGGTCCGGCTTGGCTCCAATTTGGAACAAGAACTATCGGGAGGAAGACGTAAGTGCACAGTTCAGGGCTGTTGCCTGCACAAAGTTCTATCGGCTCCTGGGAAGCAAGGCAGCAACTTTGCCAAGGTCAGCACATCAACCCACATGGGCTTTTATCAACTACATTAAATTAAAGGAATAAAGAAGCACACCCACTGGGGAAAACTAAGACGGACTACAAGCACCATAAGGCTGTGGTTACATCCACGCCCACCGGGGCGGGTGCTTGGAAATGAAAATGTGCGTCCACAGTGCAACTCTTTCATTCCGTGTTTGTGCCACTGAAGGAAGGATTCCAATGTCCTGAAACGCGTCTGGCTGTACTTTGTGATGCCTGAATCCTTGGTTGGTGACTGCTGGCGAGGTGTCGATAATAAAAGCATTTGAACTTTCACGAAGCTTCCTGAGGCCTCCTCCTGGGTGCTACCTATTGTGTGGATGATTAACGGCTTTGCACTGCGGTAAAGGAAGGCTCACCGCTGCTCAGCGGGTCTGGCTTGGCTCCAATTTGGAACAAGAACTATCGGGAGGAAGACGTAAGGGCACAGTTCAGGGCTGTTGCCTGCACAAAGTTCTATCGGCTCCTGGGAAGCAAGGCAGCCGCTTTGCCAAGGTCAGCACATAAACCCACATGGGTTTTGATCAACTTCATTAAATTAAAGGAATAAAGAAGCACACCCACTGGGGAAAACTAAGACGGACTACAAGCACCATAAGGCTGTGGTTACAGCCACGCCCACCGGGGCGGGTGCTTGGAAATGAAAATGTGCGTTCACAGTGCAACTCTTTCATTCCGTGTTTGTGCCACTGAAGAAAGGATTCCAATGTCCTGAAACGCGTCTGGCTGTACTTTGTGATGCCTGAATCCTTGGTTGGTGACTGCTGGCGAGGTGTCGATAATAAAAGCATTTGAACTTTCACGAAGCTTCCTGAGGCCTCCTTCTGGGTGCTTCCTGTTGTGTGGATGAATCACGGCTTTGCACGGCGGTAAAGGAAGGCTCACCGCTGCTCTGCGGGTCCGGCTTGGCTCCAATTTGGAACAAGTACTATCGGGAGGAAGACGTAAGGGCACAGTTCAGGGCTGTTGCCTGCACGAAGTTCTATCGGCTCCTGGGAAGCAAGGCAACCACTTTGCCAAGGTCAGCACATCAACCCACATGGGTTTTTATCAACTTCATTAAATTAAAGGAATAAAGAAGCACACCTACTGGGGAGAACTAAGACGGACTACAAGCACCATAAGGCTGTGGTTACAGCCACGCCCACCGGGGCGGGTGCTTGGAAATGAAAATGTGCGTCCACAGTGCAACTCTTTCATTCCATGTTTGTGCCACTGAAGAAAGGATTCCAATGTCCTGAAAGGCGTCTGGCTGTACTTTGTGATGCCTGAATCCTTGGCTGTTGACTGCTGGCGAGGTGTCGATAATAAAAGCATTTGAACTTTCACGAAGCTTCCTGAGGCCTCCTTCTGGGTGCTACCTGTTGTGTGGATGATTAACGGCTTTGCACGGCCGTAAAGGAAGGCTCACCGCTGCTCTGCGGGTCCGGCTTGGCTCCAATTTGGAACAAGAACTATCGGGAAGAAGACGTAAGTGCACAGTTCAGGGCTGTTGCCTGCACGAAGTTCTATCGGCTCCTGGGAAGCAAGGCAGCCACTTTGCCAAGGTCAGCACATCAACCCACATGGGTTTTTATCAACTACATTGAATTAAAGGAATAAAGAAGCACACCCACTGGGGAAAACTAAGACGGACTACAAGCACCATAAGGCTGTGGTTACAGCCACGCCCACCGGGGCGGGTGCTTGGAAATGAAAATGTGCGTCCACAGTGCAACTCTTTCATTCCGTGTTTGTGCCACTGAAGAAAGGATTCCAATGTTCTGAAACGCATCTGGCTGTACTTTGTGATGCCTGAATCCTTGGTTTGTGACTGCTGGCGAGGTGTCGATAATAAAAGCATTTGAACTTTCACGAAGCTTCCTGAGGCCTCCTCCTGGGTGCTACCTGTTGTGTGGATGATTAACGGCTTTGCACTGCGGCAAAGGAAGGCTCACCGCTGCTCTGCGGGTCCGGCTTGGCTCCAATTTGGAACAAGAACTATCGGGAGGAAGACGTAAGGGCACAGTTCAGGGCTGTTGCCTGCACGAAGTTCTATCGGCTCCTGGGAAGCAAGGAAGCCACTTTGCCAAGGTCAGCACATCAACCCACATGGGTTTTGATCAACTTCATTAAATTAAAGGAATAAAGAAGCACACCCACTGGGGAAAAGTAAGACGGACTACAAGCACCATAAGGCTGTGGTTACAGCCACGCCCACCGGGGCGGATGCTTGGAAATGAAAATGTGCGTCCACAGTGCAACTCTTTCATTCCGTGTTTGTGCCACTGAAGAAAGGATTCCAATGTCCTGAAATGCGTCTGGCTGTATTATGTGATGCCTGAATCCTTGGTTGGTGACTGCTGGCGAGGTGTCGATAATAAAAGCATTTGAACTTTCACGAAGCTTCCTGAGGCTTCCTTCTGGGTGTTACCTGTTGTGTGGATGATTAACGGCTTTGCACGGCCGTAAAGGAAGGCTCACCGCTGCTCTGCGGGTCCGGCTTGGCTCCAATTTGGAACAAGAACGATCGGGAGGAAGACGTAAGGGCACAGTTCAGGGCTGTTGCCTGCACGAAGTTCTATCGGCTCCGGGGAAGCAAGGCAGCCACTTTGCCAAGGTCAGCACATCAACCCACATGGGTTTCTATCAACTTCATTAAATTAAAGGAATAAACAAGCACACCCACTGGGGAAAACTAAGACGGACTACAAGCACCATAAGGCTGTGGTGCAGCCACGCTCACCGGGGCGGGTGCTTGGAAATTAAAATGTGCGTCCACAGTGCAACTCTTTCATTCCGTGTTTGTGCCACTGAAGAAAGGATTCCAATGTCCTGAAACGCGTCTGGCTGTACTTTGTGATGCCTGTATCCTTGGTTGGTGACTGCTGGTGAGATGTCGATAATAAAAGCATTTGAACTTTCACGAAGCTTCCTGAGGCCTCCTTCTGGGTGCTACCTGTTGTGTGGATGATTCACGGCTTTGCACGGCGGTAAAGCAAGGCTCATCGCTGTTCTGCGGGTCCGGCTTGGCTCCAATTTGGAACAAGAACTATCGGGAGGAAGACGTAAGGGCACAGTTCAGGGCTGTAGCCTGCACGAAGTTCTATCGGCTCCTGGGAAGCAAGGCAGCCGCTTTGCCAAGGTCAGCACATCAACCCACATGGGTTTTTATCAACTTCATTAAATTAAAGGAATAAAGAAGCACACCCACTGGGGAAAACTAAGACGGAATACAAGCACCATAAGGCTGTGGCTACAGCCACGCCACCGGGGAGGGTCCTTGGAAATGAAAATGTGCGTTCACAGTGCAACTCTTTCATTCCGTGTTTGTGCCACTGAAGAAAGGATTCCAATGTCCTGAAACGCGTCTGGCTGTACTTTGTGATGCCTGAATCCTTGGTTGGGGACTGCTGACGAGGTGTCGATAATAAAAGCATTTGAACTTTCACGAAGCTTCCTGAGGCCTCCTTCTGGGTGCTACCTGTTGTATCAATGATTAACGGCTTTGAACGGCCGTAAAGGAAGGCTCACCGCTGCTCTGCGGGTCCGGCTTGGCTCCAATTTGGAACAATAACTATCGGGAGGAAG
This sequence comes from Lissotriton vulgaris, assembly GCF_964263255.1. Lineage (NCBI taxonomy): Eukaryota > Metazoa > Chordata > Amphibia > Caudata > Salamandridae > Lissotriton > Lissotriton vulgaris. The sequence goes on from NW_028252534.1 coordinate 130,068, forward strand.
ACGTAAGGGCACAGTTCAGGGCTGTTGCCTGCACGAAGTTCTATCGGCTCCTGGGAAGCAAGGCAGCCACTTTGCCAAGGTCAGCACATCAACCCACATGGGTTTTTATCAACTTCATTAAATTAAAGGAATAAGGAAGCACACCCACTGGGGAAAACTAAGACGGACTACAAGCACCATAAGGCTGTGGTTACAGCCACGCCCACCGGGGCAGGTGCTTGGAAATGAAAATGTGCGTCCACAGTGCAACTCTTTCATTCCGTGTTTGTGCCACTGAAGAAAGGATTCCAATGTCCTGAAACGCGTCTGGCTGTACTTTGTGATGCCTGAATCCTTGGTTGGTGACTGCTGGCGAGGTGTCGATAATAAAAGCATTTGAACTTTCACGAAGCTTCCTGAGGCCTCCTTCTGGGTGCTACCTGTTGTGTGAATGATTAACGGCTTTGCACAGCCGTAAAGGAAGGCTCACCGCTGCTCTGCGGGTCCGGCTTGGCTCCAATTTGGAACAAGAACTATCGGGAGGAAGACGTAAGGGAACAGTTCAGGGCTGTTGCCTGCACGAAGTTCTATCGGCTCCTGGGAAGCAAAGCAGCCACTTTGCCAAGGTCAGCACATCAACCCACATGGGTTTTTATCAACTTCATTAAATTAAAGGAATAAAGAAGCACACCCACTGGGGAAAACTAAGACGGACTACAAGCACCGTCGTTCTTATGTATCGTCCCCCCCAAGCCATGCCTTTATTTGTAGCGGTTCTACAGGATCTTCTGGCCACACTGGTGGTCAACAACTCTTCGGTTATCCTGCTTGGCGATCTCAACTTCTGGCCAGGTGACCCCAAGGAAGACTTGGCTTCTAAAGACTTTTCTGCTACCCTCCAGAGTTTGAACTTTACATCCCACATCTTGGCCCCCACTCATGCCCAGGGTCATATCCTGGACCAACTCTGGTCATCACGCTGCGACGTCTCACCCCCTTCTATACTCCCCTGCATCTGGTCCGATTACTCCATTATTTTATTTCTTATTTACTCGGCTTCAGCCGACAAGTTGCCTCTACCCAAAAATATTCTGGCTCGCAGTTGGAATCAATCTGACCTTAATTCTCTCTCGCTCTATCTGGCCTCCTCAGCTCCGGATCTCACTGACCTTTCTTTGGATTCGCAGACAGATGCCATTAGTACCTGGCTCTCCTCTTCCTGCGATCAGGTCGCCCCGCTTAAGAAGGTCAAATCCGTCCGCCCTTATGATGCGCACAAATGGTTCACCAATGAGCTCAAAGATCTCAAACTTGATCTCAGGCAGTCGGAGCGTCATTGGAGACGGAACTACTGCCCTAATCTCCGCGCTAACTACAAACTTCTCCTGAACGACTATAAAAGAGCGATCCTTGCGGCCAAAACCAAATATTTTACCGAGAGAGTTGCCCTCTCTGCTAACAAATCCCGAGAAATCTTTTCCCTGGTTCACAACCTAGCTACTTCTGACCGTACCAGCACCAGTATTGTTCCATCTCAGACCCTCTGCTCTTCACTCAATGACTATTTCATTGATAAAATCACTAACATTAAGGCCAACATCCCCACGGTGCTCCAAGCTGGCTTCTCCTGCTCCCTCCCCCTACCCCCCTCCTCTTTGGATCATTTCTCACCCATTTCCATCGACCGGTTTCTTAACCTGCTTACAAAAGTCAAGTCTGGTTCTCCGGCGGACTGTGCTCCTGCACGGATCCTCAAAACTCTTTTCACTAGCTGTCCTGCCCCCCCTCTTGCCCTTCTTAACGCCTCTCTAGCTTTGGGCTCTGTTCCTTCATCTTTCAAATCTGCTATAGTTTTTCCCATTCTTGAAAAAACTCGTCTGGATCCCTCCCTTCCTTCCAACTTTAGGCCTATCTCTCTTCTCCCTTATTTGGGTAAGATCCTTGAAAGCCATGTTACATCTTGCCTGTCCAACTACATCGAGGAGAACCACCTCCAGGCCTTCCGTCAGGCGGGTTTTAGCCCAGGCCATTCCACGGAGTCAGTGGTCATCGCGGTCCTGGACGAACTCAAAGGGAAAGCTGACATCAATCTCCCCCAGGCCCTGGTCCTCCTCGATCTGTCCGCTGCGTTTGACACGGTCGATCATTCCATCCTTCTCGACCGTGTCAGCGCAGCGGGCATCCGGGGCGCTGCCTTTTCCTGGCTTGAGTCCTTTCTTCAGGGCAGGTCCCAAGCGGTTCAACTCTCTGGCTTTTCCGCTCCACCTCGCTTGGTTACCTGTGGGGTCCCCCAAGGCTCCTCCCTTTCCCCTCTTCTCTTCATTCTTTATATCTACCCTCTTATCATTTCTGTTCTCGAGCTGGGGGTCTCTGTGTACGCGGATGACCTCCAGCTCGTCTTTGATCTTTCCTCCCCTTCTGTCTCTCTTCCTAAGTTTTGTTCCACCTTAGTTTTTATATCTGAATGGATGAGCATCAATCATTTGAAGCTCAATCCGGACAAGACGGAGCTTGTCCTCATGGGTGGCCCCTCTAACTTCTGGCCCGCGGTTCACTGGCCCCCTTCCTTTGGTTCCCCCCTTCACTGGTTTCTTCTGTTCGGACCTTGGGCATCAAGGTCAGCCATGACCTGACTATGCATGCCCAAGTCAGCTCCGTAGTATCCTCTTGTTTTCTGTCCCTCCGCCTCATTCGGAAAATCTCTCTGTATTTTTCTATGGATGCCCTCAAAACCATAGTCATGGCCCTTATCACCTCCCACCTTGACTATGGGAACAGCTTGTACATGGGCATACCCGCCTATGAAACCCGCCGTCTTCAGGCCATTCAAAATCAGGCTGCCCGCCTCCTTATTCACCTTCCCAAATCTTCCCACATCACTACGGCACTCAAGTCCCTTCATTGGCTTCCTGTGCACCTTAGATCTTTTTTTAAATTGGCTTGTCTGTCCTTTCGCGCTCACACCCACTCAGCTCCCCTCTTTATCGGATCTCTCATTACTCCTCACGTCCCCAGTCGCACTCTCCGCTCCTCCTCTCTCTCCCTCCTCCTCGTCCCCCGCTTCCGTAAATCCAGAACGGGAGGCACCCGATTTTCGGTTCTGGCCCCCCGGTTCTGGAACAGTCTTCCTATATCCATCCACTCCATCCCCATCTATACCCACTTCCGTAAAGCTCTCAAAACTTTTCTGTTCTCCCAGGCCTTCCCCTGTTAGTTTCCCCGAGTCCCCTCTGTGAATCTGGTCAAACCCTCAGCGCCAAGAAGCCGCTTGGCCGCAGTGCGCTTAATTAAGTTCTTTTTTCATTTCATTTCAAGCACCATAAGGCTGTGGTTACAGCCACGCCCACCGAGGCGGGTGCTTGGAAATGAAAATGTGCGTCCACAGTGCAACTCTTTCATTCCGTGTTTGTGCCACTGAAGAAAGGATTCCAATGTCCTGAAACGCGTCTGGCTGTACTTTGTGATGCCTGAATCCTTGGTTGGTGACTGCTGGCGAGGTGTCGATAATAAAAGCATTTGAACTTTCACGAAGCTTCCCATATATATATATATTACCTACTGGCGGTCGCCAGTAGGTAGTTATAGTTAGGATCTACTTTCCATAGGAAATACGCAGCATTCTATTGGGAATAACTTTGGCGCCGGTGGACGAATCTGCGCGAATTTCTCAAAGTCTCAAAGTTCGTGGCCCGCTCCGCTCCTTCCCTGAAAACGTGGGGGGGATTCGTCAAGCGGGGGCCGAGATAAAAGGGGGATCCCAAAACGTGTTTTCTCCATGTTAATTTCCATAGGGCGGTCAAACTCACTTTTAGCCCGAACGGCTGAATGGATTTCCACCAAACTTGGCAAAATTGTAGGGACTGGTACCCCGATGTGCCTTTGCTATGTCTCAAGATATATGCTCCAGTGGTTTTGTACGAAAATTTACTTTGAAAAAATATATATTGGGCTACATTTGGCTATATATATGTTAGAGCCCAAATGTAGCCCAATGTAGCCCAATGTAGCCCAAAGATGGCCACCAGAGACAAAAAAAACAAATGTAGCCCAAATATCAGCCAGATGTAGCCCAACTATAGCCCAATGACAGAATGTCCCACAGTGTTCTAAAGAACAACTAGAGCGCTAACAGTCTTACTTATGACAAAAGTATGGCACACCTGAAGTCATCCTGATTGGAATAAAGTGTTAACACTTAAAACATTTAATTTGCAAAGGAACAAAATGAGGGGGTTCATTTTGCCATAGCAATTATGATTAGTGCTGAAGAAAGAAAAATTAGAGCACATTTTGAGTGCCTTCTCAAATCCTCTTATATTTCTCAAATCCTCTTATATTTCATTAAAAAAATTCTGATATGCAGTCTCCCAAGATGGCCACCAGAGACAAAAGAGCCCAAATGTAGCCCAAATATCAGCCAGATGTAGCCCAACTATAGCCCAATGACAGAATGTCCCAGAGTGTTCTAAAGAACAACTAGAACGCTAACAGTCTTACTTATGACAAAAGTATGGCACACCTGAAGTCATCTTGATTGGAATAAAGTGGTAACACTTAATACATTTAATTTGAAAAGGAACAAAATGAGGGGTTTCATTTTGCCATAGAAATGTTATATATATATATATATATATATATATATATATATATATATATATATATATATATATATATATATTCACTGAAAAAACCCTAGGTTTTACACACGTTATAGTTAGGAAGTAGCATTTAAAAAACCTATGAAATTCACTGAAAAAAACAGAGGTTTCACACCAGTTATAGTTAGCTGGAAATTTTACTGACATAAAACCATTGAAATTCCCACGTTATAGTTAGTTGGACTCACTATAACTTGCGCGTGTAATGCACTGCTGATGACATTACATATTACATCACTCATGACATGGTCAGTGACATCACTCATGACATCACTGATGACAGACCTCCTTTAAGTGTAATGTAACCCTTAAAACACATATTGGAAAATAGCACCCTGAGCATTATGCAAAAGCATCAACAAGAGCCCTGGCCACGCTATTACCATCAGAGGTGGCCAGCACATCTTCTGGTGGACGACCTGTATCTCCATTGAGTGCTGAGATGGACTTGAGACCATATCTTGCGAAGGTGCACATGAAATGCAACGAGTGTGGAGAAATTCTTTTGTATGGAGAGCAGAGCCTCGTTCTTATTAAACTCAAAATTGAAAGTCATAAATGCCCCAAGAAAAGATACATTTCTTTACTTCATTTTCATAGTATTACATACTGAAAAATGTAGTAGCAACTTTAAGAAATCGAAAGCATCATAACACTTGTTTCCAAAAAAAAAAAAAAAAAAGTTCTTTTCAGAACTAACTATTTCCACCAAAACGTGCTCCAAGAGCATATTATGAAATGTGTTTTTTGCCGCTTTATTTTAGTGCGTACAGGACCTGACACTTGCATGTGAAGTCATGTGACTTCAAAACAACACTTCTAATTGGTTCTTGGTAGTTTCTATTCTGGAATTTACACGCAGCACTCCACCCACTTCCATCACTTTCTTTTCTACTCTCAAGAGAGAACAACGTCGAACATCTTCCCGAAGACTTCGCTGCAATGGCTACCGTTCCGCATTCATCTTCCGAATCTGAAGGAAATGAGCGACCACCTTTGACAAGAAAAACGGAGGCCACGCTATTACCATCAGAAGTAATCAGCACATCTTCCGGTGGACGACCTGTATCTCCATCGAGTGCTGAAATGGACTTGAAACCATATCTGGCAAACGTGCACATGAAATGCACGAACTGTGGAAAACTTCTTGTATACGGAGAGCAAAGCTTTACTCTAATTAAACACAAAATTGAGAGTCATAAATGCTCCAAGAAAAGTTACATTTCTTCACTTTATTTGGATAGTATGACATACTGAAAAATGTCGTAGCAACTTTAAGAAATCAAAAGCATCATAACACTTGTTTCCAAAAAAAAAAAAAAAATAAAAAGTTCTTTTCAGAACTAACTCTTTCTACCAAAACGTGCTCCAAGAGCATATTATGAGATGCTTTTTCGCCGCTTACATTTAGTGCGCGACCGGGTGCACGCACCCACCTATCGCGTACAGGCGTCGAGACACGCATGTGCAGTCATGTGACTTTAAAACAACACTTCCAATTGGTTCTTACTAGTTTCTATTCTGCAATTTACACGGAACACTCCACCCACTTCCCTGGAAAACCAGTTTATCGAAAAACTTTTAAAGCCTCCTCTTATGAAATATTCGACATCGTTCACATAGCAGAGTAGTAAATAGCACTATATACACTCCGTCCCTTAATTATAAGAGACTTATTGCTATGTGAGAACAACTTTTGTTTTCACGCGATAATGTGAAATGCTGAGCCTGTTACATAATTTTCTTTCACATATATGTTACTATTCTCCTTCGAGCACTAACACCGTAGAAAATACCACCAATAGCGGTGATTTTTTTTACACCGAGAACGGGCGATTTGTATCGCTTAGAGCCCTTACAATTATAAAGTTTTATTTCCTAAGTCTCTGATCTCCAACTGTGCAACGTGGCTCCCCTGTGTGTCGTAATAAGGTCCATAAACAAAAACTACAGGGCCAGCATTATACAGATGCACAGAACCACAAAACGACAAGAGCCACCATGTTAATATATATCCTTAATATAATAAACCTCTGAGAATAAATACATATTTCCGTGGCACCCCATAAAAGAAATTTGGCGTCCTCTGACTCTGCTTCATTACCAAACACCCTAACCCCCCACCCCCTCACTCTTCACTAAACTCCACACTCCACCCCACCCGGACCCCCTATTACAAACCCCCAACCTACCCTCCCTGCCCAAGCCCACCATGAACCTCAAACCGCCCCTGGAAAACTTATAAGACACAGGATTACTAAAACTCAAAGAATAGGCAACAGGCAGATAATCTAAATAGTACATAAAGGCACATATTTTTTCCATAATACTATTGAAAAACATGTTCTATTTTTTATAAATCTATCATGCATCTGACCCTCTAGAACCGCTTTCAAAACGTGAACTATAAACCTCTACTTTTCATTTTCAAACCATACACTTTCAATTACATTATTTTTTTTTTTACAATTCATGTAATGTTACACACCTTTTCTAAAATACACCAGTCCCTGTTATTTATAAGGATTTATTTTCAGTCTTCATCAGTGACACTTTCTTAACATATAATGAAAATCACTGTAACTTTTTAAACGACAATGCTAACGCGGTAAAAATAACCCTTCATTTGCTTTCCTTTAAGAATGCAGACTATCTACCCCACGCATGCGTTTCTTGATCTTTGTATTTGGCAGCGAATACCGACCTTGAATCGAAAGACATGAACAAGAGCTCCATTGTCACATTTAAAACTGAACGTTGCATCTGCTCACACACATATCTTTCACTTAGCTAACATTCACAGAAAACAGCATTGATGTAAAAAAAAATTGACCTTCCTTCACAACTTGCTCAAATGACTCCCTTATTTTTTAACGCATCCTCCACTTCAAGAAAAGCTACTTTTTTGATAACTACTAAGCAATATATAAGTGACTAGACTCCTAGAAAATTTATCAAGTCATTCTGCTCCTCTCCACTGCATAGCCGGCGACCTAATTCTGTGGAGTTGCTATACAACCGGCAGTGCTGCGCCGTTTCCTTTACCATCTTGGGAAATTCAAAATGGATGTCCCTCCTGCCTTCGTAAACGAGCCGGACCACTTAGAACTATTTCGACAGAGAATGCTTCTGTACTACGGCACCTTACCACTCTCAACTTTGAATACTTCATATCGATTATCATTTCGATATTCGTATTTCACCTGTGTGCAGCCTGTATTTCATTGCCTGAGCTGTGATTTCACGTGGGCCCTGGATTTATGTCTCTGCAATTTGGTACCTCCTGAACCGAATTACAATCACCTCATGAATCCGTTACTTGATCATGAACAGCTTTGTTACAACGGAGGGTTTATGGCCTTTGCAGCGATACAAGGAGTTCTGGGTCATTGGAATATATTCGCAGCGGCGCAAGATTTCCTAACAGAGAGCTACATCGAAAACCCACCGAGCTGCCCTATGATGGTAAAAGACGCTCCAATAATGACAGATCATGAATGCTCCTTTCATCTTCTCAATTGGATGGCTGACATGTTTTCAGATGATAACAGTGATTTCCTGTTAGAAGCACTTGCTGCATACTTTGCCTACACAATGGACGGTTAACTCTTTCCTAACAGAGAACTACATCGAAAACCCACCGAGCTGCCCTCTGATAATAAAAGAGGCTCCGATTTTAACAGATCATGAGTACGGCTTTACTCTTTTCCATTGGATAGCTGACATACTTTCAAATGATAAAAGTGATTTCCTGTTACAAGCAGAAGCTACCTATTTTGCCTAAACAATGCTTCAATAACTCTTATACAAGCCATTGACGTCCTCATTTCCTTTTGCTTCCCTATATTCTTCACGTTCTTTTCCATGTTTTCTTTTGAAGAACAGACCTATTGGCTTTACTAACAGTGGACATTATGATTTCGTGTTGTTTAAATTTTGGTCTTTTATGTGGACTACATTTGTTTCTTCAGCTACTCGATTTTCAACTTTATTTTTTTACAGTCTAATCTCAACAATTCTATTGCATATCTTATCTAAGGTTATTTCAAACGTACTTGATGCAAAACTCGCTAATATATGCTACATGTACCCTAATTAATGTGTAAATTTTAAACAAGTTTTTTATAACTGTAAACGCCATTTCGCATCTCAACTGCTTATTTCCGCCTCACACGCCTCTGCTCCTTTAATTTTCTATAAAATTATTAATTTAAAATACTTTACAGAAAAATATGTTCTTTCAACAATATTTCCATTGTTACTTGTGCTGTATTTCAAATGCAATACTGCAACCTTCAAAAGATATCTCAATACAGTAGTTCTCCTCAATACTGATTTGCGCACCATCCAACAGATTACATACATGCACCTCTCGCCATTTTGTCGCTTTTGGCGCCTTTTTTTCCCCGTACACAGTAACATAACACAAACTTGATAGTGCTTCGCATGTAGACAGCTGATTGATAAAGTAATGATGTATAACCACTTGCATTTTCATATATCGTTCCTAAACTGAAAGGCCAGAGACCTTCTTCCATTTATTAAAATATAATATACTTCCTTATAAGAGTGTACAATGTTTTTTTCCAACTATATTCATTTTTCTTCAACTATAGCGTTTGTATTCCATGTACTACTGACAATACCAATTACTGTGTTTTTTGCAATTTCTGTACTCATATTACATAATGATTTGCCTTTAAAACAGTACATTTCTAAATAAACATTTCAAATATACACGGTTTCTCTTTTATTCCATAATCTCAACTGAAATGATTTCATATTGAAAAACTATTCATGGGTTCCACATAACCTTAACTGTAGTCACTGAGGACCTTATTTATGAAGACCTTCCGCCGCCGGTGCCTCATTTTTTAAAATGGGAAACAGTGACGCACCGGTGGCGCAAGGCCTTCATAAATAAAGTCCTGAATGTTTTCTTTTCTCGACCTCACTTACTGATACTAGAACCTGCAAGCCAATTACGGCCCGTGAACTCTTTCTTAGTAGGTCGCGCACCGTACAGACAGTTATACCACTGTTAAAAAATTATTTTTACTGTTACCAAGCACCGCCACAGTTCCGCTTCACTCAGACTTAATCACTGCTCCCACGCTTCTACAGGCCAAACGCTATGTCGTATTTCTCTCCTTATCACCCTTTCATCTCCACAATAACAAACAGTTGTCCGCCTGCCACCACAGAACAGAGTCAGAAACAGAGGCACCAAAGAGTGAACCCATCACCAACTGCCATCTCCGGCTGTTTCCATGGTTACACCTCATTCTGCACCTTGCTGAAGGCACAGGTCAAAAGTTCATGTCTCAACGTTCTACAACAAACTAAGAAGACTATTTTCCCTCCAGAAACACCTGCCAATCCACAGCTCTGTTACATGTCTTGTTTTTTCACACCCAATAGTACTTTTCGTTTAACATAAACATTAACATGCAACGTACTGTTCAATCTCCACTTATTACAATCAACCAATCATTTTTATTTTTTTAACCACACCCAGCCTCTTCCTTTTTCTTTATTTAGAATTTCAACTTCTAACTACCATTCCACTTCCAGAACCGATCGGAGGACGACTACAAATCCCTTGAAAATGAAGGTCTGGCTTATAGGACACAGTTATATTCACTGGAGTGAAAAATATGCAGTAAGCAGACGAATTTGCAACCTCGGCTTACCAAATGTACACATAACATGGATTGCCAAAAGAGGATTGAAATGTCACCAATTGATTCCATTGGTGAAAACTTTTATGCATCTCCCAGAACCAGACCTTATAATTGTGCACTGTGGTGGCAATGATCTAGGCACAATCACTGGGGTAGGTCTGGAAATCCTTCTAAAAGACACCTTTCGACAATTGATGACACTTTTTCCTCGATCTGCCTTGGTATATTCCAATATATGCCAAAGACAGAAATGGAATTGGTCCAATCAACATTGTGCACAATTTGAGAAAGCAAGGAGACATGTAAATAAATCTGTTTCTGCGTTCCTCAGAGATTATAGCATGGGTTCTATTTACCACAACAACTTGCGATACCACATGCAAGACGTCTATAGGAGAGATGTGTTCATTTCACGAATGAGGGAAACAGAATCTTCCTCTGCAACATCAGGCTCTGCATCGGTACTTACTTATAAATGCAGAAAACACTCAATTAACACAATGGCTCTTTTCAGAGCCACCTTATATCTAAGCACTCAAACATCTGATTTATCTCCATTTTCACACTCTTGTAAATAGGCGTGCGCGACCGGGTGCGCGCACCCCGTATTTTCTTTCGGGAAAAAATTATATCTTTTTGCGTTTAAGGGCCTTACTGCACACCCCGAGAAAAGCTAAGCAGCAAAACAATCTCTACCTTCTCCCCTTTCCATGTTTCAACGCTTTGAAATGAACAATATATTTACTCGCAGTGACAAAATGGCGAACAAAACTTCCTGATTTCCTTCGAATCGAACGATGACAGACGTCACGCAGCAAAAAAAAATTCCGCTCACGCGTAGCCGCTTGAGTGCGCGCACGTGTGCGCGCCTATAGATATATAATTGACTTTAACTTTAATTTTCTCAAAAACTACAAAGACCATAAAATAGGGAGGAGAGAGAAGCAAAGTCATGGTCAAGTGTTAGAGCATGGGTACTCACAAACTTTATCTCAGGGGCCAAATTTACAGTGTGGTTTGTGGCCGAGGGCCGCACCGGTGGGGGAGGGGTCAGTGGGGGAGGGGGCCATGCTAGAGCAAAAAAAAAACTGTGACCATGAGGTTGAACACAGGCCCCTGCAGCGGACGCCTTCGTCCACTGAGCCACCAGACCAGGCATATTTTTTTTTCCCTCTCTCTCTCCCCTCTGTCTGTCTGTCTCCCTCCCTCTCTCTGTATCTCCCTCTCTGTATCTCCCTCCCTCTGTCTATCTCCCTCCCTCCCTCTATCTCCCTCTGCTATCTCCCTCTCCCTGTTTCCCCCTCTGTCTCCTTCCCTCTGTCTCCCTCCCTCTGTCTCCCCCCTGTGTCTCCATCTCCCTCTCTCTGTCTCCCTCCCTCTCTCTATCTCCCTCTCTCTGTCTCCCTCACAACTATCTGTCTCCCTCTCTCTCCGTCTCCCTCCCTCTCTCTATCTCCCTCTCTCTGTCTCCCTCTCAACTGTCTGTCTCCGTCTCCCTCCCTCTGTCTGTCTCTGTCTCCCTCCCTCTGTCTGTCTCTGTCTCCCTCTGTCTCTCTCCCTCTGTCTCTCCCTCCCTCTGTCTCTCCCTCCCTCTGTCTTTCCCTCCCTCTGTCTCCCTCCCTCTGTATCCCTCCCTCTCTCTGTCTGTCTCTCTCCCTCCCTCTGTCTCCCTCCCTCCCTTTGTCTCCCTCACTCCCTTTGTCTCCCTCCCTCCCTCTGTCTCCCTCCCTCCATCTGTCTTTCTCTCTCCCTCCCTCTGTCTCCCTCCCTCTCTCTATCTCCCTCCCTCTCTCTGTCTCCCTCCCTCTGTCTCTCCCTCCCTCTGTCTCTCCCTCCCTCCCTCTGTCTCCCTCCCTCTGTCTCCCTCCTTCAGTATGCACTTCGTATCCTGGGGTCTGCAGGGTGTACACTGCCTCCTGTGCCGTGTACCATTCGATGTGTCCCCTGATCTGAGCATTCATTGTGTACTCGGACCTCTGAAGCATGGGTTGTATAGCACGTGCCTCAAACACTGTTCATGGTGCTGTGTCATTACTGTGAGGCAGGCTTGTTATGAATCCCACACTGCGGCATGTGTTTCATTCTCTGGACCTTGGATTCTGAATGTGCCTCTGTGTGTCATGGTCTTCGTGTGTTGTCATCTGTACATCTGGCGGCACAGTATGTGTTGGCTGTTCCATGTTCTCAGTCTGTGCTGTGTGCAATGCGATTGTGCTGCACATTGTTCACTGAATATGTACTCTGTGCTATACATTGCCACACCCAGCCTCTTCCTTTTTCTTTATTTAGAATTTCAACTTCTAACTACCATTCCACTTCCAGAACCGATCGGAGGACGACTACAAATCCCTTGAAAATGAAGGTCTGGCTTATAGGACACAGTTATATTCACTGGAGTGAAAAATATGCAGTAAGCAGACGAATTTGCAACCTCGGCTTACCAAATGTACACATAACATGGATTGCCAAAAGAGGATTGAAATGTCACCAATTGATTCCATTGGTGAAAACTTTTATGCATCTCCCAGAACCAGACCTTATAATTGTGCACTGTGGTGGCAATGATCTAGGCACAATCACTGGGGTAGGTCTGGAAATCCTTCTAAAAGACACCTTTCGACAATTGATGACACTTTTTCCTCGATCTGCCTTGGTATATTCCAATATATGCCAAAGACAGAAATGGAATTGGTCCAATCAACATTGTGCACAATTTGAGAAAGCAAGGAGACATGTAAATAAATCTGTTTCTGCGTTCCTCAGAGATTATAGCATGGGTTCTATTTACCACAACAACTTGCGATACCACATGCAAGACGTCTATAGGAGAGATGTGTTCATTTCACGAATGAGGGAAACAGAATCTTCCTCTGCAACATCAGGCTCTGCATCGGTACTTACTTATAAATGCAGAAAACACTCAATTAACACAATGGCTCTTTTCAGAGCCACCTTATATCTAAGCACTCAAACATCTGATTTATCTCCATTTTCACACTCTTGTAAATAGGCGTGCGCGACCGGGTGCGCGCACCCCGTATTTTCTTTCGGGAAAAAATTATATCTTTTTGCGTTTAAGGGCCTTACTGCACACCCCGAGAAAAGCTAAGCAGCAAAACAATCTCTACCTTCTCCCCTTTCCATGTTTCAACGCTTTGAAATGAACAATATATTTACTCGCAGTGACAAAATGGCGAACAAAACTTCCTGATTTCCTTCGAATCGAACGATGACAGACGTCACGCAGCAAAAAAAAATTCCGCTCACGCGTAGCCGCTTGAGTGCGCGCACGTGTGCGCGCCTATAGATATATAATTGACTTTAACTTTAATTTTCTCAAAAACTACAGAACGGATTTACACCATTCCAAAAAAAGCGTAATCTGCGAACCGGACTCTACAGTTTTGCCAAATTTCTTATAAATCCATTCAGCCGTTCGACCTGTAGCCGAGTCTAAAGGTCCTATGGAAAATAACATGCAGAAACTTAAATATTTAAACATTACTCGCTAATATATGTATTCACTAAGATACATTTAATAAGTCAGTTAACCAATCAATTTTACACAAAAAAACATCCATTTAGACATTTATTTACCCATTTATTCTTCCATCAACCTTTAGATATACATATATAAAAAATATTAATTTTTCAGAAAGATACACATTCACTGGATGATGTCATCAGTGATGTCATTTGAGATGTCATCAGTGATGTCATGAGTGATGTCACTGACCATGTCATGAGTGATGTAATATGTGACATCATCAGCAGTGCATTGCACGCGCAAGTTATAGTGAGTCCAACTAACTATAACGTGGGAATTTAAATGGTTTTATGCGAGTAAAATTTCCACCTAACTATAACTGCTGTGAAACCTATGGTTTTTTCAGTGAATTTAATAGGTTTTTTAAATGCTAATTCCTAACTATAAGTGGTGTGAAACCTATGTTTTTTTCAGTGAATATATATATATATATATATATATATATATATATATATATATATATATATATATATATATATATATACATGTATTTATAATTTTTATTATGTTTCTAAAATGTTATAATTAAATAAAATAATTATGTATTAATATTATTAAGTAAATATATATATATATTGTTTTTTTTAAATATGTATGTTACTTTTTTTAATGTTACATTTATTATTTATCATTTAAAAAATTCTAACTATATTTCTATTTATTATATTTCATATTTAATTAATTATATAGTTTTTAAGACATTTAAAAAAATGATATTTTATACAACAAACAATATTTTGGTTTAGATATTTTTGTTCTTACCTTTGTAAAGATAGGATGTCGATATTCTGTAGATCGATCTTCTAAACTAGATAATCTTGTAGGTCGATATTTGGTCCATCGATATTCTGTCAGTGATCCAAGTTTGACATCCTTGAAACTTTTAACCCATTTACAGGAACTACTGTGATGCCGGTTCCTGGAAATGCACAACTGCTGCGCCAGCAGACGGAGTACCCACACCACGGTCGGAATAAAGTACTCTGCCATGCCAACGTCACTAAATCTGTCGTCCAAACTATAAATAAAGCCCTTAGTCTTCTTGATAAAGCCAAGAAAGAACAATTGCGTATGGTATGTAAAAAGAGACAAAATGAAATATCAGAAGTTGTGGGCTGGAACAATTGTGAGAAATGTTATATGGCAAATATGAGAGCTCATTACTGAGGGGATCTATTATGTATGTGGAAGAACTGCCTATAGTGTTTCCTCATGTTTGTCACATGGATAAACTAACTGAGATGACCATAAAATAGGGAGGAGAGAGAAGCAAAGTCATGGTCAAGTGTTAGAGCATGGGTACTCACAAACTTTATCTCAGGGGCCAAATTTACAGTGTGGTTTGTGGCCGAGGGCCGCACCGGTGGGGGAGGGGTCAGTGGGGGAGGGGGCCATGCTAGAGCAAAAAAAAAACTGTGACCATGAGGTTGAACACAGGCCCCTGCAGCGGACGCCTTCGTCCACTGAGCCACCAGACCAGGCATATTTTTTTTTCCCTCTCTCTCTCCCCTCTGTCTGTCTGTCTCCCTCCCTCTCTCTGTATCTCCCTCTCTGTATCTCCCTCCCTCTGTCTATCTCCCTCCCTCCCTCTATCTCCCTCTGCTATCTCCCTCTCCCTGTTTCCCCCTCTGTCTCCTTCCCTCTGTCTCCCTCCCTCTGTCTCCCCCCTGTGTCTCCATCTCCCTCTCTCTGTCTCCCTCCCTCTCTCTATCTCCCTCTCTCTGTCTCCCTCACAACTATCTGTCTCCCTCTCTCTCCGTCTCCCTCCCTCTCTCTATCTCCCTCTCTCTGTCTCCCTCTCAACTGTCTGTCTCCGTCTCCCTCCCTCTGTCTGTCTCTGTCTCCCTCCCTCTGTCTGTCTCTGTCTCCCTCTGTCTCTCTCCCTCTGTCTCTCCCTCCCTCTGTCTCTCCCTCCCTCTGTCTTTCCCTCCCTCTGTCTGCCTCCCTCTGTATCCCTCCCTCTCTCTGTCTGTCTCTCTCCCTCCCTCTGTCTCCCTCCCTCCCTTTGTCTCCCTCACTCCCTTTGTCTCCCTCCCTCCCTCTGTCTCCCTCCCTCCATCTGTCTTTCTCTCTCCCTCCCTCTGTCTCCCTCCCTCTCTCTATCTCCCTCCCTCTCTCTGTCTCCCTCCCTCTGTCTCTCCCTCCCTCTGTCTCTCCCTCCCTCCCTCTGTCTCCCTCCCTCTGTCTCCCTCCTTCAGTATGCACTTCGTATCCTGGGGTCTGCAGGGTGTACACTGCCTCCTGTGCCGTGTACCATTCGATGTGTCCCCTGATCTGAGCATTCATTGTGTACTCGGACCTCTGAAGCATGGGTTGTATAGCACGTGCCTCAAACACTGTTCATGGTGCTGTGTCATTACTGTGAGGCAGGCTTGTTATGAATCCCACACTGCGGCATGTGTTTCATTCTCTGGACCTTGGATTCTGAATGTGCCTCTGTGTGTCATGGTCTTCGTGTGTTGTCATCTGTACATCTGGCGGCACAGTATGTGTTGGCTGTTCCATGTTCTCAGTCTGTGCTGTGTGCAATGCGATTGTGCTGCACATTGTTCACTGAATATGTACTCTGTGCTATACATTGCATGTTGTGTACTCGGCATACCTATGGATTTTCTCTATTTGCCACATAATCGAACATGTTGCATAATTTACAGGTTTCAACATAAGTTGAACATTGACAACGTCTATATGCCTGTCGAATTGACTAATTTTATTTGCAAACGTATCTAGTGTGTTGCCGAGAAACTGTGCTCTATGGGGGTCGGGCGATTCCCTTATCCTTCTTTCTCCCTCCCTGCTGTCTTCTGTCACCTCACCCGAGCGTGTGTCAGCCTGGGCTGAGACAGCTTCCAGGCACACACTTGCAGGCACTGTGTACTTCACAGGTCTTTAAAAAGACCATTTACATGTTAATGAGGCCTTGTTCTATTTCATCTCTTCGTAGGCCCCTGCAGCTCCACTGTGACTATTGCTGGAATCGCCCTGGAATCGCCCGACCCCCTTAGAGCAGAGTTTCTCGGTAACTGGCGGTGTTGGCTGACACAAAAAAAAAACACAGGTACAATGCAGCAAGGTCCGCGGGTCGCCAAGGAAGGCTTGCCGGGCCGCCACCGGCCCGCGGGCTGTACTATGAGTACCCCTGTGTTAGAGGATATATTTGGCATCATGATTCAAACAGTTGGTATAGCTTTTAATGATGTGAAGGTTAGAAGGCTTACTACATTGGTGGACAGGTTGGCTACTAGCATAACTGGTGCTTTAACAAGCATTAATAAGGAGTTGATGGCTTTTCAACATATTGTTATGCAAAACAGGATAGCTTTGGTTATATTATCAGCGAAAGAGAGTATAGAATGTTGCATGTTGGAGGTACAGCAATGATGCATGTATGTGCCTGGTAGCAGTAACCAGATTAGCAGGTATGTTGTTAACATTACTAATATCACGCCTGAGACAAAATGTCTGGAAGAATCACATGAACACTGGGAAAAAGTAGGTTCAAGGTTTGGTGAGACTGTAAAAATATTTTCAAAGGTGGTTGAATAGTTTGGTAACCTCGGAGAAGGCATACAAATCCCTATAATAATCATTTTAATTTCCTTAGTAGCGTATAGATACCTTATAGTGAAGGGAGAAGTGAACTGTGAGAAGCTGTCAGCAATGAGTGGAAGAAAAAGAATGAGAGAAGATTATGAAGTGGATAACAATCAATCTAAGGGGTTCATTAGGGGTTCATTAGGATGGCGGGCGGACTGAAGTCCACCCCCCACCCTACCGGTGCTGCGACCGGTCGCCAGTGGTGCAGCAGTCCCGCACATCCAATTAGGATGCGACCGCCACCATGGTCGTCGCATCCCGCATATTCAACATTGTGGTAGGCAGTGCTGTGAGCAGCACCCGCCACAATGTAGAAAGTACATGGCGTGCATTGGCATGCACAACGTGACGGTGCCTGCCACCTTGTGTATGCCAAGGAAGGGGGGGTACCATGGGTACCCCCCAAGTGCAGCCCCCCACCTCTCCTGGGGCCCACAAGGGGCCCCCAAAGCGATTCCCACATGCCTTTCCATGGCAGAGTTCTGCCATGGAAAGGCATAACACCGCCCACATCATAATATGGATGGCGGTGCCTGCAAGGCACCTCCACCATATTATAGGCCTTTTCCGCCCGGTAGGCAATCGTGACCATTGCCTACCGGCAGAAAAGCGGCGGACGGGCTTTCCGTCCGCCACGGAACCCCGCTTAGCTAATGTGGTGGGGGCAAAACGTTGTCGGGTGGGGTATTTTGGCGGACGGATCGCCACCGCTGGTCGGGCGGTGGCAATCCGCCCACCATGCTAATGGTCCCCCAAGTACTTTGATCAGGTGAAGGAGCTGGAAGCAGCCAGGTGCAAGAAGCTGGACTCAGAGAAAATTGTAATGTAAATAAATGTAATTCATGAAGTGATGATTTAAAAAATCATGAGAGGAAGGGTTAAAATAGTTTTTTAATAACGTATAATTGCATTAACATGATGTAATTAACACATAATGAATGAAAGATATTCTGCTGAGAAGCTATGTTTATTTTAACATTGGATGATGTAGACCTCAATTTCAAAATGGTTGTTGCTGTCTGCAGCCATCTAATATTTTTGCACGCAGTCATGTCTCTGCCTTTCCTCACTTTGCACAAGTGTGCAATAGTTATCATCTAAATAATGTTTTGAAACACAATGTCATTCTCTGTTAAAAAAATGCATGTTTTTTCAAGGTTTCACCTATTGGCTCACAATGTGATTCTCATGAGAACGTAACCTTGATTTGTAGCAATATTTGTGCTAATTTTTTAGGTGTCTCAGGAGCACCGGGAATGTAAACTTTATTATGTGCTTCTGTGGAACAACGTTGGAAAATGTGACTTTTGAAATGTTTTTTTCATTCTCTATTCTGTTTGGGTTATATGTGTGAGATCATAATGTAAATGTATTCATTCAAAGGTGCTGTTGTTTTTGCTATCATCAAAAGCACCCTTTCAGAGAGTGTGGGGTACAGGCACCCTTGATCTTTAGAAAAATAACTGACTAACTTCTTGCCATGTAATGTGCTTTCTGTATTGCCTTTAACATTTCAATAAACCTTTATGGTTTTCATTATAATATTTGTCAGTCTTTAATGTGTAGCCTAATGTGCTTTACATTTAATTCTGAAATGCTATTTAATGTTGAATCTATATTTTAACCAGGCCCAGTTGAGGGACACCAAATCCTTAGGGAATTAACACTGCTCGAGCCCCCTCGGGCATGCTTTAAATAGTTATTAAGGAAAAGGCTACATCATTGCAAAAATGAAGTAGTCTGAATGTTGCTCGTAGTGAATTTGTAGATTTTTTTCAGAAGGGAACACAATCAGGATGATATTCCCAGGCCATCTATACTACATGACATGATAGAATGCTCTGTACATGCCATCACCTGGACCTACATATATTTTGGATTGTGTTTGTTGTTGCATTACAAGCTCAAAGACCTATCCACAGGAAAAGATGCAAAGGCCAGTCAAGCGGTTTATTATAAGTAATGTAACATTTCCTAGCTATTGAGAGAGAAAGTATCCATTTTGTTAAGGACACAGAAGAGGATTATGCATTATTTTCCCCACTTTAATATTCAGCAGTCAAATATAAAAACATTTCCCAAGAAGCAAATAGGGAATTATCACATCAAACAGTTCACAAATCATGGCTCTCTTCCATCCATAAACACTGCGTCAAGTCCCTTCTTCTTCTCTTCCTTCACGTGAGGCATGGTTGTACATAATGTAGAACTTCTACTTTTGCTTCTGGTCTGTGCCTGCGTCACAGATAAGTTAAACACATAAATCTTCTCCCCTCACATTGCTTCATGAAACCTTCAAGACATCACGATCATGGTAACCTATCATACACAGAATTCCAATTTGAGCACAAAATTCACTCTTACTTACTCTAACACTAATCTCTTCCCAGATTGTAAAGATCATCCACAAATGAAATTGATTTCCTAGTGGGATAATTCTTTCCTTTGTGCCCTTAATATAATTGATACCTTATTTATTTTTTTGTAGTACATTTTACATTCTGTCAGGACTGTAGGCAAGGATTGTACATTTTTAGAGCTTACTAGCAAATAGGGAAGTCACTCCCAAAATGGGTTTAAAATAGATTTGTTTAAAAATGATGATTCAAATAATCACTCTTAGGGGTCTATTAGGATGGCGGTCTGAAAACCTCCCTGACCGCCATGGTAGTGGAAATCAAGCGTCCGCTGGTACCTCGGCAAAACCGCTGGTCCGATTAGGATCAACCGCCCAAAAAATCAGACTGCGGTGGAACGAGACCACCAAAGACCGCTCGCAGTGGGTGGAGAATGCGAAAATCTGTCTGCGGCAGTCGGATTTGCTGTGGAAACACACCACGGAAAATTGGAATATTCCCGATGTGACCCCAGTACGTTCCGTTGTTTCCAGTGATGAATGGGAGATCCGGCGGAAGGGCTGTAGCATAGCCATCGCTGCGGACTCTCTGTGAAAAAAATGGCAGCCGACTAAAAAAAACACAACAAGGCCACCAAGTGCACACAGCAAACTAGCCATGCCCCCAAAAACACCTTACCCATACCAAAGACATCCCCCCCATGGCATATGGGGGGCGCACACACAGAGACACACACACAAGCACACATACACGCACGCACACATACAGAGACACCCCCCCGCCGCCGCACACATACACACACACGCGCGCACACACACACAAGCGCACATTTTTACTGTCGGCAGCTCAACGGGTACGCCACATCTCCTCCTCCCCAATCGTGCCCATGATAGCGTCGTATCCCTGTTCACACTGGTCACCTGGGGCTCTGCTTCCCTTGCCCGCTCTTCTGACCGCTTCCACCATCCCTCATCCTTCCTATCCAGTACAGCAGACGGTAAAACCCCCGGTCTTTTGACCCCTTCTGCCATCCCTCATCCTTCCCATCCAGTACAGCAGTCGGTAATAACCTAACAGTAAACAGGGTCTATCTTATTTGAGGTGAAGCAGACGCAACTAAAGACTTCTCTTAGACTTGTTCTCAAAGATGGACGGCACCTACTGACTGTAAGAGGTTGGCTCGGGCAGAGGCACATGCGGCCTCCACAACCAATCAACACTTTTGGAATTCTTTATAGCGCGCTAGGATTGGCTGGGGTGCCTCCCAATACTCCAATCGTAGATCAACTAACACGTTACCAGTACTTTCCACTCGTAGATGACGCCCAGTATATGTTCAGCCGTAGTATTGGTTATTATGCGACCCGGAAGTGTTAAAAATTATGGACCAATAACGTCTGTTTGAAGATTAGCTATGGACGCCGGACATGAAGCTAAACTTGCGGAGGGATCCTGTAAGTATTTGACAGGTGGCCACTGCAGGCTCAAGACATGGTGGTTAATATAACCAGGTGTGTGTCGCGGTGTGAGATGGCAGGTATGTTGATGTCAGAGATACAGGTTAGGGGAGTTGGGTCAGATGGTTGAATGGTGCAGTGCTTGTTGTGGTCGGGGAATGAAGGAAGGGGCAGTGATTGGTTGGCAGCTGGGGGTAAATCTTCTATGGTTTCTAGTCGAAAAGTAGGTTGTAGATGACCAGAGACCAGTGGAAACGGATGACGGTAGGTGGCTTGGCCATCTGCATCGTACTAACGCAATTCTTTGTCTGCATAAAGTAAATTTGATAAAATACATTAAATTAAAGTGAATTATTTTCTGAAGCATTTACCAGTAAGGAACTTGAAGTTCTGGTTTAAAACGTATTCTACTTTTTTTCTGTATTTCTTAATTATTCAACACCTTTCCTCGTTTAGAAATTTCCTCCATAGAACCGCGTTCTAATGTTTTAACTCATTTTAACAACTGCATTTTGAAATTCCATGTCTTCATAGCTTTTACGGTGGGGACGATTTCTCGATTGAGACCTCCAAATTCTACACTGTAGTTCATTTACCTTCAAATTTGACAACTGTGAGCCCGTGCCTGAGGTGCATCATCAGAGCTGTGTGAATAATAACTGCGTCAGCCCCGTGCGTGAGGTGCAACATCAGAGCTGTGCGAATAATAACAGCTGTGAGCCCGTGCCTGAGGTGCATCATCAGAGCTGTGTGAATAATAACAGCTGTGAGCCCGTGCCTGAGGTGCATCATCAGAGCTGTGTGAATAATAACTGCGTCATCCCTGTGCGTGAGGTGCATCATCAGAGCTGTGCGAATAATAACAGCTGTGAGCCTGTGCCTGAGGTGCATCATCAGAGCTGTGTGAATAATAACAGCTGTGAGCCCGTGCCTGAGGTGCATCATCAGAGCTGTGTGAATAATAACTGCGTCAGCCCCATGCGTGAGGTGCATAATCAGAGCTGTGTGAATAATAACAGCTGTGAGCCCGTGCCTGAGGTGCATCATCAGAGCTGTGTGAATAATGACTGCCAGCCCCATGCCTGCGGTGCATAATCAGAGCTGTGTGAATAATAACAGCTGTGAGCCCGTGCCTGAGGTGCATCATCAGACCTGTGTGAATAATAACAGCTGTGAGCCCATGCCTGAGGTGCATCATCAGAGCTGTGTGAATAATAACTGTGTCAGTCCCGTGCGTGAGGTGCATCATCAGAGCTGTGTGAATAATAACAGCTGTGAGCCCGTGCCTGAGGTGCATCATCAGAGCTGTGTGAATAATGACTGTGTCACCTCAGGGCGTGAAGTGCATCATCAGAGCAGTGTGAATAATAACAGCTGTGAGCCCGTGTGTGAGGTGCAGCATCAGAGCTGTGTGAATAATAACAGCTGTGAGCCTCGTGCCTGAGGTGCATCATCAGAGCTGTGTGAATAATAACTGTGTCAGCCCCGTGCCTGAGGTGCATCATCAGAGCTGTGTGAATAATAACAGCTGTGAGCCCCGTGCTGAGGTGCATCATCAGAGCTGTGTGAATAATAACTGCGTCAGCCCAGTGCCTGAGGTGCATCATAAGAGCTGTGTGAATAATAACAGCTGTGAGCCCCGTGCCTGAGGTGCATCATCACAGCTGTGTGAATAATAACTGTCGGCAGCCCCGTGCTGAGGTGCCTCATCAGAGCTGTGTGAATA
This sequence comes from Lissotriton vulgaris, assembly GCF_964263255.1. Lineage (NCBI taxonomy): Eukaryota > Metazoa > Chordata > Amphibia > Caudata > Salamandridae > Lissotriton > Lissotriton vulgaris. Next base: position 153,073 of record NW_028252534.1, read on the forward strand.
ATAACTGCGTCAGCCCAGGGCTGAGGTGCATCATTAGAGCTGTGTGAATACTAACTACGTCAGCCCAGTGCGTGAGGTGCATAATCAGAGCTGTGTGAATAATAACTGCATCAGCCCCGTGCATGAGGTGCATCTTCAGAGCTGTGTGAATAATAACAGCTGTGAGCAACATCATACTCTTGCACACACTCTCACTGCTCACCAATTCAAAGTTTGCTAAAAAAGTTATGTAACGCATTGTCATACACAATGCCAATAACTCAAACTTTAATGCTGCGAGACCTATTGCATTGTAAATGCTTGTTGTTAGAACCGGCTGTCTCTAGTTGGCAGAGGTATACACTTCTGACAAATAGGGACACACCTTTTCTAGTCAGGGCAAGGGGATCACACCCTTTGATAACCCCTGCTCACCCCCTTGGTAGCTTGGCAGAGCAGACAGGCTTATCTCAGAGGCTGTGTGTTAAGCATTCATGACCACATACAGTAAGAAAGTGAATACACTACAAATGGACACGACACAGTAGTATTATAAAAATAAGTATTTTTATATAAGGCTTAGCACAAGACCAAATAACGACAAAAATATACCACAATCTTAATAAATACTCTTGGAAGGAAAAATAATAGTTCAAGTGTAGTTTCTTCTTAGCACAAAGTCTTTAGTATCAAAAGCAACTCTTCTTCTTTAGAACACAGTTCTTGGCAACAATGTAACCCACACGGGAGTCACACGACGTCGAGGCAAAGTTAATCCAAAGGTTCGGCGTCGACCGCGAGGAGCGCTACTTCGAGCCCGGAGTCACACGGACCCCCAACAACACAGTACCTTAGGAAAATGAAGCACACGATGATCAGCGGCGTTGAGCAATCCGGCGTCGCGTCGTCGGTGTCGATCAGGCCTCAGTAGTCGTCGATGTTGATGATGCTGTTGCAAGAGTGAGCAGCGCTCACGGCGTCGAAAGGGCACGAAGTCGATGAGATCAGCAGCGGTGCAGACACGAGGTCCCTTGGAGCTGGAGCCGAACTCACTACTCACTGGCGTTGCTGCTGGCGTCGATCAGGCCCGGCGGCCGGCAGCCGGCGGCGAGGAAGCGGTACACTGGAGCCGTTACTCATGATGTCGAGCTGGATTCGGCGACGTCCGTCGGCGTCGAGATTGCTGGTTTCTTTCAGAGGTGCTGGATTCTCAAGTTCCAGCGATAAGCACTTTTTAGCAGATGAAGTCCTTTAGCCCTGTGACTTCAACAGGAGGCTGGCACTCTTCCAGCCCTTGGAGATTTTCTTAGCACAGCTTGAGAGTACACACACAGTTCCTCTCTCCTGGTTCCTTGACAAAAATAAAGAAGCAATGCAGGATTCCCCCCAGCAAACAGCACACTGGCAGAAGGGGTAGGCAAGTCCTTGGATCAGCAGGCTTCTTGTCATTGGTTCAGGTTTCCTTGTCAGAAATGATCTAAATTCTTGGTTCAGGGGTCTTCTCTTATACCCCTTTTTGGCTTTGATCCCTTTGTCCATGCAGGGGAATTTCCCAACATCCTGGGTCTGTTGTGGGTGTAGCCAGGCAGAGGCACCTGGCCTATTCACTGAGCAGGGCTGGGTCCTCAGACGCCCAGCAGGAGGTGGAGCCAGCATTGTCACTGGCAGGAGCAGAGCTATCGGCCTCCTGGTAGGAGGTGGGGCTAGGATCGTCCATGGCAGGCACAGAGCCATCAGTGGCCTGGCAGGAGGTGGAGCCAGCATTGTATCAGGCAGGGCAGGCTATCAGCAACTACTCTCCCCCTACTCTCAACGCAAATGTTCCACTCATCCCACACTGACTCACTCAGACCTCTGGAGCCACCCAGCTCCTGTCACACACACACCAAACCAGCAGAAACCAGAAATAGTTAGACAAGAAAATAGCCACTTTCTAAAAGTGCCATTTTCAAACCCAGAGTCCAAAAACCATCCACACAAACGGATGCGTAATCAAACCCCGAGTTCAGGGATACCAAACTCGACATTGCACCATGCTCCCCGAGCCAGCTAGGATTATAGCATTAATAATCCCGGCAGCCCATTCTAACTAATGGAGAGCAGGTTACCTCGCAATAGTGAAAAACGAATATGGCTGTAATTCACTATTAGGACATGCCAACTTGGTCAGGCTTGTCCTACCTTATACTTACAATGCACCCTGCCCGTGGTCCTACCATAGGGGTGACTAACATGAAGTTAAGGGAAGGTTTAGGGACTGGCAAGTAGGTGTACTTGCGCAGTCAGTGTGACAGTACTAGACTGCACGTAGGTCTAGCAATGGCAGACCCTCAGACATACTTTTACTAGGCCTCTCTTGTGGGTGGCACAGCATGTGCTGCAAGCCCACGAGCAGCATTTGTATTTACAAGCCCTGGCACTCCTGGTGCGCTAGACTAGGGACTGATAGTAAACCAAATAAGCCAAACATGGAATTCAATGAATACAGCAATTTAACCCCTTAAGTGCTGCGTCGGGGCATTGGCCGACGGCAGCACTACCTCCCCAGTGCTGCGCACGTCCATTGGACGTTCATTCAGCACTAGTTCGAATGGACAGCACAGCACTGGGGAGGGAATTGCGCCGCAGCTAAGGTGTTAACATAGGGAGCACTTGCACTGTGGCACTGATCAGCAGTGGCACAGTGCCCAAAGCATCATACCAGCAAAAACATCGTAAAACAGTGGAGGCAAACAGAAAAAATGGAGGAGAGACTCAAGCCAATGATGCCAGGTCTAACACTTGTTAATTATAACATCTGAAATATACTTTTTGTATGGCTAACTCTTGAAATTTGGCTAGATTTCAGACTTTTTAAGGATATTTAAAAGTACCCGAACCGACCTCTTTCAACGTTGTTAGATTAATGTCAGTGCTGCATTCTTACTCCTGCAGTTTGCCACAGATTGCATATGTTTTGTAAATATGAGAGCATTAACATATTTGGCTATTTTAATTATATTTTTGGCTGGTCCCATCTGTTTTCTACTGTAGTGTAGTTCCTATTTTCCCAATAGGCCCTGCGCATTGGAATAACATAAACAGTAGTATCGACGTAGAAGTGCGGATCTTCCAGGCCTCTACTGACTATGCTAAACTTAATTGGGTTTGTTACCAACTAGCTCAGGGGTCACTGGAAACTTTCTTCTCTGAATAGGAAGTGATCAGCTTCCCTGGTACAGACAAGAAGGGATTAAGTTTTCCAACAACCGTGCAACATGACAACTTTGCTCCTCAGATAAGAGTCAATCTCTAGAGTCGTGTGAACAATAGACAGTTATTTTACTCAGTCAGTGGTTGTGCAGATTACTTTCACAATATGTAGAGAATAGAGAGGCGGGCGTTTTCAATAAAGGGTAACATTTATTGAACAGTCTTTCTTCTCGTACAAGAGAAATGAATTGCCACAATTGCAAGACTTGTTATTATAAAAAGTACGTACAGTAAGATGAGTATTGCGAAATAATACTGTAAAAGCATTGATATGGTTTCTTAGCCATACAATGGTTTAAAATGAATAAAACATATATACATTCATATATACATTAGGCTAAAATACTCAACTGGTGCTTCTAACTACGCCTACCCCAGTGTACCTGACCTAAGCCTAATACTTGGAAGGGGAGTAAGTAAGTAGCTTTAAGTTAAGTTGGTTTTGCCAAGGTTTGCTTCAAGAATTCTCTCTAAGGGTTTAGTCAACACCATACCTCTGGAATAGAATGATGGCGGTCTGGTAAATCCTTCAGGGACTCGATATCCCAGTCACCCGCAAGGGTAGGCTGGAAACGCCGGGGCTGGATTTCTCTGCAGGAGAAAAGACAGCGTCTCTCTCAGCGCGTCGAGGAGGAGGAGGGGCAGCGTCCGCGGGCAGCTTGCATCTGCTGGGCTCTTGCAGGGGGACGGCTGTTCAGCTCCTAAGTTCACCACACCATCGTTCGCTCGTTAGCAGCGATAGCAGTAGCGATAGCAGCTATGGTATCATCAGCATAACAGCAGCAACTTCAGCGAAAACAGCAGCGTTTGCTTAAGGCAACGTTGGTAATATTTATACCTGAAAGGTGCCTTGTTTGACGTAAGTTTTTGGACATAAGACGTCAATAAAGATGTCACTAGGAAGTGATCGTCTATCAGTGCTCATTAGAGTTCTATTACTAATCAAAACATAGCAAGCGGGGCTTTCCCAGGTTGCTGAGTTTTTATCTTGTTGAAGAACTCGGAGTGTTAATCTAGGAATCTTAGATAGTAACTTCTGCTATGTCATTGCACTAATTGGCTGCAAAGGAAGTGGCATAGGAAGCGATTCTGAAATGTGGCTCTGTTTGTGTGAGGCCAGAGACGAGTTTCTGAATATTGCATTTGATCGGTTATGCCAATATAGGGAATAAATGGATTTATAGCCGTATAGGGGCATAAGGTCACAGTATCGATCAGGGTCCTAGATTAGAACGCTACACCCACTCCACAAATTCATGTCCATCAAATTACTAAAACTAGAGCAATAAGATGCATGTGTAACATTGCCCACCCCAAAATACATATATGCATTTGAAATAGGCGTATTTCTAATACGTGAAAATGTAGGTACTGTACGTTTTTGAAGCATAGAAATCATTCAAAAATTATAGCATATGAAATCAATGAACGATTTTGCAAAAAGAATTACACATGAAATATCTCTGAATACAGAAAGGAAGGGCGAGATAATTTCATCACATATAAATGCATTGCGGTAAAATGTGCTAGAGGCTGGTGTAAAATTATTATGTCTCTAGATGTATTTAAAAATAGAAGTAGAAGCTTCTGTTCTCTATGAATAGTTCTACTTTAAGCAAAGAATTTTCGTGCCAGAAAAAAGGTGAATATTAAAAAGTGTTCAATTCAAAAGAATTTTTGCTTGAACGGGGAAAATAGAGTTCCAACGCTTTTAGCAGTTTTTGTTGTTCAAAACTGAAGGCCGAATTCAGAGTTCATGGGAACGCTGTGTGTCGGAATGCTTCTCTAAAGTTATTGTTTCTGTTCGGGTGAGAACATCATATCAGACAGGCTCTCAAAGAATTGGTCTACAAAATCAGGTGACAGTTCGACCAAATTCGATAGTGCTGTAACTTGGCAGGTGTGAGAATGATTGCTGTCATCAAAGGCTGGATCAGCAATGCTCACAGAAGGTCGTACCTGGGTGATGTTGCTTTTGTCACTCGCTCCACTGTTACCACCTAGTCGTAGTACAGGAGTCTCAATGAATGCCGTCATCAGGATTGGTAGCCGCTGGGGACAACACAATGCGTGAGCCGTTATCGGACTTAGCAAAGTGTCGATATCCATTGGTACTGCTGATGGAAGTGAAAGACAGGTGTCCAACACGCACTCATCTCCGCATAGCATACATCGAAGTACAGGTAAGATGCAGTTTTGCCATATAGGTCTGAATGAAAGGAACCAGGTCATGTTTAGATCTCTCAGCCTGGCCAATCCAAGGACTCTAGTTATTCTGTCCCGGTAGCAAATTGCTAGGATTGTTTCTTCCATTCCCATAGGAGTCATGTCTAAGCTGTGGCTTGCCATATCGGAGCAGGAGGGTCAAAAATAAAATGCCTGCTACAAGTCCCAAAAATAGGGGTATGCCGCCAAAAACAGTGTGGACAAAATTTGGAACGATTCCCAGAATTGCTTTGAATGGTGTTAGCAGTCCCGTAAAAATCGTCTTAAATGTGCCTGGGATGCCTGTGGCACTAGACATGTTAAGGAGTTGGCTCAACATTTCTACGAAATGCACGGGGCAATTTGTTGATAAAAGGTCATGAACCTCCGTAGCTGTCCTTGCAACTAGGAGATCATATGTCTCTTTTGATGATGTGATGGGCACTGTTGTCTGCAAAAGCACAGACTTCATTTTGCTTAAAGTATCAATTCGTATAGAAGAGAAATGCAGACGAGGCCAGATGGGAGTCTCTATGTCTCCAGGCCCGCTCGGGAACAATGCTTGCATACAGCATTTGACCATGGAAGTTACGCTTACGAGATACGCTTTCCCTGGCAAAATGTAACTCCCATTCGCGAGTTGCATAAAGAAAGGCTCTATCTGCGTTGCAGGTGTGACAAGCTGGTGGCATGAAAGGTTGTTAGAATTACCTTCACAGGCTCCATGTAAATTAATACCCTGGCACAAAAGTATACCGCTTAGTGAACGTTTACAGTTTTCACCACTAAGAAATAAATTTTTGTCGCTGTCACTATAGCATGAATGCGTGTATGGTAATTTCCATGCTGACTTAACATATCCTTTACCCAATCGTTCATACTGGCCAGTAGGAATGTATTCAAGGCACTTTTTAAATCGGAAACTTGTTATCGGAATAGTGATAATTCTGTGTATTATCCATTCAATGACAGGACTTTCTGACATTGTCAATGGTAATCTCTCAAGTTTTTCGATGCTCAGGATTGTATAGTCTGCTCCTTTCTGTGCCAAGCTGATTTGTTTATCAGTAAGGTTAAAAATGGAAAACAATGACGTTGTGTTGATTAAACGCCAAGGCACATAGCCTGAACGAAGATTTTGCAGCGTCCAGCCTAATTGTACAATAGAACGTAATTGTGACTGGCCATGCTGTAACATTAGCAAGTCTCTGTCTATTATATCAAAGGCAGAGGATACAATATTGTCCAACGAATATATTCTGGAGGACAGAGTCATTAACCCATTGTCCACTACAGAAAGTGATTTTTCCAAATTAATACGATCAATTTCGCGTGTTTTTTCAGCTGTTTCAATTTGTGTGACTTTCCAAGCCTCGTTGTATGCAGCATAGATGCTGGCCGCTATGAAACGCTTTTGACGCTGTTTTTGGGTCCCATGATAAAATCGCGCAAATCAGCACCATCTTTAAGTAAAGATAAGTGTTGCTTAATTTCAGCCAGTGTGGATGATCCTAGCCATTCGAGGCAGCTTTTCCCTACACTGTATGTTGTTACTATCCCTGGGTGTTGTCTCTGGGAATATCTAGGGTCTTGTCTGGTCATTTTTAACCCCTGTGTTTTGTTCAGGAATCTATCTTGACAGTTGTTTGTGTCAGTAGGCCAGATTAACCACTTTTTCCAATCAGGATGTGTTCTGTTAAAATGTAAAATTTTAGTTACGTCTATCTCAATATCTGTTGTTGCATTTTCAGGTATTGGCTTCGGAATAGACGGTTTGTTTAGGTCTTTGATCTTAGCTAGGCCAAGACAGGATGTTTGATGAATTGTGTCATTTAAAAACATCATTTGTTCTGGTATCATGCAGGTTCTGAATAATGCTTCTAGGCCTTGTACCTGCCAATCTTTCGTAACCCAAATTGTTTTTGTTTCAATGTTATTTTTCCAATAATCAAAACCAAATGTCATCACTTTTTCATAAAATGCTTCTGAATATATTAATTTAGTGTTTGTCAGCATTGTTTTCATTCTTGTTTTATCTAACAGTTTGTAATAAAACGTTTCTGCATCACTGGTGTTAAACCCTGAGAAGTACTTGAATTTCTCAAAGAATGTTTTAGAACTGCTTTTAGGTGGTGTAGCACAATGTTCCCATTGATTATTCTTAAAAACATTTCTAGGCTGTGCAGATTTATGCAAATAATGATCGCCATCATGTGTAAAACATAACATCTGTTCATAACTAGACGAGCCTTGTAAATAATCATGTTCTGTGAATCTAGCTGAGATTACTAAATCAGACATCATATTATTAATACTATCAAAGTCCCAATCATCAGAGAATGTACTAGGTTTTACAAAGTCACTTAAGGAAACCTTCAGTTGATGAGGATACTTCAGGATCTCGACCGGACCATAGATCTCATAGTCAGTTTTCTCCCATACTACCCCACCGGGTATTGGAAAGGCTGTGACATTTACTGTTGACAGTTCTCTTTTCTTCACGTGGGATGATCTGTGTGGTTTGAGGACTAAGTTGATGTTCTGACTTGCTGTGTCCATTGTACTATATTTTCCCTCAATGAATTTTCCCAAACAAAGTACCATGATGAGCCAAAGCAGGATGAAAAATACACCTAGACCGAACCAGAACATTAACCAAGGGGAAATTAGGTAGATTTCCTTTAGTTGATGAAAGAGTTCCGTTGCTTTTTCTTTAAATGTCTTTTTTGTTTCTGGCATCACTTCGGGGTTGCTTTGATCCTCGGAAAAGTTGTCGAAGTCGATGAAATAACCAGAGGCAGTTCTGTCAATTGTTGGGATTGTTCTTTCAATCTTTCTTTCGGTAGCACTTTCTGATGCCGCATTATTGTAGACTGGTGTTTCTTGACGAACTGTTTCAATCTGTGTCTCAAGAGGCACGAGTTCCATGGCATTCTTGCATAGTCCTTCTCTGTGCACTGCAGGCTGATCGAATGTGATTAGTCTTTCAGTTTGAACCTCTTGGATTGTTGCAAGTTTGGGTATTCTGTTGTTTCTCGGGAGTCCACTGGGCCTACTGTTGATTATAGGCCACATGCTTGTGGTTTTTCCAGGTCGATTGATACAACTCTGTTCTCCTTTTTACCAGCAAGGGGCGGTAGTACTACTGATCTTGTTCCGGTGGCTGCCAAGACAGGTACTGCTTTTCTGTAAGAAGGCCCAAATTCCTTCTTCACCACTATTTTTTCTCTGACTAGATCCCCAATCTTTGGAATCCAGACAGGCCTTGCTGGGGCTGTTGCTTGTGGTGCCTCGTCAGTGGTAGCTGGCTGTTGCTTTAACTTTATGTTGCTTAAGGATTTTCTTGTTCCATTCAAGTCCTGTAAAACAGCCAAACGATCTTTGATGTCAAAGTCTGTTTTCTTATCTTGTACCATTGATACTTGACTATCTAAGTCCTGAACTTTCATTCTAGTTCCGAATAATAGTTCATATTGGCTGAAACCTTTTAGAGAATTTCTTGGCAAATTATTAAGACTGATTTGGACACTTATTAGATGTTTGACCCACCCAGCGCCTGAACCTAATACCTTCGCTGTTATAGATCGCTTTATGTCCCGGTTTTTTCTTTCTACCACACTATTCCCTTCGGGGTGTGACGGACAAGAATACCGCAACCCAACTCCCATGCTGGCCATGGCCTCCTTATAAGCTCGAGAGCTGAAAGCAGGACCCTGGTCAGAATGGAACATGGCAATTGCGTATGTGCCGATAAAGACTCGCAGATCTTTTATAACCGTTCTGGCGTCAGCCGAGCGCTGGAGGCCCCATTTTTTAAGTGTGTTTAGCCTTAATGATGTACAATGGGACGCGTTTCTCTTTTTTGATAGCGCGGATAGATTGCCTAATGCTTTCTATTAGGGCTTCTGATACTATACTGGCCGGTTCTTCACTGCAATCTCTGTTGCAGTCTTCACAGTTTTTTGCAAACTCATGAATGCCTTCACTCATTTCCGGCCACCAGTACTCTGATTCTAATTCTCTCAGAGAGTCCCTGATTGTTTGGTGTCTCAGACCCAACCCCATATGTGCTTCCTGTAATAGGAAGCCCCTCCGGTCCCTGTTTGGATTTACCCTATCCCCCACTCCAGGGATTTCGAGCAAAAGGAACGGAGTTTGCATCGTTTACGTATGCATAATTGAGTGGGTACTTCACGGGTAGTGCTGCACAGTCGCCTTTTATGGTTGTTTTTACTGCCAGCATGGTTTCCCCGTCTATGTATTTTTCTGCACGCTTTTTTGTGGCTACGGAAGCCGGTTTAGTTGCTTCCGCTGTGGCTGTATTAGCCAATGAACGGTTAACTCTTTCCTAACAGAGTACTACATCGAAAACCCACCGAGCTGCCCTCTGATAATAAAAGAGGCTCCGATTTTAACAGATCATGAGTACTGCTTTACTCTTTTCCATTGGATAGCTGACATACTTTCAAATGATAAAAGTGATTTCCTGTTACAAGCAGAAGCTACCTATTTTGCCTAAACAATGCTTCAATAACTCTTATACAAGCCATTGACGTCCTCATTTCCTTTTGCTTCCCTATATTCTTCACGTTCTTTTCCATATTTTCTTTTGAAGAACAGACCTATTGGCTTTACTAACAGTGGACATTATGATTTCGTGTTGTTTAAATTTTGGTCTTTTATGTGGACTACATTTGTTTCTTCAGCTACTCGATTTTCAACTTTATTTTTTTACAGTCTAATCTCAACAATTCTATTGCATATCTTATCTAAGGTTATTTCAAACGTACTTGATGCAAAACTCGCTAATATATGCTACATGTACCCTAATTAATGTGTAAATTTTAAACAAGTTTTTTTATAACTGTAAACGCCATTTCGCATCTCAACTGCTTATTTCCGCCTCACACGCCTCTGCTCCTTTAATTTTCTATAAAATTATTAATTTAAAATACTTTACAGAAAAATATGTTCTTTCAACAATATTTCCATTGTTACTTGTGCTGTATTTCAAATGCAATACTGCAACCTTCAAAAGATATCTCAATACAGTAGTTCTCCTCAATACTGATTTGCGCACCATCCAACAGATTACATACATGCACCTCTCGCCATTTTGTCGCTTTTGGCGCCTTTTTTTCCCCGTACACAGTAACATAACACAAACTTGATAGTGCTTCGCATGTAGACAGCTGATTGATAAAGTAATGATGTATAACCACTTGCATTTTCATATATCGTTCCTAAACTGAAAGGCCAGAGACCTTCTTCCATTTATTAAAATATAATATACTTCCTTATAAGAGTGTACAATGTTTTTTCCAACTATATTCATTTTTCTTCAACTATAGCGTTTGTATTCCATGTACTACTGACAATACCAATTACTGTGTTTTTTGCAATTTCTGTACTCATATTACATAATGATTTGCCTTTAAAACAGTACATTTCTAAATAAACATTTCAAATATACACGGTTTCTCTTTTATTCCATAATCTCAACTGAAATGATTTCATATTGAAAAACTATTCATGGGTTCCACATAACCTTAACTGTAGTCACTGAGGACCTTATTTATGAAGACCTTCCGCCGCCGGTGCCTCATTTTTTAAAATGGGAAACAGTGACGCACCGGTGGCGCAAGGCCTTCATAAATAAAGTCCTGAATGTTTTCTTTTCTCGACCTCACTTACTGATACTAGAACCTGCAAGCCAATTACGGCCCGTGAACTCTTTCTTAGTAGGTCGCGCACCGTACAGACAGTTATACCACTGTTAAAAAATTATTTTTACTGTTACCAAGCACCGCCACAGTTCCGCTTCACTCAGACTTAATCACTGCTCCCACGCTTCTACAGGCCAAACGCTATGTCGTATTTCTCTCCTTATCACCCTTTCATCTCCACAATAACAAACAGTTGTCCGCCTGCCACCACAGAACAGAGTCAGAAACAGAGGCACCAAAGAGTGAACCCATCACCAACTGCCATCTCCGGCTGTTTCCATGGTTACACCTCATTCTGCACCTTGCTGAAGGCACAGGTCAAAAGTTCATGTCTCAACGTTCTACAACAAACTAAGAAGACTATTTTCCCAATTGATGACACTTTTTCCTCGATCTGCCTTGGTATATTCCAATATATGCCAAAGACAGAAATGGAATTGGTCCAATCAACATTGTGCACAATTTGAGAAAGCAAGGAGACATGTAAATAAATCTGTTTCTGCGTTCCTCAGAGATTATAGCATGGGTTCTATTTACCACAACAACTTGCGATACCACATGCAAGACGTCTATAGGAGAGATGTGTTCATTTCACGAATGAGGGAAACAGAATCTTCCTCTGCAACATCAGGCTCTGCATCGGTACTTACTTATAAATGCAGAAAACACTCAATTAACACAATGGCTCTTTTCAGAGCCACCTTATATCTAAGCACTCAAACATCTGATTTATCTCCATTTTCACACTCTTGTAAATAGGTGTGCGCGACCGGGTGCGCGCACCCCGTATTTTTTTTCGGGAAAAAATTATATCTTTTTGCGTTTAAGGGCCTTACTGCACACCCCGAGAAAAGCTAAGCAGCAAAACAATCTCTACCTTCTCCCCTTTCCATGTTTCAACGCTTTGAAATGAACAATATATTTACTCGCAGTGACAAAATGGCGAACAAAACTTCCTGATTTCCTTCGAATTGAACGATGACAGACGTCACGCAGCAAAAAAAATTCCGCTCACGCGTAGCCGCTTGAGTGCGCGCACGCGTGCGCGCCTATAGATATATAATTGACTTTAACTTTAATTTTCTCAAAAACTACAGAACGGATTTACACCATTCCAAAAAAAGCGTAATCTGCGAACCGGACTCTACAGTTTTGCCAAATTTCTTATAAATCCATTCAGCCGTTCGACCTGTAGCCGAGTCTAAAGGTCCTATGGAAAATAACATGCAGAAAACACGTTTTGGGACCCCCCTTATATCTCAGCCCCCACTTGACCAATCCCCCCCAAACTTTCAGGGAAGGAGCGCAGCGGACCGAGCCATCTTCTTTGAGAAATTCGCTAAGATTCTTCAACCAGGGCCAAAGTTATTCCAAATAGAATGTTGAGGATTTCCTATTGAAAACAATCCTAACTATAACTACCTACTGGCGACCGCCAGTAGGTAATATATATATATATGACCAAGAGCACAAGTTGCTCGAAACACGTAACCTGAGAGGTTTTGATTAAATCTCCTTTACTGCAGCCTATGTGGTCCGTGTCTTCATTTTACAGCGGCAGTGTGCTGTTTGAAGAATTTGTTTATATATATATATATATATATATATATATATATATATATATATATATATATATATATATATATATATTCACTGAAAAAAACATAGGTTATAGACCATATATAGTTAGGGATTTGCATTTACAAAACCTTATTTTACTCGCATAAAACCATTGAAATTCCATATATAGTTAGTTGCACTAACTATATATCGCGCACCCGCAATCCACTGCTGATGATGTCACATATTACATCATTCATGATATGGTCAGTGACATCACTGATGACATCACTGATGACATCTCCAATGACATCACTGATGACATCACTGATGACATTTCAAATGATATCACTGATGACATCTTATTTGACATTACTGATCACATCACTGATGACATCATTAATGTGATAATACGGTGAACCTCTTCAGACTCTAATATAACCTTAGATACAATCAGTGTAAACAGACACTCACAGACTGTCACTCATCCATGGAGTTACTCACACACCTAGTCAGTCTTGCAAACAATCAATCACACCTCCATTTCCTCAACTATACAGTTATACACACCTTACTTATTCAAACATATACTAACACATATTTACTCTCTTATACAATCCCTGATACAAGTTCACAATGATCAATACAGCCACTCACACATTCACTGGCTCTTATGCATAGTTATTTATATATGTCAACCCTCACATGTACTGTGTTTTAAATATGTACTTACTTTGACATGTAGCATTGAGATATCCATTCACTCACTAATACACTCATGCACACAGTCAACCGCCCATACAGCTGTTTCCACATGCACTTTTGAAACCATACATCTAGTGAATCAACTGCTCACACATCTATGCACAGAGTCATACACCTCCCAGCCACCCACACACACACTCAGTCTCCCATACAAATACTTGGGCAACCAATCAATAACCCATATAGTTACTCATATAGCTACTTATCAACACATGCAACAGTTTACAGAACAACAGACATAATGATGCACAAATTAAGACAGTTTAGTCACTAACCCATGCACTCAGTGAGACACATTTAATCACTCACTCATACAGTCAGTCATGCACCTACTAAATCCTTCATCCAGACACTTATACATCCACTCATTCTTCAATATGTAAGACATATTTTAACTTTACAGAAACATACAGTCACTGGATGTTGTCATCAGTGATGTCATCAGTGATGTCATTTGAGATGTCATCAGTGATGTCATCAGTGATGTCACTGACCATGTCATGAATGATGTAATATGTGACATCATCAGCAGTGGATTGCGGGTGCGCGATATATAGTTAGTGCAACTAACTATATATGGAATTTCAATGGTTTTATGCGAGTAAAATAAGGTTTTGTAAATGCAAATCCCTAACTATATATGGTCTATAACCTATGGTTTTTTCAGTGAATTTTCAAGGTTTTGTAAATGCAAATTCCTAACTATATATGGTCTATAACCTATGGTTTTTTCTGTGAATTTCATTGGTTTTTTAAAAGCTAACATCGGTAACTGTAAAATGTATTCTTCTTTAAATCTTAAAATATATTTTAGATGTTTATTAATAATTTTTTTTTTTATATTTTTTTTCTTCGCTTCCAGTTCGCGAACCGGGAAGCTTTCCGTTAGCTCATCTTGATGCCGCGACCTAGTCCGCGAACCGGTCAACGTTACGTTAGCGGAACTGTGACGCGTCGCGGAAGCGCGACGTATCACGTTGTCGCGTAATGCGTCTAATGACGCGCCGCGTTAGCGCTCCCGGAAGTGCTCCGGACCGCGAACCGGAAGCGATCCGGGACGCGGCGCGCACCGCGTAACGTAAGCGGAACAGGTCATGTGACTTGTTTATCAAAGTTTTCATTGGTTCATTTCACTTTTGGTTTCCAAATGATGTATGACTAGGTCATGTGACCTAAAAATAACACTTTTCATTGGTTCAGAACTTTTGCTTTTCCCAAATCATGTAAACCCCTCCTTCTTTCCTCACTCTGACTTTCATCTTGGTGAGAGAAAGACCATTTTCCTGGAGTTCAGCAATGGCTTCTATACTTGCTGCAGCTGGTGCACCCCACCACCACCTCCACCTCCTCATAAGAAGAGAGGACCACCAAGTCAATTTATCTCCAACAGAGAGGAGGAAGAGGAGGAAGAAGAAGAAGAGGATAGAGATCAACCAGAATTTATCCCAGAGTTGCCCCGTGTTTCTAAGAGGAAAACAAGTTTCATCTGGCAGTTTTTTTCCATCCCTCCAGGGGAGAAGAAGGTCAATGCTAAATATGCCACCTGCCTCATCTGTAAATACAGATTGTCTAGAGGCACAGAGAAAAAATATAGTATGGGCAACTATACTATGCATCGCCATATGACCAGGTGGCATCCCTTAAACTACAGCCGGGCTGAGTTAAGGGACCTACAAGATAATCCCCCGACAACTCCTGTGGCCAGATCTACGTCAACAATGTCTTTGACAGGAAGAGAGGCACAGGAAACTGTGCCAAACATTCAACCAAACTTTAAACATATGAAGTTTACCTGTATATATTGTGGTGCTATGCTCTCGTATGGGAACATGAGCGTGAACTTGATCAATATGGTGTTCGAAAACCATAAGTGCCCTAATGCACCCAAGCAGTAATTTTTTTTTTGCTCCTGTTGAGCCCTTTTCAATTCCTGTTTTTTTGTTGTTTCCCCTCCATAAAAAACACAAAAAAAACATAAAACTGTTGTAAAAATACAAAAAAATCAAAAAATGTTCAGAAAAAAATAAAATAAAAATAAAACAACAAAAACAAAAAAAAAAAGTTCTTTTCAGAACTACCTCCCCTTTCAAATAAAATTGCTACAATGTTTATCACTCTGGCAAGCTCTATTTCTTTTGGTTCGCTTCAAGTTCGCTGACCGGTTCGCGAACTTGAAGCGAACCAAAAAAATATTTTTTTTAAAAAAAGAAGAGTTAGTATAAGGGAAGTAAACAGAGAATAATGTAAAAAGAAAGACAGCTATAGAGAGTAAATCAGAGATACTGTCAGTGACATCATCAGCAGTGCATTGCGGGTAAAAAGAGTAGAAAACATTTACCTTATAATTCTTGTTACCTTTTTAAAATATTTTTTCATACTTTCAATCTGTAAAAGAGAGAACAAACATTTCCAAAAATATTAAATCATGTATTTAAAAATTAGAAAAGACAAGGGAAAAGGTTCAAGAACAAACAGTTTTTCAACAACTTTGACATTTACAGAAGTCTCTGCTTCTCTACGTCCCCTACACAATCCTAAAGATATATATTTTAAAGAAACTGTATCTTGATGTTGATGAACTGAGGCCTATTTTGGAACATGATGCTTTTTTTGCACTGCTAATGTCTCACAATAGTGATGCAATAGCAGCGCAAAAAAGATGTAAAGCCATCATAAAATTGTGTCTAACATTTTAAATGATTGTTTCAGGATGCAAATAAGATGTGTGCTTTCAAGAGCTTTCTTTGAGGTGAGGCCTATTCATTTTTTTTTTAAAAAAACAGTACCCAGAAGTACAGCACTGTAAGCATTAAAATTGACACTTACAGAAGACTCAGTTTCTCCATATCTACCTCACATTTCTAAATGTATATCATAAGTACAAAAAGCAGAACATTAATTATACATATTAAATGGTTTATTTTTGCTGTTCTCAGAATGTATCAAATTTCACTTAAATCAGTGACTTGAAGGTATTCATCATGTAACAGGGGGGAAAAAAAAACACAATCAAAATGATTGTGTTTAAAAAACCCATTCAACATAAGAAATCTGAATTCGAAACTCCTTAAAATTAGCTTACTTTCAATGACGTCGAAGGATGTCCTATGAACAGCGTCCACTGTGTTGTGCTATAAATATTGTCAGCCCGCCACTTTCTGAAAGAAAACCTCCAACGATTCGAAAAATATGTTACATACAAGAAAAGACTTCTCACATTCTACCACATGTTTCCACTTGGCCAAATCATGTTGCAGCTATTCACAAGTCTTGTAATTCTTCCAATCAAATCCCGTCATTTTCTATTTTCGCAACTTTCAAAAAGAAAACATTTAAGATAATTTTCACAATCCTGGACTACTAATATCTTACCCTTCTTTGTCACTCATGTTCTCCTTTTCCTATGACACTGATACTGCTTACTATGAAGCAGACTTACTTGCATCAGGTTTATATAGTCGGATTTTACAAAATAACATTATAATTAAAAGTTTTGGACCAATAATCTAGACAGCATTGCAGACTTACATTCCCTCAACTTGATGAACTTTTTCCAATTCTTCACAGGAAATCCCGAGATTCTTTCTTTAAAATTTTGGTTTTAAAAACACCAGGTAAGAATTTTTAAGGTCAAACGGCAATTTTTTTTTGAAAGTTACAACGGAATCATTGCAGAATGACCAGCCGTTTCGAGACTTTAAATAAGCTGTATAATGTCCTGAAGTTGTTGAAGGACCATCGTGATAGATAATTGCTACAGTTACAAAAGTCCTTCCTGATATTGAAAGCTGAGAAGCCACAATTTTTTTTATTAAAGTTGACAATTTTGATCCATCAGGCCTACATCGTTGCATCATTAAAATGACATACTGTCCATATCTACGTATAAGTAATGTTGACATCATTTCAGATTTACATTGGCTACACTCCATGTTGTGATCCGCTGCATTTACTAGCTTATTAAAGGAGACTGATTTACTGTCTGGCAAAGTTAAATATATAAATCTTTCTGAGTCTACACTAGTAGTACTTGATACCCTACAATTCTCGCAGTCATGCTGCCATTGATAAGAAAGCCCAAACAGTTGATCTACATCTACACCCTCATCTTGCAATATATCAAGCATATACATTAAAAACTCCTGACAATCTTGCTGATTATTTTCAGAGAAGTCTGTTTGACCTGAACATTCATCTAACAGATAACGAACTTCAGACACACTTTCTACTTTTGTTCGATCAGTGCTACATTTCTCGAAAACAGAATTCAACAAACAGCATAAAATTTGTTCTGAATTCAACAGAATCTGTTCTTTTAAACTCTCTAGTGAAAAGAGAACATTAACCACTACATTTGCATAGCAGTTGACACCAGAACTGTTTTCAAATTGAAAACCGACAACATCTTCAACAGAATCCACTTTCTTTCTGCTAACAATTTTCGGTTCATTGACTTTTAGTCTTTTTGCAACAACCTCCCTACTATTACTGCTATTTCTACGTTTCTGGCCTACCACACGTTTCTCAAACAAAGGATATTGAGGCAAATGTGGCGCATACTCTCTTCTTAACCTATTGTATTCCTTAACACAATCTAGATCCGCACAAATGTTTGTGACATCACAGTCAATTAAGTACAATCCCGATAAAGTTCTAACTCGTGACAATGCCACATATGCCATACCCTCCTTGAACACAGAACTGCCAATATTCACCAATGCACAGTCTACACTTAAACCTTGCGATTTATGGATTGTCACCGCATATGCCAAGCAAACAGGAAACTGTTTACGGCGAACATATAAGTCTTTAACAAGCAAAAACCTAGCAGAACAACGACCAATTTGCTGTACTTCCTCAATGCCATCAAATTTAATTCTTAAAAATTCTATTCCATCTCTATTTCTGTATTTCTCAAAATCAACAACATTACCCATTGATCCATTTACCAGACCTCTTTCTACATGTAAATTCCTTCTCAAAATGATTCGGCAATTTAAACACACATTCAAAGTCTTTTCAAAACCCGCTGTTTTAGATATAGTCTTCTCTAATGAATCCAATTTTGATTTCAAATTGTCTGACAAAATAATTGTTGATCCCATATGCTCTAATTTGTCGATAGCTTCAAGTTTCACAATCTCTTGCTTTTCTAAATTCAACATTTTGTTGTTGAAGATGGCACATTCTGCAAGAGTTGGCATGAGACATATCCCGGATTTCTTCTCAGTAATTTTCTGAAAAATATTCTCAGGCACAATCTCTTGTTTGGGATATAAATTTGACAGTAATCGTGCATTTAAAGCTTCTTTCCCATGCTCAGTCACTTTTCCAATTCTAATATCTTGTAGAATATTCTTGTAATCTTCATCCTTTGCCTGACGCATATTTTGATGCAGTTCTGCATAATTGAAGTTTAACCATATATTGACGTTGCCAATGCTCCCTAGGCACTTCCTGGTATCTTCATGCGTGAGTATTTTGAACACAGGTTGACCTTTTACTGGTGTCAGCTGCAGAAGATCTCCGAAAACAATGATGTGTTTCCCACCAAATAACACATCATATTCAGTTTTAAGTACTTCTTGCATTCTCAAATGCACAAAGGCAAGCATGACATTGGAAACCATGCTTACTTCGTCAATGATAAGTAGTTTCATTTTCCTCAAGACTCTTGAAACTTCACAGCAAGCATCTCCAGATAACTTGTTGTATTGTAATTTGTTGTCATGCTCCACCGGCAGCATCAGTAGACGATGCAAAGTAATACCTTTAATATTATGTGCTGCCAGTCCAGTAGGAGCGGTGACAACACAAGACAGCGATGACTCACTCCTTTCCTGCAAATAACAAGAGATTGCTTTAATGAGGAAACTTTTTCCAGTTCCCGCTTCTCCACTCACGTACAGTCGGACAGGCTTCAACGATGTACATGAGCACTTGTTCTTCTCATGACTTAATCCGTGCTCAATTTCCTTGGTAACTTCATCATATATTTTCCTCTGCTCAACGTTGAGTTGTTTTTCCAAGTCTTCTAAGTTAACTGAATCCTCCTGAGCATGTGCCATGGCTCTTTCTACTTCATTCATAGCAGTGGCAGCTTCATTTTCGATAATAGGTCCTCCAAGTGGATCTTGACTCAATGAAACAGAACTCTGACTGTCCTGAGAACTGTCTCTGGCAATCTCGGCTGCAATCGTTGCTTCCTGCTCAATTTCCAAAGTTAGCATTTCTTGATATTTAGAAAAAGCAGGACATTCTATGGACTCCTTGGCTGCATTGAAAGAGTCTTCGTAACAGAGGAAATCTCCAAGCAGTTCCTCTTCTGCACGCCAAGGCTTGAAAAGTTGCAAAAGTGCTAAATAAAAAAACTCCTTTTTTTCTGGAGATTCACCACTCAATTTTCGATGGTTTACTAATTGGCATTTTCTTTGCTTGACCAGGCATCCCTCACTTCCAATTACAGCATACACTCCTTTCTCAATATCTTCTTTGATGTTCCTCTTGAATATATAATTTTGGAGAACCTCATATAGACAAACATTCTCAAGGTGACTGCTTCGATTTGGATAATATGTATCCAACATGTTGGTCTTCAAAATGTCGGTACTGTTTGGTTCCTTTTCTGCCAAATACTCAATTTCCCGGACAGGTTTTAGAACTCGATTTCGCGTTGCAGCAAGACCAAGACTCGCCCAAACGAGACTCCTGGATTTGGCATAGAGACTTGCTGAAGACAATCGATCAGAACATTCGTAAGCTCCGATTTCTCGATGCGACAACATCTTCAGACTGAAACTGTACAACTTCTTGCTGAGGCTCTTTTCATGGGAAATGTCCTCCCACATATCCTTCAGTTTGGTCTTTTCTTTTTTGGTGATGTAAGATGTCACATACCGAGCCACAGCCATACAGTTGTCAGCCACAAACTGTATATCCATGTTAGCATTCCACATGGACAAAATCACTGGGTTGTAGTCATTGATGTACTTGGACTCTTCGTTCCTTTTCAAATTGTATGTATTCTTGGGTGATTTCCTCGTCACATTATGTCACAGCGAAGACATCAAACTGTTCACTCTTCCTTTAGAAATCACCGGTCGTGGAAAGTTGAAACGACATTTGGTGTAGAACTTCTCCTTGTTTCTGAATTTACGACGACAGTACTTTCCACAACGATGGCTTTGGAAACGTAGAACTTGTTCTCTTAGACTTTTCTTCTCCGTTGCGTTTGGAACAGCACACGTAGAATACTGTTCGATGAAATTCATCACTAAGTCATCCGGATCTGTTCCAAATTTAGGTGCATCCTTGATCCACAACAACATATGTATATGAGGGGCACCTCTTGCTTGGTACTCCTTTCTCCAGAAGAAATCCAACACCTCTCCAAGAGGTGGATTCTTTTTATTTGTGATGAAAGACATCATAGCTTCAAATCTATGATTGAAGTACCTGCATACATTCACTGGATCCAAAGAACACAGTTCTCCAGGTGTCTTGAATTCAATGTTTTCAATATTTCCATTTGCCTCTCGTAGAAATTCAAGTAAGTCTTCCCAGCCATACTCGGCACAGCTCAGAGTGAGGAACCATGTTGGAGTTCCTAAGTTCCTCAGCATACATTTTAAATCACCATGACGACGGTACCAGTACTCATTAGTACCACGCTGACACGCCATGAGGTTAATTAAGTGAGAATCCAAAATACTGTCTTGGACATTGACTTTATGCATAAAGTCACTTGCCGAGATGTTTCGCATCTGTATACCACTTTTTAAGATGTGGTTCACTGCATATGACAGTCCAGACAGATCGCTTTCAAACAGGAGATGAAACAAATAGGGAATGCATTGCCGAAACCTAGGATCTTCTGCATACAATCGTAAAGTCCGGTATTCAGACGCAGGAATTTGATGAGGTCGCTCATCATATCTTCCTCCTTGACCTGTGGGAAATAGCTGTGGGAAACACCGAGCTTCCAAACTTTCCTCCCAAACACTAATGGGACTCCCTTTGGCTTGTTTCATTTGAAACAACTCAATAGCATTCCCCATGACTTCCTTGGAATGCAAAGGATGAACACTATAATGTTCATATATTTCTTCACTTTTAGAGGCCTCTACTTTCTCAATTTGGCCAGCACACAAATCGCTATCCTCTTCATCACTTACTTCCTCTTCTGCAACATATACATTCTTATAGTACTTATTATTTTTCTTCAAATACACTGTTGCCTTTTTGACTTTCCTAACATCCACTAAATCTTGCCATATTTTCTTATTCTTTGTCGGAACCCCATTAACCAAGATAACCAGAGGTTCCTCTTCCACTTTTTCTATTCCAATTGTGTTAATGTTTTTGTTCAAATCTAGAGGCAAATAAACAACTCTTCCCTTTAATCCTCTCTGTAAATCTGCTGGAGGCAACTTCCCTGTCTTTGGCTCCATTCTTACAATAGCCTGAAAGGGATGGATACTTTGAATCAAAATAGATTCATAAGTATTTAAATCCTTCAATTCAGAAGGAATCTCAACCAATTCCAGATTATTATGAACTGCCCTAGCAGGCATCTGGTTTTGGTTTAATTTATTACAACAATAAGTACACACACGTTGATCCGATCCCAAATCAAAATAATTTTCTACCATCAAGTATGTGGCAAAATTCTTCCATTCACTATTATTTTCCCTTTCACTTTTTGCATATAAATCCACTACCTTAGTCTGATTCTTATAATAAGTGCGTCGACAACATACACAAGTGAAATTAGGCCTCTCACTTGATTTCATCTGAAACGTGGCAATTTCCTTCTGAAAATTATCTGTACTGGAAACCTGTACATTATCTTCCACATTACCCTCTACTTCAGGGTCAATTTGAACATTCTCATCTTTACTACCAAAGTAACAAAACTCAATTTCTTCACAAATATTCTTCACATCTATTTCAGAACCATGCAAAAGAGCAGCACATAATTGTTTAAGCATAATTGCTGGACTCTTAGCATAATACAACATTCTCACTAATTTTCTCACTTTATTATGATGCACTGCTAGCATCCTGAAATGATGAAAAACACTCTGGCATACTCTCCTGGAAAGACAAGCCAGTGAATGACCACGCAAACCTGTCATTTGTCTCACTCTGCAAGGATCTAAATCTTGCAACAACTTCATTTTCTGCTTCAAACTTTTCTTATTAAATGTCCGTATAAAATCACAAAGCAAATTGATGGAAACCTGTCGCACACTGCAAATAGAACTACACTTCCAAATGTACACAGGACCCTTAGGACGTCTTCCTAAAACCTCATCACTTAGCGCCTCTTCTGTCTCTGTTGTCACAAGTTGTTCTTTTTCAACTGGACAACCATCCTTCACTTCATAAGCTCGACCACTGGTGTCAACTGCAAACACCAAATCATTATCCTGAAAATAACTCTCCTCATTAAAAAATGCCTCACAACTTGAACTATGCATCCATTCTCCGGAAAAAACTTCACAAAAGTTAGTACGATTTACTACTCTCTTCCATCTACTTTTTGTTTTGAAATCAGAAATTACCTTGCTTAGTTTCCTAATTCTATTGATTACCAAAATAAACAACTTTCGCTTAATTTCAAAAGCATGATCAATAATTTTCTCTACATTTTTCTTCTTCTTATAAAATGCCGCTTTCTGTTGGCCTTTCTTTTTAATATTTTTCAATAAATTAACTAATATCCTATTACGGAACATTCGATTTCGAATGTCCCTAAACTGTTGTTTCCTTCTACTATCATGCACAGAGTTATCTCTTCCTCTACCAGTAACATTTGTGATGGGTCTCTCCTTTCCATTTAAATTACTTTTCTTTTTGTGGACTGAAACATTTTTTTGAGCAAAAGTTTTTTTACTACAAATATTTCTTAAGAATGATTTTGTGCTCTTACCCGGACCTTTCTTGCTGTTTTGACAAGTATTTGGGGAAGAGGACTGCTGCAATAAAACATCATCCTGCTGTCTTTGACGTTTTCTAGCCTTTCTTATTCTACTTTTTGTAGGCATTTTCCAAACTATGAAAGAATCTGCAGTTGAATCTGTGGAAAAATATAATATAAAATGTTATTAACCACTATTACCAAACAGTAAATAAATAACAGTCATCTAAAACTTAATGCCGTACTAATTATTTAACATAGCAAATGTTTTCCACCAGCACTGCATCACAAAAATGACACTCAATGGTACAAAACAGGCATACAACAATTATAAATCACTCCCTAATATTTTAAATGATTAATTCAGGATGACGATAAGATGTAGCCTATCTAAAGATTTGTTTAGGCCCAGATCTTTAGACTGGGGTGAATGTGTGTCATTGATCCACATTCAGTCCATCACCTGTTTTGTTTATTTGAGGTGAGGCCAACACATGGTTGCAGATAAGATTTTCACTGAAAAAAACCAAGGTAAAAAAACATGTGAAGGCCTACCAATGAAGTAAATCATTAAATGAAAACCAATACATTTCTGGAAATATGCACTACTAGTGCTTCATAAGATGTTTTGGGTCATATTTATAAGGCATTTGAGTGTCTATTATGCTATTTTACGTTCTTCATGGTGCAAATTTATTGTAAATACGCTCCCACCTGCGGTTGGCAAATTTAGATTTTGATTATGGGAGTTACATAGGCATGTTAATAATTTCCCAAAAATGGTGTATGACCCCAAACAACCTTTGAAGCAAATGCTCTTAGCCATGTTATCCACCTCCCATTGGATAACATGGCTAAGAAGTGCTTGCAAATGGGAAAAAAAACGGCCGCAATGCATGAATATCGCAGAAAAGTCAGCGATATTCATGCATTTTCCAGCAAATGCTCTTAGCCATGTTATCCACTTCCTATTAAATAACATGGCTAAGAACTGCTCAGGGCCCCATGAGGAACGCTTTCCATTTAAAAAGGGAAAAATAACATCAAAGACACTAAAATGCCTTCTAAATATGACCCCAAACAACCTATGAAGCTCTAACAGTACATATCCTGAAATTTAATTGATTTCAAAATTCGTTTTTAAACACAGCATATAAATCAATTGTATACCTGCATTCATGATGAAATGACTAAAAATGTCCTTGAGACACATGAAAGTGTTTTCTGGAATGCCCTAGCACCATTTTTGGGACACTATTAACATGGCTAGGTAACTCCCATAATCAAAATCTAAATTTGCCAAGCGCAAGTGGGAGCGTATTTACAAGACACTTGCCCCAAGAGGAACGCTTTCCATTTAAAAAGGTAAACATAACATCAAAGACACTAAAATGCCTTCTAAATATGACCCCAAACAACCTATGAAGCTCTAAAAGTACATATCAAGAAATGTAATTGTTTATCACAAATGCGATTAAAAACGGCCGCAATGCATGAATATCGCTGAAAAGTCAACGATATTCATGCATTATCCAGCAAATGCTCTTAGCCATGTTATCCACCTCCCATTGGATAACATGGCTAAGAACTGCTCGCAAATGCGAAAAAAAACGGCCGCAATGCATGAATATCGCAGAAAAGTCAGCGATATTCATGCATTTTCCAGCAAATGCTCTTAGCCATGTTATCCACTTCCTATTAAATAACATGGCTAAGAACTGCTCACGGCCCCATGAGGAACGCTTTCCATTTAAAAAGGGAAACATAACATCAAAGACACTAAAATGCCTTCTAAATATGACCCCAAACAACCTATGAAGCTCTAACAGTACATATCAAGAAATGTAATTGATTTGAAAATTCGTTTTTAAACACAGCATATAAATCAATTGTATACCTGCATTCAAGAGGAAAGGACTGAAAATGTCCTAGAGACACAGAAAAACGTTTTCTTGAATGCCCTATCACCATTGTTTGGACATTATTAACATGGCTATGTAACTCCCATAATCAAAATCTAAATTTGCAAAGCACAAGTGGGAGCGTATTTACAAGACACTTGCCCCATGAGGAACACTTTACATTTTAAAAGGAAAACATAACATCTTAGACACTCAAATGCCTTATAAATATGGCTCAAAACAACCTATGAAGCTCTAGCAGTACATATCCAGAAATGTAATTGATTTCTTAAATCGTTTTTAAAAACAACATATCTGTTTCAGCTTACATAACAGACCATGGAATGGGCTCCATGTACCACAATAACTTGTGTTACTGCATGCCAGAATGCTACACCAAATATGCAATTACAATTTCTCTATGAAACTAATTCTATTAGTATATCACTAGAGACAAAACCACATTTTAAAAACACAGCTTTCTTCATCATTTTCTCCTTAAATCATACTATTCTCTATCTAAATTAAATAAATCTTTTCTCACCTTAGCAAATATTTTTTGAGTTTTGAAAACAGTCTCAGAAATACACCAAATTGTCTTCAGCAGAAGAAAAAGGATGCACTCCAAAGGCTGCAGCTATTGAAAGCACAGAAATACAGATATTCATTTCACATATCTCTCATATTAGCCAATCATACCTCTTCCCTCACTTTTTTCAAATCAAAACCCTTCCCCCCTCTGCCCTCTCTGCCTTGTTTCCATAGCAACCACCTCCTGGAAGACCTCTCATGTTTGCAAATTCACACAACAATGTTTCAATTGAACTCTGAACTCTCAGTGCACCTGCGTATCCAGTGCAATCTTTCATTAAATGTTTCTTCCTTGACCATTCAAATTACATGTTTCAAAGAACACATCCATGCACCCTAACTTTCTGTTTTCAGAAATGGAAATGCACCAATCACTGCTAATGAATCATTAGCATTGGAAATCCACAGTTTTTTTTCTTTAGAAACTCCTACTGTTTCAACTGCCCTTTCATTACCACACTTCATCTGACTGCAGAACAACCTTCTCCCACCATGTTTAAGGTCTGGATTGTTGGACATAGTTACATCCACTGGGCTCAAAGGTATGCTGAGAACAGAAATTTACCTAACCTCAATTTACAAGATGTGGAAATTAAGTGGTTGGGCCAAAGAGGATTAAAATGTCACCAATTGATACCATTGGTGAAAACCTTTATGCATTTGCCAAAACCTGACCTGTTAATAGTGCACTGTGGAGGTAATGATTTGGGCACTTTGACAGGGGTAGGTCTGGAAATGCTTTTAAAGGACACCTTTGAGCAATTAATGGCACTTTTTCCTCAAACTGCCTTGGTATATTCCAATATATGCCAAAGACAGAAATGGAGGTGGTCCAACCAATTTTGTCCACAAATTGAGAAAGCGAGGAAGCATGTAAACAAATCTGTTTCAGCTTTCATGAGAGACCATGGAATGGGCTCTCTGTACAACAATAACTTGCGTTACTACATGCAAGATATCTACAGAGGAGATGGAGTTCACTTCTCAGATGAGGGCAACAGAATTTTCATTCTGAATTTAAGACTGTGCATTGGTACCTACTTATAAGTACCTAAATGTACCATAAACCCAAAAGCTCTTCTCAGAGCTACCCTTCATCTGATCACTCGCAATTATTATTTTTTTCTAACTTTTTTCATTAATTTTCCACAAAATTCGCTCCCCGGGGCGCTACCCGGTTCGCGAACCGAAAGCTAACCTCGCGGAATTTTTAAAAAAAATGTTTTTTTCCGCACATATAAGCCTCCTCAGCCACCCTCAGAAAACCTAGAGGGTCAAGATAAGTCTACCATGACCCCTTCTACCCATTCTAAACATTATTTGCCCTCCATCTTGTATCTTAATGCGACCGAAACACAAAATGGTGGACTCCCGTGACGCTTAAGGTTCGCGAACCGGGCCGCTTCCCGGAAAGCGGTCCAAAAAAAAAGGTGGGAAAGTAATTTACAGAAAAACGACTAGAGACACTCTCACCAAATATAGATTAGCTCATACTACATAACAATCCCTTTCATTTTCACAAATTTGATTGAAATTCCATTTAGCCATTAAGCCTGTAGACCTCTCTAAGTACCGTGAGGTAAATTACTTCACAAAACACATCTGAAGTGTTGGAATTGACAACCAATGAAAATGTTACTTTCATTTTCAATTTTTTTTTCCTGACATTTGATTGGTTATGTACCTGAATATATATAAAGGAAGAAAAGGAAACACAGCCATTTTGACTACTACTTCCTGAACTACATTTCAAGAGCCTTTTCACCTCCCTGTAAATTAAATTGATAATTTGTAAGTGGCACTTTAAATTAATTTGTAAAAACGTTTTTTGATAATTATTTACTGTCCCCCTGCTATAGTTAGAGATACAGATAGACTCCTCTGTTATATTTATTGATTGACCTACACTTCTCTGCTATAATTATGAATTTACTTACTTTAACTTCACTGTTAAAAAAACAGAACTACCTGTCTGAACTTAAACCCAACAGTGCCCTAACTCTTCTAATTTAATTATTTTTTTTATTCAATTTACAGCAAAAAAATGGAAGGGGAGCAAGAAAAAACTAATGTTTCCTTCGAGATTACATCCGAAGACATTGAAACTGAAGAAAATGTGGATGAAGATTTTATGGATCAATCTTTTGACGAACAATTTATTCAAACCTTACAAGAGACAGAAACATCCATGTTTGACGAGATACCAGATGATATAATGCTGGAAGTTTTAATTAACTATGAAAATAATAAATAATTTTTTTTAAAATCAAAATAAATAAATAAATAAAAAAAAAAGAACAAAAACAACAAATAATTAACATACAGTATTAGAAAAGTCTATCATTCTTTTATCCATAAAGTTCGCTGCCCAGAACGCTTTCCGGTTCGCGAACTTGGCCCTTTTAAAACCTCCACATAAAACCTAGGGGGTCAACGAGGATCTACTATGCCCCCTTATGGTAATTTCCCCCTTTGTTTTGGCCTCCTCTTGTCTCTCGATCCTACCGAGAGACAAGATGGCGGCCGCTCTGGACTGTTTAGAATGTTGACAGACACCGGAGGGCCAATCAGCTTCGCATCGCAAAGTTCCGATACGCGAAAGGTTCGCTAACTGGATCGCTGCCCGGAGCGCTGTTACAGATATATATCTTGATTTAAACGGTAATTTCTCAAAATCCACTGAAGCACATATATTGAGACCTAGCAAAGGCACATCGGGCTAACAGTCCCTACAATTTTGCCAAGTTTCGTGAAAATCCATTCAGCCGTTCGGGCTAAAAGTGAGTCCAACCGCCCTATGGAAATTAACATGGGAAAAACACGTTTTGGGACCCCCCTTTTTTCTCGGCCCCCCCTCCACAAAACCCCCCCAAATTTTCAAGGGCTGCTCAGAAACAAAATGTGCCATTTTCCTGATGTCATGAGTGATGTCACTGACCATGTCATGAGTGATGTAATATGTGACGTTATCAGCAGTGCATTGCACGCGCAAGTTATAGTGAGTCCAACTAACTATAACGTGGTAATTGCAATGGTTTTATGCGAGTAAAATTTCCACCTAACTATAACTGGTGTGAAACCTATGGTTTTTTCAGTGAATATATATATATATATATATATATATATATATATATATATATATATATATATATATATTATATTTATATTTTTATATATATACATGTATTTATAATTTTTATTATGTTTCTAAAATGTTATAATTAAATAAAATAATTATGTATTAATATTATTAAGTAAATATATATATATATTGTTTTTTTTAAATATGTATGTTACTTTTTTTAATGTTACATTTATTATTTATCATTTAAAAAATTCTAACTATATTTCTATTTATTATATTTCATATTTAGTTAATTATATAGTTTTTAAGACATTTAAAAAAATGATATTTTATACAACAAACAATATTTTGGTTTAGATATTTTTGTTCTTACCTTTGTAAAGATAGGATGTCGATATTCTGTAGATCGATATTCTAAACTAGATAATCTTGTAGGTCGATATTTGGTCCATCGATATTCTGTCAGTGATCCAAGTTTGACATCCTTGAAACTTTTAACCCATTTACAGGAACTACTGTGATGCCGGTTCCTGGAAATGCACAACTGCTGCGCCAGCAGACGGAGTACCCACACCACGGTCGGAATAAAGTACTCTGCCATGCCAACGTCACTAAATCTGTCGTCCAAACTATAAATAAAGCCCTTAGTCTTCTTGATAAAGCCAAGAAAGAACAATTGCGTATGGTATGTAAAAAGAGACAAAATGAAATATCAGAAGTTGTGGGCTGGAACAATTGTGAGAAATGTTATATGGCAAATATGAGAGCTCATTACTGAGGGGATCTATTATGTATGTGGAAGAACTGCCTATAGTGTTTCCTCATGTTTGTCACATGGATAAACTAACTGAGATGACCATAAAATAGGGAGGAGAGAGAAGCAAAGTCATGGTCAAGTGTTAGAGCATGGGTACTCACAAACTTTATCTCAGGGGCCAAATTTACAGTGTGGTTTGTGGCCGAGGGCCGCACCGGTGGGGGAGGGGTCAGTGGGGGAGGGGGCCATGCTAGAGCAAAAAAAAAACTGTGACCATGAGGTTGAACACAGGCCCCTGCAGCGGACGCCTTCGTCCACTGAGCCACCAGACCAGGCATATTTTTTTTTCCCTCTCTCTCTCCCCTCTGTCTGTCTGTCTCCCTCCCTCTCTCTGTATCTCCCTCTCTGTATCTCCCTCCCTCTGTCTATCTCCCTCCCTTCCTCTATCTCCCTCTGCTATCTCCCTCTCCCTGTTTCCCCCTCTGTCTCCTTCCCTCTGTCTCCCTCCCTCTGTCTCCCCCCTGTGTCTCCATCTCCCTCTCTCTGTCTCCCTCCCTCTCTCTATCTCCCTCTCTCTGTCTCCCTCACAACTATCTGTCTCCCTCTCTCTCCGTCTCCCTCCCTCTCTCTATCTCCCTCTCTCTGTCTCCCTCTCAACTGTCTGTCTCCGTCTCCCTCCCTCTGTCTGTCTCTGTCTCCCTCCCTCTGTCTGTCTCTGTCTCCCTCTGTCTCTCTCCCTCTGTCTCTCCCTCCCTCTGTCTCTCCCTCCCTCTGTCTTTCCCTCCCTCTGTCTCCCTCCCTCTGTATCCCTCCCTCTCTCTGTCTGTCTCTCTCCCTCCCTCTGTCTCCCTCCCTCCCTTTGTCTCCCTCACTTCCTTTGTCTCCCTCCCTCCCTCTGTCTCCCTCCCTCCATCTGTCTTTCTCTCTCCCTCCCTCTGTCTCCCTCCCTCTCTCTATCTCCCTCCCTCTCTCTGTCTCCCTCCCTCTGTCTCTCCCTCCCTCTGTCTCTCCCTCCCTCCCTCTGTCTCCCTCCCTCTGTCTCCCTCCTTCAGTATGCACTTCGTATCCTGGGGTCTGCAGGGTGTACACTGCCTCCTGTGCCGTGTACCATTCGATGTGTCCCCTGATCTGAGCATTCATTGTGTACTCGGACCTCTGAAGCATGGGTTGTATAGCACGTGCCTCAAACACTGTTCATGGTGCTGTGTCATTACTGTGAGGCAGGCTTGTTATGAATCCCACACTGCGGCATGTATTTCATTCTCTGGACCTTGGATTCTGAATGTGCCTCTGTGTGTCATGGTCTTCGTGTGTTGTCATCTGTACATCTGGCGGCACAGTATGTGTTGGCTGTTCCATGTTCTCAGTCTGTGCTGTGTGCAATGCGATTGTGCTGCACATTGTTCACTGAATATGTACTCTGTGCTATACATTGCATGTTGTGTACTCGGCATACCTATGGATTTTCTCTATTTGCCACATAATCGAACATGTTGCATAATTTACAGGTTTCAACATAAGTTGAACATTGACAACGTCTATATGCCTGTCGAATTGACTAATTTTATTTGCAAACGTATCTAGTGTGTTGCCGAGAAACTGTGCTCTATGGGGGTCGGGCGATTCCCTTATCCTTCTTTCTCCCTCCCTGCTGTCTTCTGTCACCTCACCCGAGCGTGTGTCAGCCTGGGCTGAGACAGCTTCCAGGCACACACTTGCAGGCACTGTGTACTTCACAGGTCTTTAAAAAGACCATTTACATGTTAATGAGGCCTTGTTCTATTTCATCTCTTCGTAGGCCCCTGCAGCTCCACTGTGACTATTGCTGGAATCGCCCTGGAATCGCCCGACCCCCTTAGAGCAGAGTTTCTCGGTAACTGCCGGTGTTGGCTGACACAAAAAAAAAACACAGGTACAATGCAGCAAGGTCCGCGGGTCGCCAAGGAAGGCTTGCCGGGCCGCCACCGGCCCGCGGGCTGTACTATGAGTACCCCTGTGTTAGAGGATATATTTGGCATCATGATTCAAACAGTTGGTATAGCTTTTAATGATGTGAAGGTTAGAAGGCTTACTACATTGGTGGACAGGTTGGCTACTAGCATAACTGGTGCTTTAACAAGCATTAATAAGGAGTTGATGGCTTTTCAACATATTGTTATGCAAAACAGGATAGCTTTGGTTATATTATCAGCGAAAGAGAGTATAGAATGTTGCATGTTGGAGGTACAGCAATGATGCATGTATGTGCCTGGTAGCAGTAACCAGATTAGCAGGTATGTTGTTAACATTACTAATATCACGCCTGAGACAAAATGTCTGGAAGAATCACATGAACACTGGGAAAAAGTAGGTTCAAGGTTTGGTGAGACTGTAAAAATATTTTCAAAGGTGGTTGAATAGTTTGGTAACCTCGGAGAAGGCATACAAATCCCTATAATAATCATTTTAATTTCCTTAGTAGCGTATAGATACCTTATAGTGAAGGGAGAAGTGAACTGTGAGAAGCTGTCAGCAATGAGTGGAAGAAAAAGAATGAGAGAAGATTATGAAGTGGATAACAATCAATCTAAGGGGTTCATTAGGGGTTCATTAGGATGGCGGGCGGACTGAAGTCCACCCCCCACCCTAGCGGTGCTGCGACCGGTCACCAGTGGTGCAGCAGTCCCGCACATCCAATTAGGATGCGACCGCCACCATGGTCGTCGCATCCCGCATATTCAACATTGTGGTAGGCAGTGCTGTGAGCAGCACCCGCCACAATGTAGAAAGTACATGGCGTGCATTGGCATGCACAACGTGACGGTGCCTGCCACCTTGTGTATGCCAAGGAAGGGGGGGTACCATGGGTACCCCCCAAGTGCAGCCCCCCACCTCTCCTGGGGCCCACAAGGGGCCCCCAAAGCGATTCCCACATGCCTTTCCATGGCAGAGTTCTGCCATGGAAAGGCATAACACCGCCCACATCATAATATGGATGGCGGTGCCTGCAAGGCACCTCCACCATATTATAGGCCTTTTCCGCCCGGTAGGCAATCGTGACCATTGCCTACCGGCAGAAAAGCGGCGGACGGGCTTTCCGTCCGCCACGGAACCCCGCTTAGCTAATGTGGTGGGGGTAAAACGTTGTCGGGTGGGGTATTTTGGCGGACGGATCGCCACCGCTGGTCGGGCGGTGGCAATCCGCCCACCATGCTAATGGTCCCCCAAGTACTTTGATCAGGTGAAGGAGCTGGAAGCAGCCAGGTGCAAGAAGCTGGACTCAGAGAAAATTGTAATGTAAATAAATGTAATTCATGAAGTGATGATTTAAAAAATCATGAGAGGAAGGGTTAAAATAGTTTTTTAATAACGTATAATTGCATTAACATGATGTAATTAACACATAATGAATGAAAGATATTCTGCTGAGAAGCTATGTTTATTTTAACATTGGATGATGTAGACCTCCATTTCAAAATGGTTGTTGCTGTCTGCAGCCATCTAATATTTTTGCACGCAGTCATGTCTCTGCCTTTCCTCACTTTGCACAAGTGTGCAATAGTTATCATCTAAATAATGTTTTGAAACACAATGTCATTCTCTGTTAAAAAAATGCATGTTTTTTCAAGGTTTCACCTATTGGCTCACAATGTGATTCTCATGAGAACGTAACCTTGATTTGTAGCAATATTTGTGCTAATTTTTTAGGTGTCTCAGGAGCACCGGGAATGTAAACTTTATTATGTGCTTCTGTGGAACAACGTTGGAAAATGTGACTTTTGAAATGTTTTTTTCATTCTCTATTCTGTTTGGGTTATATGTGTGAGATCATAATGTAAATGTATTCATTCAAAGGTGCTGTTGTTTTTGCTATCATCAAAAGCACCCTTTCAGAGAGTGTGGGGTACAGGCACCCTTGATCTTTAGAAAAATAACTGACTAACTTCTTGCCATGTAATGTGCTTTCTGTATTGCCTTTAACATTTCAATAAACCTTTATGGTTTTCATTATAATATTTGTCAGTCTTTAATGTGTAGCCTAATGTGCTTTACATTTAATTCTGAAATGCTATTTAATGTTGAATCTATATTTTAACCAGGCCCAGTTGAGGGACACCAAATCCTTAGGGAATTAACACTGCTCGAGCCCCCTCGGGCATGCTTTAAATAGTTATTAAGGAAAAGGCTACATCATTGCAAAAATGAAGTAGTCTGAATGTTGCTCGTAGTGAATTTGTAGATTTTTTTCAGAAGGGAACACAATCAGGATGATATTCCCAGGCCATCTATACTACATGACATGATAGAATGCTCTGTACATGCCATCACCTGGACCTACATATATTTTGGATTGTCTTTGTTGTTGCATTACAAGCTCAAAGACCTATCCACAGGAAAAGATGCAAAGGCCAGTCAAGCGGTTTATTATAAGTAATGTAACATTTCCTAGCTATTGAGAGAGAAAGTATCCATTTTGTTAAGGACACAGAAGAGGATTATGCATTATTTTCCCCACTTTAATATTCAGCAGTCAAATATAAAAACATTTCCCAAGAAGCAAATAGGGAATTATCACATCAAACAGTTCACAAATCATGGCTCTCTTCCATCCATAAACACTGCGTCAAGTCCCTTCTTCTTCTCTTCCTTCACGTGAGGCATGGTTGTACATAATGTAGAACTTCTACTTTTGCTTCTGGTCTGTGCCTGCGTCACAGATAAGTTAAACACATAAATCTTCTCCCCTCACATTGCTTCATGAAACCTTCAAGACATCACGATCATGGTAACCTATCATACACAGAATTCCAATTTGAGCACAAAATTCACTCTTACTTACTCTAACACTAATCTCTTCCCAGATTGTAAAGATCATCCACAAATGAAATTGATTTCCTAGTGGGATAATTCTTTCCTTTGTGCCCTTAATATAATTGATACCTTATTTATTTTTTTGTAGTACATTTTACATTCTGTCAGGACTGTAGGCAAGGATTGTACATTTTTAGAGCTTACTAGCAAATAGGGAAGTCACTCCCAAAATGGGTTTAAAATAGATTTGTTTAAAAATGATGATTCAAATAATCACTCTTAGGGGTCTATTAGGATGGCGGTCTGAAAACCTCCCTGACCGCCATGGTAGTGGAAATCAAGCGTCCGCTGGTACCTCGGCAAAACCGCTGGTCCGATTAGGATCAACCGCCCAAAAAATCAGACTGCGGTGGAACGAGACCACCAAAGACCGCTCGCAGTGGGTGGAGAATGCGAAAATCTGTCTGCGGCAGTCGGATTTGCTGTGGAAACACACCACGGAAAATTGGAATATTCCCGATGTGACCCCAGTACGTTCCGTTGTTTCCAGTGATGAATGGGAGATCCGGCGGAAGGGCTGTAGCATAGCCATCGCTGCGGACTCTCTGTGAAAAAAATGGCAGCCGACTAAAAAAAACACAACAAGGCCACCAAGTGCACACAGCAAACTAGCCCTGCCCCCAAAAACACCTTACCCATACCAAAGACATCCCCCCCATGGCATATGGGGGGCGCACACACAGAGACACACACACAAGCGCACATACACGCACGCACACATACAGAGACACCCCCCCGCCGCCGCACACATACACACACACGCGCGCACACACACACAAGCGCACATTTTTACTGTCGGCAGCTCAACGGGTACGCCACATCTCCTCCTCCCCAATCGTGCCCATGATAGCGTCGTATCCCTGTTCACACTGGTCACCTGGGGCTCTGCTTCCCTTGCCCGCTCTTCTGACCGCTTCCACCATCCCTCATCCTTCCTATCCAGTACAGCAGACGGTAAAACCCCCGGTCTTTTGACCCCTTCTGCCATCCCTCATCCTTCCCATCCAGTACAGCAGTCGGTAATAACCTAACAGTAAACAGGGTCTATCTTATTTGAGGTGAAGCAGACGCAACTAAAGACTTCTCTTAGACTTGTTCTCAAAGATGGACGGCACCTACTGACTGTAAGAGGTTGGCTCGGGCAGAGGCACATGCGGCCTCCACAACCAATCAACACTTTTGGAATTCTTTATAGCGCGCTAGGATTGGCTGGGGTGCCTCCCAATACTCCAATCGTAGATCAACTAACACGTTACCAGTACTTTCCACTCGTAGATGACGCCCAGTATATGTTCAGCCGTAGTATTGGTTATTATGCGACCCGGAAGTGTTAAAAATTATGGACCAATAACGTCTGTTTGAAGATTAGCTATGGACGCCGGACATGAAGCTAAACTTGCGGAGGGATCCTGTAAGTATTTGACAGGTGGCCACTGCAGGCTCAAGACATGGTGGTTAATATAACCAGGTGTGTGTCGCGGTGTGAGATGGCAGGTATGTTGATGTCAGAGATACAGGTTAGGGGAGTTGGGTCAGATGGTTGAATGGTGCAGTGCTTGTTGTGGTCGGGGAATGAAGGAAGGGGCAGTGATTGGTTGGCAGCTGGGGGTAAATCTTCTATGGTTTCTAGTCGAAAAGTAGGTTGTAGATGACCAGAGACCAGTGGAAACGGATGACGGTAGGTGGCTTGGCCATCTGCATCGTACTAACGCAATTCTTTGTCTGCATAAAGTAAATTTGATAAAATACATTAAATTAAAGTGAATTATTTTCTGAAGCATTTACCAGTAAGGAACTTGAAGTTCTGGTTTAAAACGTATTCTACTTTTTTTCTGTATTTCTTAATTATTCAACACCTTTCCTCGTTTAGAAATTTCCTCCATAGAACCGCGTTCTAATGTTTTAACTCATTTTAACAACTGCATTTTGAAATTCCATGTCTTCATAGCTTTTACGGTGGGGACGATTTCTCGATTGAGACCTCCAAATTCTACACTGTAGTTCATTTACCTTCAAATTTGACAACTGTGAGCCCGTGCCTGAGGTGCATCATCAGAGCTGTGTGAATAATAACTGCGTCAGCCCCGTGCGTGAGGTGCAACATCAGAGCTGTGCGAATAATAACAGCTGTGAGCCCGTGCCTGAGGTGCATCCTCAGAGCTGTGTGAATAATAACAGCTGTGAGCCCGTGCCTGAGGTGCATCATCAGAGCTGTGTGAATAATAACTGCGTCATCCCTGTGCGTGAGGTGCATCATCAGAGCTGTGCGAATAATAACAGCTGTGAGCCCGTGCCTGAGGTGCATCATCAGAGCTGTGTGAATAATAACAGCTGTGAGCCCGTGCCTGAGGTGCATCATCAGAGCTGTGTGAATAATAACTGCGTCAGCCCCATGCGTGAGGTGCATAATCAGAGCTGTGTGAATAATAACAGCTGTGAGCCCGTGCCTGAGGTGCATCATCAGAGCTGTGTGAATAATGACTGCCAGCCCCATGCCTGCGGTGCATAATCAGAGCTGTGTGAATAATAACAGCTGTGAGCCCGTGCCTGAGGTGCATCATCAGACCTGTGTGAATAATAACAGCTGTGAGCCCATGCCTGAGGTGCATCATCAGAGCTGTGTGAATAATAACTGTGTCAGTCCCGTGCGTGAGGTGCATCATCAGAGCTGTGTGAATAATAACAGCTGTGAGCCCGTGCCTGAGGTGCATCATCAGAGCTGTGTGAATAATGACTGTGTCACCCCAGGGCGTGAAGTGCATCATCAGAGCAGTGTGAATAATAACAGCTGTGAGCCCGTGCGTGAGGTGCAGCATCAGAGCTGTGTGAATAATAACAGCTGTGAGCCTCGTGCCTGAGGTGCATCATCAGAGCTGTGTGAATAATAACTGTGTCAGCCCCGTGCCTGAGGTGCATCATCAGAGCTGTGTGAATAATAACAGCTGTGAGCCCCGTGCTGAGGTGCATCATCAGAGCTGTGTGAATAATAACTGCGTCAGCCCAGTGCCTGAGGTGCATCATAAGAGCTGTGTGAATAATAACAGCTGTGAGCCCCGTGCCTGAGGTGCATCATCACAGCTGTGTGAATAATAACTGTCGGCAGCCCCGTGCTGAGGTGCCTCATCAGAGCTGTGTGAATAATAACTGCGTCAGCCCAGGGCTGAGGTGCATCATTAGAGCTGTGTGAATACTAACTACGTCAGCCCAGTGCGTGAGGTGCATAATCAGAGCTGTGTGAATAATAACTGCGTCAGCCCCGTGCATGAGGTGCATCTTCAGAGCTGTGTGAATAATAACAGCTGTGAGCAACATCATACTCTTGCACACACTCTCACTGCTCACCAATTCAAAGTTTGCTAAAAAAGTTATGTAACGCATTGTCATACACAATGCCAATAACTCAAACTTTAATGCTGCGAGACCTATTGCATTGTAAATGCTTGTTGTTAGAACCGGCTGTCTCTAGTTGGCAGAGGTATACACTTCTGACAAATAGGGACACACCTTTTCTAGTCAGGGCAAGGGGATCACACCCTTTGATAACCCCTGCTCACCCCCTTGGTAGCTTGGCAGAGCAGACAGGCTTATCTCAGAGGCTGTGTGTTAAGCATTCATGACCACATACAGTAAGAAAGTGAATACACTACAAATGGACACGACACAGTAGTATTATAAAAATAAGTATTTTTATATAAGGCTTAGCACAAGACCAAATAACGACAAAAATATACCACAATCTTAATAAATACTCTTGGAAGGAAAAATAATAGTTCAAGTGTAGTTTCTTCTTAGCACA
This sequence comes from Lissotriton vulgaris, assembly GCF_964263255.1. Taxonomy (NCBI): domain Eukaryota; kingdom Metazoa; phylum Chordata; class Amphibia; order Caudata; family Salamandridae; genus Lissotriton; species Lissotriton vulgaris. The sequence goes on from NW_028252534.1 coordinate 191,463, forward strand.
AAGTCTTTAGTATCAAAAGCAACTCTTCTTCTTTAGAACACAGTTCTTGGCAACAATGTAACCCACACGGGAGTCACACGACGTCGAGGCAAAGTTAATCCAAAGGTTCGGCGTCGACCGCGAGGAGCGCTACTTCGAGCCCGGAGTCACACGGACCCCCAACAACACAGTACCTTAGGAAAATGAAGCACACGATGATCAGCGGCGTTGAGCAATCCGGCGTCGCGTCGTCGGTGTCGATCAGGCCTCAGTAGTCGTCGATGTTGATGATGCTGTTGCAAGAGTGAGCAGCGCTCACGGCGTCGAAAGGGCACGAAGTCGATGAGATCAGCAGCGGTGCAGACACGAGGTCCCTTGGAGCTGGAGCCGAACTCACTACTCACTGGCGTTGCTGCTGGCGTCGATCAGGCCCGGCGGCCGGCGGCCGGCGGCGAGGAAGCGGTACACTGGAGCCGTTACTCATGATGTCGAGCTGGATTCGGCGACGTCCGTCGGCGTCGAGATTGCTGGTTTCTTTCAGAGGTGCTGGATTCTCAAGTTCCAGCGATAAGCACTTTTTAGCAGATGAAGTCCTTTAGCCCTGTGACTTCAACAGGAGGCTGGCACTCTTCCAGCCCTTGGAGATTTTCTTAGCACAGCTTGAGAGTACACACACAGTTCCTCTCTCCTGGTTCCTTGACAAAAATAAAGAAGCAATGCAGGATTCCCCCCAGCAAACAGCACACTGGCAGAAGGGGTAGGCAAGTCCTTGGATCAGCAGGCTTCTTGTCATTGGTTCAGGTTTCCTTGTCAGAAATGATCTAAATTCTTGGTTCAGGGGTCTTCTCTTATACCCCTTTTTGGCTTTGATCCCTTTGTCCATGCAGGGGAATTTCCCAACATCCTGGGTCTGTTGTGGGTGTAGCCAGGCAGAGGCACCTGGCCTATTCACTGAGCAGGGCTGGGTCCTCAGACGCCCAGCAGGAGGTGGAGCCAGCATTGTCACTGGCAGGAGCAGAGCTATCGGCCTCCTGGTAGGAGGTGGGGCTAGGATCGTCCATGGCAGGCACAGAGCCATCAGTGGCCTGGCAGGAGGTGGAGCCAGCATTGTATCAGGCAGGGCAGGCTATCAGCAACTACTCTCCCCCTACTCTCAACGCAAATGTTCCACTCATCCCACACTGACTCACTCAGACCTCTGGAGCCACCCAGCTCCTGTCACACACACACCAAACCAGCAGAAACCAGAAATAGTTAGACAAGAAAATAGCCACTTTCTAAAAGTGCCATTTTCAAACCCAGAGTCCAAAAACCATCCACACAAACGGATGCGTAATCAAACCCCGAGTTCAGGGATACCAAACTCGACATTGCACCATGCTCCCCGAGCCAGCTAGGATTATAGCATTAATAATCCCGGCAGCCCATTCTAACTAATGGAGAGCAGGTTACCTCGCAATAGTGAAAAACGAATATGGCTGTAATTCACTATTAGGACATGCCAACTTGGTCAGGCTTGTCCTACCTTATACTTACAATGCACCCTGCCCGTGGTCCTACCATAGGGGTGACTAACATGAAGTTAAGGGAAGGTTTAGGGACTGGCAAGTAGGTGTACTTGCGCAGTCAGTGTGACAGTACTAGACTGCACGTAGGTCTAGCAATGGCAGACCCTCAGACATACTTTTACTAGGCCTCTCTTGTGGGTGGCACAGCATGTGCTGCAAGCCCACGAGCAGCATTTGTATTTACAAGCCCTGGCACTCCTGGTGCGCTAGACTAGGGACTGATAGTAAACCAAATAAGCCAAACATGGAATTCAATGAATACAGCAATTTAACCCCTTAAGTGCTGCGTCGGGGCATTGGCCGACGGCAGCACTACCTCCCCAGTGCTGCGCACGTCCATTGGACGTTCATTCAGCACTAGTTCGAATGGACAGCACAGCACTGGGGAGGGAATTGCGCCGCAGCTAAGGTGTTAACATAGGGAGCACTTGCACTGTGGCACTGATCAGCAGTGGCACAGTGCCCAAAGCATCATACCAGCAAAAACATCGTAAAACAGTGGAGGCAAACAGAAAAAATGGAGGAGAGACTCAAGCCAATGATGCCAGGTCTAACACTTGTTAATTATAACATCTGAAATATACTTTTTGTATGGCTAACTCTTGAAATTTGGCTAGATTTCAGACTTTTTGAGGATATTTAAAAGTACCCGAACCGACCTCTTTCAACGTTGTTAGATTAATGTCAGTGCTGCATTCTTACTCCTGCAGTTTGCCACAGATTGCATATGTTTTGTAAATATGAGAGCATTAACATATTTGGCTATTTTAATTATATTTTTGGCTGGTCCCATCTGTTTTCTACTGTAGTGTAGTTCCTATTTTCCCAATAGGCCCTGCGCATTGGAATAACATAAACAGTAGTATCGACGTAGAAGTGCGGATCTTCCAGGCCTCTACTGACTATGCTAAACTTAATTGGGTTTGTTACCAACTAGCTCAGGGGTCACTGGAAACTTTCTTCTCTGAATAGAAAGTGATCAGCTTCCCTGGTACAGACAAGAAGGGATTAAGTTTTCCAACAACTGTGCAACATGACAACTTTGCTCCTCAGATAAGAGTCAATCTCTAGAGTCGTGTGAACAATAGACAGTTATTTTACTCAGTCAGTGGTTGTGCAGATTACTTTCACAATATGTAGAGAATAGAGAGGCGGGCGTTTTCAATAAAGGGTAACATTTATTGAACAGTCTTTCTTCTCGTACAAGAGAAATGAATTGCCACAATTGCAAGACTTGTTATTATAAAAAGTACGTACAGTAAGATGAGTATTGCGAAATAATACTGTAAAAGCATTGATATGGTTTCTTAGCCATACAATGGTTTAAAATGAATAAAACATATATACATTCATATATACATTAGGCTAAAATACTCAACTGGTGCTTCTAACTACGCCTACCCCAGTGTACCTGACCTAAGCCTAATACTTGGAAGGGGAGTAAGTAAGTAGCTTTAAGTTAAGTTGGTTTTGCCAAGGTTTGCTTCAAGAATTCTCTCTAAGGGTTTAGTCAACACCATACCTCTGGAATAGAATGATGGCGGTCTGGTAAATCCTTCAGGGACTCGATATCCCAGTCACCCGCAAGGGTAGGCTGGAAACGCCAGGGCTGGATTTCTCTGCAGGAGAAAAGACAGCGTCTCTCTCAGCGCGTCGAGGAGGAGGAGGGGCAGCGTCCGCGGGCAGCTTGCATCTGCTGGGCTCTTGCAGGGGGACAGCTGTTCAGCTCCTAAGTTCACCACACCATCGTTCGCTCGTTAGCAGCGATAGCAGTAGCGATAGCAGATATGGTATCATCAGCATAACAGCAGCAACTTCAGCGAAAACAGCAGCGTTTGCTTAAGGCAACGTTGGTAATATTTATACCTGAAAGGTGCCTTGTTTGACGTAAGTTTTTGGACATAAGACGTCAATAAAGATGTCACTAGGAAGTGATCGTCTATCAGTGCTCATTAGAGTTCTATTACTAATCAAAACATAGCAAGCGGGGCTTTCCCAGGTTGCTGAGTTTTTATCTTGTTGAAGAACTCGGAGTGTTAATCTAGGAATCTTAGATAGTAACTTCTGCTATGTCATTGCACTAATTGGCTGCAAAGGAAGTGGCATAGGAAGCGATTCTGAAATGTGGCTCTGTTTGTGTGAGGCCAGAGACGAGTTTCTGAATATTGCATTTGATCGGTTATGCCAATATAGGGAATAAATGGATTTATAGCCGTATAGGGGCATAAGGTCACAGTATCGATCAGGGTCCTAGATTAGAACGCTACACCCACTCCACGAATTCATGTCCATCAAATTACTAAAACTAGAGCAATAAGATGCATGTGTAACATTGCCCACCCCAAAATACATATATGCATTTGAAATAGGCGTATTTCTAATACGTGAAAATGTAGGTACTGTACGTTTTTGAAGCATAGAAATCATTCAAAAATTATAGCATATGAAATCAATGAACGATTTTGCAAAAAGAATTACACATGAAATATCTCTGAATACAGAAAGGAAGGGCGAGATAATTTCATCACATATAAATACATTGCGGTAAAATGTGCTAGAGGCTGGTGTAAAATTATTATGTCTCTAGATGTATTTAAAAATAGAAGTAGAAGCTTCTGTTCTCTATGAATAGTTCTACTTTAAGCAAAGAATTTTCGTGCCAGAAAAAAGGTGAATATTAAAAAGTGTTCAATTCAAAAGAATTTTTGCTTGAACGGGGAAAATAGAGTTCCAACGCTTTTAGCAGTTTTTGTTGTTCAAAACTGAAGGCCGAATTCAGAGTTCATGGGAACGCTGTGTGTCGGAATGCTTCTCTAACGTTATTGTTTCTGTTCGGGTGAGAACATCATATCAGACAGGCTCTCAAAGAATTGGTCTACAAAATCAGGTGACAGTTCGACCAAATTCGATAGTGCTGTAACTTGGCAGGTGTGAGAATGATTGCTGTCATCAAAGGCTGGATCAGCAATGCTCACAGAAGGTCGTACCTGGGTGATGTTGCTTTTGTCACTCGCTCCACTGTTACCACCTAGTCGTAGTACAGGAGTCTCAATGAATGCCGTCATCAGGATTGGTAGCCGCTGGGGACAACACAATGCGTGAGCCGTTATCGGACTTAGCAAAGTGTCGATATCCATTGGTACTGCTGATGGAAGTGAAAGACAGGTGTCCAACACGCACTCATCTCCGCATAGCATACATCGAAGTACAGGTAAGATGCAGTTTTGCCATATAGGTCTGAATGAAAGGAACCAGGTCATGTTTAGATCTCTCAGCCTGGCCAATCCAAGGACTCTAGTTATTCTGTCCCGGTAGCAAATTGCTAGGATTGTTTCTTCCATTCCCATAGGAGTCATGTCTAAGCTGTGGCTTGCCATATCGGAGCAGGAGGGTCAAAAATAAAATGCCTGCTACAAGTCCCAAAAATAGGGGTATGCCGCCAAAAACAGTGTGGACAAAATTTGGAACGATTCCCAGAATTGCTTTGAATGGTGTTAGCAGTCCCGTAAAAATCGTCTTAAATGTGCCTGGGATGCCTGTGGCACTAGACATGTTAAGGAGTTGGCTCAACATTTCTACGAAATGCACGGGGCAATTTGTTGATAAAAGGTCATGAACCTCCGTAGCTGTCCTTGCAACTAGGAGATCATATGTCTCTTTTGATGATGTGATGGGCACTGTTGTCTGCAAAAGCACAGACTTCATTTTGCTTAAAGTATCAATTCGTATAGAAGAGAAATGCAGACGAGGCCAGATGGGAGTCTCTATGTCTCCAGGCCCGCTCGGGAACAATGCTTGCATACAGCATTTGACCATGGAAGTTACGCTTACGAGATACGCTTTCCCTGGCAAAATGTAACTCCCATTCGCGAGTTGCATAAAGAAAGGCTCTATCTGCGTTGCAGGTGTGACAAGCTGGTGGCATGAAAGGTTGTTAGAATTACCTTCACAGGCTCCATGTAAATTAATACCCTGGCACAAAAGTATACCGCTTAGTGAACGTTTACAGTTTTCACCACTAAGAAATAAATTTTTGTCGCTGTCACTATAGCATGAATGCGTGTATGGTAATTTCCATGCTGACTTAACATATCCTTTACCCAATCGTTCATACTGGCCAGTAGGAATGTATTCAAGGCACTTTTTAAATCGGAAACTTGTTATCGGAATAGTGATAATTCCGTGTATTATCCATTCAATGACAGGACTTTCTGACATTGTCAATGGTAATCTCTCAAGTTTTTCGATGCTCAGGATTGTATAGTCTGCTCCTTTCTGTGCCAAGCTGATTTGTTTATCAGTAAGGTTAAAAATGGAAAACAATGACGTTGTGTTGATTAAACGCCAAGGCACATAGCCTGAACGAAGATTTTGCAGCGTCCAGCCTAATTGTACAATAGAACGTAATTGTGACTGGCCATGCTGTAACATTAGCAAGTCTCTGTCTATTATATCAAAGGCAGAGGATACAATATTGTCCAACGAATATATTCTGGAGGACAGAGTCATTAACCCATTGTCCACTACAGAAAGTGATTTTTCCAAATTAATACGATCAATTTCGCGTATTTTTTCAGCTGTTTCAATTTGTGTGACTTTCCAAGCCTCGTTGTATGCAGCATAGATGCTGGCCGCTATGAAACGCTTTTGACGCTGTTTTTGGGTCCCATGATAAAATCGCGCAAATCAGCACCATCTTTAAGTAAAGATAAGTGTTGCTTAATTTCAGCCAGTGTGGATGATCCTAGCCATTCGAGGCAGCTTTTCCCTACACTGTATGTTGTTACTATCCCTGGGTGTTGTCTCTGGGAATATCTAGGGTCTTGTCTGGTCATTTTTAACCCCTGTGTTTTGTTCAGGAATCTATCTTGACAGTTGTTTGTGTCAGTAGGCCAGATTAACCACTTTTTCCAATCAGGATGTGTTCTGTTAAAATGTAAAATTTTAGTTACGTCTATCTCAATATCTGTTGTTGCATTTTCAGGTATTGGCTTCGGAATAGACGGTTTGTTTAGGTCTTTGATCTTAGCTAGGCCAAGACAGGATGTTTGATGAATTGTGTCATTTAAAAACATCATTTGTTCTGGTATCATGCAGGTTCTGAATAATGCTTCTAGGCCTTGTACCTGCCAATCTTTCGTACCCCAAATGGTTTTTGTTTCAATGTTATTTTTCCAATAATCAAAACCAAATGTCATCACTTTTTCATAAAATGCTTCTGAATATATTAATTTAGTGTTTGTCAGCATTGTTTTCATTCTTGTTTTATCTAACAGTTTGTAATAAAACGTTTCTGCATCACTGGTGTTAAACCCTGAGAAGTACTTGAATTTCTCAAAGAATGTTTTAGAACTGCTTTTAGGTGGTGTAGCACAATGTTCCCATTGATTATACTTAAAAACATTTCTAGGCTGTGCAGATTTATGCAAATAATGATCGCCATCATGTGTAAAACATAACATCTGTTCATAACTAGACGAGCCTTGTAAATAATCATGTTCTGTGAATCTAGCTGAGATTACTAAATCAGACATCATATTATTAATACTATCAAAGTCCCAATCATCAGAGAATGTACTAGGTTTTACAAAGTCACTTAAGGAAACCTTCAGTTGATGAGGATACTTCAGGATCTCGACCGGACCATAGATCTCATAGTCAGTTTTCTCCCATACTACCCCACCGGGTATTGGAAAGGCTGTGACATTTACTGTTGACAGTTCTCTTTTCTTCACGTGGGATGATCTGTGTGGTTTGAGGACTAAGTTGATGTTCTGACTTGCTGTGTCCATTGTACTATATTTTCCCTCAATGAATTTTCCCAAACAAAGTACCATGATGAGCCAAAGCAGGATGAAAAATACACCTAGACCGAACCAGAACATTAACCAAGGGGAAATTAGGTAGATTTCCTTTAGTTGATGAAAGAGTTCCGTTGCTTTTTCTTTAAATGTCTTTTTTGTTTCTGGCATCACTTCGGGGTTGCTTTGATCCTCGGAAAAGTTGTCGAAGTCGATGAAATAACCAGAGGCAGTTCTGTCAATTGTTGGGATTGTTCTTTCAATCTTTCTTTCGGTAGCACTTTCTGATGCCGCATTATTGTAGACTGGTGTTTCTTGACGAACTGTTTCAATCTGTGTCTCAAGAGGCACGAGTTCCATGGCATTCTTGCATAGTCCTTCTCTGTGCACTGCAGGCTGATCGAATGTGATTAGTCTTTCAGTTTGAACCTCTTGGATTGTTGCAAGTTTGGGTATTCTGTTGTTTCTCGGGAGTCCACTGGGCCTACTGTTGATTATAGGCCACATGCTTGTGGTTTTTCCAGGTCGATTGATACAACTCTGTTCTCCTTTTTACCAGCAAGGGGCGGTAGTACTACTGATCTTGTTCCGGTGGCTGCCAAGACAGGTACTGCTTTTCTGTAAGAAGGCCCAAATTCCTTCTTCACCACTATTTTTTCTCTGACTAGATCCCCAATCTTTGGAATCCAGACAGGCCTTGCTGGGGCTGTTGCTTGTGGTGCCTCGTCAGTGGTAGCTGGCTGTTGCTTTAACTTTATGTTGCTTAAGGATTTTCTTGTTTCATTCAAGTCCTGTAAAACAGCCAAACGATCTTTGATGTCAAAGTCTGTTTTCTTATCTTGTACCATTGATACTTGACTATCTAAGTCCTGAACTCTCATTCTAGTTCCGAATAATAGTTCATATTGGCTGAAACCTTTTAGAGAATTTCTTGGCAAATTATTAAGACTGATTTGGACACTTATTAGATGTTTGACCCACCCAGCGCCTGAACCTAATACCTTCGCTGTTATAGATCGCTTTATGTCCCGGTTTTTTCTTTCTACCACACTATTCCCTTCGGGGTGTGACGGACAAGAATACCGCAACCCAACTCCCATGCTGGCCATGGCCTCCTTATAAGCTCGAGAGCTGAAAGCAGGACCCTGGTCAGAATGGAACATGGCAATTGCGTATGTGCCGATAAAGACTCGCAGATCTTTTATAACCGTTCTGGCGTCAGCCGAGCGCTGGAGGCCCCATTTTTTAAGTGTGTTTAGCCTTAATGATGTACAATGGGACGCGTTTCTCTTTTTTGATAGCGCGGATAGATTGCCTAATGCTTTCTATTAGGGCTTCTGATACTATACTGGCCGGTTCTTCACTGCAATCTCTGTTGCAGTCTTCACAGTTTTTTGCAAACTCATGAATGCCTTCACTCATTTCCGGCCACCAGTACTCTGATTCTAATTCTCTCAGAGAGTCCCTGATTGTTTGGTGTCTCAGACCCAACCCCATATGTGCTTCCTGTAATAGGAAGCCCCTCCGGTCCCTGTTTGGATTTACCCTATCCCCCACTCCAGGGATTTCGAGCAAAAGGAACGGAGTTTGCATCGTTTACGTATGCATAATTGAGTGGGTACTTCACGGGTAGTGCTGCACAGTCGCCTTTTATGGTTGTTTTTACTGCCAGCATGGTTTCCCCGTCTATGTATTTTTCTGCACGCTTTTTTGTGGCTACGGAAGCCGGTTTAGTTGCTTCCGCTGTGGCTGTATTAGCCAATGAATTCCCTGCAACGTGAACGCCATCACGTTGAAGACTCTGTGCGTGTATCACGTGAGTCTTTTGTAGTTCTTTCTGAAAAAGAGCTACCTGTTTCCAGAGCAATTTATGCTTTATTGTGGCACCTGTGTCATCTTTGTAATCGTTTTCAATCCAGCTCTGCAGTTTATTATTGTAAGAGTTGACCCAAAAATGAGAATCGCACACGATTAGTGTCGGGAATTCAAGTTCTGCATTTTCAAGCGCCATCTTTAAAGATCTGATTTCAGCCCCCAGAGCCGAACAGTTTCTTACTGATTCAGTTTTTGTTATTTTCGGTCTGAAATTACCGCACAGCCAACGACCTTTAACAATCGCACAGGCTGCATCGTAGGATTTGCTCTCTACGTTGAAATGCTGTACAAATCTATCTGTATAGATTATACAGGCGTACTGTGGGAGAGGCAGAAGTTCGATTGGCAGAGGATATTCTTCTTCATATTCTAAATCATTCAGTTCTTCGAATTGCGGGGCGAAATAGTATTTCACATCTTCCGCGCCTAGAGAATCTATACACTGTATCCATTTCGGATCCAGTGACACTGTAGGCAGGTTTACTGGGCTGAATAGCGCCTCGCAGGCGGATTCCGCTGTGAGGATATTAATTATTTTGCCGTGTGCTAGTTCTCGTTCATTGGCTAATGCAATTTGCACTGCTTTCACAGTATTTTCTGTGTGACTGAATGTTTTTTCTGCTTGTGTGTACAAGTGAGATTTAATTGAAATTGGTACCTTTTCTCCCTCATTAGAGGTCAGGTACGTGAATCCGCATCTTCCTGGGATGACTCGGATTACAAGATCGCGTGTGTTGTCACGTGTATCTAATTTTGTTTTTGCTAACATGTCTGTTTGCAGTGATCTCAAAATTTCTGTGTGTTTTTGAGTCCAGGTGATTTGTTTAAAATCTGGTTTTATCAGTTCGTAAAGAGGTTTAACCCTCTCTGCGTAATTTAGAATGTAAGTTCAGAAAACCTAGTATGGATTGTAAATTCTTCAGCATTTTTGGAGCTTGGAGTACAACGCACTTCTCTAAGAAGTTGTCCGCTAGGCTTTTTTCCTTCACTTGATAATTCGTATCCTAAAAATAATACTGTCAGATGGGCAATTCGAGACTTTTTAAAGTTGAATTTGTAACCCTCTGCTCCGAACCCAAGTATAATGGTGTTCACTCTTTTCAAGTGAGTATCCAAGTCGTCGTCTGTGAGATAGATATCATCTACGTAAGATAATGCCTCATCATCATATATTTGTAGTAACTCTGTTACTCTAGCTGAGAATAGTCCTGGGCTGTTCTTGAACCCCTGTGGGAGCCTACAGAAATTTTTCTGAGACCCCATTACGGAGAAAGCGGTCAAGTACCTGATTTCTGGTGCAATGTTTTGACAAAAGAATCCATTAGATATGTCTAATGTCGTTTTATATTTTTTCCTAACTATGTTGTTCATTAGTGCAGCACTATGCGAGTTTTGTACTGCAAAAGTTTTGCAACATGCATTAAGGTGTCTGTAGTCCAAACTAGACAATATGAATTGTCTGGTTTGGAGACAGGAAACAAAGGATTGTTCATTTGAGAGGTGCATGTTTCAATCACCCCCTGGTATTCAAGTTGATCTAAGATCTCCCTGACTTTTTTTAGCTTCTTGCTTAATGGGATACTGCCTTTGGGCAGTTGGTTCACTTTTTAACTGGATTTTGTGAGGAGGTGAGTCCTCATCCCATCCTACATGATTTTTATATAATGCCGGTGCCTGGGCTACTGCCCATTTCCTTGCATAAGTATATTTTTTGTGAATCGGAATGTGATTCGAGAGGGCAGGCATAATCATTTCTTCGCAACGAGGGCACTCCCTGACAAACTCTGAGGGCCAATCTTTTTCAGCTAACAGAATATCATAGCCTTTTGAGAGTTTATCCCAAAATAGACCCTTTATTTTCCTAGTCTTATCACCCTCTATACGCAATGTTATTTCGTATATCTTATGGGGCTCGCTAAGTCTGGTGTCGGCAGTTTCAACCTGAATGTATTCATTCGTGTCCACTGTCTCCAGATGACTCATCAAGATCTTGCGGGCTATACTGATTTCTGCTGCACTGTCTAACATTGTCTGTGCCCACTCCCCGTTTTTCAACGGTGTCCTCAGTATTCTCGGCATGGTTGATTACTCTAATACTGGCTACCTTCTTTTTTGGAAATTGAGATTTTTTACTCTGAGCAGGTTCCTTGTCTTTGGACTTGGTGTGCTCTCCTGGGTCTGACCGTCCTCTTCTTTCCGATTTCTGTGAAAAAGATCGAGAGGGACGTGTATCAATACTTTGATATCTATCAGGTTTTTTCAAATTATCCCTATTTCTAAGGTTATATCTTTTCTCAGAGGGCTCCCTCTGGGGAGACTGGTGTTCTCGAGTCGGAGTTCTTTCCCTCCGTCGAGGAGACCTTCCTCTGGACTGCTGGAAAACTTTTTCCTTGGGAGTGGATTGTTTATTTCCATCCCAGCTCTTTTTAGGAGTGTTTAAATTATTTTTAATAAATAATTTTTCACGATTTTCGAGCAGTTGGGGCTTTACTGGTTTTCCACCCAAGCTGTCTCTACCTAATTCTTCATAGCATTTTTCTATGATTCTGGCAAGCTCAATTGGCTGATCTATTATATCTGTTTCCTTCAACTTCTGGCGGATCGCCACAGATGCTGCTTCTCCTTTTATGTTGGCTAATAATATAGCCGAGACCTGCTTCAAGTTTTTCAGTAATTTCATACCAAGAGTTAAAGCAGGTTCTGGACCGTATTCATTTTGAATCTGTCTTAGTACATCTGGTATTACCGCCATAGACGGAACACCATGTGTTTTTGTGTAAATGGAAGCAAAGACTGTACCCCAAGTGTCACAGTCCTCCACGTGTGGTGCGATTCCCATAGGAAGGCAGATGGTCAAGATTCTGTGTTTCTCGATAGGGGTAGTATCCGGAAATACTGCCTCTATTTGAGTGATTTTTTGCGCTAACCAGAACGGAATTTGTTCCCGTTTTATGGGTGTTTTACCAAGACATGACTGTATGTTCTGTGGTGTAATTTTATTAGTGTTCCCCTGATGAGGGGTCAGCTGTGGTATATTAACAGCTGGTTGGACTGTTGCAGTCCGCATTACATATGGGACTAATTGCCTATGTATTTTAATTAATGTTTTTAGCTGTACTAACAGCTCTTCCTTTGACATTTTTGCAATGTCCGGATGTGGTGTGTAGCTGGCTAGAACCGGCCACGTTGCTCCTGGTGTACCTAGTGGACTGAGCCTGGTAATATGATCATTATGTTTTAGGGCGCCTTTAAACCAAAGTAAATGTTCTTGGTATTTTGGTGGGATTTCAGTCTCCTCGAAAGGAGCGTACTGTTCCTGTGGTTTCTCTATTTTGTAATAGTGAAACTCTTTTGTTCTAGCGTTTGCCGCTGGAAAGTTTATCCATGAATAGAATACCTCTGTCTGCCGATATTCGTGTGCCTCTATCACGAAGACGACTGTGCCACCATGTGTGGTCAGTCCATTTTCTATAAGTTTTAAAGTTATATATTTTCTTAAATGTGCCGGGATGATTATTGCACCCGGTTCAATAGTCCCGTCGGGACCCTGCTGGGTCGCATCTGCTGCGGCCCCAGTGGTTCCGTTTTCTCCTGGCATTGTATAAATGCAAGGTTTGCAGAGCAGGTCTCCAAGGAGACAAATATTAGGTGCACAATATTTTGGAACACTGTATCCTTCAACGTTGAATAAACCAGAGCTTTACATAGGAATCTCTTCCTACTGAGTTCGGGCGGATTTTAACCTTTCACCCACTCCAGACGTCTATTGGAGTATTTACGGGAGAAAGGGGTCTGTGTGAAAAATGCACGACTGAGTTACTCTAACGTCTTGCGTTAGTTTATCGCCTTACCAAACGTTGGGCGCCATGTAGTGTAGTTCCTATTTTCCCAATAGGCCCTGCGCATTGGAATAACATAAACAGTAGTATCGACGTAGAAGTGCGGATCTTCCAGGCCTCTACTGACCATGCTAAACTTAATTGGGTTTGTTACCAACTAGCTCAGAGGTCACTGGAAACTTTCTTCTCTGAATAGGAAGTGATCAGCTTCCCTGGTACAGACAAGAAGGGATTTAGTTTTCCAACAACCGTGCAACATGACAACTTTGCTCCTCAGATAAGAGTCAATCTCTAGAGTCGTGTGAACAATAGACAGTTATTTTACTCAGTCAGTGGTTGTGCAGATTACTTTCACAATATGTAGAGAATAGAGAGACGGGCGTTTTCAATAAAGGGTAACATTTATTGAACAGTCTTTCTTCTCGTACAAGAGAAATGAATTGCCACAATTGCAAGACTTGTTATTATAAAAAGTACGTACAGTAAGATGAGTATTGCGAAATAATACTGTAAAAGCATTGATATGGTTTCTTAGCCATACAATGGTTTAAAATGAATAAAACATATATACATTCATATATACATTAGGCTAAAATACTCAACTGGTGCTTCTAACTACGCCTACCCCAGTGTACCTGACCTAAGCCTAATAATTGGGAGGGGAGTAAGTAAGTAGCTTTAAGTTAAGTTGGTTTTGCCAAGGTTTGCTTCAAGAATTCTCTCTAAGGGTTTAGTCAACACCATACCTCTGGAATAGAATGATGGAGGTCTGGTATCTCCTTCAGGGACTCGATATCCCAGTCACCCGCAAGGGTAGGCTGGAAACGCCGGGGCTGGATTTCTCTGCAGGAGAAAAGACAGCGTCTCTCTCAGCGCGTCGAGGAGGAGGAGGGGCAGCGTCCGCGGGCAGCTTGCATCTGCTGGGCTCTTGCAGGGGGACGGCTGTTCAGCTCCTAAGTTCACCACACCATCGTTCGCTCGTTAGCAGCAATAGCAGTAGCGATAGCAGCTATGGTATCATCAGCATAACAGCAGCAACTTCAGCGAAAACAGCAGCGTTTGCTTTAGGCAACGTTCGTAATATTTATACCTGAAAGGTGCCTTGTTTGACATAAGTTTTTGGACATAAGACGTCAATAAAGATGTCACTAGGAAGTGATCATCTATCAGTGCTCATTAGAGTTCTATTACTAATCAAAACATAGCAAGCGGGGCTTTCCCAGGTTGCTGAGTTTTTATCTTGTTGAAGAACTCGGAGTGTTAATCTAGGAATCTTAGATAGTAACTTCTGCTATGTCATTGCACTAATTGGCTGCAAAGGAAGTGGCATAGGAAGCGATTCTGAAATGTGGCTCTGTTCGTGTGAGGCCAGAGACGAGTTTCTGAATATTGCATTTGATCGGTTATGCCCATATAGGGAATAAATGGATTTATAGCCGTATAGGGGCATAAGGTCACAGTATCGATCAGGATCCTAGATTAGAACGCTACACTACCCTGCGAACACATTTACTCCTGCAGTGTTGTGTGAAGTACATTTAGAAGTGTGTTGGGTGGAAACGGCATGCAAATGTTAGCAAATGACAGTTCATGGGTCTTCCAAATGTAATAACTGCACTTTCACAATTGCTTTATTAACCTTCTTGCTTTTCAAATTTGCTTGAAAATGCACCATTTACCCACTCTTTTTAAAAAAATTCTCAGGAGGAGAACCCCCTGGAACCTCCCCCCCTTTAAGATGTTCAGGCTTGCTTGATCGCCAAGGTGCACTCCGACAGAAAGTTTACGCCCTACCACTTTCAAATGTCACCAGCCACCACTGCACATGACATGATAAAGGTATGCATGAGATAATGGCAAGTTTATGCTCAGATGTAATATCTGCCAGGCAGAGTAATCAACAACGATGCTTCGCATAAATTTGTTGGGGCTCTAGTTGTTAGATGACAACGTGTCCTTGTAATCTAAAAATATGCACGTGGCGCATGGTATGTATTGACATGTCACACCATGGAAATGTAATGCATGTACCTTCACATCATGTCAGGATGCACAGTAGTGTGCAGACAAACAATGTGATAACTAGTAAACTGTGTGGTGTATAACCTGTGAATAAGATACATCTAACTCTAAGCTTGAGGGGTGCAGTGCACTTTAATGACCATTCCCCCTCCGTCCCACAGGTGACCAAGAACTGACTGCAGAGGATGACAACAGTAACCTGCAGAGCCAGTCGCCCCCCCCCCCCCCCGGAACATGGACTCTCAGACAAGGGGCTCGAAGCCGACCCATCTGGTGTGCCAGGGGGCAACATGTCCCAGGACACTATTGCCCCCCACCACATCTACAGCAACACCAACATCTGTGCAGACCCCTGCTGTAACAGCCTGTGTGGCCTCCACCACCACCACCAGTGCTGCCTGCAACACTCTCCCTTCCCCAGAGGATGACCATCCCACACTATCAACTGAAGAGGGCAGGGAGAGGATGCGGGTGCCTACAGTGGTGAGGCAAAAGGTTGGTGGCAGCAGGGCAGGTGGGAGGGCAAGGGTCAGTCACAGACAACCGGACAATGGGACTGAAACCCTGGAGAACATCACCAGAGTCCTTTGGGTCTATGAATGGGCCCAGGGACGAACGGTCCGGGCTGAGGAAGACTCACGTGAGCTCCTTCCGGTGATGAGGTCCATGGACACCCACATGGGTAAATAGTGAACCTCTTGGGCCAGCTAGTGGTGGTACTGAGGGACAGGCGTGCGCCACAACCAACACCTCCACCTCCCTCTGGTGGCCCGCAGGATGACAGTTTACCATCCTCCCGTGTGGCCACCGAGATAGGGGAGTCCTCAGACCCCACTGGCCCCGCAGCAGAGGCCCACCTGCCAAACGATCATGGGGCTGTCCCAAGAAATCCCAGGGAGGATACCGTGGCAAAGCACCTGCCAAACACCAGTCACTGAGCCAACCATGATGGCAACACTCTTCACCACTGCATTGACTTTTTTGACTGTCCTTCCCCAAACTGCCTTGTGAATGGCATCCGTCTCTTGGACTGGGTCACCACATCAATATGGTGACTACTCGATTGTCTCATGTACCATCACTGACAACTCACTGCTTCACTAATCACCTTATTGTAAATATTCACCCCCCTGTCACATGTCCCCATTGTAAATAAACACTCTTTACACACACATGTTGTTGTGCCTGCTCCGTGTTTAAGGATGTGCTGTCTTCACAATGATCACAATGTACCTGGAGTCTGGAATGTATGTAGGCAAGGAAAGGTTGAAGGGACCTAGGAAAACACAACCGAACAATATTCACTAGTCAGGTGTTGAATCAGGGCCATCACACAACACTTGTCATCAAGGTACTCCAATCTGCACACATTACAAGGAGCAACAGTACCGACATAAACATCCTGCAGATGTGCCAAACTACCCTGTCCAAGTAACATCGGCAGCCAGCACTGAGTCAACAACCGGCTGCAGTCACAAAGCTCACATACACCTTGCCAACAACAACTACATCAGCAAACAATGGCTCCGTTGTACATTGTCACTCACCTTCAAGTGAAGTAGCGGTTGATGAGCTGTTGACCCTGGTTGACACCTTCTTCCTCTCCGCTATCCTCGTCACTGGACATGGGTTGGTTTGCAGGCAGGGGCCTTGGCTGATCATCACCATCCAGGGGCAGAGGGATCTCCTTGCTCAAGGCCAGGTTGTGGAGTATGCAGCATGCAACTACAATCTGACACACCTTCTTGGGCGAGTACATCAGTACACCTCTGGTATTGTCCAGGCAACGGAAACGTGACTTCAGGAGACCAAAAGTATGCTCCACCACATGACGTGTCCTCCCTTGGGCATCATTGTAGCGGACTTCATCTGGTGTCCTGGGAGCCTGCAGTGGGCTCAGCAACCAAGGACGGTTGGTATATGCTGAATCACCTAGGTGTGAGAAACACAGAGAGACTTTGCAATGTAACTGTGGCATAGGACAGCATGTCACACACACAGCATGCTACTGGACTCTTTGTACTCACCCACAATCCATGCATGCTCCGGAAGCAGTCGTGGCTCAGTGCTGTTATGCATGATGTACGAGTCATGGGCCGAACCTGGGAATTTGGCACTGATGTGTTAGATGATCATATCCTCCTGGCACACCACTTGTACATTGATGGAATGGAAATGCTTCCTGTTCCTGTAGATGTACTCACGTGCCGGTGGTGGAACCGGGCCAACATGTCTGCAGTCAATGGCACCAACAACATTGGGGATGTGCCCAAGTACATAAAAATCTCCCTTCACAACCGCC
The DNA here is from genome assembly GCF_964263255.1 of Lissotriton vulgaris. Taxonomy (NCBI): domain Eukaryota; kingdom Metazoa; phylum Chordata; class Amphibia; order Caudata; family Salamandridae; genus Lissotriton; species Lissotriton vulgaris. Next base: position 208,849 of record NW_028252534.1, read on the forward strand.
AATTCATGCCTCCTGGAAAAATGGATATATCTGTCCTTGTTGATCATCATAGCAGACAGGACATCACGTAGCACCATGCTGAACATAGGTTGCGACATCTGTAGGAGAGTAGGGTCTGCTTCCTATGGTTATCCCCCTTTTTGCTGTGTTTCACTGGTTTTTCGACTTTAGTATGGCCGTGGCCCTGCTAATCAGGCCCACAGGCTAGCTGTTCTCTCTCTAAATTGATACCATGTACTTTAGGTACATACCAGATTGGTTACTGGGTCACCCTTATGAGCCCCTGTATATGGTACCTTAGGTACCCAAGGCATAGGGAACCCAGAGGCCTACCAGGGGCTGAAGCATGTATTGTGCCACCCCTGGTTAGCCTTCCAAACTGACACCGCAGGTCTGCACTTGCAGCCTGGGTAAGGTGGTGTAAGCACCACTTACTTAGATAAAGTATACCTATATCTACCTTTACATATAGACACATAGTAACCTTTAAGTCACTCCTAAGGCAGGCCTTGACAATCCTGGAGGCAGAGTGCTTGGCTTTGTGTAAGAGGGTGCCCTAGCATGAGCTGAGCCCCTCTGCAGCTTTCGGAACCATCTCCTTATAGTTGTTCTATGATATAGCCATACCATATACTCTTAAGTGCATTATAATCCTCGCGGTTAATGCTAACTTTGGTTTGGCTTTATCAAAACATGTCGTGTGAGGTGTCAAACACTTTGGAATACTACCCCCTGCCAGTTCTGGCAGCGGGGTTAGCATTCCACCCTTCTAGGGGGAGAAGACGTACATACTACTAAACCTGGTTAAAGTTAAACAGAGCCCAAGCATCACAAAATGGATGCTGCTGCCACAGACACGAGTCTGCCCTCGTGCTGCTGGAGGAAACTCTATCAAGGGAGGCCTGGACAAAAGGTTTCCTGTCCACGGAGGTGCTAGCAACTTCCCAGACAGGCTTTAGTCTATTGGGGCAGGGTGGGTTGCATTCAGTGAATGCTTTTCAGATGCTACCTGAGGCACACAAGGTACTCCATACATTTCCCAGTTCAAACCGGTTGCTGGGGCACTCAACCCCAGCTCTGGCGTGAAACGGGACAAAGGGGAAGCGGTGTAACCACCCCCTCCCCAGGTCCATCCATAGGAGGGACCTTAGAGTTAGTCCAACCGCTAAACTTGCTATAAGAATAGGATCCCAGGCCCTAAGACTTTAGATTACCGTGAACGAAACTCTGCAACATATAACATGGACCTTTGACATTCCGTATTGACTGGAAGATGGAAAAAATCTCCCCTGTGGTCAAGGAGTAACCACCGTTTTCAAACAGGCACCCACTGCATCTTTGCCGGTCTGCATTTCCGAGGTTCCCGCCGGATCCCGAAGAATATGCAACACAGGACACGGACTTCCAGACATCTCTGAAGCTGACCCGAGCTCCCAGCAAAGCTGAGACCAGTAGCTGACATGAGAGACGTGGGACCGGAACTCCTGGACATCCTGCATTTTTGCAACTGTACCTACTTCCCGAGGTATCCGGAAGTTGTGCGCTGGAGTATTTTTAAGTCCCTGCCCGAGCAACTTTTGCACTGAAGTACAGAGGCCAGCACTCCACGAGTGACCTGTGAGTCCCCTTTCTTCACCACAGCTCGAGGCGCCTTCGCGGTTCCTAGTCCGTTGGCTAGTGAGCACCCACGAAGGCCTATCTTTGATTTCCTGAGCTTTCCGAGTTGCTCCAGGCGTGCTCTTACTCCTCTCCAAAGGAGGAGTCCCTCAGACCTTGCTGGTCTGCACCGAAGCCAATCTTGTCATCTTGTGTGGATTGCTGTTTCCAAAGCTTGTTAGTTCCATTCTGTATTCTGTCCCGCAGCAAGCTAGATCCTTTGTTGTACAGCTCAAGTCTAGCTTATGGTCATCGTCGACGCCACCTGGTCCTCATGGCTGAAGAGTCAATCTTCACCTCTTTCACCTGAAAACATCCGACATCAGCTGGCATCTTCTCCTTGCCCTCCTGGTCACTGGCTAGTGACCCAGACTCTGTCCCCTCTGCTTTCAGGTTCTTCACATCTCCGATTCACCCTTGGATCCACCTGGACACTTTTCCTCTGGTCGCCTGCAGCATTTCTTCACAGCTCTCCACAGGAATCGACGACAAAACCCGACATCAAAAGACATCTATGCACCCGGCTTCTCTGGCTGAGGTAACACGAGTACTCCGGTGCTCCCATGGGTCTTGACTCTCGAAGTGTCCTAGTCTAAAAGGGTTCCATCGTATTTCGCCTCTAAGTGCCCTAATCTTTAAAATTGTAACTTGTTCGTTCTCCATAGAAAGCCAATGGTGTTCCGCGGCTGTGTTTAGACACTGCATGCTTTTTCCCATTGGGCCTCCTGTGTCCCTGCCTTGGGTGGTTCCTGGTAGCCCCAGCGGTTGTACAGGCCCTAGGCCTGCTTTCTAACCCTCATGTGGTTCTTATACCACTATTTTAGTATATGGTTTGTATGGCCCTTAGCAACTTATCGTATGCTAATTAAATTCCTAGTATTGTACTTTTACCTCTGACCTCATAAAGAGTCCAGAGGGGTTGTGTTTAGAATAAATACATATATATTTGATATATACCTTGTGTGGTGTGCTTTCATTTGATTATTCAAGAGATTATAATTGGTAAAACAACTAGCTTAACTCGCCTCTAAGTCTTAGCCTGAAGGCTGTTCTCCACTAGGATAGCTTTCTATAAAGGTTGACATTAAAGCTACCTTCAATAAGGGTCGTTTGGACTAGTGCAAGGTGCCTACTAGAATAGTGGACATCATATGCCAGGCCAACTTCTCACAATATCCCACCTGTGCTGGACACCGTGTACTGGAATGATCCAGAAGAAAAAAAAAATGCAGGGCCGCCATCAGTTTAGACGATGGTGTGAATGTACCCGGACATGTCCTACGGGGCTGCAGGTGGGCTCCAACATAGCACATAGGTCTTGGAGGGTGTCTCGATCCAGACAGAATTTCTGTGTGACCTCCTCATCCTCCATGTCTGCTGCCAGGACTGTGAAGGGACGATGCACATTTGGGCTCCTCCTAGGTGATATGAAAGTGGACACAGGTCAATGCAATCCACCAGGAGATGTGTCCGTAATCTTACATTTTGACTGACACAACGGCAACAATGACTAGCATCACAGTCCAGCTGACAACACATCTTACCTGTAGGGACAGCTTCAGCTACACCATAAGTACACCTGTCCACTTTTTACACAGTTAGCATCTCACAAACAACATCCGACTATGTGAATGCCCAAAGGTATTTGGCCACATCTTACATGGGCAGCCCTGAGATTAGCACCAACAGCATACGTGTGAAACTGCCACACTACTGTCTCCTACCTAGCTGCTGTACCTGCCACACCTGCTTGCGTAAGTCACACAGGGCACACATCAACCACACAATGACCCAAGACTGTGCGTTTATTGACAAGTATGTGCATGAGCCAAGAAAAGTAGACAGTCAAATCTGTACATTGTGTAATAAGACATTCATCACTGTGAGTTGCTTAGCTCTATCACACATTGACATATGTGCCCATTGGAGAGTTCATTACAACACTGTTCTGTGTACATGCCCATCTAAATCACAAGTGATATGTGAGTGAGTACATGCGAGTGTTTCTAATCACATACAACAACATGGCATGTGTAGTCAGAAGTGGGGTAAAGGTTAAATTGCCATTGAGTGCACAATCTAGTGCCATGATTCATGTGTCTACTGGGGCGTGGCTTGGACGCCGATGGCGATGGTCGCCTGAGAGCTCGGCTCCGGGACTGAGCCCGCATTGATCCTGCCGATCGGAGTCCATGTGGCACCCTAGTCCCCGCAAACCGACGATCGGACTGATTGGGACCCACTGGGACACCCGGTGAAACTTGAAAACCGGTTGATCCGACGGAAAATCGAAGTTTGGGGACCAGCGGAGTGCGACCCAAGATGGCGCCCGGACCTTTTCGACGCCTTGGCTGGGACCCTTAATCCGGAGGAGCATCGTTGGGCACGGCGCACCCTCCGCCTCCTATCTCCCTGTGATGTGATGGTCTGGGTGTTGCTTTACCCAGAATCTGAGCACGGTGACCGATCCCGGACGGTCTGAGGTCCGGATTATCGTTGACTTTGACACACGGACGTCTGGCGACCCTGTGTGTGGAACCGACCCCCAGTGCCGCACCCGGCTGTACCCCGCCGAGTGACTGAACTCCATGGGCAGCACGGCGCCCTGGCGCCACAAAGTCTCCGGCGGCGTTGGTGACTCTCGTTCTAGATCCTCATCGGCCAAGCGGGCCTACCCGACCTGGAGCCGATTGTCCCCGCCTCCTTCTCGGTGCCCTCCGACGACACGGTGGTGGCGCGGCCCGGGGTTGCAGAAGACCAACAGGCCCTGGAGACAGAGATCGACGACCCTCGGCTCCACGACAATTTGCCGGGAGGGACATAGTAGACGCCCGTACTCGGTGGTGCCTCTGACTGATTTTTCACCGTGGGACTCCAGCGCCATGGGAAAACCGAGAGGACCCAAAGGGACCACTCCAGCTGCCTCGGATTCGGAGGCGCCGGACAAAGATGATCGTGGGGACCCGGAGAGCTCTGGAGGCCCTCACTTGCAACAACAATTTGACCGGGTCCTGGAGGCGATAGCGACCACGCGCTCGGCCCTCCAGCAGGACATTGCCCAGGTTGCGATGAGCCTGGGCCTCCTTAGAGCAGGCCATGGCAAGCTCTCAGATAGGGTCAAGGAAGTGGAGGGCTCGATGAAGACCTTAGAGCCCGCGCAGAAGACCCTGGCCGCTACGATGAAGGATGCCCTATCCCGGATTGAGGCCCTGGAGCGGCGAGCGGAGGATGCGGAGGGGCGTAATAGGCGAAACAACATTCGAGTGGTGGGCCTGCCGGAAAAGATTGAAGATGGCGATATGGTGGCCTACTTGGAAGCCTGGCTCCGGGACACGGTGGCGCCGGAAGGCCTGTCCTCCTTCTACACCCTGGAGCGAGCACACAGGGTGCCAGCGAGGCCGCCGCAGCAGGGCCGCGCCCCACGGCCGGTGGTGGCACGTTTGCTGCATTTTAGGGACAGAGATCTCATCCTCAATGCCGCCAGACATAATGGCCCTTACAAGGTGGAGAATAGCCAGGTGAACATTTTTCCGGACTACACGTATGAGACCCAGCGCAGACGGTCCTCTTTCCTGGCGATCAAGCGCGAGCTCCGGAGCGAGGGCATCCAATACTCTCTCCTGTTTCCCGCAAGGCTCCGCATAATCGTTGATGACAAGACTCAGTTCTTCGATTCCCCGGAGGAAGTCTACAACTGGCTCGAACTCTATAGGGCTGGTAAAGATGGTTTCAGCTCGTCATCTCAGCTGGCAACAGAACTTGGACAGCGACGGCGGTCCAACAGGCTTCGGAGTCGCCGTGGCCAGACGGGCAGACCTTCGACTGTGGAGACATCGGCGGAACGGAAGGGAGTGTTGGAGATGTTGTCTACGATGTCTGGTTCGCGAGAAGGCCCCATTATTGAGGAAACGGACCCTGGAGACGAGGGGGCGCCAACGGACTCGGAGGAATCGGTGACCGACAGTGTCCACATGCCGGCGATCACTCCTAACTCGGTTGAGGACCTTTTAGATGGACAGGGGTGACGGGGTGAGCTACTTCCATTTGGGTGGGGGTCTGCAGCGGGGGTGGCAGGGGTAGGCGATTGCCCATGAACTCCGGTGTGAAGAGGGGAGGGGTGCCCTGCCCGTGACATAGCTTTTGTTTTGGGCTCACTTTTAGTCTCGGTAGCCCGAGAGTCGAGGGCCCATTACTGGCGCCCAGCCCGCACCTAGCCCTTAAGGCCTTCCTGCGGTGGCGACCGCAGGATTAGTCGGGGATTTTGGGATTGTTAGGGGTATGGTTTGGATGGGAACTAGATGGTACTATTTGGGTCCTGTTCTGGGGAGGGTGGGCAGGGGTTTGTTCCGAACGGGGGTTGTTGTTTTTTGGTTGGGGAAAATGGCCGCCATCAGTGTTGGGTTGATTGTTGCTCTTTCTTTGTTGGGACCGAGGTGGAGAGACCCGGAACGAACGGTATGGGACAATGGCTGATGTTGCTAATGTGAAATGCATTACTTGGAACGTACGAGGGCTTCACACTATGTCTAGACGCCACAAAGTCCACGCTTATTTAGTGCGTAGAGGGGTGCAAATGGCGCTGCTGCAGGAGACCCATCTCAACAAGGCGGAAGGGGCGGCGCTACAGCGTAGATGGAGGGGGCAGGTCTCCTGAACTTCAGGAGCGCACGGCGGCGGCGAAAGAGGCGGTGGCGGCGGAGGTCGAGCGGTTGCGCTGCTTCGACTATAAGGCCTATACTGCTAGGTCACTTGCGGAGGGAGACAGATCGGGCGCACTGCTGGCGTGGTTAGCTAACCCCACACGCCAAACTTCCCTAACGACGTCCATGTGCACGGCGGAAGGGGCCGAGGTGCACACTCAGCCTGAGATCTTGAGTTGTTACCCACGCTACTATGAACGCTTGTACCGCAGCTGCTCAGCCAGGGACCCCTCCCGGATTGAGGACTACCTGCGACCCCTGGAGCTCCCAGCGGTGGAGCCGGACGTAGCGAAAGCTCTGGGCTCCGATATCGAACTGGGTGAAATCCGCAGCGCCATTAAAAAGATGGCGAGGAATAAGACCCCGGGCCGAGACGGTCTTCCGATTGAATTTTATTCCGCCTATGTTGACCTCCTGGCGCCGAGGCTGCTGATAGTTTACAGAGAGGCGAAGCGGCTGGGTCGGCTCCCCGGCTCGATGTGTGAGGCCTTAGTGGTTCCCCTTCTCAAACCGGGCAGGGATTCATCCGACCCGGCGTCTTTCGTCCATTATCCATGCTGACGGTCGATTACAAGATACTGAGCAGCATATTGGCATCGAGGCTGCTCGGTCACATGCGCTCTCTGGTGCACGAGGACCAGGCCGGATTCATTCCCAAGCGAAACACGACCATGAACATCCGCAGGCTGTTCCGTTTGCTGGGAGAACCGCTTGTTGACTCCCCGTGCCCGGTGGTCCTTTCGGTGGATTTGGAAAAGGCCTTTGACAGCCTGGAATGGGACTACCTGCGCAGTGTCTTACTGCGGTTCGGCCTAGGTGAGGGCTTCGTCAGGTGGACTACGGTACTGTATGCCTCGGCATCGGCCAGGGTACGCGCAGGCCCGCTGATTTCCTCACAATACCCGGTGGAGAGAGGCACGAGGCAGGGTTGTTCACTATCCCAGCTTCTCTTCGCGCTAGCGGTGGAGCCATTGGCGCTGCTGCTCCGATCCAGGGCCCACTTTCACGGTTTGCGGACACCATCGGGCCCACATTATGTCTCGCTATACGCTGATGACCTGTTGCTCTTCCTTGAGGACCCGATTGATGCCTTGAATGGGGCTGCATCGGCGCTCACGGCGTTTGGGGAGATCTCGGGCCTTCGGGTGAATTGGGCCAAGACCTGTCTGTTCCCGGTTCGCAGGGGCACGCCCAGCCCCGATATCAGTAGGGAGATTAGGTGGGAACCTGACTGCTTCAAGTACCTGGGGGATGTACATCTACCACGACCCGACTGACCTCCTGGATGGGAACATAGCTCGCAGCACTCGCGCACTGCGGGGTAGCATGGATTTCTGGGCTACCCTGCCGCTCTCGGTGGCGGGGCGAATCGCTCTGCTAAAAATGGTGGCGCTCCCTCGGCTGCTGTACTATTTCCGTGCGCTGCCGGTTTGGATCCCGCCGGCCACCTTTCGCCTGCTACGATCAATGGTGGTGAGATTCCTCTGGGGCTCGGGCTGCCGGAGAGTGGCCCTCAAGACCCTGACAAGGCCGAAAGCTGAGGGTGGTCTTGCGGTACCAGACTTTGAGAAATATTACTTGGCAGCGCAGCTACAGACCTTCACTCAGGAAGTCGCCAGGGAATTCCGTGGCCCAGAGACCGAGAGGGGCACAGGGATGGCCAGGCATGTTGTCTCCTTCATTGCGTTGCGTCAACGTTTGGCCTTGCAGGACCTGACGCTCGAGGAAAAGACCATTCCACTATGCTGGAACCGGGCCCACGCCCGGGGACGGTTGCGGCTGCCGTACGCACCCGAAATACCTTTGGGTATGTTGACGGCCCTGCCTCACGGCGGCGATTGGTCACGACTAGCGGATGGGAAGACGCGGGTCTGCAGCCGGTGGGTGACCTTTACGAGGATGGGGCGCTACTGCCCTTTCTGGAGCTCATTGACCGCTTCGATGTTCCTCGTGGCAACTTTATTTTGCACACAGCCCTGGTCCGAGCGATTCAGGCGCACTGGAAGAACGGAGTGGAGGAACCTCCTACATCCCCGGTATGCCAGTATGTCATGATGTCCGCGGGTACGGTCAAGGCGGTCACATGCTTGTATAACAGACTGGTCAACGAGGGGTTAACCCCCCTCACCACCTTAAGAACCCGCTGGGAGGCGGACGTAGGGAAGGAGATACCGGAGACGACCTGGTCACAACTCATGAGGCGGGCCTGGAAGGGCACGCGCCACGCCCGCTTTCAACTGGTCCACTTCTATGTGCTCCACAGGGCATATTTGACCCCGGCGAAGATCCAACAATACTTTGCCACGGATTCTGCGGACTGCCCTAGATGCCGCGCGCCTGGGGCAGACCTCCTCGACATGCTGTGGTCCTGCCCGGGATTGTCCTCCTATTGGCTCGAGGTGGGGGGCACCCTGAAGAGGGTGACGGGGAGGTCCTTATCGGTTGATGCGGCGGTGGGACTCTTACACTGGTTTCCACATAGCCCCAAAAATAAAATTTCTAGTAAATTCATCGATCTAGGGCTTCTCCTTGCTAAGCGGGAGGTAACCAGGAACTGGAAGGCGAGGGTTGGCCCCACGTGGGTCCGGTGGCACAGCGAACTTTTGAAATGGGCGGCAGGGGAAAGCACGCTGCTATACCAGCTAGCTAGAAGGCAACACAATGAGAAGGCACAGGAGGCAGCGCTAGAATGGGAGACATTGGTGCAGGCCCTCAGGGATTATTGCGCTTCCAGCGACTCTGAAAGTGAGGATGCTGCTCGCCCCGAGTCCCGATAGACAGTTGTACTTTATATATCTGTAGAGTTCCCAGGAGACTCTCCCATGATCCCTTCTACATCTCTTGGTTAGGGAGGGTTCTGTTTAGTTCATAGAGTTTTGGGGGGGGTTTTACTTTTACTTTCCCTTTGTAGGATGGTTTAGAAAAGCAGATGACGGACTGTGGATCATCCGGACCGGCCTTGCCCTCCTATCGGGCCCTCACTGGTACTCGCCGCCCGACCCTCGGGTTGTGGGCTGAATGGCTGTGTGATGGGATATCTTACTGAGTGGGGATGGGATGTGTTCTATTATTTTCGATTGAACTTATAATGCTGGTCCATTTTGTAACTTTTTACTGATTCCTGCAATAAAAATATATTTCAAAAAAAAAAAAAATGATTCATGTGTCTACTGTGCACTGTTGAGAATTGGCCATTGGCCATTCACACTGCATGACTTGTTCGTAGGTGCTGTCAAGGTGATCTGACACCCAAATCATGGTCATTCATAGCAATGTATGGCACACATATCGCGGTAACTACTGCCTGGCCCCTGGGGTGTGTCACCACCAATGTCCAAAACACAACCGCGGTAGTGATAGGCATATGCACATGGTCAAATGGCGGTTGGCATGCTCTGCCACCCAAACCACAGTCATTCATAGCAATGTATGGCATAAATATTGTGGTAGAGAACACCTGGCCCCTGCGGTGTGTCACCGCCATGGCCCATGCCCTTACAGCCAATGGAAACCGCAATCGCGGAGGAATAATGCAATTTTGAAAATCACAGTAGGGGTGCTCCGCCACCGCGGAGCCAGTCATTGGATGCAATTGAGAGATGCATGACCGCGGTAGCGACCGGCTGGTCCCTGCGGTGTGTCACCGCCATGGACCATGTTCTTACAGCAAATGGGAACCGCAATCGCGGTAGACTAATGCAATTTTGAAAATTGCGATAGGCATGCACCGCCACTGCGGAGCCAGTCATTGGATGCATTTGAAAAAGGCTGACCATGAACACCAATTGCAGCAGCCTAGAACCACTGAAACTACCCCAGGGGGCTATATATGTGTAGGAGAGAGCCCCACATTTCCACAGCTCACAGAGCCTGCTGCCTGCCACCCCCACCTTCAACTGCTGCTGCTGCTGTCTCCAGGGCCTGCTGCCTGACACCCCTCAACACCAACTGCTTCTGCTGCTGTTTCCAGGGCCTGCTGCCGGCCACCCCTCAACACCAACTGCTGCAGCTGCTGTCTCCGGGGGTTGCTGCCTGCCACCCCTCAACACCAACTGCTGCTGCTCCTGTCTCCTGGACACAGTGATGGCGAGGACTGAGAAGATCTGGGCCAGTCCCTTCACCACCGAGGAGCTGGAGGTTCTGGTGGACGAGGTGCTCACACAGTATGCAAGGCTATATGGTCCTACAAATGTCGTAGTAAGTCTTTCAAAGTGGAAGTGAGAGTGCAGGGTGGCACACATGAAGTTGACCTACTGCAGTATATGCCTGAGAGTGTGGGGTTGTGTCATGCACTGCCTGGCATGCTGTCTCCAGGGGAAAAGGGTGTGTAGCCTATTTCACACGTTTCCCTGCCTGCACATCAAGATGGAGTAATATGTATTGTCCTGTCAGCCATACAGTGACGCAGCAAGTTGGTAATGCAGGCGTCAGGACAGTAATTGCTTGTGTGAATGGATGTGGGGGTCCCTGATGTCCTTCACAGGCTCATCTGTGGCGTTAGCAAGGATTTATGTCCAGAGGATAGTGATGGAATTGTGCCTGACACAAAATGTGCATCATCCATGGCTCAGCAGTATACTTAGGACTTTAATAACAGAGGGTGACATTCTTGGTGGTCATTCACCTATGACACATCAGATTGTACTTTTTTGCACAGCCCCTTCCATTCTCACCAGCATGTGTTGAGACTGGCATGTGTAGGCACTGTTTTCGCTCCCAAATTGTCCCTTCATGTGACATTTCTGATGCCCCACGTTGGACCTCAGTGTGATCCCACCTGGCCTGCACAGTCACTGCCCAATCTGACAAGGACACATCACTGAATGTACAGAGTGTAACACATGTCTGGTTTGCTGGACTCTACATCAAAAAGCCATCTCAGCCCTGTAGATTGCACACAACAGGCCTTGTGAGAAGGGTGTGGGATTGTAAGTTCATGTCCCTCGGTGTGACCTCCATGACCCAGTGAGCCATTCACAGAGCAAGGACATTGTTGGCTGCGCAGTGTTGGACGCAGCGAGTCTGCCCCTAAACATATATTGAAACGTAATGTATGTCTTGCTCACCCTCATACTGAATAGTACATGTGGGCAGCCTATAGCTATCTGTGCTGGCATCTTGCATGTGTACGAGATGGGCGGTACTGTGTCCACCCTCATACCTGCATGCATTTTCGTATGAGTCTCCCATGCTAATGTGCCATGTGAGATGCAGTATTGTCTCTGCTTGATATATCTGTGAGGTTTGGCTGAGTTAGTGTCATGCTCCTGTACTGAGAGATAGTGGTACATAACACTATGTCACTGATTTTTCCCCCTCTTGTCTCCCATGCCTGCAGCTCAAAGTCCACCAACGTAAGGCCGTGTGGAGGGCCATTGCATGCAAGGTGGGGGCTCTGGGTGTCTTCAACCAACGCCACACACACTGCCACAAGAGGTGGGATGACATCTGCCGGCTGAGCAAGAACGTGGCAGAGATGACGCTGGGGCTGCTCCCTCAGACTGGCAGGTTGGCACGTAGGAGCATCACACCACTAATGGCCCGCATCTTAGCTGTGACACAGCCTGAGCTGGATGCACGTTTGAAGGAGCATCAGCAGCAAGCTGGGGTTGAGAATTCTGCGAAGGGTGACTTCGGTTGTGAGTGACTGCTTGTGTTCACAGCCTGGGCCAGCGCTGGGCTCTGTGATGTTGGTAGTGTGCTGTAGTGACTTGTAAGTAGCCTCTGTTTTGTGTGCAGCTGTCATGCATTTGCCCTACCTGTACTTTATCATGTCATTTGAGTAATGGCCCTTGACTTTGCAGTCTGAGTCGTGGCCTTCTGGCATCGTCTGAATTGTGGTAGTCAGGGACATCCCATGGAAGGGAACGGCAGTGTGCATCATCTGAGTGTGCTTTCCTCAATGTGTGCATTGCCTGACGTCAGAATTGTGAGGACTAGACATCTGACACCAATGTGCAACTGTAGTTGTGCCCCAAAGTACGACATGGTGGATGGCATAAGGTTATGGCCATAGTGGACTGTTATGTTAGAGTCTGTATCTGTGTTGTTCCCTTCTGCGCCCTCCAGATGTGACAGTGGCAACATGTTTGGAGGTACATCTTTGCCCTCCTCAGGGCCCTAGGTGTGCTCAGAGGATTTGTGTGTCTGGTTAAACCGAGCCACCGGCAGGCTATTTGGCAGTGTGGTCATCACATGGCTTACTTATGCCATGTTTGAATGATGACACACAAAATTCGAGGTTTCAATTGAGGTTGCACAATGTTACTGCACAGGGTGGTGTACAACATGGGGATACCATCATCTTGTTTAGTACTTTTCTTGCATATGATGGTTGTTTGGATGCCACTGAACTGACCCTACGTCTCTATCTCTTGCAGCATCTCCCGTGGGCACGGAAGGACAGGGGACGGACACCAGTGGTGAGGCATCAAGCATGAATGCTACACACGAGCACAGTGACACTGATGTGACCTGTGCCTCGGAGGGGGACAGGAGTCTTCTTGAGGAATCACAGCCATAGACAGCAACCTCAATGTCATCTGACCCCAATGGTGAAGCATCTATGTTGGCAGATACAGGGAGCGGGAACTCTGTCTCCTCTTACACCACACAGCGTCCTGTGCCCACCCTCCAACCTACTTCCACTAGTACTGGCCGTCTCCGCACCAGTAAGGAGGGAAGAGTGTCCTTCACCCCAGGCACCGCTGACCCTGCCCCTGTCCCCCCTGCTGCCATCAGTACTGAGTCTGTGGACCTTTTGCGCCAGCTGTGTGTGGGCCAAACAACTCTCATCAATGCCTTCCTAGACCACAACAAAAAGTTGGCACAGGTAGTTACTTTCATGGAGGGCATTCATTCAGACGTGGGTGGACTACACCGACTGACCAGTCTTTGTCCTACGCAGTGACGGCAGCCATTCAACTGGCAAAATCTCGGAGTTCAGCCCCAGCCCCTTTGGCCACCCCCCTGCCAGTGGCTACATCTGATGATAGTGACCACACACCACAGAGGCAAGATACAGCACACGCAGCACACAACAGCAGCAGCCCAAGAGGTCCAGGGCGCAGACACCATCCCCACAGAAAACTAAAGCCACCCCAGAGCACAAAGGCATAAGCCCTTCAGGCGGCACCCAGGGCCATATAGCCCAGAAGCAGGCTTCAGGCTCACATGCTTCAGAGGCATCCTCAGCCAAGGACTCTCCTGTCCTAAAAGGGTCTCGCAAAGACAAGCAGACAGTTGCAGTGCCCACTGAGAAGCTGGGCCCGCTAAGAGTACACATAAAAAGAGCTCTAAGGGTGATTCACCCACGACCTCGACTCCCATCCAGAGCCCTGTGAAGCAGGGAAAGGAGGGCACTGTATGAGGTACACCTGGTAAACAGGGGATGGAGGGGCAAAGGCAAGGCCAGGCCAAGCGTACCGCTGGATCCAGCAGGTCCCCAGAGGAAGGGCCACCGGCTGCACCTGATGCAGCTTTGGTGGTGAGTGTGCTTGTTGTGTCCACCCCACTTACCACTAATCCCAAGACAGGGAAGCCATTTAGGATCCCCAAGAAGTGGAAAGGCACCCCTCCACAATCTCCCACCCACACTGGGTCTCCAGCAGCATGACTCCTCCTCCACGTGCCCCCACATCACCTGGTCCAAGCAGCCCTCCGGCTTCCAATGCCACTGATGCCTCTACCTCAGCTGTGCCTCTCTCACCCCAGTCCAGTCCTCCAACTGTCCCCGACACTCAGCCATCTCCCAGTCGGACTGACAGCCAGGTCTGAGTGGAAGTCCCCCTCACACATCTCTCTCTCCCACAGCGGTGCCTGGACTGCTATTGTGATCCCCCTAACTGTGTTGCTGACCATGGCAGGGTACAGTCTCACCCATTCCCTGTGCAGAATCTCATGTACTTACTCTGCACCTTGGACTGGCCACTGGCCTTGCTGTTTTCCCCTTCCCTATGCAGGATCTGATGCACCTACTCTGTACCTTGGACTGGCCACTGACCTTGATGTTCACTGCTGTTTGCGCCTTCCCTGTGCGGGATCTCATGTAACTACTCTGTACCTTGGACTGGCCAATGGCCTTGCTGTTTGCCCCTTCCTTGTACCGGCTCTCGTGTACCTCATCTGTACTTTGTACTGGCCACTGACCTTGCTCTTGTCTACTTTTGGTGCCTATCTTTGTAATATGTGAATAAAGACAGTTACTCCTGTTGTCTGCCTTGTCAGTGTCCTTGCTAAATAAAGGGTTTTCTGTGTGGGTATGGTTGACTGTGACACATGCTCTATTTGCCACTTCAACATTGCCAATGGCTTGTTTCATTTTTTCAGGGTTTTACAGAGGTGACAGGCACTTCAGTTCTTCTTGGCTCTGAGGCTTGGGGTTGCACTGATGTTGGTTTGTGATGAACTACTGTTATCATGTTCACTGTTTGGTCAGGTTAGCTATATTGTACTGTAACGGGTTGGACGAACGGGGACCTTAAGGGACCTCCTACCCTAGACAGGTGGACTGTGGATCCTGATGTTGCCCCCTCTCTCCCCCCTAACCAGAACGAATGGAGAGTCGACAAGCAATCTCTATGGCCGACACAAGAGGAAGATTTAGGTCTCGGCTCCTTTAACTGGGCTTACAGTGCTGAAGAGGAAGGTCTGCCCCTGAATGATGCGCCCATGGTTGGATTGGCCAAAAAGGAGGAAGAAGAAGGTTTGGGGTGTGACTTCACCCCGGAGGAGTTTGGCGTGACGAGTGGAGTAGGAAGAGAGTCTGAAGATCACCGGAGCTGGGAGGCGAGTGGAAACCAGGAGGCGCAAGGCGAAGGGTTGCCGTACCGCGAGACGAGCTGCCTGGGCAAGAATGTTGGAGCGCCAGGAGCCCAACGTCCCCACGAGCCGCCGGGCGCCGGGCCACGCTCCAGGAGGAGTGTGGCTTCAGCAGGTACGTCAGAGGGTTTCAGGTTGGGTGGGGAGGCGGGGAAACCCGTCTTACTAGTTATACCCAACTTCGTTCACCTCTGACTACCGTGTAAATATCTTTTCCCGTCCTCCCGCTATTCCCCCCCCCCAAATCCACCCTTTCCTCACTACTGCTCCTGGCTCCACCCCTGTAAATAAGACGTTGTACATATCACTTGATCAGCGGTGCTCCTCTCACTCCCTGGGACCCCACGGGCATTTGGACACAGAGGACAATGTCCAGACATCCTGAATTGTTTTGTCTCAGCATGCTCTGTCGGGACGAGGTGGAAGAGGACCATCACCGAGACACAAGTGTGAGAAATTGGCCTGATATGTAATGTCCACTATTCTAGTGGGCACCCTGTATCAGTCCAAACAACCCATATGGTGATGGTTGTAAAGTCAACCTTATAGACCAGCTATCCTAGTGGTAGCATGGACAAAGCAGTCTTAGGCTAATACTTCAGAGAGCATGTGAAGCCAATTGTTTTACCAATAATAACCCCTTGAATACCAAATGAAAGGACACCACACAGGTATATATCAAATATATATGTATTTATTACTAACACAACCCCTCTGCACTCTTTATGAGGTCAGCGTTCGAGATACAGCACAAGTGACTCAATAAGCATACTATAAGTTGCACAAATACAATTTTGCCCTCGGGGCCTCACGAACCACATACTAAATAAGTGGTATAAGAACCACTTCAGGCCTAGGGCCTAGGGAATCACTGGGACTACACTGAACAACCACAGGTTAGGATGTAGGAGTCTCACAGGATGCGTGTGCAGTGTCTAAACACACGCCAGTTCTCATAGATTTTCAATGGGAACATAGAAGTTAGAAACTAGTTGATTTCGGACAGTCCGGGTGGACTTGCGGGGAAACCCAGTTAAAACAGGACACTTGGATAGTTATTACACATGGGAGCACCAGAGTACTCGAGTTACCACACCCAGGGAAGCCGGGTGCATAGGTGTGAAGTTGTGTCGGGTTTCATCGTCGATTCCTATCGAGAGCTGCAAGAATATGCTGAAGGCGACCAGGAAGCAGATGTCCGGATGGATCCAATTGTGGATCGGAGAAGTGAAGAGCCTGAAAGCAGAGGGACAGAGTCTGGGTCACTAGCCAGTGACCAGGAAGGAACCAGGAAGGAACCAGTCGATGTCGAGCTGCATACAGGTGAAGAAGTGAAGCTTGTCTCTGCAGCCACGTGGACCAGGAGGTGTCGATGGAGCTGGATACGGACTGTCCTATGAAGGCTCTCGTTGTTGGCGTGTCGGCTTCTGGATTGGAGTCAACAAGCCTTGGCAAAGGCACCCCACGCAGGAAGTGAAGATCGGCTTCTTGTACAGACCAGCAAGGCATGTAGAGCTTCCCCTTTACAGGAAAGCAAGAGCAACCAGGCAAGCAGCGTTGTTTCAAAATGGAGTCTTCAAGATGGCCACTAGCCAGCGGGCTAGCAACCGCGAAGACGCGTCGAGAGGAATGCAAGAGCAGGCCCCACGCGGCACTCGTGGAGTGTGGAGGATGAGCTTCGGTGCACTCACGACCCTAGGTTGGGGCTTCTCAAGTCCCAATGCACAACTTCAAGGATGCCTCAGAAGCTGCACAATTTAGCAAAGAGCAAAATGGCCAGGTGTCCGGTCCCACGTCTTTCGTGTCCGCAACGGGGCTCAGCTTTACTGGAGGTGTGGGTCTGCGTCGGAGAAATCTGGAAGTCCAGTCCTGTGAAGCAGAGTCGTCGGGATCCTTCGGGAGCGTCGACAAAGCAAACCGGCAATTCGCTAGGTTGTGCCTGTTTGCACAGGGTGGTCACTCCTTGACCACAAGGGAGATTCTTCAGTGTTCTAATTGCAGTAGAATGTCGAAGGTCCAGAGTTTCATTTCAGAGTTTCAGTTCAGGATAATCTAAAGTCTCTAGACGCAGCTCCTAGCTTTATACTGATTAAAGGGGCTGGATTACCTGCTAGGTCCCTCCTATGGGTGGGACCAGGGAAGGGGGTGGTTACACCCCTTTCCCTTTGTCCAGTTTTGCGCCAGAGCTGGGGCTGGAGTGCCCCAGCAACGGGTTTGAACCGGGCTATGCATAGAGCACCTTGTGTGCCCCAGGCAGTGTCTCATTTCATTCAACCCACCCTACACCGATACACTATAGCCTGTCTGGGGAGGTGCTAGCACCTCCCAAGGCAGGAAATCTATTGTCCAGGCCTCCCTCACTGGAAGGGCTCCCATCTGCAGGAGGTCAGACTTGTGTCTGTGGCAGCAGAATCCATTTTGTGATGCTGAGGCTGTGTTTAACTTTAACCGGATAAAGCTACAACTACATGTCTTCTCCCTCTAGAAGGGTGGAATGCTACCCCCGTCTTCAGAACTGGCGAGGGGGTAGTATTCCAAAGCGTATGACACCTTACACGACATGTTTCGATAAAGCCAAACCAAAGTTAGCATTAACAGCGAGGAATTTAATGCACTTAAGAGTATATGGTATGGCTATATCATAGAACAGCTATAAGGACATGGTTCCGAAAGCTGCAGACAGGCTCAGCTCATGCCTGAGCACCATCTCACATAAAACCAAGCACTCTGCCTTCACGATTGTCAAGGCCTGCCATAGGCTTATAGGTGCATATGTGTCTACATATAAGGTTAGATACAGGAATACTATATCTAAGCAAAGGGTGATTACACACCTTGCCACAGCTGAGTGATCAGCCAGTTGTGTCAGTTTGGATGGCCAGCCAGGGGTGGAATAATTCATGCTGCAGCCCCTGGTAGGCCTTGGATGCACCTATGCCCTTGGTACCTATGGTACACTATTCAGGGGCTCATAAGGTGACCCAATATCCAATTGGAGATGTACCTAAAGTACATGGAGTCCATTTTACAGTGAGAGCAGATAGCCTGGGGCCCTGATTAGCAGGATCCCAGGCCAACTAAGTCGAAAACCAGCTAAACACTAGGCAAACAGTTGGGGTAACCATATAGTCAGATATCTACCTTTCTACAATGAGCAAGGCAAAGGAAGACGCCCAGAAGGGGGGGAACCTGTCACCACGGATCCCGCAGCCTTTTACCGGGAAAGACTCACCTTGAGGAGTAAAAGGACATTTACTAAAATAAAACCTTACCTAGCAAGGTACAGTCTCCGTGCCCTCACTTCAACCCCGCCACAACTGGTGTCAGAAGTGGGATCTGCCGCTTCCATCCTGTCACTCAAGATGGACCAAATCATCCAGCATCTAATAAAGGGGCAGGAGAAGTTGGAGTGGGTCATTGAAAGTCAGATGACGTTGGCTGATGCAGACCGGGAGGTCTTCAAAAACACCATAGCCGCACAGTTAGAGGGACTGCAAAAAGCAATTCAGGCCCCTGGAGCTCCTCCCATTGTAGAAAGAAGAGCGCCAGTACCCCACCCATCAGGAGTGTCACTGCAAAAGTATGTAGCTGGGGAAGACCCAGACGCTTTCCTGACTAATTTTTAAAGAGCTGCAAGGGCCTGTAGTTGGCCCGAGGAAAAGTGGCCTTACTTTCTCGCGCCATTATTGTCAGGCGAGGAACAAGCGGCCTACCAGGTCGCAAACGCAGCCGGGGATTCACCCTATCAAAATATAAAGGCTATAATTCTTGATCACTTAGGACTCGACGCAGAAGCATATCGGGTTAGATTTAGAAGGGAGAAAGGGATACAAGGAGAGAACCCAAAAACCCTGTTCTTCCCCCTGAAAACTGCCCGGTACAAATGGCTAAGACCTGAGAGCAGTAGCAAAGAGGATATTATGAACAGGATCTACCTAGAGTAGTTTATGGAGGCTCTCCCTTATGGGACTCAACGATGGATAAAGCAGAATTCAGGACTGACCCCGGCTCTAGCCATAGAGATGGCTGCTAATTATACCCAGGCTAAACCTTGTGCTCTGTTATGGGAGACTAACAAAACATCCAAATCCACCCTAGCCACTAAACCAGAGAAAAAGAACAAAGTTGGGACTGAACCAATAAAGTATTGATCCCTCCGCCTTGAACCACCTTCAATGAGAGGACCGCAGTGTTTTGATTGTGGAGAATGGGGCCACCTTGCCCGCATGTGCCCTCGTAGAAAACCGGCGGAAGAACCAATGGCAGTGATGTATACCTCCGAAATGGGACCCTCATTCTAGGTACGTGTTAATGTCAATTGCAAGAGTATAAGGGCGTTGCTAGATTCGGGGTGTAGGCAGTCCGTCATACAGAAAAGGCTAATACATTCCCAACAGATACACCCAAAAAAAACTGTATATATAACATGCGTCCATGGAGACGTGAAACCCTACCCCTTAGCCATGGTAACCTTACATCCTATAGGTAGACCACCATGTACCGTACAGGTAGGAGCCGTAGAATCCCTACCTGAGGATTTAATCATTGGGGTAGATAATCCGAACTTTCTGTCTTTGTTCCAAGCCGGAGTGAAACAGTCCGAGACCAAAAAGAAAATTCTCCGGGCCGCACTCATAACCACTGAGGCCTGGACCTTAGATCGCAATTTTAGATTCACCCAATCTAACGAGTCTACCCTCTTTAATGCTTGGGAACTGGCCCATATAGCCCTGACAACCCCTAGCAACTCCTATCCTCGGTTCATAATTGAAAAAGACTTATTGTATAGAGAAGGGAGGGTTAATGAGCCTCGACAATTATTAGTGCCCAAGGTCTTCAGGGAACAAATTCTCTTTTATGCCCACACCCATCTGACCGCAGGTCATTCAGGGCCCAAGAAAACTACACAAAACATCCTTAAACACTTCTACTGGACCGGTATATATAAGGAAGCCAGCGAATATTGCAGCACTTGTGAAATATGCCAGAAAAGGAATTTGTACAAACCCCAAGCAGTACCCCTCCAAACCCTCCCTATAATCGGGAGCCCATTCGAGAGGGTGGGTATGGAGCATGGTAAGCATTTCTTGTACCTCCCGTTTAACATCTTATCTCTTGGCTGCCGGAATTCTGTAGGGTTTCTGCTTGACGCATTTCCCCTTCTCTGTTTCAATAGTGTGTTCAATTAAGTGTGTTCTCCCAGGCCTGTCTGAAAACATTTCAGAGAATGGTTGTATGGTCTCCATCGGTTCCTTCTTCATTTCAGTAGTAAGTTCCTCATTTATTGGCAGCTGATGAAGTGTAGAGGTATTGGGACCTATGGGCAGTACACACTATGCCGATTTAGGAAGGGGCCCAAGTCATTTCTTTAAGAGATTTATGTGTGAAGGATTGCTGTCGGGAGGGCGACATCTGCAGTCTATAGGTACTTTTACCCAAGGTTTCAATGATGGGGTAGGGTCCCTGCCATTCACTCTGGAACTTCTTTGTTGAGGATGGGAGCAATACTAAGGCCCAATCTCCTACGGACAAAGTTCTCAATTTTTTCCCCGGATGATAGTACTTCTCCTGTCGTTGCTGACTCTTCTCTAAGTTAGAGTAAGCTAGGTTTCTCAGTTTTCCTAGTTATTTTTCAGTTGCTGTGTATATTCCAGGAGAGACCGTTGTTCGTTCTCGTCCTCTTGTTCCCAGGCTTCTTTCGTGATTTCCAGAAGACTATGGGGTTGGCGTCCATATAGGAGCTCAAACGCTGAACATCCCAGGCTACTTTGAACCTGTGCTCTCAACACATACAATGCTAAAGGTAGTAATCGATCCCAATCTTTGTTTTCCACAGACATCTTCTTAAGCGTGGTCTTGAGTGTCCGATTGTATTTCCAACAATTTTTCTGTGACGTTTTTGGTGGTGGGGTCTCGCAGGGCAAAGGCCTCAGGGAAGCGGGTGCTATAGTCTACAATTACAAGGGCATAGGTGTTTCCTTTAGCGGTACGGGGAAGGGGTTCATTTAAGTCCATACCCACACTCCATTTGGGACTTGAGGGCATTTTTAGGGCTAATAGGCTACTATAGGAGGTTTTTACCTAATTTCGCTGAACTGGCCAGCCCTCTCACTGACCCGTTAAGAAAAGACACAAAACCCTCACACATACAGAAACCCACAGACCAGGCAATACAGGCATTCCAGAACCTTAAAACGGCTATAACCACCAGTCCCGTACTAATCGCCCCCGATTTTAAGAAACCCTTCTACCTGGCCACTGATGCATCTAACACTGGCCTGGGAGCTGTACTGTACAGTCACAAATAGGGGATGACAATCTGGAACACCCCATCCTCTTTATTAGCTGGAAACTACACCCTAGGGAAGTCAAATACACCACTGTAGAAAGAGAATGTCTTGCTATTCGGTGGGCAATAGATAAATTGAAGTATTATTTAGAAGGGCAACACTTTGTTCTCTTTACCCATCACGCACCACTAGAGTGGATGTATAGGAACAAATCACAAAATCCACGAGTTCTAAGACGGTTCCTATTCCTACAACCCTTTTCTTTTGAGATACAACACAAAAAGGGTAGGGAGAATGGCAATGCAGACTACATGTCACGTTCCATTTCTCTCCCCGATCGGGAGAATCCAGGGGGGAGGAGTGTAACGGGGTGGACGAACGGGGACCTAAGGGACCTCCTACCCTAGACTGGTGGATTGTGGATCCTGATGTTGCTCCCTCTCTCCCCCCTAACCAGAACGAATGGAGAGTTGACAAGCAATCTCTATGGCCAACACAAGAGGAAGATTTAGGTCTCGACTTCTTTAACTGGGCATACAGTGCTGAAGAGGAAGGTCCGCCCCCGAATGACGCGCCCATGGTCGGATTGGCCAAAAAGGAGGAAGAAGAAAGTCTGGGGTGTGACATCACCCCTGAGGAGTTTGGCGTGATGAGTGGAGTAGGAAGAGAGTCTGAAGATCACCGGAGCTGGGAGGCGAGTGGAAACCAGGAGGCACAAGGCGAAGGGTTGCTGTACCGCGAGACCAGCTGCCTGGGCGAGAGTGTTGGAGCCCCAGGAGGCCAACGTCCCCACGAGCCGCTGGATCACACTCCAGGAGGAGTGTGGCTACAGCAGGTACATCAGCGGGTTTCAGGTTGGGTGGGGAGGCGGTGAAACCCGTCTCGCTAGTTTATACCCAACTTAATTCACCTCTGACTACCGTGTAAATACCCTTTCCCGTCCTCCCGCTATTCCACCCCCCAACCATGCTTCCCTCACTACTTCTCCTCAGTCCAACCCTGTAAATTAGACGTTGTACATATCCCTTGATCAGCGGTGTTCCTCTCTCTCCCTGGGACCCCACGGGCATTTGAACACAGAGGACAATTTCCTGACATCCTGAATTGTTTTGTCTCCGCATGCTCTGTCGGGACAAGGTGGAAGAGGACCATACCGAGACACGAGCAAGGCAAAGGAAGACGCCAAGAAGGGGGGGAACCTGTCACCACAGATCCAGTCTCCGTGCCCTTACTTCAACCCTGCTACAAAAAACAGTGGTCTCTACTCGTGGACACAATGGTATACTGAGCTAATAATCACACACCTGATAAGTGTTAAGTCTTTTGTCCAGCCGGACAAGGAATTTATTTAATAATTTTCTTAATAAAACTGAATGAACACATTAATAACAAGTGGGCACAGCCGTGACCCACAACATTCAGACAAAAGAACGAACAGAATGGTAAAAGGAGCAAAGCAAAAATATGTCTGTGTACTTGTAGTCAGTGTTACAGACAGAGATTGTTATAACCACACCATTGCATTTCACAATATTTTAAATGTCATATTGCATAAGGGATTTTTTTGGTCGACGACGTTTCGATGCCTAAGTTAAATGAGGGGCATCATCATCAGGACAAAAATATAGTCATTGTTGTCTTTAAATATTACACTGCCTTTTAACACAATTCTATACATTTATACATTACATGGGAAAAAGGAGGAGAAAAAAGGAGAGCAGAATTTCATGAAATTAGGCATGTTGTATTGGAAATTTGAAACCTCACCTCTTCCATTAAAACAGAGTATATTCATGTGCTCGTGGTGGAGAAAAACGGCGCATGGTGGAACTCAGTGTCCAGGATTGTGAAAGACATTAGGGAAATGACTTCATCGTGTAAGAGGGGGTGTATTTGAGTGCCAGTGATGACAAAATAACGGCGCATTGAGGAGCAATTTATCAAGTACCGTGAGGACAGACTATTTAGGCGCAGTGATGGAGACAAGTGTTCCAAATTTCGATGTGACACAGTGACCGGAGTGAGATCGGTCGGAAATGTTGGCAGGGAAGGTCTATAAACCATAAAACACAATTATAGACGGAGGCTGAACCGGGTTCCGTGGGGCAGTCATGTAGTGAAGGGCGCAACCGTTATAAGTGCAGGTGAACATAAATACGGAGCATGCGACTGGCAAAAATAGAGACTAAAACCTACGCGTATTACAACAGGCAAATCATCGGATCAGCAGATATCATGAACATAGGCGGAATCTGGAAAAGTAATTGTTGAGCATTAAAAAGGGTCGAGTGCGACCATGGGGGTGAGCGGCATGGCGTGCTACTGGTAGAATAATTACCGGTACTGCCTTGTCCAACGTGGAGAGTCGTCTGGATCGGGAGCGTAATAGCTCGGTCTGGGGAGAAAGTTCAGTGGAGTCAATTACCCAGCGGGGCATGGTGGGACTGGAGTGAAAGGAAACGGCGCGTGCGGGTTACTTACATGCCGAAGTCGGCGGCGCTGTGGCGGATGGTGGGGTTCTGGTGTTAGAGAACTGGCGTGTGGCAAGTTATTTAAAAGGACCATGTGGTCTGCAGAAAGCGATGATGGACTGCAGAAGTGAGAGCTGGTTGGGCTGTGAACAGTGAAAAAGGACTGGGGAAGTGAAACCTCTAGTCATGGTGTGCAGACGTGGCAGCCATCTTAAGGTGGTGAATATTGTGAAAAGAGTAAACATTGTTCAAGTTAATCAGGTGCATTGCAGTACATAGAATAACATTTAGAGGGTTATTTCATGTAAGCTTTGTTTACAGTAGGGAGGTCCAATCTTCGAGACGATTCAGGCCATTCCTTTTTTAAAATTTTTTTAACATTATTTTTATTGCAGATACACAAGGGGCCAGTATACAATCTGTCAGCGAATCTCTGTGTACATCGGCTGTTATTACCTCGCACCCTGATAGATACACGGCCATTCATCCCACACCCCGGAGGTCGGGCGGCGTGCGTTGTCGGTGTAGTAGTTTCACCCATGATTGCCAGCCATGATCAGTCTTAGGCTTCCCAAGTTTCCGCTTTTTCTTTTTTGTTGTAAGTATTGAAACTTTCCCCCTTCCACCCCCCTCCCTCGTCCCACGGTGGTCAAACGTTGAAAAACTCAAGTTAGGATTCAGCAATATACAGGTAGATTACAAAAACGTATCATTTTCGCATACCTCCCCTTCCCTCTTCCCTCCCACCATCAGCCAGGTACATACATTTGTTCAGAGCCTGCTATGACCAGTGACCCTCTATTCCTCTTGCGGTTGAAAGCTTGTCCATTCAGTCCCTCCTATACCCCAACCGGTCAAAATCTGTGACGCAATCCCTCTACCCTCTCACATCCCACTATAACCCCCCATCCAATCCATGATAGTGTCTCCATTTAGACCAGACTTTCCTAAATTTTCGGGGACAACCTCTCGCCTTGTATGTGACCCTTTCCACTGCCATATACAGGTCTAAACCTCTCCTCCACTCCTCTAGGTCCGGGGGTTCTGGCGCTCCCCAATGTTTTGCAATATCCCGTTTGGCAATCACCAATGCCAGGACCAGGAAAATGAGTAGTGGGCGGGTCAGGTCCACTTCGGTTGTCATACCAAGCAGCGCCAGCTTGGGGTCTATAGGGATGGGGGCCCGAGGACCTCTTCAAGTTCCTGAAAGATCTGCGACCAGTACTTCTGTATTAAAGTGCAGGTCCATACAGTATGAAAGAAGTCCCCCTCCTCCTGCCGACATCTAAGGCATCTTGGTTCCTCTATTTTCCCCATTTTGTATAGACGTACCCTGTCAAAGTATGTTCTGTGGAGAAAGTTAAATTGGATCAGCCGCAGCCTGGACTTGATGGCCACTTCCCGGGGGTTGTGTCAAGACTATCTCCCAGTCCAGGTCCTCCATCTCCCCTACCTCCGCTTCCCACACATGTCTAAGTTTTGTTAAGTCACCCAACATATGGTTTGTCAGTGTTTTGTATGTGAGGGACACCGCCTGTCCAACCATGTGCTCCTGGAGCAGCCTCCCCTCCAGTGGTGCATACTCAGGAATATCCAGCAGCAAGATATTCTGGGCCTTCCAGGCATGGCGCAGCTGTACATATTTGAAATGTTGCGTGGTGTGTAACCCGAACTCCGTTTGGAGAGCCCTGAACGACATTTATTCCCCCTTGGCTATTACATCCCCAATGGTGGAAATGCCAATGTCGTCCCATCTCTGGAATCCGCGTAGTTTATGTAACTCATGTAGCCAGCGACAATACCACAGTGGTGTCTGCCGTGTAGGTTTCTGGTCCCATCCCATGCGTTTTGTAGCTTTCGTCCAGGCCATTAGCGTTATGGATGTGGCAGGGAGAAGATGAGCTCCCCTCGAATCCCCATAGATATACCGCAGTATATTTCTAGGCACCAGCTTAGCTCTTTCTAGGGAATATGTTGGGTGATCTGCCGCCGCATGGAGCCACTCATTGATTGGAGTCAGGTGTTCCGCCCAATAATAGGCTTCCAAATTGGGAAGCGAGATTCCCCCGCTGTACTGGTGTCTTTGTAGTGTGGTCAGGGCCACCCTCGCCTGTTTGCCGAGCCAGAGGAAAGATCTCAAATCTGCATGGATCTTGGTGAAGACCGCAGTTGGTAGCGGATGGTACTCGTTTTGGAGGGCATACAGAAATTTCGGTAGTACAACCATTTTATACATGGCCGCCCTGCCCAAGAGTGTTAATGGGAGCTGTCTCCAGCGGTCCATATCCGCCACCGCGTTCACGATGATTCGCTCCACGTTTCTTTGGAACGAGAGAGGGATATTTGTCGTAATATAAACCCCCAGGTATTGGAACCCTTCTGCTGTCGTCATCAGTTCCCCTGGTAGACTCCCCCATTGATTTCTTCCCTTCGGATCGTATTATACTGATTATTGCCAATTTATTTTGTGGCCCGCCATCTCCCCATAGTGTTCCAATTCTCGGAAGAGCTCCGGCACGGTTGTCTCGGGCTCCGTTATATAGAGCAGGACGACATCCGCGTACAGCGAAATCTTTTCGTGAGAGAGCGTCGCTGCCCCATCAGTGAAGCCCTGAATATTTGCGTTGTGCCGGATCCTGGCTGCTAGTACTTCTATAGCGAGTGTAAAGAGAAGTGGGGACAGGGGGCAGCCCTGCCTAGTACCTCTCTGAATAGGAAATTCACGGGAGAGCGTTCCATTAACCCTCACCCTCGCCCTTGGCCCGGTATAGAGTAATCTGATCCACGCTGTGAACTTTGATCCGAATCCAAACCTCTGGAGCACAGCAAACAGGAAGGGCCAATGTACCGCATCGAACGCTTTATCAGCGTCCAGGGAGAGGAACCAGTGTGGGTCGTCCCTCTCCTTTACCTCCTGGAGCCAGTTATGAGTTCTTCTGAGATTAAGCTTTGTTGCCCTGTCCGGTAGGAAACCCGATTGGTCCATATGTACCAGGCCCATTATGACCGCCCTCAAGCGAACCGCCAGGATGGTCGCCGGCACTTTTACTTCCGTGTTGAGTAGAGATATCGGCCGGTGGGAGGCACAATCATTCCGCGGCTTGCCCTCCTTGTATAGTGGTATTATTGTGGCCATAGTAAGATCTGGTGGGAGTTCTCCCACCTCAAGGGCGTCCACTAGGAGGCCCCGGAGGTGGGGGGTCAGCAGGTCTGATGTGCGTTTAAAGAGTTCTGCGGGGAATCCATATGGGCCTGGCGTTTTACCCGGTCGGAGTCTGGCTATAGCATTCGTGATGTCTTCTAGTGTTATGTCTGCTTCTAGTGTTTCCACATCTTCCGGGGGAAGGACGGGCAAGGTGGTACCATCTAAATATCGAAGGGCCTCCTCATATGTCGCCAGGTCGCGCGTTGCGTAGAAGGTCTCATAGTGGGTAGCAAAAGCCTCTGCTATCTCTGCGTCTGTTTTGACCGCGGTACCTCCTGTCGTGTCTATGCTGTCTATCCATCTCTCGGCTCTCTCTTTCTTGCTGAGCCATGCCAGCAATTTCCCTGACTTATCCCCCACGTCATACAATCTGTGTAGGGTAGCTAGTGACTGGGTCTTGGATTCGTTAGTCGCCAATTCCCGATATTGCTTCTGAGCGCCGAGCAACCTCCGTAGGGAGTCTTCGGACTTATGGGCCAAGTATTTGCCCTCCCATTTTAGAATAGACTGTTCCACGGCTGCTACCTCTGTCTGAAGTCTCCGTCTGTCTTCCCCTAGTCTAAGTCAAATCCTATCGCGCATGACTGGTTTCAGGGCCTCCCATAAAGTGATTTTTGAGTCAACCGAGCCTACATTGTCCTCAAAGTATATCTTAATGTCTGTCCTCACATCTTTTAGTATTTTTGCGTTCTGGAGGTCCCATGCATCGAGTCGCCAGTACCCCGCGTCCCTAGCTCTGTAGCGCCCCACTCTTACATACAAAGGTGAGTGGTCAGAGATACCCCTGGCTCTGTATTCTGCTACATCTCCTACTTTTAGCCATTGTCTGGGCAGGAAAACATAGTCAAGACGTGAGAACGTCCGATGCGCCCGGGAATAATAGGAGTAGGTGCGCTGTGTCGGGTGGAGCCACCGCCATGTGTCCGTCAGCCCCAAGGAAGACATCAGGTCAAATAATGCAGTCCTATGTCCGCCGTCAACTGTGGTGCCTGATCTATCAAGGGTAATGTCCATCACATGATTAAAGTCCCCCCTACCACCTGTATCGTGTCTGCTGTGTCTAAGAGGATGTTCGCTTTCGAGGCATTCGTGCGCGACTGCAGCTTAGGTGGTGCATATACAGAGATCAAGGTATATGTGTGCCTGTTCCAGTTGCCCTGAACTCCCGCATATGTGCCCTGTGGGTCAAGCCACGTGCGTGTGATGGCGAAAGGTTGGGATTTTTTAATTATGACTGCCACTCCCCTGGAATCGGAAGTGTAACCCGCATGGACCGATACCCTGTATTTGCCCCTAGCAATGAAGGCACACTGAGTACCCCTAAGATGCGTCTCTTGCAGACAAATGATGTTGGGGTCTGTCTTCTTAATGTATGCGTTTACCAGCCCTCTCTTGATTTTCGAACCCAACCCATTAACATTCCACGTCAGGATGTTCAGCCTCTTGCCTGCCCCTTGCGATGCTTTTACGGTACCGGCCATGGAAGAGTGCAGTGACCATGAGTGACCCAACCCTTACAGCTGGCGGTGTTGCGAAGACACAACTTGCTGAAGTGGTCCTCTACCCGAGTCTTCAGTTTTCCCGCCCAAGTCCCTCCCCGTACCCTGCCCCAACAAATTTGAAATCCTCCCTCCCCCACCCCACCTCCCTCCCCTTCCAGTTGTGTCCGATTGTCAGACTTAGCTTTCCGAAGGAGTAGGCCTGTCGCCCACCCACCACACCCTCCCTAGTAAACACCAAACAACCCTATAAACAAGTCAAACAAAACACTGTTAAGGGGGTGTGTCAACTTGCGTGCTTCCCTGCAGCGGGCTGCCGTTTCATTCCTGCAAGTCCATCGAATCCTCGATTCGCCATATGCTGCACCGTGTCATTGTATGCAGAGTGCACTGCGCAGGGTGAGCCCTTCACCGCTAGGATTTCGAGTCTTGAGTGTCAGACTCTGGAGCACTGTGCTGTCCCGACATGTCCCGTTCCAGCACTCGGATTTCTTTCACCAACGGGTGGTCCGATTGCCCCTCTTCCTCCTCTCCTTCTCCACCTGATGTGTGGCTATCCAGTATCTCGTCCTCTTCTCCTTCCGATCTTGTCGTGTTGCGCAGCACTGTAAATCTCGATCCCTGTGCTGTTGCGCCTCTCGGAGAGGCAGAACGCCCTTTCCGTGTCCTCCCGGTATCACGTCCTCTATATGCTGCATTAGCTGTCTTGCACCTTATCCTGCTTCTGTGTTGGCCAATCCGTAGTTTCACTTTCTGGCTCGTTTGGCCTATGTAAATGAGCATGCATGGACATAAAATAGCATAAACAAGATTTGCGGAGTTGCAGTTAGAAAAGTATTTACGGTCAAATTTTATATTTCCATACTCAAAAGTTTTGCCTTCAATGGTTGAGTCACAACATACACAGTTTCCACATTTTGAATGGCCCAAGAGTGGCGGCAGACCCCATGCATCATTTATTGTGGTTTTGAGGGGTTGCTGTGGTAGGGATGCTCTCACTAGATGGTCCTTTATATTCTTGGCTCTTTTAAAAGCAAGCATGGGGCGGTCCAGAGTCAGTTGACCTGCATTGAGAACCGGCCAGGGTTTTAAACACACTTTTTCTGACTGCATTGGAAACAGAGGAAAAGGTGGTCACACAGATTAGTCTATCTTGTTCTCTCTTTTGTTTGGGTTCCAAGAGGGCTTCTCTTGGGCAATACCAAGCCCTTTTGAGGGAGTGACGTACCAATTTTCTGGGCTAGCCACGGTTTCTGAGTTTCTTATTGAGTGTTTTGGCCTCTGTGAAGTAATCTTCTTTAAAATAACAGTTATACCTGATGCGCAAAAACTGGGAAAAGGGGAGTGAGTCCCGTAAGGCCCTGGGGTGGTGGCTGCTGTATTCTAGCAGAGTGTTTCGCTCTGTAGGCTTACGGTGTAGACAAGTGGTAAGACGACCATCAGTGTGTCTTATCTCCAAGTCTAGAAATGCGATGGATTCAGTACTGGTGGACAGGGTGTATTTTAAACCTCAGTTATTGTTGTTCAACCAATGTTGGAACAGTAAGAGATTGTCAGAGGATTCGGTCCATAACATAAATATGTCATCTATATAGCGTTTCCACAAGGCAATGCCATTGTGGAAAGGATTAGATGTATGTAAGATGTTATTGGTCTCCAGGTGGTCCATATACAGAATGGCCAGGTTAGGGGCCAAAATTGCTCCCATGGAAGTACCCCTAACCTGGCCATAAAACTGCCCCTCGAAAAGAAAAAAGTTTTTCGTAAGGCAGATTTCAAGTAATTGTAGGATGAACAAGGATGGAACATTGTGAGGCCGTGTCCTTGAATCAAGTACCTTTTCGATCACACGTAAAGAGCCATACTGTGGGATGTTGGTGTATAGTGACTCCACATCCAGCGTGCACATGGTGCTGGATGTGGGGTCAAAAGGATGTTCTTCTATCATGTTAAAATAGTGACGAGAGTTGCCGTGCACACCTATTTTTTGCTGTTCAACCTTATACTCCAAATTTCGCTGTTTAAGCCACTTTGCCTGCTCCCTGGATGACGTGGTCCGCCCTTTGCCACGTAAGAGTTTACAATCCGATAAAGTAGATGGGGCGTAACTACACCCCAAATCCAGACGCACAGCAGTAATCGTTGAAAATTAGACATATTAGTTTGCCTTTTCTCGATATTTTGCGCTAATAAATCCATTTTACTCCATATTTTGATTTGTATTCATTCTTTAATTCCAAGTTAATATCCACACATGATGAGCCAATGTTTTAAGACACTTCTCATACCACGGATATGCCACAACAGGCCTTTTTCTGGGCACGCGTCGAACATAACATCCTTAATTTACAATGATGATGTCACCCAATGCATTTCAAACTTTTCAAAGTCCTTCCTCAGGGGTCCACTGTAAGATTAAAAAACATTGCTATAAACATTTTGCTTAAGTAACCACAATTAGATGCAATTCGTGACCCTATAACGTGAACTATACTGCTTTTTGAATTTCCCTGTGATTGTAAACGTTTTTGACGCTACCCTCGTAAAACGTAGCAAAAATGCTATCGTGATTAGAAAAAAGAATCCCCTGGACTCACACTTTTACTGCGATGTTAAACCCTCCCAAGCCTCACAACTGGGGCCCAATATACCAACCCCGTGGTCCTCGTGTTTTCTCCCCTCATTATTCACCCAAGGTTTGCTACCTCTCATTCCCATACCTGTAACGTAAAGTTCCATTAGTGCGCACGATGGCGGCATATGACTGCACGCCGTCTTCTTCCACAGGTTTAACTCCTTGGATAATGCCCCGCCTTTTCTCCCTCGTGTGTCCCAACCTATCATTAGCCTCCAAGCTATCATCCTACACCTCCCATAATACCTCTGTACACAAACCCAGTAAATGCATCCAATCCCCAGCGTGTTCTTCAAGGATGTTATGTTCAACGCAGAGATTGTAAACTCTTACGTGGCAAAGGGCGGACCACGTCATCCAGGGAGCACGCAAAGTGGCTTAAACAGCGAAATTTGGAGTATATGGTTGAACAGCAAAAAATAGGTGTGCACGGCAACTCTCGTCACTATTTTGAAATCTACTGCCCATCCGCACGTAGCACCCACTTAAAGAAGGAACATGTCAAATCATTGATCTACAGATTCCGTTTCGAAAACACATGTGATACGCATATCTTTAATGCAGAAGAAGCTTGCTTGGGAACAGTTTGTTTTTGTGCTCACTATGCAAAAACTTGAACATTATGAATTATTGCTTTGGACGTGGTATGATTACCCATTTCTTGATTCAGTTGACTTACTAAATGTAAAATGTATAAAATGTATGAACAACGGAACGTTTTCGGCGTATTTGATAAGATCAATAGGGTGGGCGGGGGATAGTAAAGAATCATGTGGGACAAACACGCAGGGTGTAGAAAGGATTGAAGAACACGCTGGGGATTGGATGCATTTACTGGGTTTGTGTACAGAGGCATTATGGGAGGTGTAGGATGATAGCTTGGAGGCTAATGATAGGTTGGGACACACGAGGGAGAAAAGGCGGGGCATTATCCAAGGAGTTAAACCTGTGGAAGAAGACGGCGTGCAGTCATATGCCGCCATCGTGTGCACTAATGGAACTTTTCGTTACAGGTATGGGAATGAGAGGTAGCAAACCTTGGGTGAATAATGAGGGGAGAAAACACGAGGACCACGGGGTTGGTATATTGGGCCCCGGTTGTGAGGCTTGGGAGGGTTTAACATCGCAGTAAAAGTGTGAGTCCAGGGGATTCTTTTTTCTAATCACGATAGCATTTTTGCTACGTTTTACGAGGGTAGCGTCAAAAACGTTTACAATCACGGGGAGATTCAAAAAGCAGTATAGTTTACGTTATAGGGTCACGAATTGCATCTAATTGTGGTTACTTAAGCAAAATGTTTATAGCAATGTTTTTTAATCTTACAGTGGACCCCTGAGGAAAGACTTTGAAAAGTTTGAAATGCATTGGGTGACATCATCATTGTAAATTTAGGATGTTATGTTCGACGCGTGCCCGGAAAAAGGCCTGTTGTGGCATATCCGTGGTATGAGAAGTGTCTTAAAACATTGGCTCATCATGTGTGGATATTAACTTGGAATTAAAGAATGAATACAAATCAAAATATGGAGTAAAATGGATTTATTAGCGCAAAAGACAAGGCAAACTAATATGTGCAATTTTCAACGATTACTGCTGTGCATCTGGATTTGGGGTGTAGTTACGCCCCATCTACTTTATCGGCTTCTATCATGTTAATCATGTTCATGCTATCCTTGATATAGCAGAGAGTTTCGGGTACAAAGGGTTTAATGAAATAGTTAATATAGTGGCCCAGTGGCTCTAAGACAGACCATCAACCAGAAACTATGTGGCGTCCTGGAGGGGATAGAGGGTTTTTGTGGATTTTGGGTAAGCAATATATTACAGGAATGCGGGGAGACTTGGTATTGAGGAAATCAAATTCTTTTTTTGACAAAAAACCTGAGTCGAGTCCTTCTGTGGTAACCTTACTAATCATTTCTTGAATCTCTGTTGTGGGATTTCGAGGGAGTTTGCAATAGTGCTCAGTTTTGCTCAGTTGGCGTAATATTTCCTGTTTATAGAGTTCTAGATCTTGGACCACAATACCTCCTCCCTTGTCTGCAGGTTTTATTATGAGAGACTGGTTGTTATTGAGGGAGAAGATTGCTTGTTTTTCTTCAAGCGTGATGTTGTATGGTATGAAGGACCTTTGGTTCTCAAGGTGGTTTAGATCTTTGAGTACTAATTTCTCAAAAGTAGATATCTCAGCCGGGATCATACCGCCAGTTGGGGAGAATTTAGACGGGGGTTTGAAGGGAGTGTTGCCATGGGTGGGGGGGGGAAGGGTTGAGAGCAAAGAAGCTGTGTAAGCGATTCTTCCTGAAGAATCTCAGAAGTTCTACTTGTACGTCTTGGAAATTGGGGCGTATTGTCGGGACAAAGGAGAGGCCATTGCTCAGGAGTGACACTTCATTGCTAGACAGGGTATGGTTTGTTAGATTGAAGATTGGAAGGAGGCCGCTTTGTTCATGGTCGGTTTCAGTCATATTGTGGTTAGGTATGTCTACCAACGGTAATGCTGGCAGTGTGTGAACCTCTCGCCTGGAGGGTTCGGTGGTTTCTTCCATGTCTGGGGTGGCCTCCCTCTGCCTCTCGGTTGGCCTATGCCTCCTTCTAAAAAAGGACGGTTAGAGGGACCGGGACTATCACTTTGGTCTGACTGTCCAGAGGAGTCTGCTGAACTGTCTGAAAAACCAACAAACTGTTGTCTTCTGTTAAACCTTCCCCACGGTCTTTGATTTTGTGGGCCGTTGAAAGGGCGGTTTGTATAGTAATCGTTAGATAAATAAGGCTATGTTCTTTCTTGGCTAAAATTCTTGATGTCTTTACGTACTTTTGTAGTTTTTTGTTAAGTTCAAATTTGTGAAAGTCCTCGATCGTTCGTTTTATTCAGTTGTTCAAAGAGTTTGGAGGTTTCTGAACTGGTGTTATTATCTTTGATTTGTTTTTCTAGCTCAGTAATGTCTTTGTTGAGCTTTTGAAGCTCTTCAGTAGTGATATCAATTCCAAGCACCATCCAGTGCTTGGAACATGTTGTACTGATATAGCTGAAACCGTTTAGATATTTTGGGTTACTAGTAAAAACTCGTGGGACATTACGTACTTGTAGGCCCAATGGAATTGTGTTTGATTTTAGATAGTCTGTTAATAGTTTTAATCATTAACATCAATCGTACCTCCTTTTTCTTAAGTTTTTCTAGATCATCAGGTAGTGATGTGCTTGACCCAGATGGTGTTTCTGTAGCGTCAGAAAGGAGCGATGGACCTCCTAGGATTTTATTAATGTATTCTAAGTTGTATAATTGAGGGTGAGGATCGGATATGCCTTGGGGTTTTTTTTTTGGAAAGGATAGAAAATTACACAGGTGGACAGTGAAAACCCACTCGTAAAACAAGGGGCTGGGATAGCTAGAATCCCTTGCAACCCAGCGGTTGCGCTAAATATGTTTAGGAAAGACAAGGGAACCCAAAAGGTATGCCATAGGGACCTTGGGCAGTATCATGCTACAAAAAACAGTGGTCCCTACTCGTGGACACAATGGTATACTGAGCTAATAATCATACACCTGATAAGTGTTATGTCTTTTGTCCAGCCGGACAAGGAATTTATTTAACAATTTTCTTAATAAAACTGAATGAACATATTAATAACAAGTGGGCACAGCTGTCACCCACAACATTCAGACAAAACAACGAACAGAATGGTAAAAGGAGCAAAGCAAAAATATGTCTGTGTACTTGTAGTCAGTATTACAGACAGAGATTGTTATAACCACACCATTCCATTTCACAATATTTTAAATGTCATATTGCATAAGGGGTTTTTTTGGTCGACGACGTTTCGATGCCTAAGTTAAATGAGGGGCATCATCATCAGGACAAATATATAGTCATTGTTGTCTTTAAATATTACACTGCCTTTTAACGCAATTCTATACATTTATACATTACATGGGAAAAAGGAGGAGAAAAGGGGAGAAGAAATACATGAAATTAGGCATGTTGTATTGGAAATTTGCAACCTCATCTCTTCCATTAAAACAGGGTATATTCATGTGCTCGTGGTGGAGAAAAACGGCGCATGGTGGAACTCAGTGTCCAGGATTGCGAAAGACAACAGGGAAATGACTTCATCGTGTAAGAGGGGTGTATTTGAGTGCCAGTGATGACAAAATAACGGCGCATTGAGGAGCAAATTATCAAGTACCGTGAGGGCAGACTATTTAGGCGCAGTGATGGAGACAAATGTTCCAAATTTCGATGTGACACAGTGACCAGAGTGAGATCGGTCAGAAATGTTGGCAGTGAAGGTCTAATAAACCATAAAACACAAATATAGACGGAGACTGAACCGGGTTCCGTGGGGCAGTAATGTAGTGAAGGGCACAACCGTTATGAGTGCAGGTGAACATAAATACGGAGCATGCGACTGGCAAAAATAGAGACTAAAACCTACGCGTATTACAAGAGGCAAATCATCGGATCAGCAGATACCATGAACATAGGAGGAATCTGGAAAGTAATGGTTGAGCATTAAAAAGGGTCGAGTGCGACCAGGGGGTGAGCGGCATTGCGTGCTACTGGTAGAATAATTACCGGTACTGCCTTGTCCAGCGTGGAGAGTCGTCTGGATCGGGAGCGTATTAGCTCGGTCTGGGGAGAAAGTTCTGTGGAGTCAATTATCCAGCGGGGCATGGTGGGACTGGAGTGAAAGGAAACGGCGCGTGCGGGTTACTTACATGCAGAAGTCGGCGGCGCTGTGGCGGATGGTGGGGTTCTGGTGTTAGAGAACTGGTGTGTGGCAAGTTATTTAAAAGGACCATGTGGTCTGCAGAAAGCGATTATGGACTGCAGAAGTGAGAGCCGGTTAGGCTGTGAACAGGGAAAAAGGACTGGGGAAGTGAAACCTCTAGCATTGGTGTGCAGACGCGGCAGCCATCTTAAGGTGGTGAATATTGTGAAAAGAGTAAACATTGTTCAAGTTAATCAGGCGCATTGCAGTACATTGAATAACATTTAGAGGGTTATTTCATGTAAGCTTTGTTTACAGTAGGGAGGTCCAATCTTCGAGACGATTCAGGCCATTCCTGATGCTGTTGGTTTTAACGATCCAATAGAGTTCCTCCTTGTTGAGCAAAAGGGAAATGTCTGCTCCTCTAGGAGGGGGTTTGATGATTGTCATCACAGTCCATTCCAAGTCTTTGTCACTGTGACCTTTTTCTGAAAAATGTTCAACAAGCGGTGCATTAGCTGTCCTGCACCTTATCCTGCTTCTGTGTTGGCCAATCCGTAGTTTCACTTTCTGGCTCGTTTGGCCTATGTAAATGAGCATGCATGGACATAAAATAGCATATACAAGATTTGCGGAGTTGCAGTTAGAAAAGTATTTACGGTAACATTTTATATTTCCATACTCAAAAGTTTTGCCTTCAATGGTTGAGTCGCAACATTCATAGTTTCCACATTTTGAATGGCCCAAGAGTGGCGGCAGACCCCATACATCATTTATTGTGGTTTTGAGGGGCTGCTGTGGTAGGGATGCTCTCATTAGATGGTCCTTTATATTCTTGGCCCTTTTAAAAGCAAACATGGGGCAGTTGACCTGCATTGACCTGCATTGAGAACCGGCCATGTGGAAACTTGTATATGCTATTTTATGTCCATGCATGCTCATTTACATAGGCCAAACGAGCCAGAAAGTGAAACTACGGATTGGCCAACACAGAAGCAGGATAAGGTGCAAGACAGGTAATGCACCGCTTGTTGAACATTTTTCAGAAAAAGGTCACAGTGACAAAGACTTGGTATGGACTGTGATAACAATCATTAAACCCCCTCCTAGAGGAGCAGACATGTCCCTTTTGCTCAACAAGGAGGAACTCCATTGGATCGTTAAAATC
This sequence comes from Lissotriton vulgaris, assembly GCF_964263255.1. Lineage (NCBI taxonomy): Eukaryota > Metazoa > Chordata > Amphibia > Caudata > Salamandridae > Lissotriton > Lissotriton vulgaris. The sequence continues at coordinate 246,008 of NW_028252534.1, forward strand.
AACAGCATCAGGAATGGCCTGAATCGTCTCGAAGATTGGACCTCCCTACTGTAAACAAAGCTTACATGAAATAACCCTCTAAATGTTATTCTATGTACTGCAATGCGCCTGATTAACTTGAACAATGTTTACTCTTTTCACAATATTCACCACCTTAAGATGGCCGCCGCGTCTGCACACCATGACTAGAGGTTTCACTTCCCCAGTCCTTTTTCACTGTTCACAGCCCAACCGGCTCTCACTTCTGCAGTCCATCATCGATTTCTGCAGACCACATGGTCCTTTTAAATAACTTGCCACACGCCAGTTCTCTAACACCAGAACCCCACCATCCGCCACAGCGCCGCCGACTTCTGCATGTAAGTAACCCGCACGCGCCATTTCCTTTCACTCCAGTCCCACCATGCCCAGCTGGGTAATTGACTCCACTGAACTTTCTCCCCAGACCGAGCTATTACGCTCCCGATCCAGACGACTCCCCACGCTGGACAAGGCAGTACCGGTAATTATTCTACCAGTAGCACGCCATGCCGCTCACCCCCCTGGTCGCACTCGACCCTTTTTAATGCTCAACCATTACTTTTCCAGATTCCTCCTATGTTCATGGTATCTACTGATCCGATGATTTGCCTGTTGTAATAGGCGTAGGTTTTAGTCTCTATTTTTGCCAGTCGCATGCTCCGTATTTATGTTCACCTGCACTCATAACGGTTGCGCCCTTCACTACATGACTGCCCCACGGAACCCGGTTCAGAATCCGTCTATATTTGTGTTTTATGGTTTATTAGACCTTCATTGCCAACATTTCCGACCGATCTCACTCCGCGATAACTGTGTCACATCGAAATTTCGAACATTTGTCTCCATCACTGCGCCTAAATAGTCTGCCCTCACGGTACTTGATAATTTGCTCCTCAATGCGCCGTTATGTTGTCATCACTGGCACTCAAATACACCCCTCTTACACGATGAAGTCATTTCCCTGTTGTCTTTCGCAATCCTGGACACTGAGTTCCACCATGCGCCGTTTTTCTCCACCACGAGCACATGAATATACTCTGTTTTAATGGAAGAGATGAGGTTGCAAATTTCCAATACAACATGCCTAATTTCATGTAATTCTTCTCTCCCTTTTTCTCCTCCTTTTTCCCATGTAATGTATAAATGTATAGAATTGAGTTAAAAGGCAGTGTAATATTTAAAGACAACAATGACTATATTTTTGTCCTGATGATGATGCCCCTCATTTAACTTAGGCATCGAAACGTCGTCGACCAAAAAACCCCCTTATGCAATATGACATTTAAAATATTGTGAAATGCAATGGTGTGGTTATAACAATCTCTGTCTGTAACACTTACTACAAGTACACAGACATATTTTTGCTTTGCTCCTTTTACCATTCTGTTCGTTGTTTTGTCTGAATGTTGTGGGTCACGGCTGTGCCCACTTGTTATTAATGTGTTCATTCAGTTTTATTAAGAAAATTTTTAATAAATTCCTTGTCCGGCTGGACAAAAGACATAACACTTATCAGGTGTGTGATTATTAGCTCAGTATACCATTGTGTCCACGAGTAGGGACCACTGTTTTTTGTAGCATGATACTGCCCAAGGTCCCTATGGCATACCTTTTGGGTTCTCTTTCCTAAACACACTCACTTCAACCCTGCCACATGTACACACGTAATGTTTGTATGCATTGCCAACACAAAGTGGGATTCTATCCACAGTATTGCAGGCTGGCTGGCCAGGGTCATCATGTCTGTGTGATCTTTCTTTATGTGTGACCAGCAGTGTTGGTGTATGCTCATCTGGTGATGGCCAGTCATCCTAGTCACAAGGGTAAATTTCAATGTGTGGAATTGGTTGGTCAAGAAGTGTGCAGTGTGAAGGGGGTGATTTTGTCAGTGGTGTTGATGTGTGTGTGCCCCTGAAATGTCAACTGCACACATGTGTCGCCCAGGAGTTGAGTGCCTGTTATTTGGATTGGTCAGCCCTGTGCTTGTGATTGTGTGGACATGTGGGAGTTGTAGGTTGTGCACTGTCCAGTGTGTTGGTGTGTCCTTGCGCTTCCTGGGGACACCTACTTGTTGTTGGTGGCAATTGTGAGTATGCAGAGTGTGAGAGTGGCAAGTCAGTGTTGTACTTTGTTGATCAGACATGTGTTTTGATCCTGTTTATATTCACTGTGCAGCCCTGCTCAGCCACACTGACATCGCGGGTGTGTTTTCTCATGCATTGCTGTCACTTGGGGCTTTTTTTGGCTCCATAATGGCATGTGGGGTGTGGAGTCATTCCATCCCCTATCTGTGCTTCTGATGCCTACCCATTGTGAGTCTGCACTCCATCTCTTTTTGTATGGGGCACTCTTCACCTGTCCACTACTGATGTACACACCACTTCACTCTCATGTCAGCTGTCCTCTTGGGTTGCCAGTGTGTGTGCCTCTCCATCACTTCATTACACTGTGCTTTGTGGTGCTGATCTGTGCACAGGACGAATGTGCCACTCAGGACAGTTTCCCAATTGGTTATATGTGATTTTATTGTCTTGTTTTGCAGCCATGGTTGCTCATATGCAGTTCAACTGTTTGTGCTGCACAATCCTCTGGTCATGTTGTTGTCACCTGGGGGTCACAGATTTGTGCATCTGTGGGTGTTGGGTTAGCTGTATGTGTGTTTGCTGAGGTACTGCTTCACTTCCTGAATTTGATGTTGTCTGTGTGCTGTGCTGATTGGTGTTGTGGGGGTTCATGCTGTGTCACTCGTATATGGGTGGAACTGGTATGTTTGGTGTGCACACACTGCTTGTCGTGCATACAGTGCTGTGAGTGTATGTTGCCTTGTTTGTGCCTGGTGTATACCGCCGAATGACCTGCTGTGTTTGCAATGTGATGCATTGGCATGTGCATCTGTTGTGTGTTTGATGTGGATGTGTGCAGTATTTGGGCTGTGTTGTCTCTTGCAGCTGATAGATGCTCTGTGTGTGATGTTCTATTTGCATGTCAATGTGTGTGTTTTGTTATTGTATTGTGATTCATTCAGATGTGTGTTGCCAGTGTAGTGTGCATTACTTGTGTGTCTGTCACATGCACATAGGGCTATTCTTGTTCCTGGGCTTGTTTTGGGTGCATCCTTGGGGTTTTCTCCTCTCATATGTCACCTGTCATTTGTCAGGATTGTGCATGTGCATGCATGTGGTACACTATGACACCATGTTGACTTGATGGGTGATGTGGTATGTCTGTCTGTGTTTCATTGTACCCCCATTGTTCCCAGTTTGTGTCCATGATTGTTTAGAGAGGATGCACTTCTTGTTTGTGTTGGGGTATGTTGTCTGTGCATTGTAACTGACTGCTGAGGTTGTGTTCTCCTGTTCTGTCTGGGCTCCCATTGCCTTTCCACAGTTTTGCTGCATAGGTCAGGTCTGGTCTTGTTGTACATCTGTGTATGTTGTTATATAGTTTTGTGTTTGGCTGTTGTTCTTGTGCCAGCATTGGTTTAGGCATCCTGGAGTGTGTATGTGATGTTTGTGGATGCCCTCCATGGAATGTGATTGTTTGTCAGTGTATTGACTGGACATTATTGGCACCCTTCTGTGTGTTTGACACTGGTGTTGTGTGCTGCAGGTGTGAGGTTGGGGTGTATGTGTGAAGGATCCTACTTGTGTTTGACAGTCATGGAGTGTGTCCATTGGCCCTGTGTGCTGTGCTTTCATCCATGTGCCTATACATGGTTTGCCTTGCTGTCTCCCTGAGCTGTTGCACAGAGGTGACTGTGGTTTGATTTCAATCACTGTGCCAGATATGTGTGATTTGATGCGCTAAGGGTGTTGACATATGTCCCTTCTCTTGCATGTGATGTACACATGCTTAGTGGTTGGCTCCTTGGCCTTCCATTTGTGTGCACCTCACTTTAGCTTTCCTATTTATTGTCCTACATTGCTGCTGACATCTGGTCTGAGTATGCAGCTGTGTGTCAGTGTGGGGTATGTCTGTGTGACTTGACAGGCTGTGTGTCCAGTTGAATGATTGTTCATATTCTGTGTGAATGTTCATTTTGTGCTTGGACTCAGTTGTCTCGCCATGAGTGCAGTGTGGGTGTGGTGTGAGGGTTGCCCTGGCCCTGAGCCTCTGTGCTGTGTGTTCCTCTGCAGCCCCACCTGCTGAGAGTGTCTCCCTGGTTGTTTGGTGTGTGGTGCAGGGTTTGGGTTCACCTGGCTGGTCATTGTGCATGGGGGAGCACAGGAGGAGCACATAGCATGTTCCTTCATGTTTGGGGGGGCCTAGTGTGTGGAGGGTGGAGGTGTGGTCCTATGATCTTTGTGCACAGCCCATGCTTGACTCTGGCCCTGCCTTCTACATTGTGTGCATGTTTTCCTGCGTCTTCACTGCTGCGGGGACGTGACCGGGACATTGCATCACTATCGCGGTTAGTGGGTGACCTGGATGAGTTTGGGTAATTTTGTGACAGGTAGGACATTGGTGGGTACACTTGTGGATGTGTTCCTGTCCCCACCATGGTGTCTGGTGTGGACAGGAACCCTATATCTCTCCAGGTATTGTGTGTTGTTGTTGCGTGCAGAGTTGTGTTATCGCGTACCTGTTGCGGCATACGCGACTGTGCATGAGTTGCTGGTAGTGTATCAGGTATAGCACCGGGAAGACGTGTAGAGCTAGATCCATTGTGGTCGGGACCGGGCAGAAAGGACCGGGACTCTGGTTTTGCATTTCGCTGTTGTGCTTCCGCCGTCTCTGGTTGGGCGGTTTCTCCGCTGGGGTGCAGCTGGCTGTTTGGAGTATCCTGATTTGTACAGCGAACGGATCGTCATTCCGCATGCTGGTGGGTCTTCATTGGCTCCCACCACCGCGGTTGCGGGTGCATTTTTATGGAGGTTCGCGTCACACCGCGGCCGATAAGAAATGGGCTATGTTTGGCCATTCTAGCGTGAGGACAGCTGCAGGTGTGCGGAAAATTGCATTTTCCACCACCGCTAGCACTGCGGTGGTGCCTCCGCCTGCCATCCTAATAGGCCCCTTAATTCTTAATATCTTCCCATCAGGTTTAGCCTTGGAGGTCGGTGCTCTTCTAACCGAGTATGCTCCAAAGACAGTGACATTGATTTCACTCTCTGCATTCGCCATTTGACTAATCTCACAATGTATGTGAATACACCACCTTAAATGCTTTCTTAAAGGCAGTTGGTACACACCAGCCTGTTCGGAGTTTGCAATTATGTTCTCATCCGCTTCAATGCATTTAACCACACAAGCCTTGGGAAAAAGTGAGATGAGACATAGATTTAAAATTGGTCTTATTTATCCTTGCAATAGTAAAAGTCTCTACAGGAGTAGCCATTCTGCCTGCTATGTCAAGGGCCACAACATCCAAGTCCCTTTTACATGACAACAGACACAATAGCATAGCCAACTTAGCCGACATTCCTTCTTGAGCAAGAACCCATTATATTCCCATGAAAGTAAAAGATTCAAGACCAAATTAGCATCCCATAAATAAGAATACCTAAGTTCAGGAGGGCTCGACTATCTCACCACCCTCTTCTACTCACACATTCACTGGCGTCCCCCCACAAGAACACCATTTACTAGGAGGTGTCCTGCAGAAATTGCCATTCTAAAGGGGTTCTATATGTCTAATCCTCCTATACCAGTTCAGATAGAACATTCATTATGTACACAATACATACTGGCCTACTGGATTCAGATCCCATGCTACACACCAGTGAAACCATTTCCTTCAGGTTGAGCAGTAGAGCATTAACTCTTAATGGTTACATCTGCCTAAGTTCCCTGCATGAGCTTGCAGTGAATTCCAAAAGGCCAGGGACCATCCAGCTGCCCTTGTAGTTATCCATGTCATCAATTTGAGACTGTCCGCCAGTACTACAGTATGAAGGCTGCTCAGGAAGTTCTCCAAGACTGACCAAAACCTGGACAGTGCCGCAGGAAAATTGCACAACAATGTTGGGAACCCCTCTTGCAACTTCCAACTTGGAGTCATCAGAATTAGAGTCACCTGTTTATGTATTTTCTGAGCTGACACTCTGGCAATCATCACAAACAGTAGGAACACGTATTTCTATGTCCTAACATCCGCTGTAGAAATACATTTGTCGCCTTGGCTCAGTGATCCAGATGCCAGCTCGAGGGGAGACAGCGTTTACTGTGCTGGTAATACCGTGCTGGTTGATAACAACGCATATGTTACATTGTCCGCGTTGTTACCACGCATGGTAACCATAAAAATTACATATCCAGACAATCTACATATAATAGACAATCAGAAGCATTGTACATACATAGAAAACGATCCCTAAGCTCATAATGAAAAACCATACAAAAACTGTACGTCTCCAAAATAACATACCCAGACAAAAAGCATATAGTGAAAAAAACAATACAATAATGCACTAGACTATAGTGAACATATTGACATTACATACACTGAACAACAGACACAAAAAGAAGAAGAATGCGCCGACGTGCGTTTTGGAAGCACCGTGTACTGAAACACTCCTTCATCAGGGTGCAAAATTCTTGATTTATGCAGTGGTCAAGGAAGCCATCCGTGGCTCATGTACTGCATCCAAAGGTTCCAGATCACAAGAGCCAAGCTTCTAGGGATGATAGGAAGTTCAGGAACGAAATCACTGGTGATTTAAAAACAGCCACCAGAGATCTTAAGGCTGGAGTGACTGATGTTGAAATAGCCATGGGTTATTAGAAATAGTAGTCCTGGGGTCCTCGAAGAGGGGCAAATATGGATTCAGTAGTAAGGGTGGTACAATGAAGGTAGTAATAACAGTCACAGCAACATGGTCAATAATTTCATAAAAATGTGAGGTTTAAATGATAACCTCTAATGCTAAATCTCTGCAGTCAAGGTTGAAGGGCCAAGGATTCAAGGAAATATAATGGAAAAGGCTGTCCCAAAATGCTCTATTCCAGTAGTCAAAGGCTGGTGGGCCCAGGTTCCAAAATGATATCATTGATAAAGATGCCAATGCGTGTCTTCTGGGTACCTGATTCTCCATAGACGTAAGACGAGATTTGCACCTTGTCTAGTGAGGCTAACTTTGCAAGAAACTTCCTGATTTCTTTAGAAATGGCTGTACAAACAGGCATCCTTGACCCACTGCCCCATATCAGAGGAAACCAGATCCTCCAGTTAGGGGTCCACATTATTAAGTAGGAATGTTCTTCTCTCGGTCAAGTGAGTGCTAATGTCATCTCCTAGGATGCAGCTCACCATCCATGCCTATCCTAATAATCTCAATCTCTGGATTCATGTCACAACCCACCTGTTAGGCTAGTTCAGCCACCACTAACATTTTGGTGAGGGGTTCCACATTGTCCAAAAGCTTGTCTTGGGGAGGCATCAATCCCTTTTTTGGAATCTCTCATGAATGCTGCCAGGAAAATTATCATATTCATATAATTTTTGAAGTTAGTGTAAACTTGCATTTCAGAGTAGTTCTGGGATATTTTACCTTCAGAAAAACTCAAACCTCCTTATCCATTGGTTGACTGATTTTGCTGGCCACATCTGATGACACCTTATTGGATTGGGGCCACTGTGAGGATCTCAGGTAGTAAAGACGGTTTGACTTGAGTATATTAGATGTTCCTTGATCTTCCAGACCCTCTTCATATGGAGCTCACAAAGGATGTCTGCACAAAGGATGTCTGCTCTCATCGACCTCATCATTGGATCACTCGCAATGGTCAGTCCTGCCATTCACTACTAAGGGGTTCCCATCACAGTAGAATAAATCAGGGACAAATAGGCAGTTGCCTACTCCAGTTTTACATCACTACACTATTTTAACATATGTTAGGCACTCCTAATGAAGGCCTCCTGAGCCCAGGAGGCAGGGTGCATTATATTAAAGGTGAGGACATATAAGTGCAAGCCTATATGCCCCTTTAGGTGAATTGCCCATTGGAAACTTCCATAAGAGTCACTGTTTTATTGGATAACATGGCTTGCCACCAAGTTTTCCAGTGGTTAGCAGCTCCATTATGGTACCTCCACAATGTGTCTTCTCACCACTGAAACAAATCCTGTGTCCTGGTGATGTGGCATGCATCCAGGTGGCTACTTTAGAGGTTGCCCACCTAGTTGCTCCAGCTTTTTGTGCTTTGACTGGTAAGCCCGTGTTTCCCATGTCTTATGCTGCGAAGAAAGGATTTTGACCTCCTGCAAGGCAATGCGATCACTCTCAGGTTTCAGGAACAAAGGCTTGGGCAGGAAGGAGATCACACCTCCCTACTCCTAAGCAAGTTAGTGAAGTGGCACATCAAGGCGGTGAACTTCAAAGGCTGCACCACCTCTGATATGCATCAGGGCTGACTCCCAGTGGAGGAAACAGCCCGCCCCTGCTCCAGGTACATTTGCACCCGGACAGGCGGGAAATTAATTAGTCAAGGAGGTGTACACCCCCAGAAGGCTAGCTAAACCTCCAGGGTGAGTAGCCTGGTCTGTACACTAAAATTAGATTTCTTTCCTCTTTTAAAGTGGCAGAATAGAGGGTTCTGGGTAGAAAAGGTGGCCTACCCCCCGGATGTCGTCCCTTCAGGGGCGAACTAGCTGCTAGCACTAGCTGCCCATTGGTTACTGGCGCCACCACCCCTAACTCTCCTAAATCTAGGATTTAAGGGACACCCTTGACACCAGAACCTAATTTCTGAACAACCTGCATCAACGAGGACAGAAGAAGAGACCGGTATCAGCGACAACAAGACTTCCACAAAGCAAAGGTTGGATACACTGCATCTGTGGAAACTGTCTTGGAACTGCCTGACTGGTCCTCAGCTATCTCTTGGTTGCCTCAGACAGAGGGACCCCTGTGAAAGCCCGAAGCAGACTCCCCTGGACTAGTGCCACTAGTCTCTTGCAAACTGCAGGTAAAACAATGCTCCGGATATGAAGAATTGCTGGCCATCTGGTCCTCCAAGGGATCGCCCAAATCCAGATGGTCTAGTGCATGGTGGGAACTGTAGTCCTGCCTCCCATGAAGTGCCAGGCAGCTACCGCGCTCCCCTGGACCAGCGGATGTGAAAAATAATTGCTGCTCTACTTACCACTGTCAAGGCTTGTTGGTCGCCAGTCCGTCAACCGACCCCTTTACTCGATGCTGCATTAAGAGGGAATTTAATCCCACCTTTGACCTATGTCAGCAACAATTCTGTTGTTTTCTTTTGCATTTTTTCCCCCACAGCACCGTTTTAGTGGCTCGCCTGCGGCTCCTGTTCAACACCAGGGCCAGCCAGGACAACTCTGCACCCAGGCTCCACGGGTCAGGAAAAACTTCAACTGACTGTTGTGACATGCTACTGGGACCCACCTCACCATTACCCTGTAAGGGTACAACGCAGCTTGACCTGCATTGTCACTAGCAGTTATTCCCATTGGCTGCAATGTTAAATTTCCACTGTATTATTTTGCATTGTATTCTATTACTTCTAAAATCTATAACTCTGGTTGTATCTATGCAATTCTGTTCAGTTTGGGGTTAAAATAAGATAAAAATGCACTTTTATTTTTATAAATTGGTGTTGAATTTCTCGAGTCCTGTCTATTTCATATCGTCCATTTTGGTACTCTAAAATGCTTAACATATGTTTCCCTAGTAAAGCCTGACTGCTCTTTTCAACACTACCAGGAATGAGCTAAAGATTTATTAGTATGAATCCAAGGACCATCTTATCGTGATATTATTATATGGTGACCCCAATACCACATAATACTCCACTTTCCTACACCAGAAATTCTTCCTCTCTTCTCAGAAGCAGCCCCCTGTGGGCCGCCTATAACCCACCTTTCACTGCCTTTGGCTGTGCACAAAGTTAGTTTGACTGCAGGGCCTAGCCTGCAGCCAGGTCCTGTTTCCAACCCTGTAGGCAATCAAGCTCTCGTGAGTGGCCAACAACCCAAGGACCCCCACCCTGCACACCTCGTTGTTAAAATATGTCTTGCTTCTGTCCCACAGGACTCCTCCAGCACCACAGGGGCTCACGCTGACTTCCACTGGCCTCTCGCAGGGCCACATAGGGGCCACACTGGCTCTTGCTGGAGTCACTCACTAACGCAACAACGCAAAAATATATATTTTTTATTTTGGCCTTCTGAAGCGTGCCCCTACGTAAAGAGCGTTAACAACGCATGGCATTATAATGCATGTCGTTACAACGCGGCTGTTATAACGACCGCATTGTTAGTTTGCATACTGTTACAACGCAAGTCAGAACAACGACTTGCATTGTAAGGGGCAGAGGGTGTTGGATTTAAAATCTAACACCATCCCTACTGTCCGCACAGACTGGAGTTGGAATAGTTAATTATACTATTCCAACATCCAGCGCCCCTTACAACGCAAGTCGATGTTCCGACTTTCGTTGTAACGGTATGTGAACTAACAACACGGTCGTTGTAATGACCGCGTTGTAACGCCATGCATTAATGTTAATGTTATTAATGTTATTAATGGGTCTTATATAGCGCAACGGCTACTCCAAAGGAGTGTCCCGGCGCTTTGTGCTCCAGACCCAGAAAAGATACTAAAGAAGAACATAACAGCAAACAAGAAGACAAAGGAAAAGGAAACAGAACTCTACCTAGCGAATAACCAAGTCTTCAGACCCTTCCTAAAGGCTAACAGATTGGATGTGGAACATAAGGACAATGGTAGGGAGTTCCATAACTGAGGGGCCAGGAATCTGAAAGATCGCCCTCCCAGACGTGCCCTCTTTATACGGGGAACTGCAGCAAGAGCTAGAGACTCCGATCTTAAAGATCGAGTCGGCCGATAGAATTCCAGCCTCTTCTGAAGGTATTTTGCACCCGTGGCATGCATGTGAAATATGGTGGCATATTCGTGCCCCTAAGACTACCTCATAAGGGCTATAGAGACCATACACTGCCACCTTCTATGTTTTTACATTTATTTTTCAGGGCTCAGGCACTGAGACCCCAAGTCCTGTAATGGCAGCAACAACATTTCTCCTCAAGTTGCAGAAACCCAATCACATTGTCTGGTCTCGCGAACGTCCTGCAGGACCAGCCAATCAGCCCACTTTATTTTCCCGGAGAAGTCCTGCATGAGCACCATCACATTAGATATTACTATTTTTTTAACCCTAATTTCTCAAAAGCAGCTGAACATATTTACACCTAATCATTAAAAACACACTTTCTGAGTAAATATCTAGCTTCCTCCTCAATTTGGTACACTTTTGTTCAGTCATTTTTCTGCATCTTTGCCCAATTTTCCATATAAAAATTGCATGGAAAACAAGTGTCCTAAGGAAAAACAGCTACCCAAACCGGTTTTTGCCTACAGGAAGAATAAAAATCTCAAGGACCTAGTCGTGCGGTCAAGAATGCAAACAAAAAATACTGATCTAATACAAAGATCCCTGACTGACTTGACCCCGGTCACAGGCAATTACAAATGCCTCTCCTGCACTGCATGCGATTTTGCTATTGAGACTAAAAAGTGGTCCTTCAATAACATATCCATACAATCCCAAACTCTGAGGAATTGTAAAACCACCAATGTGGTTTACCTACTGTTATGCCCTTGCAACCTAGGGTATGTAGGCGAAACCGCACGGATGATGTCCACACGATTGTCCGAACATAGGTCCGCTATTCGAACAGGGAAAATTCAAGCACCACTAGTCAAACACTATGTGGAAGCTAAACACAATTCCAATGACATCCGTTGGCTTATCCTTGAAAAAATCCGAAAGACATCAGGCACACTGAGAACCCAGGTACGTAAATGCAGAGAAGTGTACTGGATTTTTACTTTGAACACCTATGCTACAGGGCTGAATAATGAAATACCTTGGGAGCAGGTTCTAAAATATAACTATGGCTAATCAATATATGCATCACCTTCAAGCCATCCCTCCATTATGATAGTGAAATTCCTCATCAAAACTGAAACACAGTGATTATACACCCAAATACCCTGAGAGCAGGACCCATAACCTCCAAATCTTATCATATCAAATATGACTATGGCTCATCAATATATGTACATCCATCAAGCCAAGGTTCCAATATAGTCGTGAGCACCCTTGCCGCGAGTTATATATTCTGACATCCTCTTTTATTCTGGCTACATAGCCCAAACATCTCGATTATCTAATAAACAACATTAGGTATCAGGTATTACATATACTAGATTTAAGACACCTACCGACGTGCTAACTTCGACCAGCAAACATAGTACTAGATCCCGTTTAGGATTGCTCTAACCATGTATCTGGCTTATCCTACACCATGAAAAGGTGACATCCCCTTGTTATTTATCGTCTTCTTATACATCTCAAGATGGCCGCCACACATGCCAATATTCTCCAGCGAACCTTCACGAATACTATCAGACTTCCGGGTCATAACATCATTACGTCCGGTTCAATGTCCTCCCTAAACGCGCGCGAGTCCTAGTCATAAATAGAGCTCTCGTTCACTGGTATACCTAACTATATCCGACACTCGATCGAGACGCCGGAGAGCCATACCCCCCATCGGAGGACACCACTATCCTTTCTATCAGGTACAGACTTACCCTCGCTAGAACAAGACAAATATTGCAGTGCTTTGCAACCATTCTCCCCTTCTAAGTACATTCTTAAACTCCCCCGCATCTCTGCTTATTCTTGCAGAGAGGCTTTTGCTCACGCTGACTACCGGCAGTGAGGATTGCTAATCCCCGGTCCATTAAAGAATAAGGTAATTGAATATATCTAGAGGCATGGGAGATACACGATATGAGTTCCCGACATCTCCCAGTACTCGGTACTACTCACCCTTACTTACATCCTACCTTTACTGTCCCCTCCGTAGTTTTTAAACAAGACGTCCAGCATTCGCTAACCCCTCTGGATCACTCTCGGCTGTCTGCTGTTACCATCTTACTAAGGTACTTCGGATTTTTTCCGTCTTTTTAATGTGAACCGAGATATTAAGCAACTATCCTCACTCCTGACCATTATTCATTCCCCTTCACCTCCCCGCTCCCCCTGTTCCCGCTCCTCCTGTGACCCCCCATTAAATACGAGATGTCTTCCATCGTACCCACTGGGAATCATAATTTTTTATCGTCTCATTTGTCTTGTATCTTTCATAGTTTTCCACACCACAGACAACCACATGGTAATATTGCATCCATCTCTCCATGATCAACAACTCGATAGAAGGTATCTACCTATCCTTGTTATCTTAACAACAATATGTGTTTAAACCATTACTACAGGTACTTACCTCTTACCACTGTTATGTCTCCCTCAGAGTGAAGCATTAATTCCTGCTACCATAAAAAATGTGTTTCATCATTGATCCTAGCTCAACCCCAGTGTGCATCTAAAGCCCCACCCCTGCATTGCAGCTACCATTTTGGTAAGAAACCACCTTAATAGGCTCATAATGCTAACCACCTTCTCCACCATTTTGGTAAGAACCCGCCCCAATAGGCTCACAATGCTAATCACCTTCCTCTACACTCTACCCACCCCGTTTCTTGTCACCCCTCCCCCCACCCTCTGACCCCCATACCTCGCTTTTCTAAAACCATGCTACCAGCTTTACTGACCTTAAGCGATCGCCCTCCCTCTTGCACCCCCCTCATAGCTGCTATCCCCTGTTCCTTTAACCGCTTACCAGATAGATCAGATATTGACTAGCTAGAATACCTATATACAGCTACCAATCAATATATACTCCGGACTTCCCATCAGCTATAGATTAGAGAAAATGTTAACAATCCTCAATTGTTATTCAATGCACCATTTGTTCATGCTAGTGTATGTAACCGTGTATATATGTACATAGTAAGAATATTTTTCCCCCCCTTGTTTTTAACTATAGTTTTGTAAATATTAAAGCACCGAATGCACTTGTAACTTTATTAGTAGGACGTTGCACTGACATTGATATGGATTTTTTTTAATGTATTTTGTATTTGTATAGGTACATTTGGAATACACATCATGGCTTCCTGATGAAGGCTAATAGCCGAAACGCGCGTAGCAATTACCAATTACTTCTAGCCATGTTTTCAGACCAATATCAAGCTATTTTGTGTTTTTGTACTTCTTTTGATCTTTTTATCAATTGTATAACTATATTGAAATGTACTGTGACCCAGAGAAAAAGATTATAAAGTGCACAGCATGAGATCCACAGTTGGATCTAAGTCAATTAATGTTATAAAGTCCCATTTTTAACAATACTATTAAATAAAGTATATATTTTTTCCACTATGCACATTGCTAATCCATAGTCAGTAATTTTTGTTGTCAGTTTATGTCCATGTGAAATTTATGTTCCTAATTTCCTGTTTTTTCAAATAAACAAGTCTCCTGCCTCCACTTTTTCTTAGTCCCCACTTGACAGATTACCCCAAAACTTTCCAGGAAGGAGCTGAGGTGGATGAACTTTTTTTTGGAAACTTTCATGAAGATGCGTCAAACGGCGGCAAAGTTATAAGCAAAAAAAAAACGCTTGTCCAATGTAAACAGCACAGTGGTCACAGTGGCAACCGCCACTCTGCTGCATGTGTGTCTATACATATATACATATACTTTTACATGTGTGTGTGTGTGTATATATATATCACTTAAAAAAACATAGATTTCAGGCCTTATATAGTTAGGAATTAGCATTTAAAAAACCATTGAAATTGCTCCTATATAGTTAGTTGTACTAACTATATTTCGCGCACCCGCAATCCACTGCTGATGATGTCACATATTACATCATTCATGACATGGTCAGTGACAACACTTGTGACATCACTGTTGACATCTCAAATGACATCACTGATGACATCTCATTTGACATCACTGATGACATCATCCAGTGACTGTGTGTTTCTGTAAAGTTTAAATATGTTTTACATATTGAAGAATGAGTGGATGTATAAGTGTCTGGATGAAGGATTTAGTAGGTGCGTGACTGACTGTATGAGTGAGTGATTAAATGTGTCTTACTAAATGCATGGGTTAGTGACTAAACTGTCTGAATGTGTGCATCAGTATGTCTGTTGTTGTGTAAGCTGCTGCATGTGTTGATCAGTAGCTATATGAGTGGTTATATGGGTTATTGATTGGTTGCCCAAGTATTTGAATGGGAGACTGAGTGTGTGTGTGGGTGGCTGGGAGGTGTGTGACTCTGTACATAGATGTGTGAGCAGTTGATTCACTAGGTGTATGAGTTCAAGAGTGCATGTGGAAACAGCTATATGGGTGGTTGACTGTGTGCATGGGTGTGTTGGTGAGTGAATGGATATCTTAGTGCTACATGTCCAAGTAAGTACATATGTAAAACACAGTGCATGTGAGAGTTGGCATATATAAATGACTCTACATGAGAGCCAGTGAATGTGCGAGTGGGTGTATGGATCATTGTGTACTTGTATCAGTGATTGTATAAGAGAGTAAGTATGGTTTAGTATATGTTTGAATAAGTAAGGTGTTGTGTGTATAACTGTATAGTTGAGGAAATGGAAGTGTGATTGATTCATTGCATGACTGACTAGGTGTGTGAGTAACTCCATGGATGAGTGGCAGTGTGTGAGTGTCTGTATAGGTGTATGAGTGCATATGATAGTGTTGTATTGAGCAGTGACTGTATGTATGAGTGATTCTATGGGTGAATGAGTGAACGTGTGTGTAGACCTAGGAATCAGTGAGTGCGTATGTAGTAACTGGTATTGGTGTGTCAATGGTTTCAAGAATGGTAGTCTGTATTTAACACTGGGTGTATCAAAGGTTACATTAGAGTTTGAGGTGGTGCATCGTATTATCACATGAATGATATCATCAGTGATGTCATCAGTGATGTCAAATGAGATGTCATCAGTGATGTCATCAGTGATGTTATTTGAGATGTCATCAGTGATGTCATCAGTGATGTCACTGACCATGTCATGAATGATGTTATATGTGACATCATCAGCAGTGGATTGCGGGTGTGTTAAATATAGTTAGTACAATTAACTATATAGGAGCAATTTCAATGGTTTTTTAAATGCTAATTCCTAATTATATAAGGCCTGAAACCTATGGTTTTTTTAAGTGAATTTGCAAGGTTTTTTAAATGCTAATTCCTTACTATATAAGGCCTGAAACCTATGGTTTTTTAAGTGAATTTGCAAGGTTTTTTAAATGCTAATTCCTAACTATATAAGGCTTGAAACCTATGGTTTTTTTCAGTGAATTTGCAAGGTTTTTTAAATGCTAATTCCTTACTATATCAGGCGTAAAACCTATATTTTTTTTCAATAAATTTCAAAGGTTTTGTAAATGCTAATTCTATGAGCGGATAACGTTTATATATGTTATTATCCTTCTGGGACCACCTGAGCAGCCATCTTGTTTCTCAGGGGAAGTGAGGCCCAAGAGAGCTCAAAACAAGAGTGGAAAACGTGAAAAGGGGGCAGGGTTGAGACCCCCTGACCCCCTAGCCCTTCTCAGGGGGTCCCAGAAGGACCACCAAGTGCATTTTTTTTTAAATCGCAGGGTACGCGCAGGGTACGCGTACCGTATGCGTACGGTGCGCGTACCTTGCGATTATTTGAAATTTTTTTTTTTGCCCTTTGGAGTCCTTTTGGGACCCCTGAGAAGGGCTAGAGGGTTGGGGGGTCTCTACCCTGCCCCCTTTTCGTGTTTTCCACTTTTGTTTTGGGCTCTCTTGTGCCTCAGTTCTCCTAAAAAACAAGATTATGGCAACACTTCCTGGTTTGGACAGTTTGGAATGTTGACAGTCGACTGCCAGCCAATCAGAAACTCGCTCGCGGACTTAAGGGTACGCGCACGTACGCTTACGGTGCGCGTACGGTGAGCGCATATAGATATATAATTTGCTCAAATCCAATTTTCTCAACAACTACTGGAGGGATTTTCACCAAATATAGAAAAGGCACTACTGCATACCTGTCCCTACCATTTTGCCAAGTTGGGTGTAATTCCGTTCAGCCGTTCGTGCTGTAGCCGTGTCTAAAGGTCCCATAGAAAATGCCATTTGAAAAATTTCAAATTCAATGTAAAGTGCCAACTACTCACCCTTATGGGTGAGTAGAGCCGGGGATCAAAGCAAGAGGTCTGTCCTGCAAAGTGAGATGGTCTGGCCGCTGCGCCACAGCTGTGTGGAGAATAAATTTTGACGAGGGTCCGGGAGTTGCCGTTATCTGGCCCTAAAATAGCGGGCTTAAGTTGTAAGTTATAGGGTGGCTCTAAAAAGAGCCGTTGTGTTAATTAGTTGGAGCTACATATAAGTGCGGAAGCACAGCTTCAAGTTATTCAGGAACACTTGGTTTCCCTGATCTCTGAAGTGTACTCCATCACTTCTGTATATATCCGCCATATCAAAACTTATGTTGTTGTTGTAGATGGAGCCCATTTTGTGGTCTCTGAGGTATGCAGAGACAGCTGTGTTGACTTTCTTTCGAGATTTTTCAATCTGAGGACAACATTTTTGGACCATTTCCACTTTTTTCTTTGGCATATATTGCACTATACAAAGAGAGTGTGAGGCAAAAATAACATCAATTGTCCAAAGGTGTCCTTCATAAGCATTTCCAAACCTACCCCAGTCAATGTGCCTAGGTCGGTTCCACCACAGTGCACAATCATGAGGTCAGGGTGTTGGAGATGCAAACAGGTTTTAACCAAAGGCAACAATTGGTGCCACTTTAATTCTCTCTGTCTAAATCATTTACCTTCCACATTTTGTAAACCTAGGTCTAAGTCAGGACGTCTCTGTTCTGCATACCTCTTGCACCAGAAAACATAGCTATGTCCTACGATCCACACAAGCATTTTGAAGGTATGGCTGGAAGGTATGGAAAGATGTCTGTAGCTCATGCAGTTCCTCCGTAGAATAAGAGATATGTTTAAAGATAGGGAACTAGTTTATTTTTTGCATGCAAAACGGTACCTGATTGGGAGATGCAAAGCAGTGTTTTTTAAACGTAGAGAGCACATTCGTTTTGTGGAAAAGCCTCTTTGTGATTGGTTAAGAAAAAGAAGTTTGAACGTAGAGTACATATTATGGGATAAAATTTGCTCAACTCAACCACACCTGCTACTTGCATTTGGAAGGCACTGTTCAAACTGAAAACAATTGTGAACTTTTAACCTGCACGTGCCATTAAATGTTTGAGAAAATGTTGCAAAACAATATCGTTAGGTTTAAATAAAATTGATGAACTTTTAACCTCCTCGTGTTGTAGAATGTTTGCATTTCTGACTTCTATGTGTACTTGAATTTTAATAAAATAGTATATATGGAAAATTAGAACGATAGTAATAGAGAGAAGTTTTGAAAGCTAAAAGAATCAAGGAACTATTCTAATTTGTTTTTTATTACCTACTGGCGGTCGCCAGTAGGTAGTTATAGAGTTAGGACCGAATTTCCATAGGAAGAATTTTTTTTTCTTTTGCTTATAACTTTGGCGTCATTTGATGAATCTTCATGATTTTTTTTTATATCAGCTCCCATGTTGAAAGTCTGGGGGTGATTCGTCAAGGGGGGCTGAGATAAAAGGAGGTCCCAAAACGTGTTTTCTCCATGTTAATTTCTATAAGAAAGTTTAGACAAGGCTACAGGTCGAACGGGTGAACGGAATTACCCCAAATTCGGCAGGGAGAAGGGTCTTGGTGTAGAAAGCACGCTTTTGTTTATTTGGTGTAAATCGGTTCAGTAGTTTTTGAGAAAATGAACATTTATAGATATCGATATTTGGGAATGGCTGAGGCATTACGGGCAGGCGCTTGATGCTTATTGGCTTTGATGGTGTTGCAACTAGGAAGTGTTTGCCGCCATGTTGTAATTCCGTTGAAGCGAGTCAGGAGAAAAAAGGGCGAAAAAAGTAGGAAAGGAGGGTAGGAGTACTGTAAGCTTTGTGGGGGGGTGCAAAGCAAAGTAGTCACTACTACCAATCTGAAAGTGCGGTGTTGCCCAGAGTGACATGGTGCTGATATGATATGGTGCTACACTCAGGTATGAAACCGAGAGTCTAAACCCTGAGGTCCTTGCTGTAAAGTGATGTGGTCTGATGTTTGTAGCATACGTGTGCAAGTAGTGTTAGTAGCTGTTTATACCATACAGGGAGTGGGAAGCGAACTAGTGACTGCTACTGTGTGTTGATAGTATACCGGAAGGTCGAAGCGAAGTAGTTTCTTCTACCGGTGTGAAGACTTGGGGATGAAATCGAGTTGATTGCTGTGAAAGGATGGTTTCTGGTCGCTGTATTATACGTGTGCAAGTAGGCGTTTATACCATACAGGGAGTGGGAAGCGAACTACTCGCAGGTACTGTGCGTTTATACTATACCGGAAGTGAGAAGCGAAGTACTCACACCTACAGGTGTGAAAATTCAGAAATCAAACCGAGCTGATTGATGTCAAGTGATGGTCTCTGGGCGCTGTAGGATACTAGCCGCTGTAGTATAAGTGTGTAAGTAGTGTTAGTATGTGTTTATAATATATAGGGAGTGGGAAGTGAACTACTCACCCCTACTGGTGTGAAGACTCGGGGATTAAACCGTGAGCCTAAATTGTGAGCTCATTGCTGTAAAGTGATGTGCTCTGGGCGCTGTAGCATACCTATGGGAGAAGTGTTAGTTTACGTTTATATAATATAGGGAGTGGGAAGCGAAATCCTCAAGACTTGTGGATGAAACCATGAGCTCATTGCTGTAAAGTCATGTGCTCTGTGTAGTATTCCAATGTAAGTCATAGTAGAATGTTAGTATGTAATTCTACTAGAATCTAATTATGTAATATTAGAATATAGCGGTGTCATGAGGGCAACCTTGCAGAGTTTGTACACGGATCTGGAGAAGACGGTTGCCTTGCTGTCTGCTCCTGTTGGTGGTTGTTTCAGGTGTCTTGTTTTCTTGTAATAAATCTACTTTTTGGATCCACTGCTGTCTGCCTCTTCACTAAATAAATTTGGCGATGAGCGGGAGAAGGTAAAAAGAAAGCACCACTCACCAATATTTAAAAATTGGTTGCGTTGTGCTGAAGACCCGTGTTCTTTGTGTAGCTGTTGCCAGGGTCGTAGGCTCATTGAACTGTCATCCGAGTTCTGGTAGGATCTATATTTTGTGCTTAGTCTGGGGATCACCACACTCTGGGGCTTTATTTAAGTATGCAGGGTGGGCCTCGGCAGTCCCTGAAGCCTCGGTGGTCCTAGACAGTGCCTTATTTGTTCAGTAATCACACGGGCAGTGCCTTTTGGTGTTATAAAGTGATCCACTCATAGAACTCTTGCAGTTGTACAATTACCCAGGCTTCATTTGTCTAATAGACATTTAGATTATGTTTGGTAGGTGCAATCTAATATTAGATAACTTTATCCTTAAAATCTCTTATAAACAGATGATTTTCACAATAAATAATAGACAAGTGTTGTCAGAAAAAGAAGACCTATACACTCAGGGGCAGATTACAAGCCCCTTGCGCCACTTTTGTGTCACTTTTCCCCATGTTAAAAGTGACGCAAAAGTGGCGCAAGAGGCTTGTAAATCTGCCCTTGAGTTATATATTTGGAAAAAAAGTAACCTTTATTAAAACACAAATAAATAGAAACTTTAATTTAATAGAAGAAACAGTATAATAAAAAATTGTGGGTTGGACTCCAGTGGAAGCAGTGTAGGAAACCTGCAAGACAAACATGAAACATAAGTATGTGTGCTATGTGGAAGCGGTAAAGAAAGAAAGTCCGAATGACAGGACGATAGTGATAATGGAAGGGAGGGAGAGGGAGTGGGTGGAAGATAGAAAGGGAGGGAGAGTAAAAAGAAGAGAGGGAGGAGGAGACAGAGCGTCGGCCTACTGCACCCCGCCCTTAGTGTTTACCCTCCCATCAACCATTTGTCTAAGACGCTGGAATCGCGAGAAAGAGTGTGGTTCAGCAAGTCCTTAAAATGAAACACATGAGGCCAGAGATTATGGGCCATATTATCAGTCAGTCAGTCAAAAATCTGTATTTCGATTTAAAATCACAAAAGATACTACAATAGTACATAGAGGTGAGAATATATAAAATATAGGCATATTTGGACGTAAAAATAACTTGCACAATATCATGATCAGTCCTTTTTAATAAAATTCATAATTATATAATAAATAGCTAAAAACTGCTAAAATAAACTCCGGCAAAACTGCCACCTAAGATAACCAAATTTCCATGATTCTGCATACAAACCAATTTGAGTTCATTCTGTGTTAATACAGTAAAGTGCAAAATGCAATGTACAATTGCCCAAAGCTAGGGAGCTTGAAACATTTACCTAGGGCGCCTCTCTTTAAAACAAATCACCCACACCCAGCCCAAGTACTTAGCGACAGAGATCACTATGGACTCTTTAGTAGATGTTTTTAGGATCCTAAGAGCCTCGATACTCGACCTGGTGCCCACATTTAAACATAAAGGTTTCAACCATCTGGTCTTAGGATTTCTATAGGCTGGGCAAACAAACAAAACATGTGGCAGTGATTCGTTATAGGTGGGACAAGATGAACATTTGCTACTGATCGAGCTATGCCATTTGCTGATAAATACATTAGTAGGAAGAGAACCCACCCTAAACTGATGGTACAGTTTCCTATCTTTGGGGGTGGTGATTAGATCCCAGTAATCTTCGTATTCCACTTCATGCTTTATCTCACTCTTTGCTGGAAATACATTGTCATCGGGGATGCCCATAAACTGCTCATCCCCATCTCACAAAGAGTGACTTTTACTAGCCTTAACCACGGAATGGCAACCCAAATCTAGAAATAAGGGTAGTAGCGGGGTGAACTGTGGGAGGCCAATTAATGACCTCAAAAATGTATTTTGTGATTTCACTAAGGGGTCTAAATTGGCGTAACCCCACAGTTCGGCCCCATACAAAATCGAAGCGCTAATTTTTGAGGAATATATTCTTAGTGCAGTAGCAATTGGTTTGGTGTATGATGATCGCTACTCCTTCAGCAAGGCACCTGAGAGTTGGGCTTTCTTGACAGTGAGCAAATCTATCTGAGGCTTACAACTGAGTTTGCTGCCAATGGTTACACCCAAATAAGTGAAATTCTGTGTTTGTTCCAGGGTACCTTCCCTCCTAACGATTCTACCCCTGATATTCCTATGTTTGTGTAGGACCCTATATTTTATTTTGTCTACATTCACTATGAGGTCATGGTCCTGACAAAACTCCTCAAATCTCTTAAGGGCACACTGTAGGCCCTTTCGTGTCTTGGAGAGTACAAGGGTGTCATCTGCAAACATAAGCAACGGGGTCTTAATCCCTGCTAGAGTGGGTGCATCCGTGGCATAATTCTTAAAGTACTGAACCACCCCATTAATAAATAATGAGAAGAGAGTAGGTGCTAGGAGGCACCCCTGGCGAACCCCTTCTTGACAGGAAACTTTGGGTAATGCTCCCCTGCTCCTCCCATCTCTCCTGCACGTAGTTAGCATCATGTAACGTAACCAGAAAAGCCAGAATTTCTAATGGCATGCCTAATTCCAATAAGGTTTGCCACATTTTTATACGGGGTAATACGGGGTACAAGGTCAAAAGCTGACTTAAGGTTGGCAAAGGCTGCATAAATAGTGCCTCCCATTAGCACTACAGTACGCCAATAAATCAGAATGAACCTGGACACCTGATCAATGGTACTGGTACAAGAGCGGAAATCTGCCTGGTGTGGAGACAGGTTGTCATGTTCCTCAAAGCAGGCCTGGATTCTGCTCAGTACCAACCTAGCCTAACCTTTTTGTACGCAATCAAAAAGGCTTATCGGCCTATACTTGTCGGGTTGAGAGTGATCGCTTTCTTATAGATAGGGAGAATTTCTGCTCCTGACCATGTACCGGGCATGGGTGCTCCACTTACTATGGCATTCACAAGGAGCTGAATATAAGCTGCACAGTTAGGTATTTCATAAAGGAACTGATCCGTGGGGATGCAGTCGGGCCCTGGCACACTGCCTCTTGGGACTGAGAGTAAGGCATTTTCCACCTCTTTCTTGGTAAAGTGCAAGATGGAAATAGGAGGTGGCATATCAAAAGAATCTTGTACCTTCTCAGGGAGTGCGATCTGGGCTTTAAAATGCGAAACCCACTGGTCTGGGGCTACATAATTCACAGGCACCCTACTAGGTGCACCACTGCCCCATTTCACCAAGTGTCAGAAGGTAGTCATGTTTCTCCCTGAGTATACCTTAAGCAGTTCGGCCCAGTGTTGTTCGTCCCAGTCCCTTTTAGCTCGGTATTGGGCCACCTTCTATTCTCCTCTTGCCCTTCGTATATCATCCCTATTCTTTGACCTGATTGCCCGAGCTAGGGTTCTATAGGCGGTTCGACACAAAATATCATACCAGGCAGCCTTAAAACCCGGGTGTTTCCGAGGTTTTTTGGTCTAAGAAATAAAAAATCCTTTGAGCTGGTTAAACAATTCCCGATGAACTTGTACGACTATATAGTTAATCTCTTCCTGAGTAGCACATATCTGTAGCGTACCCAGTGCATTAACCACCACATCACTCCTTTGCTTTAGGTGCTCTTCATTTTGACTCACGTTTGACCATTTCACTCTCCTGGCATCATTAGTCAATAGTGCCTCCACGTAATCGGTTTGTGGTGCTGGACTAACACCAAGAGGAATCCATGCATGATCCAAGGAGAGCACTAGCGGGTTATGGTCATTCTCAGTGCGTTCACAGACCACCATATTTATTAGGTTGGACCAGAATTCCTTATTAAGCAGGATAAAATCAATGCGACTACTGGACAGCCCAATGCTAAAGGTGTGCAAGCCCTGCTTATCTGAGGCTGTTCTCCCGTTGACAGCCCTGACTCCCAGTTCCATGCAAAACACATTTAATTGCAGGGTGGCCCCTGTCCATTTTTTAATTGAAGGAAGATCCAAAGATGGAATAGATCACTGAGCATCCTCCTCTGCATTGAGATTTACATTGTAGAGGTCCTGGGGTTCAATAGTACAATTAAAATCACCAGCTATTATCAAAATATTATGTTCTGTTAAGAACATGTCTAAAAAATCAACAATAGGAGAAGCTTTCCCCCTTGCACATCCCTTGCATAGACGTTAATATATATATATATATATTTTTTAAACTTATAAAGTGCAACAAATGCCCTTGGGCGTCTCGCGCTGTGGACTAAGTAGATATCAGAAGCAGGCTTATTGGTTAAACAACCATGTTTTTATCATCTTACGAAAGTGTAACAGTGACTGACAGGAACGGATCTGTAATGGAAGGGCATTCCACAATCTTGCAGCTGTCACGACAAAACGCCTGTCTCCCCAAGACACCGTTTTTGTACGTGGTACATGTAGCTGGTAAGCAGTGGAGGAACGAAGTTGTCTATTGGGACAGTGTGTGGATAACTGATTTATGAGGAACTGGGGGCCTAATTTACTTGAGGCTTTGAAGGCAATGCACAAAGCCTTGAATTTTATGCGATTCCTTACTGCCAACCAGTGGTAATTTTTAATCACGTGAGATATAGGTTTAAATTTAGGGCTCCCTGACAACATTCTGGTGACTGCATTTTCAACGGTTTGCAGTTTGTTGATTACCCTTCTTTGTGCGTTAGCAAACAACCCATTGCAGTAATCCAAAGATGACATCACCAGCGTGCTGACCAAAGTTTTTCCTGCAGTTTCGGGGAGATAAGGGACAATTTTCTTAATCAATCTAAGTTTGTGAAACGCTGTCGAGACCACTTGGTTGGCATGGGAAACAAAATTCAAACTATCATCAAACATGATTCCTAAGTTCCTAACCTTTGTGACCGGGTCGGGCAGGGTACCTAATGAAGGTGGCCACCAGGAGCTGGACCACGAAGGAGACAGCTTTCCGAAGATAATGACCTCCGTTTTTTCGGAGTTCAATTTAAGGCAGTTGCTGGACATCCAATTACTGATGGCCAGCATGCCTTCTTGAAAGCTTGCAGCAACCTTCTCTCCGTCATTGTTCACCGCGAGCACCAACTGAGTATCATCCGCGTAGGACGTAAGGCCCATCCCGTGAGCTTTTATGACTCTAGCTAGGTCCGACACATAGATATAAAAAAGTGTCGGACTTAGGGATGAGCCTTGGGGAACTCCACATGGTAGTGTCAGTTGGGCAGATTGAAAGGAACCCTGGGACACAGCCTGGGTCCTGTTTGAGAGAAAGGAGGAGAGCAGTTCTTGTGCCCTGTCTTGGATGCCCATGGCCGAGACACGGTCGATCAGGATGGAATGATCGACCGTGTCAAATGCAGCTGACAAATCTAGCAATATGAGCACAGCTGTGCCTCCCTGATCCTGATAGTTCTTATATCTTCAGAGGCTTTAATTAAAGCTGTTTCAGTACTGTGTAATTTGCGAAACCCAAATTGAGTGTCGTCCAACAAATGGTGGTCCTCAATATATTTGGAAAGTTGTGAATTCATCGCCTTCTCTACCACCTTGGCCAGAAAAGGAAGGCTAGCTATAGGCCTATAGTTCTTAGTGTCCTCTGGGTTCAGGTAAGATTTTTAAAAAAGTGGTTTAAGGAGAGTTTTTTTTAATGAATTCGGATAGATTCCTGATGTAAACATTGAGTTACAAATTTGCGCTAATACTGGAGCTATTAAATCCGTAACAGGGGCTAACACTTTAGGTGGGCAAGGATCATTGGCTGATCCAGATTTTATGGTATTCATTATCTCAGCAATTTGTTGCCCAGTAACTGTGTCGAATTGTGCAAAGCAAGGATCTGGGGGATTTGTGAAAGTCAGCTGTGTTTTGAGATTTTTCTTAGTTGAAAATTCCGAGTAAGATGGGGGCAAGATGGCCGCCGAGACGCCGTAGGGGAAGGTCGCACCCTACCCTGCTCCTGAAGATGGCAGATTGATGGAATGAATGCTCACCTTGTTTTTAAACAAATACTATGGTGAATCGGTGAACCGAGCTTTAATCTAGAATATAGTACTAAGACTTCAAAACAGGCCCGGCTAGTATTGAGCAGAGTATTGGGCGGCGTGCTACTCAATATTCAGAGGTGCCTCAGCAATATATCTTCCAGTGCTTGTGGATGAGATGCTCAGAATTTTAACGGACTGGCCTACGCTGTTCAAAGATCTCCCCCGTGTTAGGGAGCAAAATAAGGGAAGAACTTTGTTGGAATCCTTCGCTGCCTTAATTGTAAGGTCATATCAGGCGGGACGCACATACTATTCTAGAACGATGGCGCCTAAAATTTACCGTACAAATAGGCAAAGTCATGACCCAATCCCCTCTGAGGAAGAGGAAATGTCTGCAGACGGACATGGAGCTTCAACTAGCAACTTGAGAGCTAAATCGAGGACAAAGGCACAGCTGAGGCGTGAGGCGGCGAAAGAGGCGAAAGAAGCTAAGGCACGGAAGCTACGGGAAAAGGATGCAAGCAAAGCGGGCAAAGCGGAAGGTGCACGACTCGGTAAAGGAAATACTGAGTCAAAGTTGGCTGCCAGTGAAACGCTGGGAAAGGAGTCAGTTCTTCGACAAACCACTATAGTGGAATCTTTCTCACCTGCGGTTGGAGCTGTGGTGGGTACACAGGCGGTGGAGCGGCAGGCTTCCGTCATCCCCACGCTGGCGGTTCTATGTGGAGAGAGGCTGGGTCGCGTACATGTGGAGAGTGCTGGAGCTGTCGCTGTTGGTGCCGCTGGAGCCATGGAGGATGCGGGGGACGCCGGGAATACAGGCAGCATGGCAGAGCCTCCCACTGGACAGAATGAGGTTACAGATCCCGCGGGAGCGGACGTCTTTTCAGCGGTAGCAACAGGGGGCGGGCCATAGATTTAAAGGGCCAGGAGCTCCATGTAGACTTAACAGAAGAAGGAAACAAGATGAAAGACTTATCTATAGACTTATCTACAACTAGGGAGTGTGACCCGGATGCTGAGAACAATGCCCCCCCCGGAAATAACGGAGGGATGCAGGGTATGGAAATGGTGATTACATCAGGGCAGCAGGCGCAAGTACAGGAGGCACTGGAGGTAATCAGTCACACTCACATTCTGGAGGACACAAGTACTTCTAATATAAAAACTATGCAAAGTATCCCTGAACCAATGTTGGCATCACCTGGTGAGGAGATCTTCTTCACTGGGAATGATGAGGCAGACGACGATGATGACGAAGAAGATGAGCTCGATGGAAGCGAAGTTAGCAGTTCTGATCCTTCTGATATGGATTCGGAATTGGGCACCTCAGACTCTGTGGTAGGCTCAGGCTCAGAAACTAACATATCCAGATCTGATAACGTCTCAAACATTTCGGACAGCGATACAGAATCGGTGGAGCATGAGACAGTACAAAAGGTGATAAGATCAAAAGTTAAAAAAAGCTCAAGAGAGGTGTTGAAGACTACAAAAGACAATAATCTTGTGTATAAGGGTAAGGCGAAAAATGAGAACCCAAGACGCAAGAATCAATCCAGAGAGCCTCGTAGAAGACAGGCGAAACCAGTTGTAAAAAGGTTAGTCTGGGATAATACAGCAGAGAGCGGAACAACTCAGTCTGGGGCACTTGTAACTACAGAAACAGGTGTTCAGGAGTTTAGCTCTCAGGGAGCTGAGGGGGGTTCTGAAAGAGGCGCCTCAAATTTTGAAGTTTTATTCTCGACTTTAAAGCAGATCCAAACTGAGGCGCGTGTTGAGAGTCAGAGAGCAAGCAGAAGGGCCAGACATGCAAATAAAAAGATACAATCCTCCCTTCATAAGGTTAACAAAATGTATGAGGAAATGGTTGGGAGAGTATCTGAGATAGAGGTCAGAACGAGTAAATTGGAAGATGACTTTGTCAAAATGAAAGACGCCAGTGAAGATAAGGGTAAGACAACTGCGGACATGCTTTGGAAGCTAGAGGACTTTGAAAACAGACAAAGGCGGAACAATGTTAGATTAATTGGAATTCAAGAGGGAAAAGAGGGTGGGGATGTGCGAGCTTTCGTTATCGATCTGTTGAAAGGTGCATTCCCCGAGTTGGCTTCATGGGACTGGGAACACGAGATACAAAGAGTGCATCGATTCCCGCTGATTCGAAAGGAAACACAGGGCAAGCCCCGCGCAATATTGCTGTATGTTGGTAATTTTCTCCTGCGCGAAGAAATAATTAATAAGGCAAAACCACAGTCTAAACGTTCCTATAAGGAAATTGATTTCTTTGCTCGCCCTGATTTTTGCCACGCCACCGTGGAAAGAAGGTGGCGGATGAGGCAGCTTATTACCCCGTTCCAAAAAATAGGCTACGAGGCTTTTCTTTTGTTCCCTGCGCGTCTGAAAGTTGGTCTAGAGGGCAACTTCAGAGTTTTTTATTCTGAAATTATGGCGCAAGAATACCTCAGCTTCTTGAGAGAGAATAGAGGCCGTCAAAAGTCTCAACGTAATGTTTCGGAGGTTCAAGACACACAAACTGGGTCTGTTAGAAGCATACCCTGTAAAAAGTAAAAAGTTAAAGATATTAAAAAAAAAAAAAAGAAAAAATGGAGAGGACAGGGTAAAAACTGTTATGGAAAGCAGGGTAGCAGTAGTAGTTAGATTTTTACCTTTAGGAAGTTTAAACGAAGGCTGTTTGTACATATGTGCATGCTAATTGCTTTTACTTATTATTTTTTTTTTTTGTTCTTTGCTATATATCTATTTTTGAGATTTTTGGTATGCTTAATTTTCTAATACTGCTTAAAACTGTTGATATGTTGTTCTAGTGTAATACCGTCGTTTAAATGGGTAGTAGCAGATAAAATTTTGAGAGATAGTACGTATGATTAGCTCTGTCTCTTATGCTGGTGAGCATTCTAAATGATGTATATAATTAAGGAAAGTCAGGGGGCGGGGTGGGTGAGGCAACCCGGTGGCACGCGTCGGTCAGACATAGGTCTCATGGACCTATTTGCCCGTAGGGGGGGAGGGTTCCTGAGGGAGGGTCTTCTGGGGGGGAGGGAGAACACAAGGACAGGGCACAATGGTATTGAAATTTGTTGGGATCACGTTGGGCACATGATGGAAAAAGTGATTGAGCAGCATAGTTGTAAAGAAGGGAGTATGGAAACCAATAGTTACGTATTGTATGTAGCAGATGTACTGAAGATGAATTTCGCTAAAATAATGAATACAAGTGAACAGGCAGTTAACGGTCCCGGAAAAATTAGCGATGACACTTAGATTTGTAACATGGAATGTGTGCAGCTTAAATGATGTTCAACAGAGGTATAAGATAGGTATTCGACTACGCCAGATGAATGTAGATTTTATCTTTCTGCAAGAGACACATATAATGAGTACGCAGGAGTATTGTCTGAACCAGCTGGGTTTTCATCTCATAGTCAGTTCTAAACAAGGTGCGAAAAATAGAGGAGTCGCTATCTTGTCAAGGAGTAAGAACTGGATAATAGGTAAAAAATTGGAGGACAAATGGGGAAGATGGGCCATGGTAGAGATAGAGATAGAAGGTGTTTGGACAACGATGGTGGCAGTTTACGGATCCACGCAGGATGATCCGGAGGTACTACAGTTCCTAGACTCTGAGTTAGCTGCCTGGTCCCCGCAGGTCATTATAGGAGGAGACTTTAATATTAATGGGGCAGACAGGTTAGGAACAGGACAAAATAGGTGTTATAAAGGACGCAAGAAAAGAGTTCATAAGGCCCTTGTTGATCTTCTGTTTAACAATAACCTGAATGATGTTTGGGGCATAATTAGATCAGAACAGAAAGGATATACTTATTATTCCGCGCCGCATCAAGTCTGTGTTAGGCTGGACTATTTTATGATCTCTAATAATTTAATGTCAAGGGTCAAGATTGATAGGCTGCCAAGAATTTTAAGTGCAAAAGATAAACGTTCCCGAGCACAAGAAAACTCCAAAGTGTCTCTAGAAAATTCAAGATAATTTCAATAGTCCAAAGAATCAGTTCCTTATTTATATATTTATTTCTCTTTGTCTTGTCTCGTCATACATCAGAGAATTCTTCATAAATGTTCATCAAATTCACATCACCGTAGCCAGTGAAAAAAATGCCAACACGTGTTTCGTCAAGGGACACAATCTCCCAAATGACTTCCTCAGGGCTACAAATGAAAATGAAATAATACAGGGTATCAGTACTGTCCATAATTCAAAAGACAACCATCACCAACCAGTGATCACTCCACACACAAATCAGGGTGTCGAGATAGCCCAAGAATAGTGTGTAACAAGAAGGTTGCATAACACTAGCAGTGTTATTCATACTTGTAAAAAGGGAGTGAAGTTACACAAAGAATTACTAGAAATTTGTGCTGTTTCCAGAAAAGAATATAAGTACACCTAAAGATAGAAGCAAGGAAACCCAGGAAAAAACAAACCAAACCCAATATCTATATAAAAGTGCATGTAGATATCTGACTATACTAGTGTGAAATCACACAATTAGTTATCAAAAATAGAAGGACCTAACGAGCCAGTGAAGAAGAATATCAGGACTAATGAGCCTGTTTAGGATCAAATATTTGCTCACCATATAGGTTTTCAGCTTCAGAAGGATATGTATTATCGAGTCCAAAGATCAATAGTATTTCAAATGTAAAATAGGTACTAGAATAGAGAAAAGTTGGTTTAATTAAGGCCTACGTGTCCGTAAGGCAAGTAGGTAAAACCAGGATAAGGCTAAAACTACATCCTATTAAAACCATAATATCCCAATTAATCATAGGGATAGTATAACATTTATTATCATAATTATCTTTTAGAATAACAGGTAGTATTGGTGAGAGAATTTTCAATGAATTAAGGACAATTACCTGTGTCCATTCCTTTTATTGAATTTCTTCGTGTATATATAGTAATTGAGTTGATATTCTGCAATGAAGGTATGGATCAGTATATTAGTTCTAAATACGTACTAACATTTCATGACAAGAGTCCTAGTCTACAAATAGTCACCAATACAAGACACCTAACAGATATATTCAATGTTATAACATCATAAAAAAGACCTATACAGTCTAATAGACAAACAAAATTAGGTAAACCTAAAATATATCGAAAATAAAATTCACATTCATTGTACCCTATTGTTAAAAGACTAAGTATTTTAAAGTTGCCTCACAAATTTCTGTATATATACACAGAATACAAAGTGAACCCTAATCAGTTCATCGTAAAATTATCTTATAAAATGCAGTTTCTGTCTTGGCACATCGCGCCAAACACTAAAGATCAGACTGCACGTTAGTGGCGTCTCATATCTCTATACAAGTCATGGTCTGCACAGTGTCCCACATATTATATCAAGGACCATGTAAGTCTCATAGTATTATGGCTCGTCAACCTCGCAGGTCGTTCAATTGCATTAAAAATAATCCTAGCCACTGCCATCCGAAGACCGATAATTCAGCCTGCGCCCAATAGCGTATAACATTAGGCACATGCTGCAAAAACCGGTAACCCTCCAAAGTTGTAAAACACAAGCGGAAAAACAGGATAAGGAAACCCAGTCATTGCACTAAATATACCCACGTATAAATATATTTACCGTATGCGGAAAGTTCACGGGGCCAAAAACAAGGGGCTGCACACAGCCACTCAAATGAATCGGCACCCAAGCCCCACAGCCAAACGCCAAGTTAGAGAATCACATAAGCATTACAAATAGACCGATACACACTTATGAAAGTCAGGCGCCGATTTAAAAGAGGCGTGAGAGGCTTACCCAGGAGAGTACTCCACACTGCATCAGATGGGGTCCATTTTCGTGAATCGCCCTCACGAAGACAGATCGGCGTTTAAAAGCCGTTCGCGCCTGAAGCAAGTAATAGAAACAGACGTAGGACATTATCTATCCGTAAACGGCCGCCATCTTAAGCTAGTCAGTTCCGCAAATACAAGAATAGGAGCCCGAGATCGCGTAAATAGAAATGTGTGGTTAAGCTAATTAAATATCGGGCAGTCGATATAAACTCTAATTCAGAAATAAATGTTGCCTAATTCGAAAAAGTAAAGATGGTCTTGAAATTAGGAACGAACCATATTCTTAATACTTTGTATCAAATTAAGGATTCTTTCAACAGTATAATGAAGATACGTGTAAGGCATCCACATGACCACTAGATGGTCTATGTGCTCCCAAATACCAAAAGATTACATAGAAGAAAAATAGTAAGTTTTTGTTAAATGAAGAAAAACAGGAAGGGGAAGAAGTGCATCTAGAAAGGAAAGAGTGTAAATAGCATATATAAGGAAACATTATCAAAATGAAGCCTCAAATCATATACTAAGTACAAACATATATAAAAAGACAACATTAGAACAATCAAAGTAATTTACAATCTATAAGATTATCAATGTATGATCATACACATAGATGTGTTAACAATTATTACTCAAACCAAAAATACCAGTCATATAACAATATATCATCAGTAGAACACAGGCTATACATCAGATCTTGTGTTGCATAAGGCTGCATATGTACAGAAACAGGTTCAAGAGGTCATTGAACACAGTTACAGTTTCAATTAGTTAAAGGAAATAATGTAACTCCTGGTCAATATTAATTCCGCACTCCACCGCATGGAGTCTAAGAATCCACCTGGCTTCACATCTTCGCAGTTTATGTTCACGATCTCCACCCCTTGGGTCACTGTTTATCTTCTCCAACCCATGAAATTGGAATCCCAAACTCTTTTTGTTTTCAACACAATTTGCTGCATGGCAGCCAATGGGATATCTTTGATCCAAGTTTTTAAGGGCACGGAAATGTTCAGTCATTCTCTCTTTTAGGGGGCGGATTGTGATGCCTACGTAGATTTTTTTGCATTTGCAAATAATTGCATATACAACATACTTGGTCAAGCAGTCAATGTGCTGGTTGATTTTAAAAGTGCGCGACCCATTATAACTAAATTCTTTAATCCCTTTTATCGACATCCGGCACATCTGACAGCTGCCACAGGGAAAAGAACCAATGTTGAGCTCCCGTAACCATATTTTAGGCGCACTACGTTGTTTGGGATAACTGGGACTAATCAGTCCTTGAATAGTTCTACCCTTTCGATATGTAATACCAGGTGATTTAGGGATAAAGTCCATTAAGGTTTTGTCTGCCAATAGTAGAGGCCAGTTCTTTTTAAGAATCATATAGAATTTATGCGACCATGGGTGATAATTCGTAACCAGACGTAATTTGTTGCGTTTATTGTCAGTAGTTTTCTTAGGGGCTCTCAGAGTATCTGTATGTTTCATTTTAATTACTCTGTTTTTAGCCGGTAGAAGTACATCATCAGAATAGCCCCTATTACGGAACCTGTTCTCAATGTCTGTAACATTCTTCATAAAGTCTAGTTCCGAACTACAATTCCTTCTGGCCCTAAGCATCTCACCAAAAGGAATTGCATCTTTTTGGCTTTTAGGATGAGAGCTGTCAGCATGTAATATAGCATTGCATGCTGTAGATTTCCGATACATTCTACTCTGTATCCTTCCTTCTGAGTGGAACAGTTCTAGATCTAAAAATACTATATTGTTAGGGTCAGAGGTCATAGTAAATGTCATGTTACATGTATTGCTATTCATGTGATCAAAAAACTCCAACAGGTCCTCATCCGAGCCTGTCCAAATTAGGAGACAATCGTCAATATAACGGCCATAGTACAGGATATATTCCTGCCACTTGGCCCCCGATGGGCCCCAGACATGCCCCGCCTCAAACCATCCCATAAAGAGACATGCAAAGGACGGGGCAAATCTAGAACCCATCGCAGTCCCACAGACTTGCAAGTACCAGTCTCCATTGAAGAGAAAAGCATTATTTTTCAAGATAAGTTCTGACATTTCAATTAGCATTTCTGAATGCTCGAGTAATTCCACAGGGCGTCTGAATAAAAATTTCTTCAGAGCCTCTAAGCCTTGTTCATGTAGTATATTAGTGTACAATGAACAAACGTCCATTGTTACGAATTTCATCCCATGGTCCCAGGTCAAGTCGTGCAAGAGATTCAATACATGTTTACTGTCTCTAATGTAAGATGGTAAATTGATTACATATTTCTGTAAATATCCATCAACAAATTCTGACATTTTCTCTGTGGGTCCACCAATACCCGATATGATGGTCTACCAGGGGGTGCAGTCAGATTTTTGTGGATTTTGGGTAACGTATATAAACACGGGTAACGTGGTTTATCTGTCTTAAGGAATAGATATTCATCTCCTGATAGTAACCCACGATCCCGCCATCTGTTAAGTTCAGTGTTTATTACTCTGACAATAGCAAACACTGGGTTTGTATCCAGTTTTCTATAACATTCATGGTTGCCAAGTTGAGATAAGATTTCATCATCATATTTAGACTTGTCCATCACTACCATGTTTCCCCCTTTATCTGCTTTTCTTACTATTATATCAGTGTCTCTAGATAAATCTGTAAGTGCTTTATGCTCCTTTGCAGATAAGTTAAATGTTTTAGGGGTAAAGTTATGTCCAATCATATGTGTTTCCCACTTGTCAATTTCCATGGTTACAGTTCTATGAAACAGATCAATGTTGTTACCACTAGTGAGTTGTGGGGTCCACCGTGATTTATTCTTAAGACCACTGTCTTCACTTTTGTTAGTGCAGAGATCTAAGTCTGCAGCAACATCAGATATATTCGTAACAGTATCCCCATCATCATTCAATGAGAGCAACAAAGTCGTATTCTGCAAAACATCAATAGAGACATCCCCAAAAGGTTCAATGTGTGATTCTGAAACAATAGGTTTTGGATTGTTTGCAAAGAACTTTTTTAATTTTAGATGACGTACAAATTTATATAAATCAATTTTAACATCAGTTACATCATACATTGCAGTAGGACAGTAATTCATTCCTTTTTGTAAAGCAGATCTCAAATCTTCAGATAAATTCTTGCTCGACAAGTTAACCACCTGGATCTCATTGTTAGCATTAAGATTCATTTCCTGGTTTTGTTGTAGGAGCGTGTCTGCATTCCCTCCCTTCCTTTTGCTTCTCCTCCCTCCCCTTTTTCCTCGTCTTGTCTTGGTTGGGTTACCTGATTTGTTCTCCTTTCGCTTCCCTTGTTCCCCATTCGTATTCTCTGCACTTCCCGTAAAAAAGCATTATCTGGAAGCGCAACAAGTGAAGTACCCTCAGCATTTTCTTCCCCACTGCTAGAAAGATTGCTTGATGACCCTACACTAGTACCACTAGTACCACTAGGTGTTGAACTCTTGGGCGCTAGTCTGGATAAATCCTTTTTCACAATGTCATCGAACTTTTTAGCAAAAGTAAAAATCCTGCCATTGGCATAGTCTATTTCATCACGCCCCAATATTTCTTCCAAAATAGTAAAGTTCTTTTTAGTTGGTTCTGGGAGGTTCAGATCGTTAATTTCTTTCTCAAGAGTGTCTACTTCTAAGGCTGTCTTAGTCACCTTACGATCTGCGTTCTCAATGAGGATATTCATTAGTCTAAAGCTGTTGTCACTTAGTTCTTTCTCCCAAGCCTGGAGTAAATCAGTTTCAAGGTCATCGTAGGTGGGAAAAATTTGTGCACGCAACCCCCTTGGTACTCTATTTAGTTTAATGTATTGTTTCAGGGTTGCCCCATCCCACCATTTAGAGATTTCAGATTTCCGCAATCTTTCTAGTCTAGTAAATTTAGCCTTAAGGCCCTCGTTAGCTTTAGGAACCCCCTGTGTCACTGCTTTATTTACAGGTAATCCAGCTGTCAGATTATTAAACAGGTCCTCACCAACCTGAACAAGGCTTAGAGGCTCTGAACAAATTTTTATTCAGACGCCCTGTGGAATTACTCGAGCATTCAGAAATGCTAATTGAAATGTCAGAACTTATCTTGAAAAATAATGCTTTTCTCTTCAATGGAGACTGGTACTTGCAAGTCTGTGGGACTGCGATGGGTTCTAGATTTGCCCCGTCCTTTGCATGTCTCTTTATGGGATGGATTGAGGTGGGGCATGTCTGGGGCCCATCGGGGGCCAAGTGGCAGGAATATATCCTGTACTATGGCCGTTATATTGACGATTGTCTCCTAATTGGACAGGCTCGGATGAGGACCTGTTGGAGTTTTTTGATCACATGAATAGCAATACATGTAACATGACATTTACTATGACCTCTGACCCTAACAATATAGTATTTTTAGATCTAGAACTGTTCCACTCAGAAGGAAGGATACAGAGTAGAATGTATCGGAAATCTACAGCATGCAATGCTATATTACATGCTGACAGCTCTCATCCTAAAAGCCAAAAAGATGCAATTCCTTTTGGTGAGATGCTTAGGGCCAGAAGGAATTGTAGTTCGGAACTAGACTTTATGAAGAATGTTACAGACATTGAGAACAGGTTCCGTAATAGGGGCTATTCTGATGATGTACTTCTACCGGCTAAAAACAGAGTAATTAAAATGAAACATACAGATACTCTGAGAGCCCCTAAGAAAACTACTGACAATAAACGCAACAAATTACGTCTGGTTACGAATTATCACCCATGGTCGCATACATTCTATATGATTCTTAAAAAGAACTGGCCTCTACTATTGGCAGACAAAACTTTAATGGACTTTATCCCTAAATCACCTGGTATTACATATCGAAAGGGTAGAACTATTCAAGGACTGATTAGTCCCAGTTATCCCAAACAACGTAGTGCGCCTAAAATATGGTTACGGGAGCTCAACATTGGTTCTTTTCCCTGTGGCAGTTGTCAGATGTGCCGGATGTCGATAAAAGGGATTAAAGAATTTAGTTATAATGGGTCGCGCACTTTTAAAATCAACCAGCACATTGACTGCTTGACCAAGTATGTTGTATATGCAATTATTTGCAAATGCAAAAAAATCTACGTAGGCAGCACAATCCGCCCCCTAAAAGAGAGAATGACTGAACATTTCCGTGCCCTTAAAAACTTGGATCAAAGATATCCCATTGGCTGCCATGCAGCAAATTGTGTTGAAAACAAAAAGAGTTTGGGATTCCAATTTCATGGGTTGGAGAAGATAAACAGTGACCCAAGGGGTGGAGATCGTGAACATAAACTGCGAAGATGTGAAGCCAGGTGGATTCTTAGACTCCATGCGGTGGAGTGCGGAATTAATATTGACCAGGAGTTACATTATTTCCTTTAACTAATTGAAACTGTAACTGTGTTCAATGACCTCTTGAACCTGTTTCTGTACATATGCAGCCTTATGCAACACAAGATCTGATGTATAGCCTGTGTTCTACTGATGATATATTGTTATATGACTGGTATTTTTGGTTTGAGTAATAATTGTTAACACATCTATGTGTATGATCATACATTGATAATCTTATAGATTGTAAATTACTTTGATTGTTCTAATGTTGTCTTTTTATATATGTTTGTACTTAGTATATGATTTAAGGCTTCATTTTGATAACGTTTCCTTATATATGCTATTTACACTCTTTCCTTTCTAGATGCACTTCTTCCCCTTCCTGTTTTTCTTCATTTAACAAAAACTTACTATTTTTCTTCTATGTAATCTTTTGGTATTTGGGAGCACATAGACCATCTAGTGGTCATTTGGATGCCTTACACGTATCTTCATTATACTGTTGAAAGAATCCTTAATTTGATACAAAGTATTAAGAATATGGTTCGTTCCTAATTTCAAGACCATCTTTACTTTTTCGAATTAGGCAACATTTATTTCTGAATTAGAGTTTATATCGACTGCCCGATATTTAATTAGCTTAACCACACATTTCTATTTACGCGATCTTGGGCTCCTATTCTTGTATTTGCGGAACTGACTAGCTTAAGATGGCGGCCGTTTACGGATAGATAATGTCCTACGTCTGTTTCTATTACTTGCTTCAGGCGCGAACGGCTTTTAAACGCCGATCTGTCTTCGTGAGGGTGATTCACGAAAATGGACCCCATCTGATGCAGTGTGGAGTACTCTCCTGGGTAAGCCTCTCACGCCTCTTTTAAATCGGCGCCTGACTTTCATAAGTGTGTATCGGTCTATTTGTAATGCTTATGTGATTCTCTAACTTGGCGTTTGGCTGTGGGGCTTGGGTGCCGATTCATTTGAGTGGCTGTGTGCAGCCCCCTGTTTTTGGCCCCGTGAACTTTCCACATACAGTAAATATATTTATACGTGGGTATATTTAGTGCAATGACTGGGTTTCCTTATCCTGTTTTTCCGCTTGTGTTTTACAACTTTGGAGGGTTACCGGTTTTTGCAGCATGTGCCTAATGTTATACGCTATTGGGCGCAGGCTGAATTATCGGTCTTCGGATGGCAGTGGCTAGGATTATTTTTAATGCAATTGAACGACCTGCGAGGTTGACGAGCCATAATACTATGAGACTTACATGGTCCTTGATATAATGTGTGGGACACTGTGCAGACCATGACTTGTATAGAGATATGAGACGCCACTAACGTGCAGTCTGATCTTTAGTGTTTGGCGCGATGTGCCAAGACAGAAACTGCATTTTATAAGATAATTTTTCGATGAACTGATTAGGGTTCACTTTGTATTCTGTGTATATATACAGAAATTCGTGAGGCAACTTTAAAATACTTAGTCTTTTAACAATAGGGTACAATGAATGTGAATTTTATTTACAATATATTTTAGGTTTACCTAATTTTGTTTGTCTATTAGACTGTATAGGTCTTTTTTATGATGTTATAACATTGAATATATCTGTTAGGTGTCTTGTATTGGTGACTATTTGTAGACTAGGACTCTTGTCATGAAATGTTAGTACGTATTTAGAACTAATATACTGATCCATACCTTCATTGCAGAATATCAACTCAATTACTATGTATACACGAAGAAATTCAATAAAAGGAATGGACACTGGTAATTGTCCTTAATTCATTGAAAATTCTCTCACCAATACTACCTGTTATTCTAAAAGATAATTATGATAATAAATTTTATACTATCCCTATGATTAATTGGGATATTCTGGTTTTAATAGGATGTAGTTTTAGCCTTATCCTGGTTTTACCTACTTGCCTTACGGACACGTAGGCCTTAATTAAACCAAATTTTCTCTATTCTAGTACCTATTTTACATTTGGAATACTATTGATCTTTGGACTCGATAATACATATCCTTCTGAAGCTGAAAACCTATATGGTGAGCAAATATTTGATCCTAAACAGGCTCATTAGTCCTGATATTCTTCTTCACTGGCTCGTTAGGTCCTTCTATTTTTGATAACTAATTGTGTGATTTCACACTAGTATAGTCAGATATCTACATGCACTTTTATATAGATATTGGGTTTGGTTTGTTTTTTCCGGGGTTTCCTTGCTTCTATCTTTAGGTGTACTTATATGGGAAACATCATTTACCACGAAGGCATTACCACTACTAACGTTTACCACGTGACACTTACCACGCAGGGTGCCTTCCACGCAGGGTGCCTTCCACGACCTCTTTACCGCGGGCTGGGGGGGAGACTTGGCATTCCTTCAAGTCGATCTGCGTGGGCATGGGGGGGCAGAGGGGGGGGCTGGGGGGGGTCTCCCCCCAAAAAATAACATGCAGGTTACTTTAAAAAAAAAACGAACATAAATTTAAAAGAAAAAGGAAAGAGCCTCCCCCAAAGACGTGCCGTGTACGTCAAAAAAGCAGTCCTTTTTTTATTTTGGTATACGTGTTTTGACGCTTGTTTCAATGGAGGATAGAAGTAAAGGCTCGTAATTTAAAGTTAAATATGTGTGTAAATCAGCTTAAAAAACGGGTTGCAATCGTGACTGAAAGTGTATTTTAAAATGTACATTTATTTTGAACAATTGACCTCCTTCGTTGTATTTTTCATCCATCTTGGTTGGGGACACGTCTTTGAAGGGTCAGTGAAAGTGACAAAAGACAAACGCTGTCACTACGCAACATATTTTTTTGTAACCTATTACTTTCATTGTGTTTACTTTTGCGTCGTTTCTGCTTCAAAAACGTTTGGTGCATCATTACGTTATATGCGTGGTAAAATACTTTGTTTTAATTTTCAGCGTGTTAAAACCTCTTGCGTTGTTAAATTCACGTAGTATTGGCATGCGTGGAACTTGTTTGCGTGCTATAATCATATATTCGTACTTATATTCTTTTCTGGAAATAGCACAAATTTCTAGTAATTCTTTGTGTAACTTCACTCCCTTTTTACAAGTATGAATAACACTGCTAGTGTTATGCAACCTTCTTGTTACACACTATTCTTGGGCTATCTCGACACCCTGATTTGTGTGTGGAGTGATCACTGGTTGGTGATGGTTGTCTTTTGAATTATGGACAGTACTGATACCCTGTATTATTTCATTTTCATTTGTAGCCCTGAGGAAGTCATTTGGGAGATTGTGTCCCTTGACGAAACACGTGTTGGCATTTTTTTCACTGGCTACGGTGATGTGAATTTGATGAACATTTATGAAGAATTCTCTGATGTATGACGAGACAAGACAAAGAGAAATAAATATATAAATAAGGAACTGATTCTTTGGACTATTGAAATTATCTTGAATTTTCTAGAGACACTTTGGAGTTTTCTTGTGCTCGGGAACGTTTATCTTTTGCCTTTGAATCCTTTGTTTTGCAGAGGATTGCCTAGGGGTCGCTGGTGGCCGTTTTCCCCTGTTCCCTTGAGCCACCTTACTTGGAGATTACTATATTAGTTGGAAGTGCGCATAATTTACCCAGTCACCTCCTGTTTTGTATTGTTAATTTTGGGTTTGCTGCACATCAACTATTTGCACTCTAATTGTGATAAGGATTAATAAGTAAAAATGAGTTCTAGAAGAGATCGTGAGAAGGTTGCTGAGGACCTGTTTAATAATCTGACAGCTGGATTACCTGTAAATAAAGCAGTGACACAGGGGGTTCCTAAAGCTAACGAGGGCCTTAAGGCTAAATTTACTAGACTAGAAAGATTGCGGAAATCTGAAATCTCTAAATGGTGGGATGGGGCAACCCTGAAACAATACATTAAACTAAATAGAGTACCAAGGGGGTTGCGTGCACAAATTTTTCCCACCTACGATGACCTTGAAACTGATTTACTCCAGGCTTGGGAGAAAGAACTAAGTGACAACAGCTTTAGACTAATGAATATCCTCATTGAGAACGCAGATCGTAAGGTGACTAAGACAGCCTTAGAAGTAGACACTCTTGAGAAAGAAATTAACGATCTGAACCTCCCAGAACCAACTAAAAAGAACTTTACTATTTTGGAAGAAATATTGGGGAGGTATGAGGATGATATAAAGCAGCGCAAAGCACGCAAATTGAGGCGTGATGAAATAGACTATGCCAATGGCAGGATTTTTACTTTTGCTAAAAAGTTCGATGACATTGTGAAAAAGGATTTATCCAGACTAGCGCCCAAGAGTTCAACACCTAGTGGTACTAGTGTAGGGTCATCAAGCAATCTTTCTAGCAGTGGGGAAGAAAATGCTGAGGGTACTTCACTTGTTGCGCTTCCAGATAATGCTTTTTTACGGGAAGTGCAGAGAATACGAATGGGGAACAAGGGAAGCGAAAGGAGAACAAATCAGGTAACCCAACCAAGACAAGACGAGGAAAAAGGGGAGGGAGGAGAAGCAAAAGGAAGGGAGGGAATGCAGACACGCTCCTACAACAAAACCAGGAAATGAATCTTAATGCTAACAATGAGATCCAGGTGGTTAACTTGTCGAGCAAGAATTTATCTGAAGATTTGAGATCTGCTTTACAAAAAGGAATGAATTACTGTCCTACTGCAATGTATGATGTAACTGATGTTAAAATTGATTTATATAAATTTGTACATCATCTAAAATTAAAAAAGTTCTTTGCAAACAATCCAAAACCTATTGTTTCAGAATCACACATTGAACCTTTTGGGGATGTCTCTATTGATGTTTTGCAGAATACGACTTTGTTGCTCTCATTGAATGATGATGGGGATACTGTTACGAATATATCTGATGTTGCTGCAGACTTAGATCTCTGCACTAACAAAAGTGAAGACAGTGGTCTTAAGA
Organism: Lissotriton vulgaris; assembly: GCF_964263255.1. NCBI lineage: Eukaryota > Metazoa > Chordata > Amphibia > Caudata > Salamandridae > Lissotriton > Lissotriton vulgaris. The sequence continues at coordinate 288,085 of NW_028252534.1, forward strand.
ATAAATCACGGTGGACCCCACAACTCACTAGTGGTAACAACATTGATCTGTTTCATAGAACTGTAACCATGGAAACTGACAAGTGGGAAACACATATGATTGGACATAACTTTACCCCTAAAACATTTAACTTATCTGCAAAGGAGCATAAAGCACTTACAGATTTATCTAGAGACACTGATATAATAGTAAGAAAAGCAGATAAAGGGGGAAACATGGTAGTGATGGACAAGTCTAAATATGATGATGAAATCTTATCTCCACCTGGCAACCATGAATGTTATAGAAAACTGGATACAAACCCAGTGTTTGCTATTGTCAGAGTCATAAACACTGAACTTAACAGATGGCGGGATCGTGGGTTACTATCAGGAGATGAATATCTATTCCTTAAGACAGATAAACCACGTTACCCGTGTTTATATACGTTACCCAAAATCCACAAAAATCTGACTGCACCCCCTGGTAGACCCATCATATCGGGTATTGGTGGACCCACAGAGAAAATGTCAGAATTTGTTGATGGATATTTACAGAAATATGTAATCAATTTACCATCTTACATTAGAGACAGTAAACATGTATTGAATCTCTTGCACGACTTGACCTGGGACCATGGGATGAAATTCGTAACAATGGACGTTTGTTCATTGTACACTAATATACTACATGAACAAGGCTTAGAGGCTCTGAAGAAATTTTTATTCAGACGCCCTGTGGAATTACTCGAGCATTCAGAAATGCTAATTGAAATGTCAGAACTTATCTTGAAAAATAATGCTTTTCTCTTCAATGGAGACTGGTACTTGCAAGTCTGTGGGACTGCGATGGGTTCTAGATTTGCCCCGTCCTTTGCATGTCTCTTTATGGGATGGTTTGAGGCGGGGCATGTCTGGGGCCCATCGGGGGCCAAGTGGCAGGAATATATCCTGTACTATGGCCGTTATATTGACGATTGTCTCCTAATTTGGACAGGCTCGGATGAGGACCTGTTGGAGTTTTTTGATCACATGAATAGCAATACATGTAACATGACATTTACTATGACCTCTGACCCTAACAATATAGTATTTTTAGATCTAGAACTGTTCCACTCAGAAGGAAGGATACAGAGTAGAATGTATCGGAAATCTACAGCATGCAATGCTATATTACATGCTGACAGCTCTCATCCTAAAAGCCAAAAAGATGCAATTCCTTTTGGTGAGATGCTTAGGGCCAGAAGGAATTGTAGTTCGGAACTAGACTTTATGAAGAATGTTACAGACATTGAGAACAGGTTCCGTAATAGGGGCTATTCTGATGATGTACTTCTACCGGCTAAAAACAGAGTAATTAAAATGAAACATACAGATACTCTGAGAGCCCCTAAGAAAACTACTGACAATAAACGCAACAAATTACGTCTGGTTACGAATTATCACCCATGGTCGCATACATTCTATATGATTCTTAAAAAGAACTGGCCTCTACTATTGGCAGACAAAACTTTAATGGACTTTATCCCTAAATCACCTGGTATTACATATCGAAAGGGTAGAACTATTCAAGGACTGATTAGTCCCAGTTATCCCAAACAACGTAGTGCGCCTAAAATATGGTTACGGGAGCTCAACATTGGTTCTTTTCCCTGTGGCAGTTGTCAGATGTGCCGGATGTCGATAAAAGGGATTAAAGAATTTAGTTATAATGGGTCGCGCACTTTTAAAATCAACCAGCACATTGACTGCTTGACCAAGTATGTTGTATATGCAATTATTTGCAAATGCAAAAAAATCTACGTAGGCAGCACAATCCGCCCCCTAAAAGAGAGAATGACTGAACATTTCCGTGCCCTTAAAAACTTGGATCAAAGATATCCCATTGGCTGCCATGCAGCAAATTGAGTTGAAAACAAAAAGAGTTTGGGATTCCAATTTCATGGGTTGGAGAAGATAAACAGTGACCCAAGGGGTGGAGATCGTGAACATAAACTGCGAAGATGTGAAGCCAGGTGGATTCTTAGACTCCATGCGGTGGAGTACGGAATTAATATTGACCAGGAGTTACATTATTTCCTTTAACTAATTGAAACTGTAACTGTGTTCAATGACCTCTTGAACCTGTTTCTGTACATATGCAGCCTTATGCAACACAAGATCTGATGTATAGCCTGTGTTCTACTGATGATATATTGTTATATGACTGGTATTTTTGGTTTGAGTAATAATTGTTAACACATCTATGTGTATGATCATACATTGATAATCTTATAGATTGTAAATTACTTTGATTGTTCTAATGTTGTCTTTTTATATATGTTTGTACTTAGTATATGATTTGAGGCTTCATTTTGATAATGTTTCCTTATATATGCTATTTACACTCTTTCCTTTCTAGATGCACTTCTTCCCCTTCCTGTTTTTCTTCATTTAACAAAAACTTACTATTTTTCTTCTATGTAATCTTTTGGTATTTGGGAGCACATAGACCATCTAGTGGTCATTTGGATGCCTTACACGTATCTTCATTATACTGTTGAAAGAATCCTTAATTTGATACAAAGTATTAAGAATATGGTTCGTTGCTAATTTCAAGACCATCTTTACTTTTTCGAATTAGGCAACATTTATTTCTGAATTAGAGTTTATATCGACTGCCCGATATTTAATTAGCTTAACCACACATTTCTATTTACGCGATCTCGGGCTCCTATTCTTGTATTTGCGGAACTGACTAGCTTAAGATGGCGGCCGTTTACGGATAGATAATGTCCTACGTCTGTTTCTATTACTTGCTTCAGGCGCGAACGGCTTTTAAACGCCGATCTGTCTTCGTGAGGGTGATTCACGAAAATGGACCCCATCTGATGCAGTGTGGAGTACTCTCCTGGGTAAGCCTCTCACGCCTCTTTTAAATCGGCGCCTGACTTTCATAAGTGTGTATCGGTCTATTTGTAATGCTTATGTGATTCTCTAACTTGGCGTTTGGCTGTGGGGCTTGGGTGCCGATTCATTTGAGTGGCTGTGTGCAGCCCCCTGTTTTTGGCCCCGTGAACTTTCCGCATACGGTAAATATATTTATACGTGGGTATATTTAGTGCAATGACTGGGTTTCCTTATCCTGTTTTTCCGCTTGTGTTTTACAACTTTGGAGGGTTACCGGTTTTTGCAGCATGTGCCTAATGTTATACGCTATTGGGCGCAGGCTGAATTATCGGTCTTCGGATGGCAGTGGCTAGGATTATTTTTAATGCAATTGAACGACCTGCGAGGTTGACGAGCCATAATACTATGAGACTTACATGGTCCTTGATATAATATGTGGGACACTGTGCAGACCATGACTTGTATAGAGATATGAGACGCCACTAACGTGCAGTCTGATCTTTAGTGTTTGGCGCGATGTGCCAAGACAGAAACTGCATTTTATAAGATAATTTTTCGATGAACTGATTAGGGTTCACTTTGTATTCTGTGTATATATACAGAAATTCGTGAGGCAACTTTAAAATACTTAGTCTTTTAACAATAGGGTACAATGAATGTAAATTTTATTTACGATATATTTCAGGTTTACCTAATTTTGTTTGTCTATTAGACTGTATAGGTCTTTTTTATGATGTTATAACATTGAATATATCTGTTAGGTGTCTTGTATTGGTGACTATTTGTAGACTAGGACTCTTGTCATGAAATGTTAGTACGTATTTAGAACTAATATACTGATCCATACCTTCATTGCAGAATATCAACTCAATTACTATATATACACGAAGAAATTCAATAAAAGGAATGGACACAGGTAATTGTCCTTAATTCATTGAAAATTCTCTCACCAATACTACCTGTTATTCTAAAAGATAATTATGATAATAAATTTTATACTATCCCTATGATTAATTGGGATATTCTGGTTTTAATAGGATGTAGTTTTAGCCTTATCCTGGTTTTACCTACTTGCCTTACGGACACGTAGGCCTTAATTAAACCAAATTTTCTCTATTCTAGTACCTATTTTACATTTGGAATACTATTGATCTTTGGACTCGATAATACATATCCTTCTGAAGCTGAAAACCTATATGGTGAGCAAATATTTGATCCTAAACAGGCTCATTAGTCCTGATATTCTTCTTCACTGGCTCGTTAGGTCCTTCTATTTTTGATAACTAATTGTGTGATTTCACACTAGTATAGTCAGATATCTACATGCACTTTTATATAGATATTGGGTTTGGTTTGTTTTTTCCTGGGTTTCCTTGCTTCTATCTTTAGGTGTACTTATATTCTTTTCTGGAAACAGCACAAATTTCTAGTAATTCTTTGTGTAACTTCACTCCCTTTTTACAAGTATGAATAACACTGCTAGTGTTATGCAACCTTCTTGTTACACACTATTCTTGGGCTATCTCGACACCCTGATTTGTGTGTGGAGTGATCACTGGTTGGTGATGGTTGTCTTTTGAATTATGGACAGTACTGATACCCTGTATTATTTCATTTTCATTTGTAGCCCTGAGGAAGTCATTTGGGAGATTGTGTCCCTTGACGAAACACGTGTTGGCATTTTTTTCACTGGCTACGGTGATGTGAATTTGATGAACATTTATGAAGAATTCTCTGATGTATGACGAGACAAGACAAAGAGAAATAAATATATAAATAAGGAACTGATTCTTTGGACTATTGAAATTATCTTGAATTTTCTAGAGACACTTTGGAGTTTTCTTGTGCTCGGGAACGTTTATTTTTTGCCTTTGAATCCTTTGTTTTGCAGAGGATTGCCTAGGGGTCGCTGGTGGCCGTTTTCCCCTGTTCCCTTGAGCCACCTTACTTGGAGATTACTATATTAGTTGGAAGTGCGCATAATTTACCCAGTCACCTCCTGTTTTGTATTAAGAATTTTAAGTGATCACAACCCAGTAATTTTGGCAATGAAGTTAGAAGGAGGAATAAGACCTAATCGGGTATGGACTTTTGAAAGAAGACTTCTTCTAGAGGAGGATTATGTATCATATATGTCAAAATGGATCACTGAGTTTTTTTAACACAATAAAGGAAGTACATCGGTGGGAGACATATGAGACGCTTTTAAGGCGGGTGTCCGTGGTGAAACATGTAGTTATAGCATTCATAAACGTAAAATGGAAGGGCTCCAGCAAAGGGAGTTAGAGAGAGCTGTCTCAGAGGTAGAAGAACAACTTAATAACTGCGTTATCAGAGGGGAACCAGCTGAACAATATATATTAGATCTAATAAAAGTTAAAAGTGAAGCTGAAGATGAACTGGCAAAAAAAGCGGCAGTATACTATACAATCCGAAGGGAGAAGTGCTATGAATATAATGAAAAAGTTGGGCATGTACTCGCTATGCGCACTAGGCAGATAGCGGCAGAAGGGACTGTTAGGGAAATTAGAGATGGAAATGGTAATCTGCAAACAGATCCGGAAGAGATTAGGGAAGTATTTAGGAAATATTATCAGACCCTTTATGATTATCAATATCCTTGCAGAAATGAAGAGATTAGGGAGTACCTGGAGAATATACCAACTGAGAGGGTATCGGATGAAGAAGCAGATAGATTAGAAACTCAGTTAGACTCGGAAGAGATTAAGGAAGCTATGGGTAGACTCCCCTCAGGAAAGGCTGCTGGCCCTGACCAGATACCTCTAGAATTCTATCAAACTTTCTGGGGAGTGTTGTCTCAAGAGTTAACTAAAGTGATCCAATCTGCCCAGCTCGGTCAGTCTATACCAAAGTCGTGGGGGGGTGCAGACATCGTTTTAATTCTTAAAAAAGGCAAGCCGCATGTTGAGCCTGGGTCATATCGTCCCATTACATTAATGAATAATGACACCAAAATATACTCAAAAGCGCTGGCAATGAGATTTGCAGTGGTGATAAGTGCCTTAGTCTGCTCTACTCAACATGGCTTTATTCCTGGTAGAGGAACGACCCACCATACTAGGAAAGTAATAACATTGTTTGATGCAGCCGAAGTCACAGGAGACCCGATGGCAGTAATGCTTCTGGATGCTGAAAAAGCGTTTGATCGGGTCTCCTGGGACTATTTGTGGTATACTTTAGCAAGAGCTGGATTCAGGGGCGGTTTTATAAAAGCATTACAAACTTTATATAAAGAACCGGTCGCGGCTTTAAGAGTCAATGGGGGCACTACGGGTCAATTTTTGATCAAAAGGGGTACACGGCAGGGGTGCCCATGTTCCCCCTTACTGTTCGCCATGTATATGGATCCACTGATCCGTAAGCTAGATCTTTGTCCAGAGATAACTTTGTTGCCAACATTGCTGGGACCTTGTAAGATATTGGCTTATGCTGATGACATGGCGGTGAAAACCCCAAACCCCACGGAGGCAACTGATTTTATAGAAGAAGAGGCCCGTAGATTTGGACAGATATCGGGGTACGCCCTAAATGCTTCCAAGACTCAGATTATTAAAAACTCAGTGACCATGTGTGATGATAACCGTGTGGTCCAGGCAGGGACCTATCTTGGAATAAATATATCAGCCGATATAAACAATTTGGTAGAAAATAATATTGCTCCAATAATAAGCAAAACAAAGAAGGATTTGGATCGTTATGAAAATTTACACCTATCATTAGTAGGTCGGGTCAACATTATTAAAATGATGATACTGCCAAAATTTTTGTATATATTTAGGGCAATCACACTTCTATTTGATAATAAATGGTTCAAGATATGTGAACAAATGATCAATCAGTTTATATGGGCTAAAGGAAAGACACGCAGGGCATTGAGATATATGTCTCTACCGCGGGAGCGTGGGGGCTGGTCTTTACCAGATTTAAGAGTGTATTATTGGGCTGCTGCATTTCAAAACATGTTGGGATTGGTGGGGGGGGGCTGATGTGGATGGATGGGACAATGTTGGTTCACTTGCTATTTATGGTTTGGGTTTGGGTAAAAATGTGGAAAATATTTTTTGGAGATTTACTGAGGAAAGTTATTATAAAAGAACACGGTTTAAGACTATAATGGCTGCTTATAACGTTTGGAAGGGAATATCGAAAAAGATAGGAATTGGGAAATATAATTTTTACACTAGGCTCAAAAACAACCCTTCCCTCCCTAGCATGGTTTTTTCAGGAGCGGTATTTCAAGATTGGGAGAGGCAGGGGATAAGAAAGATTGGAGATATTCAGGGCCCCCAAGGTATATTACAATTTGTAGAACTACAGGATCGATATACTTTAGATACAAAACACTTTTTTAAATATCTCCAAATAAGGAGCTGTTTAATAAACAGAAAAGGAGGGCCTTTGGGGTTTGACAGAAATGTATTGATGGACATTATAGAAGTAGGCTCTGACTATAAAGAGATTCTATTTTGAGATGACATTATTAAAGAAAGATGATATGGAGAAATGGATCAATAAGTGGTCTGAAGACCTGGATATAGCTACTGAGATCTTTTCAGAGTCATTAGAGATGGGAAGAAAATTGCTGTGCTCATCATCCTTACAGGCTCAACATTATAAGACCTTATATCATTTGTATTATACGCCTGGGAAAATTGCTCAATGGGGGGGTCTTTCGGGAACCACCTGCTTCAGATGTGGTAGTCCGGGGGCGGATTTAATACATATTTTTTCACTTTGCCCGCATTTAGATAGTATAAAACGGGACATCGAGAAATTTTTGCAAAGTGCATTATCAATCACAATAGAATTGAACCCAGCGGTAATGTTACTAGGAGTTAATCCTGAGGGCCATGTGAATAATGAAAACTTTGTATTTGTGGCAATGGCTATTTTCAGACTGCTAGTGGCTTCGGTATGGTTGGATCCTAATCCTCCTACATATCATCAATGGTTGGGCAAGGTATTATCTATACAAAAGTTAGAATCTGCTATCTATGCTAGGAGGGGGAGAAATGGCAAGAAACTTGGTCTGCAAATATGGGAGCCCCTCATTCGATGGAAACAAGGTTCTGATCATTGATTACTGGTTTATTGGGGGGGGAAATCGAGAACGTAGTGTATAGAACTTCGCGTATCTATTGTATATATGATTTATTTCGGAAAAACTACGTATGACTTGATATCACACTTTTCTTTTTTCTGTATATGTTTCTAGTGTATATATGAATCTGTGCTGTATTACATTGAATGCTATTGTGTCCTGCCCATGTCTTATGGGGGAAAAAGGGGGGAAAAACTTTTCAATAAAAACATAAAAAAAAAAAAGAAAATTCCGAGTAAATTGTATTAACTTTCTCATAGAAATAATCAGCTAAAGAGTTGCACAAGGATTGCGATGGAACGGGAGCCACCACAAATGGTCACCCTGCTAACTTGTTAACTACTTGAAATAGTTGCTTATTTGAGTTTCTGGCTAATTCAATTTGGGTCGTGTAGAATTTCCTTTTTTCCTGCACAATCATTATTTTGTATTTGGTCAGTTCTTCCTTGTAGCGCATTTTTAAATCTGTGGCGTAAGATTTACGCCAGTGTCTTTCACAGTTTCTACATTTCTGTTTCTGTTCCCTACGAGAATCAGTAAACCAGGGTGCCGAAGGGGAAGACCGGTTCTTAGAAATAGTCTTCTTTGGCACCAGCGCATTCATTGCATTATCCAGCCAATTAGTGTATCTAAAGATGGCTACATTTGGGTCAGATGGAATAGCAGGACAGGTGGAGGTTAGGAATATTTTCAGTTGTTCATTGTTTATATCTTTCCTTACCTTAAATATCCTAGAGCTGGGTTCCGCCACGTTGGTTACTGGAATACTGTTGGATAGTATATTAAATATGATAGCACGGTGATCATTCCATGCTAAGGGCAAGATGTCTTTTATTAAGACATTCTTTGAGTTGGAGAATATACCATCCAGCGTATGACCCGCCTCATGAGTGGGCATAGCAGCAAGTCGGGTACATTTACCTTCTGTATCCCAATTATAAGAATGTCCCTGCAATCAATGTGCAGCTCCTCCACCCTATACTGATTAGAATGTCTAATCCAGGTCTGCCTCTCTGTTCCCCTTCCGCTACCTTTGAAAAATTTAAATAGCCCTGGCGACGTACATGGTCCATAGCCCAGGTTTCTTGAAAAATTAGTACATCATGGTCCTCGATAAAGATGGACCAATCTATTGAAGCAGTTTTTTTGTGAGAGCCCAGCTGTATTCCAAGAAGCTAATTTGAGTCCTACAACGGGGCCAGAATTGTAACTACTACCTGGAGAGTGGCATGTGCTACTTGCCTCCTCTAGAGCAGTTACCCCTATATATGCACTTCCCTGCCTCGCCCACCCGGTTTGCAACCGTAGCATTGTCACAACTTTGACTGATTGGGGTAGTTGATGAAAAACCTCCTAGGTTATTAGAACCTGATACCCGACCACCCTCACCCAACTCAACTATTGGATGATGTCATCAGTGATGTCATTTGAGATGTCATCAGTGATGTCACTGACCATGTCATGAGTGATGTAATATGTGACATCATCAGCATTGCATTGCAGGCGCACGAGTTATAGTTAGCTCAACTAACTATAACGGGCGAATTTCTGTGGTTTTATATGAGTCAAATGTCCAACTAACTATAACATCCCTAAAACCTATAGTTTTTTTGTGAATATACATATATATATATATCCAAACCAACGAGTTCCCTCTTGTGGAAGAGCCAACAAACAGGTAGGTTAATTTCTGTCTTTATTGTGCGCTAAGGCTGCACACACAGGATAAAGGTGTCATCCAAAATTCATATGCCGATGCCAGACGCATTTCAAGTCCGTAAGACCCTTCTTCAATGGCAGTTGGTAACAAGTATCACAGCACTGTTTCCTGTGCAACTTCATTAATAAGCTCCATACGTCGCTGTGGGCGTGGCCACACTTTCAGGCCTTCTGGTCTATGTAGTTCCACTGATTTTCCTCAAGTGAGTCAGAGTTGCAATGCCAATAAAAGTCAATAAAATCACAGTGGACTGACAATTACCTTAAACTTCTCATGTGGCATTCATTTTCCTTCGTGCATAACCACTACCAGCCTCACCGGGAATGTCGAGTGAAACAAACCCTTGGGAACGCTGTGCTCACCGCGGGGCTCTTCCACGACTGAAGAGGCCGCTTTAACATCCAAACCAACGAGTTCCCTCTTGTGGAAGAGCCAACAAACAGGTAGGTTGATTTCAGTCTTTATTATGCGCGAAGGCTGCACACACAGGATAAAGGTGTCATCCAAAATTCATATACCGATGCCAGACACGTTTCAAGTCCATAAGACCTTTCTTCAATGGCAGTTGGTAACAAGTATCACAGCACTGTTACCTGTGCAATTTCATTAATAAGCTCATCAACCCGCTGGGGTATAACAATTTTAAATAACTGCACACTGAACAGACTCACTGGAGATGTATTAAATTCCTGCACTACGGGGACCACAAGGCCATGCGAATGGCTCCACCGACTGTGGCAGGTCCCGGTTTAATGGCAATGCAAGACGCTGTTCAGTGATTACAGAAGAAGCGCCACTGAAGAAGAGAACTCCATTCTCGAAACGCATCTGGTGTGACTGCAATACTGAGATGAATTCCATTGTGCTGCTTGCCTTCAGAAAGCTGCCTTGAACAAATTAATAAAGATCGAAGATTATACACGTACCTGTTGGCTTCTCCTCTTGGGGTAAAACTCGTTGTTGGATATGAAGCGGCTATGCCCACCGCGGGAGAAGCTCACCGCGTCAGCGCGGGCCCGTGACGGATGCAGACGGCTTCATAGTGCAAACGGGAGGCGGTGTTCGACAAGACAGTGATCACAGACTGTGGACAATTCAGCCTTGCTTTAATCAAGCCACTGGGGTATAACAATTTTAAATAACTGCACACTGAACAGACTCACTTGAGATGTATGAAATTCCTGCACTACGGGGACCACAAGGCCATGCGAATGGCTCCGCCCACTGTGGCAGGTTCCTGATTAATGGCGGTGCAAGACACTGTTCAGTGATTACAGAAGCAGCGCCACTGAAGAAGAGAACTCCATTCTCGAAACGCGTCTGGTGTGACTGCAATACCGGGATGAATTCCATTGTGCTGCTTGCCTTCAAAAAGCTACCTTGAACAAATTAATAAAGATCGAAGATTATACACGTACATGTTGGCTTTTCCTCTTGGGGTGAAACTCGTTATTGGATATGAAGCGGCTATACCCAGCCGCGGGAGAAGCTCACTGGGTCAGTGCGGGCCCGTGATGAATGCAGACGGCTTCATCGTGCAAATGGGAGGCGGTGTTCAACAAGACAGCGATGACAGACTGTGGACAATTCATCCTTGCTTTCATCAACTCACTGAGGTATAACAATTTTAAATAACTGCACACTGAACAGACTCACTTGAGATGTATTAAATTCCTGCACTACGGGGACCACAAGGCCATGTGAATGGCTCCGCCTGCTGTGGCAGGTTCCTGATTAATGTCGGTGCAAGGCGCTGTTCAGTGATTACAGAAGCAGCGCCACTGAAGAAGAGAACTCCATTCTCGAAACGCGTCTGATGTGACTGCAATACTGAGATGAATTCCATTGTGCTGCTTGCCTTCAGAAAGCTGCCTTGAACAAATTAATAAAGATCGAAGATTATACACGTACCTGTTGGCTTCTCCTCTTGGGGTGAAACTCGTTGTTGGATATGAAGCGGCTATGCCCAGCCGCGGGAGAAGCTCACTGCGTCAGCGCGGGCCCGTGATGGATGCAGACGGCTTCATCGTGCAAACGGGAGGCGGTGTTCGACAAGACAGCGATCACAGACTGTGGACAATTCAGCCTTGCTTTCATCAACCCACTGGAGTATAACAATTTTAAATACCTGCACACTGAACAGACTCACTTGAGATGTATTAAATTCCTGCACTACGGGGACCACAAGGCCATGCGAATGGCTCCGCCCACTGTGGCAGGTTCCTGATTAATGGCGGTGCAAGACGCTGTTCAGTGATTACAGAGGCAGCGCCACTGAAGAAGAGAGCTCCATTCTCGAAACGCGTCTGGTGTGACTGCAATACTGAGATGAATTCCATTGTGCTGCTTGCCTTCAGAAAGCTGCCTTGAACAAATTAATAAAGATCGAAGATTATACACGTACCTGTTGGCTTCTCCTCTTGGGGTAAAACTCGATGTTGGATATATATATATGTATATACAAATACCTCTATATGTTTATATATATTTGTACAATTACATTTATTAATAGAAATGAATTTTAAGTAGAATAATAGATTTTAAAGTAATTTATTGTTAAAAATAATTAATAAGTAAAAGAAATAGCTTTACATTACATTTAGTTCATTAAGTTTAAGTAATTGTTAAGCAATTTTACTATGGTTTTAAATATTTAATGTACTTTTAAGTAGATTTAATATACAAGATGAACAAATAATGTCATCACGTTTTTAATGGGTGGTGTATACAGGTAGCAGGTTTTTTTAGGGTTATGGGGTGAATAGTATAAAGGTATAGTAAGGCATTTTTGGGCCTTAGGGATGGGTTGTGTATTGGGGTAGTAAGGCGTTTTAAGGGCTCAGTTGGAAGTTGTCTACAGGGGTAGTGATGAGGTTTTAGGGTGCATGGATGGGTAGTGTACAGATGTAGTAAGGAATTGTTAAGGCTCAGAAATGGGTTGTTTATGGCTATTAATGGGGTTTTTGGGTTCAGTAATTGGTATTGTATAGGGGTAGTAATGAACTTTTAGGGTGGAGGGTTGGTTTGAGTATAGGGATAGCACAGACTTTTTAGGGCTCAGGGATGGGTTTAGAATTCAGGGATGCTTTGTCTATAAGGATAGTAGGGGAGTTTACATTTATAGGTAGGGGAATTCTATCATTAATATTAATTATTTATCTGACAAAAAATGATTATTTTATAAAGTTAGAATTAAATAATTTAAAGTGTTAACATTAAATGTATTAAAATAAAAATAGTTGGTATCAAATTTCTTAATATAGTCAAATATAAATATACATGCACATATAAAAATAAATATATGGAGTACACATATAAAGGTAAATTAACTAATATGAATCCTAAAATAATATTATGATAAAAATTACTTAAATGACATAAGGGTTAAAAATAAAACCCACACTTACCTGTGAAGCAAAGGAGTGGAGCAGTAAAGGCATGCAATGCAAAGGGACTCCTGATGTAATTACGTTAGATGTAATGGCACTTCTGATGTAAACCAAAAAAAACACAATCTTGAGACTCATGATGTAATGGTCTCTGATTTAACAAAATTAGATTACGGGCTTCATTCACTGCTCTTGATAAGGGTTGTGTCTTTGGGGTTGATTAGGATTGCTGTCAGAAAACCATTCCGATGGCCGTGGTAGCGGAAATTAACCGCCCGCATGTACCGTGAGAAAACCGGCGGTCAGATCAGGATGAACTGTGAGAGTAATCCGACCACGGAGGGCGGATTCCACAAAAGACCGCCGGGAGCGTGCGGAGCACGTGAAAATCCATCCGCAGCGGTCGGATTTGCCATTTTAGGATGCGATTGAAGTGACAGTGGAACAATCAGATGTTTCCGACTGCCACGATTGCAACTATTGATGAATGGGAGAGTCGGCGGAACTGCTGTTGTATTCCGACCGCGGAAGTCGCTCCATAGGAGTAATGGCGGTAAAAAAAAAAAAACAACAAGGCTCTCAAGTGTGGCCATTAATCTGGCTCAGTCTAAAAAAACACCTAACACACCCTAATGACACATCCCCATGGCAACTAAAAAATACAAATGCCAGGTCAACCCACACAACACTCCTGACCGGAATACTCCATTTCGACCCACCCACATAACTGAGTATAAAACCAGCCCCTTCCCTGACCAGAATCCTTTGCACTACTCCACAACTGAAGAGCCCAACCCCACAGCACAAAGGAGAGGCAGATCTGCACACATCACACCATCACAACCACACACACACTACACAGATCACCACCACCACCTTCATACCTGCACCTTTAACCCATTTGCACATCACACACCATGTCACAGAAGAAAATGCCCAAATTCACTGACAATGAGTTGTCAGTGATGATAGATGAGGTAATCAGAATAGAACCACATTTGTTTGGAAACCTGGTCCAACAGACACCGTTAGCCTCCAAAAATCAGATGTGGGCAAGGATATTCAACAAGGTCAATGCAGTAGGGACCATTCTGCGCTCCCAGAAGGAGATCAGGAAGAGGTGGAATGACCTCAAGAGCAAGGTGAAAGAGCGGAACAACAAGAACCATAAGCTGGCCCAGATGACTGGTGGTGGCCCTCCCATTCCACTACGAATATTCACTGAATGTGAGGAGAAGGTTCTCGCCACAATGCATCCAGAGAATCTCACAGGAATAGCCAGGGGAGTGGAGGCTGGTAAGTACCAACAAATGCCTCCCATTAAACTGCTATGTTCTGTCTTGCAAAACTACAAAGCAACACCTCCTAAGCCCAAATGCATTCATGTGCACCACACTCTTCCAACACATGTGCCACAGATCCACCATTTACTCCCTCTGATTCATCTCAAAGGTAGCTAGCAATATTTCCATGGGGGCATGTGTACAGGCAGCCAGCACTACAACTCCCACCAGGCACCCTAGTCCCAAAGCTCAGTAGGATGGAGCACTCCCCCCCACCCAGAAGCATGTGGCAGCCTTGGCATTGCCCTCATCAAACTAACAGTTAGGTAGCCATCTTATGCTCTCTTGTCCCACCCCTGATCCTGATGGAAAACTCCCCATCCAAGAGCCATGTGTAGCCTATTCCGTTGCCCTGATCCACTTCACAGGGAGGCAGCCATCTTTACAGGGAGGGGTGTTTGTGGGTGGGAAGCCTGCACTACAACTCCCACCAGGCCCCCTTGTCCCACCGCTCAGCAGGATGGAACACTCCCCACACCCACAACCATGTGGCAACCATTCTATTGCTCACATCAAACATATAGGTAGGTAGCCATCTTAACAGGGAGGGTTTTTGCTCACATCAAAGTTACAGGTAGATAGCCATCTTCACAGGAAGGGGTGTTTGTAGGTGAGAAGCCATCACTACAACCCCCACCAGGCCCACTTGTCCCACAACTTAGCAGGACAGAGTACTCCCCATACCCACAACCATGTGTCAGACATTCTATTGCCCACATCAAACTTACAGGTAGGTAGCCATCTTAACAGGGAGGGGTGTTTGTGGGTGGGAAGACTGCAGTACAACTCCCACCAGACCTCCTTGTCCCACAGCTCAGCAGGATGGAGCACTACCCCCACCCAGAAGCATGTGGCAGCCATTGCATTGACCTCATAACACAAAAATGTTCAAGGGTCAGAGCTATAATGACCGGCACAAATTTTCACTATTAGTGATGCCTATCTAGCAAATGGTTCCTCGTGCGACACGGTCGAGGATGTGACCCATATACATCCCCTGAAAGTGGCTAAACAGTCACTAAAACATATATTGCAAAAAATTGACCCGCACCAAGGTTTGTATACAAGTACTTAATTATCAGATTTCTATATTTCACAAGTGTTATCGATGTTCAGAAGAAGACTTCCCACAAATAAGAATCTCAAAAGAAGTTGATTGAAGATTTTCCAAATTCTCTTTATTCAATGTCTCAATTAAATTAACAGAATTGCTTGTTGCCAACGCGTTTCGTCACATCCGTAACTTCTTCAGGGCTGTAAGCAATTATATAAAAACATACATATTACAATACAATACAAATGCATCTCTCTACAGTTAAAAACTATTAAAAACAAGCACATAGCACCTGTCATTTCATATTTTCAAGCTCTTATAATCATTTTTCAAATCTTTTGTATATCTTATTCCAATCAGTGTTCTGGGGAAGTTTACACCACAATTGTTTTAATGATGTCTTAACATATAATCAAAGGTAGCCTAAAAGACAAGTCGGGAGGAGAAATGCTAAAAAGAACTACCTTCTTTTTTGTAATTTGTGGTGAGGGCTACACAATATACGTAGGTAGCAATATCTTTCGACAAAAATAACCGCAGTACGGATAATTGTTATATCTGTGCAAAATGCCATTACATCTATATTTCATAATACAGTCTCTGGGTTTTCATACCTCAATTAGTTATTGTCTGAAAAAGAATAGCGACAGCCACCATATAGTTTCTATGTATTCACAGTCTGATATCTAAAGGCGAGATACCAAAAATTACTAAATCACAAAAAACAGCAAATAAGCAGCATAACAATATTCCAAACTATTAACATTTTGTATATATCATTGCTCCCTGCATTGCAAATTGTTGTGCATGACACCGAGTGTATGTTATTGATATATTCAATTAAGAAGTGGAAACATTTACAACCAGTTGGACAGCTACCACATAGAAATGTATCCCTCCTAAGTCTAAAAAGAGAAAGGAGGACAATCTTGACCTTTATGTACAGTATAATAATATTGCAAACCATTGATATTTATGCATATATCATTGCTCCTTACATTGCATATTGTTGTGCATGACACCAAGTGTGTGTCAATAATCTATTTAAATTCAGGAGTGGAAAGCATTTTTAACAAATTAGATAGGTATCACTTTGAGATGTCTCCCTCCTAAGCCTTTAAGATAAAAAAGGAGGACAGTCATAACCTTTGTATTCTATCACACAATTTCATGCATGTGGACAACATACTTAGAATACATCTTGCTGTATTTGGCTAGAATTTCTTGAATTATTTTGTTTCCACATCTATTTTTAAGAGAGCCTACCTAATGAGATAAAGATTTACTGCATAAATGCTCATACTTCTATATCTGTAATCTGCCCTTACATTTAAAAGTATCTTATCAATCTTGCGTACAGTGAGATTAAATATTATACACTTACGCTCAGAATGATATGTTCGATGTGTCCCCCTCTAACCACTCAGCACAGTACAGGGAAAGTACCTCCTGTTCTTTTGTAGAACTTTAGTCAATTAATTTCTCGTGGCCAGCGCCTACACATAATGTATATGTAAAAGAAAATGGAAGAAAAAAGAACAAACCAATATATATAATTCTTTGCGATATCAGTGTTTAGATTTGTGTCTCTAAATAAAACACAGCCAAATGAAAACTAAATTCATGTAAATGCTTAACATACATGTATTGTATGCGCTCTCCTGATTTGTGCCTCCAATATGTAACTCAAAAACGAAAGTGTATGTGAATCGAACCCCATGTCCTAAAGCCCAAAGGAGCTCACTCGTGTGTATACATTGCCTTCACTAACGAGTCTAAAACCAGACAGACTAGCGTGGTTAGATGCCACTGTAATTGCATCAGATATTTGGTTCAGGACTGGCGTGATAATACATATCCTCCTAAAGATACAGTACATATGTGTTGTTTCACACAAACAATAAAAATGCATGTGAGTCGAACCTCATATCCTAGGAGACAAAAGAAGCTCTACCATATCTTTAACCCCTCGACACCAGCGAGTCTAAGATAAACGTCCGGATTCCGTAATTTGAAACCCCTACGGTAGCATACGAAGTTAGAGCCAGACTACCGAGATTATGTCAAATAAAGGGGTATAGCGAGAGCTATCCAAGGTATAATTCATAATTTAATGCCCCTATATATACAAAAATGTTAATAGTTTGGAATATTGTTATGCTGCTTATTTGCTGTTTTTTGTGATTCAGTAATTTTTGTTATCTCATCTTTAGATATCAGACTGTGAATACATAGAAGCTATATGGTGGCTGTCGCTATTCTTTTTCAGAAAATTACTAATTGAGGTATGAAAACCCAGAGACTGTATTATGAAATATAGATGTAATGGCATTTTGCACAGATAGAACAATTATCCGTACTGCGGTCATTTTTGTCGAAAGATATTGCTACATACGTATATTGTGTAGCCCTCACCACAAATTACAAAAGAAGGTAGTTCTTTTTAACATGTCCCCTCCCGACTTGTCCTTTAGGCTACCTTGGATTATATCTTAAGACATCATTATAACAATTGTGGTTTAAACTTCCCCAGAACACTGACTGGAATAAGATATCCAAAAGATTTGAAAAATGATTATAGGAGTTTTTTTATTATCACTGATCTTAAAAACACAATGAAAATATGAAATGACAGGTGCTATGTGCTTGTTTTTAATAGTTGTTAACTGTAGAGAGATGTATTTGTATTGTATTGTAATATGTATGTTTTTATATAATAGCTTACAGCCCTGAAGAAGCCAGGGATGTGAAGAAACGCGTTGGCAACAAGCAATTCTGTTATTTTAATTGAGACATTGAATAAAGAAAATTGGAAAATCTTCAATCAACTTCTTTTGAGATTCTTATTTGTGGGAAGTTTTCTTCTGAACATCGATAACACTTGTGAAATATAGAAATCTGATAATTAAGTACTTGTATACAAACCTTGGTGCGGGTCAATTTTTTGCGATATATTGCATTGACCTCATCAAACTAACAGGTGGGTAGCCATCTTAACAAGGAGGGGCGTTTGCTCACATCAAACTTACAGGTAGGTAGCCATCTGAACAGGGAGGGGTGTTTGTGGGTGGGAAGCCAGCACTCCAACTCCCAACAGGCTCGCTTGTCCTACAACTCAGCATGATGGAACACCCCCCACAGTCACAACCATGTGACAGCCATTGCATTGCTCTCTTCAAACTTACAGGTAGGTAGCCATCTTATGCTCTCTTGCCTCACCCCTGAGCAGGATGGAACACTCCCCCATCCCAGGGCCATGTGTAGCCTATTCCCTTCCTCTGCTCCAATTCACAAGGAGGCAGCCATCTTAACAGGGAGGGGTGTGTGGGGGGGACTGCACAACAACTCCCACCAGGCCCACTTGTCCCACAGCCCAGCAGAATGGAACACTCCCCACACCCTCAACCATGTGGCAGCCATTGCATTGCTCTCTCCAAACTTACAGGTAGTTAGCCATCTTATGCTCTCTTGTCCCACCCCTGAGGAGGATGGAACACTCCTGTATCGTAGAGCCATGTGTACACATTCCCTTCCTCTGCTCCATTTCACAGGGAGGCAGCCATCTTAACAGGGAGGTGTGTTTGTGGGGGGGAGGAAGCCTGCATTACAACCCCCACCAGGCCACCTTGTCCCAAAGCTCAGCAGGACGGTACACCCCCCACACCCAGAGCCATGTGGCAGCAATTCCCCTCAACTGTGTCACAGAACAGGTAGGTAGTTAGTGCATGCACCCTGCCATTCCTCTCAAAAAGCATGGAGCCATATGACCACACTAACCCTCACATGGCATCCAACTTAGTATAGATCCAATAGCCACTTCCAGTGTGCACACAGCTAAGTGTATGTAACTGTCACAGAAATTAAAGTTTGACCCACCAATTCACATGTTGATGAAATTCAGGGCACAATTATGCACAACACTGAATGCTATGTGTAAGGGCCATGGTGGCAGAGCATCAAGGCCCATATGAACACAAAACATGCATGGTCAGTTGGTAAAAGAAAGTGAAGTAAATGTTATGACAAAGGTATGCATAAGATTACAATGGCCAGTTCTTGCTCAGATGTAATGTCTTCCATGCAGAGCAAACACAAAAGACGCATCACATAAAGTTGTTGTGCTGCTACTCGTTAGATGCTGACATGTCCTTGTAATCACACAATCTGTACATGGAACATGGTATCTATTGACATGTCACACCATGGACAAGTAATGTATGTATGTATCATGTCATGATGCTCAGTACCTTGCAGCCCTACAAAGTGGTATCAATGTAAACTGTGTGGGGTATCACATGTAACATCTAAACGTCAAACACCAAGCATGTGGGGTGCACTTCAATGACAATTTCACCTCTGTTCAACAGGAGATCAACAATTGACTGCTGCAGAAGACAACACCGACCTCCAGATCCAGTCCCCCTCGCCCCCCCCCCCCCTCACCGGAGAACATGGACTTTCGGATACAGACTCCCTAAGTTTCTCGGATGAGGAGCCCAAACCTGGCCCATCTGGACTGCCAGGGCGCACCACTTCCCAAGCCCCTACTATCTCCACCACCACCACCGCAGCAACAACAACCGCGCTGACCCCTACTGCAATGGCCTGTGCGGCCCAACCACCACCACAACCACCAGTGCAGCCTGCAACACTCTCCCTGCCTCAGTGGACACCAACACCATCACACAATCAGAGGAGGGCAGGGAGAGTCTACGGGTGCGTCGAGTGGCAACGCCACAGGTCCGGAACAGCAGGGCAGGTGGGAGGGCAACTGGGGGACAAAAGGGACAGGACACTGGGACCAAAGCCCTGGCCAATATTGCCAGAGTCCTTGGGGCATACGAACAAACCCAGGGACACATAGGCCAGGTTCTGGAAGAAGTGCGTGAGCTCTGCCTGCTGCTGAGGTCCATTGACGCACGTATGGGCCAAATCGTGGACCTCATGGGCCAGCTTGTGGATGTTCTGAGGGACAGTCATGCAGCCCAAAGAACAGCTCAACCTCCCTCCAGTGGCCCGCAGGATGATACTCCCACCACCTCAGCCGCGGCCACGGAGAGGGGTGAGCTGGAACAGAATGACTCCTCAGACACCGCTGAGCCCCAGCAGTGGCCCCTTCTGGAAAATGCAAAAGGGGCCATCCGAGAAAGACCACAAGAGGATCAGGTGGCAAAGCATCAGCCACATGCAAGTGAAAGAGCCAGCCATGATGGAACCTCTCTTCACCTTGACATTGACTTTGTTGACTATCCTTACCCACACTGCCATGTTGATGGCAGGTTTCTGTTGGACTGTATCCCCACATCAATGTGGTGACTACTCTATTGTCTCGTTTAACATCACTGACAACTCATTGATTCTCTTTGCACCATTTTTTAAACATCACTTGCCTGTCACAAACACACTTTGTAAATAAACACACTTTACACACCTATGTTTTTGTGTCAGCTCTATGTTTATCACAAGATGTACAATGTTTGACTCTGATTCCAATGTACCAGAAGCTCTGATTGTTCCGAGGCATTGAGAGGCTGAAGGGACCTAGAAAGACACAAGAAAACGACATTCACTTGTCAGGTGATGGCATCACAGCCAGTACACAACACTAGTCATCAAGGTACACAAATCAGCACACATTACAATGAGAAACAATACCAACATAGACATCATGTGCCTAGTCATGACCACACTGTGCCACAAACATCAGCCATCAGCACAGAGCCAAAAACAGGCAGCAGTCAAAAAGCTCCTCTAGGCATTTTCACTACCATCAAAGAAAGCAGACAATGGCCCTGTTGTACAATGTCACTCACATTCAAGGGAAGTAGCGGTTGATGAGCTGTTGACGCAGGTCGACACCTTCCTCCTCTCCACTATCCTCATCACTGGACATGTGTGGGTATGCAGGCGGGGGCATCTGCTGCTCATCATCGTCTAGGAGCAGGGGGATCTCTTTGCGCAAGGCCAGGTTGTGGAGCATGCAGCATGCAACTACGATCTGACACATCTTTTGAGGAGAGTAGAGTAGAGCACCTCCGCTCTTGTCCAGACACCGGAATCTAGACTTCAGAAGACCAAAGTACCCTCCACCACACAACGTGTCTTCCCATGGGCATCATTGTAGCTGACTTCAACCGGGGTCCTGGGATTCCTCAGTGGGCTCAGCAACCAAGTCTGGTTGGGATATACAGAGTCACCTAGGGGTGAGATACACAGAGCAATTTTGTAATATTACTGTAGCTGAGGACAACATGTCACATATACAGCACACTACTTGACTGCGTACTCACCCACAATCCACGCACGCTCCGGATGCAGATTTGCCATCAGCTGTGGTACGATGCTGTTACGCAGTATGTATGAGTCATGTGCTGATCTTGGAAATCTGGCACAGACATAGGAGATTACCATATCCGCTTAGCATACCACTTGCAACATAATGGAATGGAAATGCTTCCTGTTCCGGTAGATGTGCTTATGTGCCTGTGGTGGAACCAGGCCAATACGTGCGAGGTCAATGGCACCAACAACATTAGAGATGCGGG
The DNA here is from genome assembly GCF_964263255.1 of Lissotriton vulgaris. Taxonomy (NCBI): domain Eukaryota; kingdom Metazoa; phylum Chordata; class Amphibia; order Caudata; family Salamandridae; genus Lissotriton; species Lissotriton vulgaris. The sequence goes on from NW_028252534.1 coordinate 310,125, forward strand.
CACGGTCATGAAAATCGCCCTTCACAACTGCCAATTCATGTCTCCTGTAAAAATGGATGTATCTGTCCTTGTAGGTCATCATAGCGGACAGGACATCACGTAGCACCATACTGAAGTTTGGTTGAGACATCCCTCCTGCGCTGGGCACCGTGTACTGGAACAGACCAGTTGCAAAGAAATGCAGGGCCATCATCACCATACATGTTGGTGTCAAAGCAGTCGAATAGGTTCTGTGAATCCTCAGATGGGGCTCCATCTGACCACATAGGTCTTGAAGGGTAGGTCGATCCAAACAGAATTTACGTATGATGTCCTCATCCTCCATGTCCGCTAGCAATGTGAATGGACGAGGCACATTTGGTTGCCTCCTATATAAGATAAAAGGGGACACATGTCAATTCAATTCCCCTATGAGATGTGTCCAACATCTTAAGTTTTGACTGACACAGCTCCAACAATGACTGGCCTGAAACAACAGGTTACAGCACGAGTTACATGCAGAGACACCTTGATCTAAAGTAGTTGTACACGTGTTAAGTACGTACATAGTGAGTACCCCAAAACAGATTCAGACTATGTGAATGCCAAATGGTACATTCCAACATCTTGTGTCACCAGCCCTGAGAGTAGTTGACACTGCACATGTCTGAACCAGCAACACTGATGGCTTCTACGTAGCTGCTGTACCTGCCACACCTTCTTGCGTGATTCGGACAGGGCTCGGATTAACAACACAATGAGCACAGTGTGTGCATAAAGATCAAGTATCAAGAATGAGTTCAGCAATCTACACAGTGAAATAGGCACATTATGTAGTCAGTCCATCATTACTATGGGTTGTTTAGCCATCTCACACATTGACATGTTTACATATTTGAGAGTCCGTCACACAACAGATCTGTGTACATGCACAACAACATCATAAGTGACATGTGAGGGCCTACAGGCCAAGGCATGTAATCATGTGCACTGACATGGCAGGTGTAGTCATCAGTGAGTTAAATGTCACACTAGCATTGAATTTAACTATCTGGTGGCATGATCCATAGTATGTGTCTACTGTTCAATGCTGATAACTGGCCATTGCCATTGCTACAGCATGATGTGTCCATAGGGGCTGTAACCGTGCTCCGCCACCGCAATCACGGTAATTGGCACCAATTTAAAGATGCCAATTTGCGGTAGCAACCGCCTGGACAGCGCGGTGTGACACCGCCAATGCCCATGTCCCTTTAGCCAGTGGGAACCGCAATCGTGGTAGTGAAACACACATTTGAATCCCACGGTAGGCGTACTCCGCCACCGCAATCACGGTCATTTGCACCAATTTAGTCAAGTCAAGTCAAGTCAATAAATTTGTATAGCACTCTACATACCCAGAGGGTCTCAAGGCGCTTGAGGAAGGGTGGGGAGTTACTTGTCGAATAACCACGTTTTAAGTTGCTTTCTGAATGCTAGGTGGTTCTGAGTAAGGCGGAGGTGAGCGGGAAGTGAGTTCCAGGTTTTAGCTGCCAGGTAGGAGAAGGATCTACCTTCCCATGGTGGTTTTGTTGATGCGGGGTACAGTGGCAAGGGCTTTGTTGGAGGATCGTAGCTGGCGGGAGGGGGTGTAGAAGGACAGTCGTGAGTTGAGGCATTCGGGTCCGATTTCGTAGAGTGCTTTGTGTGCGTGGGTTAGGAGGCGGAAAGTAATTCTCTTATTGACGGGGAGCCAGTGGAGGTTTTTCAGGTGACCGGAGATGTGTTCTTTGCGCGGGATGTCTAATATGAGTCTGGCTGAGGCGTTCTGGATGCGTTGGAGTTTTTTCTGGAGTTTTGCTGTGGTACCGGTGTAGAGGGTGTTTCCGTAGTCCAGGCGGCTCGTGACGAGTGCGTGGGTGACCGTTTTTCTAGTTTCGGTGGGGATCCAGCGAAATGTTTTTTTGAGCATGCGAAGAATGTTGAAGCAAGATGAAGAAACGGCGTTGACTTGTCTGTTCATCGAGAGTGAGGAGTCCAGGATGACGCCCAGGTTCCGTGCGTGGTCCGTCGGGATGGGTGCTTTTCCAAGGGCCTCTGGCCACCAAGAGTCATCCCAGGTGGAGGGGGAGGTGCCTAGGATGAGGACTTCTGTTTTGTCTGAATTCAGTTTCAGACGGCTGTGCTTCATCCAATCCGCTACTTCTTTCATTCCTTCATGTAGGTTGGTTTTGGCGGTGTTAGGGTCTTTGGTGAGTGAGAGGATCAGTTGAGTGTCATCAGCGTAGGAGATGATGTTGAGGTTGTGTTGGCGTGCGATGGCCGCGAGGGGGCTCATGTATACGTTGAAGAGGGTGGGGCTGAGTGAAGATCCTTGTGGCACTCCGCAAATGACTTCAAAGGCCTCTGACTTGAATGGTGGGAGGCGGACTCTCTGGGTTCTTCCGGCAAGGAACGAGGTGATCCAATCCAGTGCTTTTCCTTGGATTCCAATGTTTCTGAGGCGTTGTAACAGGGTGCTATGACAGACTGTGTCGAAGGCTGCGGAGAGGTCGAGGAGGATGAGGGCGACTGTGTCTCCATTGTCTAGTAGGGTTTGAATATCGTCTGTTGCTGCGATGAGGGCGGTTTCAGTGCTGTGTTTGGCTCGGAAGCCGGACTGTGAGGAGTCGAGGGATTTGTTGGTTTCGAGGAAGGCGGCGAGCTGGTTGTTGACCGCTTTCTCAATGACTTTGGCCGGGAATGGAAGGAGAGAGATAGGGCGGTAGTTTTTGAGTTCGGTGGGGTCAGCTGTGGGTTTCTTCAGGAGAGCGCTGAGTTCGGCATGTTTCCAACTTTCCGGGAAGGTTGCGGAGTTGAAGGAGCAGTTGAGGACGTCTCGGAGGTGCGGTGCTATAATGGAGTCTGCTTTGTTAAAGATGTGTTTGTTTGTTTGTTTAGAGATGCCAATTTGCGGTAGCAACCGCCTGGGTCGCGCCATATGACACCGCCAATGCCCATGCCCCTTCAGCCGATGAGAACAACAATCGAGGTAGTGAAATACACTTAAATCGCGGTAGGTGTGATTCTCTATCGCGGGCGGGTCATTGGATATAATTGAAAGATGCACGATTGCGGTAGCGACTGCCTGGGCCCCGCGATGTGACACCGACAATGCCCATGCCCCTTCAGCCAATGGGAAACGCAATTGCGGTAGTGAAATACACTTTTGAAAATCTCGGTAGGCGTGCTCCTTTACCGCCGGGCGGGTCATTGGATACAATTGAAAAATGGACGATTGCGGTAGCGACCGCCTGGGCCCCGCGGTGTGACACAGCCAATGCCCATGCCCTTTCAGCCAATGGGAACCGCAATCGTGGTAGTGAAATACACTTTTGAAAATCGCGGTAGGCCGATCATTGGTTACATTTGGAAAAAGCTGACCTGGAACACAAATTGCAGCATTTGAGTATCACTGAAACAACCCCAGGGTGCTATATATGTCTGGAAGAGAGACACAAATTTCCACTGCATCCAGACATTGCTGCCTGCCATTCTGCACCACCAACTGCTGCTGGTCCTGTCTCCTGGACCCAGTGATGGCGAGAACTGAGAACATCAGGGCCCGTCCCTTCACCACAGAGAAGCTGGAGGTCCTGGTGGATGAAAAAAAAAAACAACGTAGCCCCTGCACTATATAAGGTCAGTATTTTCTTGGTAAATTTGGTCTTGGTTAAGCTAGTTAACTGTGCACATCAAGACTTTCATCGTAGCAGAACATTAGTACAAATATAAAAGTTCAAAAGACGTAAAGTTCTTGGTGTTGTCCACCAGTTTAATGTTCCTCTGTACAGGCCAACACGTGTTTCATCGCAGGGAACAGACTGCGAATCTTCAGGGCCTCATAAAACATAGGCGAAATTTAGTGGTCTGACTCACCCGGTTCGGGTGAAGTATACAATACGTGAAAGTTGCTTGCGTAGTGGGTTGTATCTTTTTTATGTTCAACTGAAGCCTTAACCGGGAGGAGAAGATGTGTTTGAGGCAGTAGCACTCAAATAGTGAACAGGCGGGGACACCTATTTGTTCGCATTCCCCCTCCTATAGTTCCCGGCGCCGTTTGTCGAAACACATCTTCTCCTCCCGGTTAAGGCTTCAGTTGAACATAAAAAAGATACAACCCACTACGCAAGCAACTTTCACGTATTGTATACTTCACCCGAACCGGGTGTGTCAGACCACTAAATTTCGCCTATATTTTATGAGGCCCTGAAGATTCGCAGTCTGTTCCCTGCGATGAAACACGTGTTGGCCTGTACAGAGGAACATTAAACTGGTGGACAACACCAAGAACTTTACGTCTTTTGAACTTTTATATTTGTACTAATGTTCTGCTACGATGAAAGTCTTGATGTGCACAGTTAACTAGCTTAACCAAGACCAAATTTACCAAGAAAATACTGACCTTATATAGTGCAGGGGCTACGTTGTTTTTTTGCAATTTGTGTGGATCTCCTTGGTCCAACCTTGAGCGGTTGTGAGGGATTACCGCCCGCCCTTTTGCCTATACTGTTTACTTGATGTTACTTGACACGTTGCGGTTACTCAGGTGTGCGCCTAGTCACTTCTGGAACACCCCAAAAACCCTCCCAGCTGTATAACTGTCCTGGTGGATGAAGTGCTTTCACAGTATGGGACGCTATATGGTGCTCCTGACATAATGGTAAGTGTTTCAGAGTGAAAGTTGGAAAGTGCAAAGGGTGCTCACATGAAGGTGCTCTGCTGTAGTATGTGCCTGTGAGTGCAAGTTTGTGTGATACACTGCCTAGCATGCTGACTTCATGTCAATGGGGTGTGTAGCCTTATTTCTACTGATCCATGTCTGCATTTAAGGATGGGAGGACATGCTGTGTTTTTGCTGCCATAAAGTAACAGTGCTGGTTTAGACAGTGGAAGTCAGAACAAACATTGCCTGTGCTAATAGATGTCAGAGTCCATGAGGTTTTCACAATTGCTCATTTGTGACATTACAAATGTGTTTGGTCCAGAGGGTACTGAAGGATGTGTGTACAATGCCTGAGGGTGACACTCTTGGTGGAAATTCACCTATGACACATCAGATTAATGTACTTCAGAAAAATCCTCTTTCCATTGTTTTCATTATGTGTACTGACTCGCATGTGTAGGCCCTGTTTGCCCTCTCATATTATACATGTATGGGAATGATCTGATGGCCCACGTTTAACCTCCGTGTGAGTCCCCCTAGCCTGCACAGATACTGCCCAATTTTAAAAGGACCCATCAGTAAATTGAAGAGTGAAACGTATGTATTGTCTGCCAACCTATTTCTGAATGAGCTATCTTAGGCCTGAGGACTGCACAAGACAGACCTTGTGAGAAGGGTGTGAAAATGTAAGATCAAGTCCCTAAATGTGACCTCGATAACACAGTGAGCCATTCACAGGCCAATGACATGATACAATGGGTGTGTAGTGCTGGACACAGTGAGTCTGCCCCGACACATCACTTCCAATGTAATGTATGTCTTGAGCACTCACATACTGCATCACAGGTGAGGCCCTTCTTCACATTGCTTTCTGTGCTGGCATTCTGCATATGTATGTGATGGCTATGTACTGTGCCCATCCTCATACCTGCATACATTTCTATGTGAGTATCTGATGCAAATGTACTACGTGTCATGATGTACGGCCTCTGCTCAACATTTGTGTATTGCTGTGCTACGTTTTTGCATGCTCATGACACAGTGTCAATGAAACTTCCTCTTCTTGTCTCTCATGCCTGCAGCTTAAAGTCTGCCATCGTAAGGCCTTATGGAGGGTCATTGCACGCAAAGTGCGGGCTCTGGGTGTCTCCAACCAATGGCATACACACTGTCACAAGAGGTGGGATGACATCTGCCGGCTGAGCAAAATCGTGGCAGAGATGACGCTGGGGATGCTCCCTCGGACTGGAAGGTTGGCGCGCAGGAGCATGACACCACTAATGGCACACATCTTGGCAGTGACACAGCCAGAGCTAGATGGACGCTTTAGGGCCCATCAGCAGCAAGTTGGGGGTGAGTATTCTGTAAAGGGTGACTTTGGATGTGATTGACTGCATGTATCCAACCTTGAGCCAGTGTGGAGCTCTGTGATGTTTATAATGTGATGCAATGGCTTCTAAGTGGCCTCTGTGTTGAGTGCAGCTGTCATGCATTTTTGCTACATGTACTTTCTCATGTGTTTAATATAATGGCCCTTGACATTGCAAGATGAGATGTGGCCTTATGATGTTTGCTGCATTATGGGTGTCATGGACATCACCGGGCAGTGAACATCAGTGTGCATCATCTTGGTGTGCTTTTGTCGATGTGTGCAGTGCCTGACTTGGAAATTGTGAGAACTACACATCTGACACTAATGTGCAACAGTCGTTGTGCTTCAAAGCACAACATGGTGGACATCAGTAGCTCACTGCCATTGTAAAAGGACATTTTGGAGTCAGTATCTGTATTGTCCCCTTAAAGTGACTCCATATGTAACTGAGAAAACATGTTGAGATGTATATCTATCTCACCTACAGATCAGTATGTTAGGTTACAACGAGGCACAGGCCAGCTATTTGGCTGTGTGAACATCACATGGGTCATTAATGTCAACTATGCATGTTTCCATGCATCTTCTGAATTTTGCATTAAGGTTGCACATGCAGACTGCACAGGGTTGTGTGCAACATGGGGGTATCATTCTAGTTTTGTGCTTTGCTTGCATATGATGTTTGTGAGTATGGCACTATACTGAACAGACGTCTCTGTCTATTGCAGCATCTACCTAGGGCACGGAAGGACAGGGATGGACACCAGTGGTGAAGCTTCTTGCACGACTGCTTCACATGAGCTCACTGACACAGATGTGACCAGCGCCTCGTAGGGGGACAGGAAGAATCACACCCAGAAAAAAACAACCTCAACACCATCTGACTCCAGCGGTGACTCCTCAATGTTGGCTGGCACAGGGAGTGCGAAATCTGCCTCTTCTTCCACCACACATCGTCCTGTGCCCACCCTTCCGCCTACTACCACTAGTGCTGTCCGTGCCCGCAGCAATAAGAAGGCTAGAGTGTCCTTCCCCCAGGCACTGCTGCCCCTGTCCCTGTGTCCCCTGCTGCCCACATTGTGGAGGAGGTGGAACTTTTTGTGCCAACTGTGTGTGGGTCAGACTACTCTTCTGAATGCCTTCCAGGATCATGACAAGAAGTTGGCACAGGTAGTTGCCTTCATGGAGGGCATTCATTCTGACGTGGGTGGGCTACTCAAAACTGTCCAGTCTTTGTCCTCCACAGTGACGGCAGCCATTCAGCTGTCACAGGCTATAAGTCGAGCTCCAGGCCCTTCAGCAACCACCCTGCCAGTGGCACCATCTGATGAGAGTAACCACACACCACAGCCCTCAGGCGCCAAGTACTCCATATGCAGCACACAACAGCAGCACTCCAAGTGACCAAGAGCACAGACACCATCCCCAAAACAAAAAACAGGCACACACGAGCGTAAAAGCAAAAGCCCTTCAAGTGACACTCAGGGGCATCAGGCCAAGAAGCTGGCCCTAAGCTCAAATTCATCCAAATCATCTCCATCCAAGGACACTCCCACACCTGCTCCCAAAGACAAAAACAGTTGCCCTGCCTGCTGTGAAGTTGGTGCCTGCAAAGAGTCAGCACAAATAGCTCTAAGGCAGATTCACCCACAACCTCAACTCCCAACCACACCCCTGTGAAGCTGGGACAGGAGAACAATGTGTGGGGTTCACCCTGTCAACAGGGGATGGAGGGGAAAAGGCAAGGCTACCCCAAGCGTACCACCAGATCCAGCAAATCCCCACAGGGAGAGCCACCTGTACCTGATACACCTTTGGTGGTGATTGAGGATGTTGTGCCCGCCCCCCTTCCCACTCCTACCAAGATAATTTGTGCCTATCAAATTCCCAAGTAGTGTTGATTCAGCCCTCCACATTTACCCTCACACACTGTGTCTCACGGCAGCATGTCTCCGCCTCACCATGCCATCCGGTCCAAGCAGCCCTCTGGCTCCCACAGCCACTGATGCCTCTACCTCAGCTGGTCCTCGCTCTACCAGGTCCAGTCCCCCAACTGGCCCAACAATCAGCCACCTCCCAGTTCAACTGACAGCCAAATCTGAGGCAAAGTCCCCCTCCCAAATCCATCTCTCCCACAGCGGTGCCTGGACTGCCCATTTGTATTCCTGGAACTGTGGTGATTCCCATGGCAGTGTACGGTGTTACCCATTCCCTGAGCAGTTTTTCATGCATGCATGTACATACTTTGAACAATGGACTGGCCAATGGCCTTGCTGTTTGTCACTTTGGATGCCCATTCCCTGTGTAGTTTCTCATGCACACATTTACATACTTTGAATTTAGACTGGCCAATGGCCTTGCTGTTTGTCACTTTGAATACCCATTCCCTGTGCAGTTTCTCATACACACGTGTAATACTTTGAACCATGGACTGACCAATGGCCTTGCTGTTTGTCACTTTGTATGTCCATCCTTATGTAGTTTCTCATGCACACATGTAGATACTTTGAATTTGGACTGGCCAATGGCCTTGCTGTTTGTCACTTTGGATGCCCATTCCCTGTGCAATTTCTCATGCACATGTACATACTTTGAATTTGTACTGGCCAATGGCCTTGCTGTTTTCTACTTTTGATGCCTATCTGGGTATTATGTAATAAAGATAGTTACTTCTGTTGTCTGCTTTGTCAATGTCCTTGCTAAATGAAAGGTTTTATGTATGGGTTTGGTTTCACGTGACACATGCTCTGTATGCCACTTTAACATTGCTGATTGCTTGTTTACCTTTTTCAGAGTTTTCCAGAGGTGACAGGCACTTTAGTTCTTCTTGACTCTGATGCTTTAGGGTGCAATGATGGTTGTTTGTGATGATCTACTCTTATCCTAATAATTCTATGGGCAGGTTTGCTAAATTGTACACGTCATATTAGGATGCAATACCAGAACCAAGGTAAATTCTATCCACAGGTTTCCTTGCGAGCCGGCCAGGGTCCATCATATCTTTGTGATCTTTCTTGATCTGTGAACAGCAGTGTTGATGTGTGGTCAACTTGTGTAGGCCTGTCTTCCTAGTCACATGGGTACATTTGAATATGTGAACTAGATTGGGCATACAGTGTGAATGGGCTGTCATTGTCAGTAGTGTTGATGTGTGTGTGCCCCTGCAATGCCAACTGCATACATGTATGATCCAGGGAGCAGTGCCTGTTTGTTTCAATTGTCTGCCATGTGCTTCAGATTGTGGGCACATGTAGGAGTTCTAGGTTGGGCACTGTGCAGTGTGTTGGTGTGTCCTTGCACTCCTGGGGGGCACCTACGTTTTGTTGCTGCAAGTTGTGAGTATCCAGAGTGTGTAACTGCCAAGTCTGTGTTATGTTTGGTTGATCAGCCATGTGTCTTGTTACTGTTTGTGCTCACTGTGCAGACCTGTTCAGCCACACTGACATTATAAATATGTGTTTGACATATGTTCCTAGATATATGTCCTATGTATATATTGTTGCTGGTTCAACGGTGATCCTTGTATTTGACCATCTATGTAATTATGTGCACACTTTTATGGATAATGTAATATCCGAATAAAGGTTATTTTGACTTTGACTTTGACTACACTGACATTATTTGTGAGTTTTCTCATGCATTGCTGTAACTTGACCCATTTTTGGCTACAGTATGGTATGTGGTATGTGGAGTCATGCCATTCCCCATATGTGCGTGTGGTGCCTACACATTGTGAGTAACTCCTTTATGTGTTTGTGTACTGTACACACCTCACCTGTCCACTACTGAAGTACACACCACTTCAATCTCATGTCTTCCACCCCATGGCTTGCCAGTTTGTGAGCCTCCCCACCACTTCAAAGTGTGACACTATGCTGTGTGAGGCTGATCTGTGTACAGGACCAATGTGCCACTCAGGACAGTTTCACAAATAGTTATGTATTATTTTTTTCGACTAATTTGCAGTCATGGTTGCTCATGTGAAGTGCATATGTTTGAACAGGACAGTCCTCTAGTCATGTTGTTTGCATCTGGGTTTCCCTGAGTTGTGCATATGTGTGTGATGGGTAAGCTGTATATGTGTTTGCTGAGGTACTGCTACCCTTCGTGAGTGTGATGTTCTCTGTGTGCTGTGATGTTTTGTGTTGTGGGAGTTCATGGTGTGGCACTCAGATGTGTGTGCTACTGGTTTGGTTGGTGTGCACACACTGCTTGTTGTGCATGCGGTGCTGTCAGTGTATGTTGCCTTGTATATGCCTGGTATGCATCCCCCTGATGTCCAGCTGAGTTTGCAATGTGATGGATTGGTATGCGCATCTGTTGTGTTTTTGTTGTGGATATATGCAGTGTTTGGCCTGATTTGGCTCTTTCTACTGACATATGCAATGTGTGTGCTATGTGTGTGTGATGGACCTTGTGTGTGAGTAGTTTGTGCACTGTGATATGTTCAGATGTGTGTTGCAAGTGTAGTGTGCATTACGTGTGTGTCTGTCACATGCAGCAAGGTGGATTCTTGTTAATGAGCTTATTTTGAGTGCACAATGGTGGTTTGTCCTACTATATTTGGCCTGTCACTTGTCAGGATTGTACTTGTGCATGCTTGTGGTACACTATGACACCATTTTCTGTTCACTTGATGACTGGTCTGTGTTAGCTGATTTGTCCCATTGATCCAAGTTAGTGTTCATGATTGGCTTTTGATGATGCAATTCTTGTTTGTGTTGGGGTATGGTGTCTGTGCATTGGTCCAGAGTGACAATGTTGAGTATTCCTGGTCAGTCTAGGGTCACATTGCCTTTCCACTGTTTGGCTGCACATGTCTGGGCTTGTTGGACTTCTTTGAATGTTGTTTGTGAGATTTGTGTTGGCTATTGTTTTTGTGTCAGCATTGGTTCAGGCATCCCTGAGTATGAGTGTGATATTTGTAGCTGCACCACAGGGAGTGTGTTTGGTTGTCAGTGAACTCACAGGACATCATTTGCACCATTATGTATGTTTCCCACAGGTGTTGAGTGTTGCAGGTGTGAGATGTGTAGTGGAGGAGTATGTGTGAAGGTCCTACTTGTGTTTGACAGCCAGCGAGTGTGACAATGAGCCATGTGTGTTGTGCTTATGACATACACATGTCAAGTAAGTTGGCATAGATGTGTGGCTGGTCACTATATGACTTCTGACACTTCCTATCATTCCCCTGCCTATGCAAGGCTTGCCTTGTTGTATCCCTGAGTTGTTGCACAGAGGTCACTTTGGTTTAATTTCGCTCACTGTGCCAACCATGTCTGAGTTGATGGCCTAAGGGTGGTGTGATAAGTTCCTTCTCTAACATGTGATGTACACATGCTATGTGGCTTGCTCCAGGGTTTTTCAGCACTGTCCACTTCACTTTTAGCTGCCCATGTATTGTCCTCCATTGCTGCTGACCTATGGTATGAGTATGTGGCTGGGTGTCAGTGTGGGGTGTTTCTGAGTGACTTGACAGGCAGAGTGAACAGTTCAGTGGATGTTCATATGCAGTGTGAGTCTTAATTTTTAATTATACTCATTTTGCTTCACATGAGTGGAAGGTAGGTGTGAGGAGGAGGGTCGTCCTGCTTCTGTCCAGGTTGTTACTCTTCACCCCTTCCTTCCCAGTCAATCTCCCTTGTCCTTTGATGTGTGAGGTGCGAGGTCTGGCTACACTTGGCAGATTAATTGTGCAGGGGGGAACATGAGGAACACACAGCATGTGCCCAAATGGGTGTGGGAAGCGTAGTGTGGGAAGGGTGAAGGTGGAGCCCTGTGAATCTGGGCGGACTGCCCATGCCTGGCACAGGCCCTTCCTACTACATTGTGCGAAAGTTTTCCTCCCGTCTTCACCGCTGCGGTGACGTGACTGGGACATTGCAGTGATTTTGTGGTTGATGGGTGACCCGGATGCGGAGGGGTGAGTTTCTGAAAGGTAAGTAATGTGTGGGTACACTGGGAGATATGTTCCTGTCGACATGAGTGTCTGATGTGGACAGGAACCGTATGTCAGCACAGGAGTTGTGTGTTGTGGTTGTGTGCGGAGTTGTGTATTTGCATACCTGCGGCTTTGTACGCGACTGTGTGTTATTTGCAGGTAGTGGATGAGTTACAGCAGCGGAAATGCTTGAAGAGCTGGATCTATAGCGGTCAGGACCGGGTGGAGGGGACCAGGGGTCTGGTTTCGCTCTCTCCTATTGTGCTTCTGCCGTCTCCGGGCGGGTGGATACTCCGCTGTGGTGTGATGGGCTGTTTGCGGCATTGTGATTTGTACCGCGGACAGGACTTCATTCCGCACGGCAGTGTGTCTCTATTGGCTCCCTCTGCCGTGGTGGTGGGCGCAAATTTCTGGCGGTCCACGTAACTCAACAGCGGACTATGTTTGCCCTCGTAATATGGTGGGCGCGTGGACAGCCGATGGAGTGCAGAAAAGGACATTTTTGCCAGCACTGCGGATGTACCTCCCCCCTCCATCCTAATGAGGCCCTATGGTCTCAGAGAACCCAAGATCCCCAGGGGACTGTTTAGTTCCCCTCCTCTTTGAAGGAGCCTTGAGGACCTATGACTCTAGACCTGTTGAAAATATTGTAGGCAAGACAGGAACACATTTTCCTCAAGGAATGCCTTTATGAACTTAGCCTTTAAAAGTGTTACTGGATGTATAATCCCTCCCCAAAGTTATCCTTTTATTGTGAGGTGCCTGTATCATCAGGTGGCTGGTTTTAGGTAATATCTGATACCTCCCCATGGGCAAGCGCCAGCAGCGCATTGCTTCCTTGGGTGGAGAGAGAGCGGCGCAAACTCGCCTCCGACTAATTCTGCACACTTATCCTGAATGTGCATCACAGAGACGCTGGACAGAAACAGAATAAATGCTGTCCGCCACCTGCCAGCTTGGTCGGGCACCTCTGCATCCTGTCAGGACTGATCAGGGGAAGAATAATATACAGTAGCTGTCTCAGGTGTGTTGCTTCACATATGCCTGCTGCAGGAGCACGCAACCGATTGGACATGTTTCTTACAATATAAGAATGCACATCAAAACTATGGTAGTACCATTTGTCAAATATATAGCTTTCACTTAGTCAAATTTTAGAAAAAAAGGTAATAAGTCTTATCATTGTTGCTGAGCTGTGAAGAAATAGGAGGAGGAGGGCCTTGCTGGGGTGTTTATCAACTGTTATTGGCTGCTGAGTATTAAAGTGGAGAAGGTTCATGCATAATCCTCAATAATTCACTGTCACTGGTGAACGGATTGAGGCAGTGAGGAACAGCCACGATGTGAATTTGGAATGTATACAGCGCCCAGCGAGTGAGATTAAAATAGCTCTTGCATAAGGCACAAGCATTTAAAATGAGGCACACAAACTAAATGAATTCTATTGAACATAAAAAATAAATTAAGTGCTTATATATACATGGATATGATGTACATTTATATTTGAGTGTGGTTCAGGGAAGAGCGAACTCTTGAGTTGTCTTCTGAAGATAAGATGGTTATACGTGGATCTTATGTTTGGGGGTAATGAATTCAATAGTTTGGCTGCTTGAATAGAGAAGTTTGCGCCACCTATGTTTTTTCCTTGTGTGGTGGGATTTTGAGGCGAAGTGTCAATCTGGAGAAGAGCTTTATGATTGTATTTGATGATATTACTCCTGATGAAGAGCAGCTCTGTTCCATGTATTGCTTTGTGAGAGATATAAAGCAGCTTGAATGTGGATATTTTGGTAACCCATAACCAATTTAGGGCCCTCAAGGCAGGGGATATGTGGGTTTGTTGCATTTACATGTAGTAGTAATCTGGCACCAGAGTTCTGAATTCATTGTAGTCTTTTCATAGTTGATAAAGATGATCCGCAGTACAGGTCATTGGTGTGATCAAGTTTAGACCGTACAAGGGAGATGATAGCCTGAAACTTGTGTGGATTTCCCAGGCGGGGGAAGATACATCGCAGAGTTTTTATAGTAATGAAGTTTGATCTTGCTAATTTGTCCATTAGGGCATTCATTGATATCTTGGAGTCCATGGTAATGCCAAGGTTCCTTACTTCCATAGGTATTTTAGGAGGTAGTCTCAGATCATCAGGCGGCAAGTGGGTCATTCATTTTCCAATCGCCACATGTGAGCATTGCTGTTTTGTAACTATTCAGTTTGGGATGGCTCCATGTCATCCACTGAATAACTGCTTTGAGGCAACTGAAAATGTGAGAGCTTCCAAAGTCTTTGGGGTTTTCCAGTTTAAGGTTAAGAATTATTTTTGTGTGATGTGCGTAGTTATAGCATGTGAGTTGAAATCCCTTGATCATTGCTGGTAATGACTTCATGTAGATGTTGAAAAGCATGGGAGAGATGACAGAGCCTTGAGAGACCCTTGCTTTTGTGAAGTACAGTTTGGATGAGAAAGAGGGATAATGGATGACATTTGTTCTGTTTTGAAGGTAGGATGTGATCCAGGCAAGAGCAGTCCCTTCCATACCAGTTTCATAGAGTGTTTGTATTAGAGTGCTATGGTCTATTGTGTCAAAAGCAGCTGAAAGGTCCAGGAGAAGTAGTGCAGCTACCCTCTTCCCTTCTACTGTGTTTTTAAAGCCATCCCAGATGGTGATGAGGGCAGATTCTGTTCTTCTTCCTGGATGGAACCATGTTTGGAAGTCTGAAAGTATAGAGTTGTCTTCAATGTATTGTGACATCTGGGTGAATGCTTCTCTTTCTATAAGTTTGCCCAGGTAAGGTCCGTTTGTAATCGGTCTGTAGTTGTCGGGGTCAAGCAGGATCAGGTTTGTTTTCTTTGATAATGGGTGTATGTATGCCTTTTTTCAGGTCTTCTGGAAAGATTTCCGTAGTTCTGGAATTATTCATGATTCTCCTTACTAGTATGGCAGCAGAGGGAGTTAGAAGAATGTTCTTGTTTGTGGTGGGCACTCAGGGGCGTAGCTAGAGCTTGTGGCGCCCGGGGCTATCCCTCAGAGTGCCACCCCTGGGGAGGGGAGGGGGGGTAGTACCTCGATCATTCAAGGTGCATGCACATACATGACACAGTCCAGGGCTACACAGGTGTGAATACACCGGTGACCGGCAGTACAAAGGAGAACACATATATTGCCATCCTGCAGGATTTCGGGAAGGGCCTAAAAACATGGTTATTTGATTTACGTCCCTCATCAGCAGCACCACCCCCACTCCCCAGCGCCTAGTTACCCCCACAGGTGATAAGTAGCGCTAATCAAATCCTGTTTGTCAGTGGCATAATAGGGAGTGGGTGGGGTGGCAGGCCCACTGAGGGCAGGCACCGCCCAGCAGGTGTCACTCATGGCTCGATCTGGTGACGTCAGGCTTGGGCTGTACTCTGATTGACTGGTGGCCCATTGAGGCAGCCTTTATAATTTATTTGGGGACTGGGGACACTGACTGACACTACTGTAAAGTGTCAGACAGTGAGTGTCCCCAAATAACTTATAAAGGCCGCTGCAATAGGCCACCAGTGCCGCGCGGCGGCCGGCCGCAAAATAGTGCCACCCCTGTAGCTATGCCACTGCATATAGAACCTGAAAAAGAACCAGTTCCAGTTGCTCTTTCTAATTTCTGCCGGTGCTAAGACCCGACCCACTTAAATCCTTGTTTGACACTCTCTCTTTCCTTCACTTAATCTTTTAATGTCCAGTCAATATTTAGCTTACTCTAAGCCTTGCAGGACCACATTCACTCTCTCTCTTGCTCTCTCTTTCACTCTCTCTTTCTCTATCTCTCTCTCGCTCTCTCTCCCCCTCTTTCTCTCTCTCGCTCTTGCTCTCTCTCTTTCTCTCACTCCCTCTCCCTTTCTCGTCCCCTCTCTCTCCTTTTTCTCCCTCTCCCTTTCTCTCTCTCTCCAACTCTCTCGCTCTCTCTCTCTTTCTCTCTCCCCCTCTCTTTCTCTCCACTCTCTTTCTCTCTCCCGCTCTCTCTCTCCTTTGCTCTCCCACCCACACGTCCCCATGGCACAAAGTCTGCTGATGGCGGCGCTGAAAAGAAAAACAAAGATGCCGCCCGGCGTCATTCTGTCTGTGGGGCTAAACTGCCAAGTATGTGACAATGGTGGTATTTAACACTGACAAAGGCGGTGGCAAGTGGCTGAAACAACTGTCTACTTACAGTGATGGTTTGCAGCCGGAAGCGTGATTGGCACGTCGATGACTCGCACTACAAGGGGGCTGCTGGGTGATTATGATGCCACGAGTGAGCTACCCCTACGGCAATCTGCCTTAGACTTCGGTCCAGGCTGCTGCTGTCCTCCTGGCAGTCCGGCCGGCGCTGTAAATCCACAGTGACGCCGGTCAGTCATGGCTCTTCATTAACCCGCCCACTGCACTTATTCCCTCTGCCAGCTCGGACATTGACTAAAGAAGGGATGCAGCGGAGGCCCTGATTATAATGGCCTACAAGCAGAGTGTAATTTAAACACATTAAGATTACCAAATAAAGCATGAGTCACTCAGTGAGTGTCCTGTGTCATCGCCGGTGAGAGAAATTAATTCACTGGGTCACTCTCTGCTCCCTGCCAGTCTGGGCTGACAACTGACAAGTAGTTATGAATTGTGAAGGCGGCACACCCGGGGTCATTGCGGCGCTGCGGAACTGCACAACCAAGACAGTCAGCACTGTGTATCTGGCAAGGACTGACTCAGATTGAGTCCCCCGGCGTTCTGCCTCACTTCGTCTTCCTACGGACGGGACAGGCAGTCACATCTGGATTATAATCCATGTGCCACAGTGATTGACAGCACCCACTGCCGAGAAGGCAGGCTCCGCTCCCCGCTCCCCCCTCCCCTGGGTAATTAGCAACAGTGAGTGTGTGTAAACCACGCAGCGCGCCGCTATAGCAGCCTGGTGCCAGGCACGACACATCTCAGCCGGGCAGAATTGTTACACTATAGCGCTATCAGCCGCTTCAGAGCTGAGCGCAGATCATTGATCTTTAACTATTTATGAACTCAACCCGGCAAGCAGCTGCTGGCAGTACGTCTCTCCGAGCAGCAGAGCCGATGCACAGGCGCTGCACCTATTGCGTGATACTTGGCAGGAATGGCGGCCGCCCTCAAAATTGTGCCGCCTGGGAATGCAAAGACTGGGTTAGCCTACTCTTGAGTGTTTTGGCAAAGGGTTGGCACTGGTGGTGTTCTTTTGTTTTAAATAGAAATCCAACGTGTCTGCTTTGGTTGTGTAATAATTTGCCAGTTTGTCCGTGAATTCTCGAGCTCCTTGTATGCATTATGGTTTACTCAACTCAGTGAGAATTTTATAAAATTCTTTATTTGCACATTTTTAAATATCTCTGAATAGTATCTTTTTTATCTTTTTTGATTGCTGATTTGTAAAATCTGTTAAGTTTCTGTAGGTGAAGTTTGTCTTGATTGCTGTTTGTTTTGAGCCAGGTGCATTGTAGCTATCTAATGTGCTGTTTTTTCTCTTTTCGTTCTGTATTTCTCTAAGGTGCCTGTTTTCTTTTGTCCTGTTTTATTGTTCTGATTGGTATTAGGATATCAAAAGCTTCCAGTATCCACTCATATACTGCTTGAACTCCATTTATTGTGTCTAGATTTGTGTTGGAAGTTAGTTGTGTTTCTAAGTGTTCAAAATTGAGTTTGTCCCACTGTTGATAGGTGGATGCACATAAGGTGGTTTTGGGTGTGTTGCTTTGTGGTGTTTTATTTTGGAAAGCTAGTGAATGGTGGTCTGACCATGTGACTGGAGTAATCGCTTGAAAGGTAACTAGTTTTGGATTAGCAAAAAAGACATCTAAGATATGCCCAGCAATGTGTGTGGGTTTGTGGGTTTGTGGATGATCTGATAAAGGTTCAGATTGTCTAGGCCGGTGATGATGATATTTGGATGGGGCATATTGAGTATGTCAAACCAATGGCCTTATTGATGAGGCCTTGCAACACTTTTGTGTCGCCCTTGTGTCAGTTCTTGTGACACATCGGCGGGTTAAAAAAGGTACCATGTTGCGCCATATTTAGAAAGTGATGCATCTAAGCAGATGTCACTTTGTAATGCCCTGCACTCCATTATACCTGTGTCAGGTATAATTTATGCAGGGTGGGCGTTCCCCCACAAAAGCCTCGTAGATGTGGCGCAGGGAAATCTCTCAGATTTCATTGAGCCACTTCTAGGATGCCACTACACCAAAATCTTATGCCTGCCTCACAGCAGGCTTAAGACTGACAGGCACATTTAACATGGAACTTGCCCATGTGTAATGACCCATTGGTAGAGTTGCGTCAGTTTTGTGACACACTCCAGCAATGAGTCATTACTGCGCCTACAGATATGTCAGAAATATCGACGTATCTGTAACTCCTTGGTACATAGAGCGGAGAACATCAAATACGGCACATCCATTGTGTCGCCAGGAGGGTACAATGTAAACTGTTGCATCGCTGTTTTCATGCAGCGATGCAACAATTTTCATAAAGGACACAAAAAATGCATGGTTGAAGTGGAGTGTTATCTTTAAAACTGTGTCTAGAAGTGTGTCTGGGTAAGTTGGATTGCTGGGTGGAGGTCTGCAAATGAGTAGAATGTTACAAGAGGAAGATGGTATAGGGTTGCATCTGGTGAACAGGGCCTCCAACCTTGAATGGAAACGTCATTAGCTTTAGTGAGATTTATTGTTTACTTGAATATAACAGCTAGGCCCCTATTCTTTTGCCTATATGATTGTGTGTGATAGTTTGATAGACTAGAGGAACGGCTTTTTGCAACACTGGAGCCATGTCATCTCCCAACCATGATTCAGTTACGAAGAGTAACTCAGGCTGTGTGTCAGTGAGTAGGTAGTAGATGAAAAACTTGTTTTCAGGGAGTGATCGAGCATTCATTTGTAGGAAGTTGAGAGATTGTGTTTTGGTGATGGTGTGATTTTATTTTGTAGAAGAGTGAGCAGTATTAGTTGAACTTGTAGCAGGTGTGTCATTAGGTCTCGCCTGAGCTAGCGCATGCGCTGCTCTAGCGAGACATTTAGTAGCTGCTTTAAAAGTGCTACCTTGCCGGCCATCAACTTGCTATTACGCGCACAAGCGCGCGAAGTGCACAGCACTTTTTCCCGTCGCAGGCGCCTGCACCACTCGCATCACCACTCACATTTCATTTTTGCACGCACACGTTCACACAACTCCCGGTCGTGTGCGCCCGGCCTGCAACATTTCTGACACGCCTCCCACTCTTCTGCCCTACAAACTCTTCTGTCATTCTTGTCTCCACCTCTCTGCTTTTTAGTTTAACCCAATAAACAAGATCAACAGTTAGTTCTGACTCCACAAGTTTCATCCATGATGACAGCAGGAATTGTTTTGTGTTCCAGACTTTTTGGGGGCTAATTTGGCTTTAAACATGAGGCAGTTCAGTTTGAACAGAATTCTATCATAAATTGGCAGCCTATGTAGAATCAGCTTGCATAGAGAATCTGTTCTCGTGTCCTGACCGCCAAAATGGCCCGTACTACTGCATTTTTCAAGTGCTAAAATGCAGCAAATGTTAGTTTAACACCTTTTTGAAGTTACCCATCATTCCTAATTAACCTCGGTAAGTCTTTGTACCCCTTAAGGAACTGCGCCAGCTGATCATTGGTTACAGCTGGGTATATTTGCGATTTCCATTTTATAGTTCAAAATCATAATTTCAATGCACATTACAGCAAAGTAGTAACAAGAAAAGCAATAACAATTTTGCTCTGACACCTTTAAGATGCTTTGATTTTTTTCTTACTCTGTACTTTGTCACTGAAAGCGTAATTTGAGCCGGAGCACGGTAGCTCTCTTATGTTTCCTTTCTATTATGCAATTTAAAGCCTGCTTTGTGCGACAAGGTGAGTTCTTTTGCAAGTAGGACATGCGGCAAATCATGGTCAGTCTGTAGGCGAGGAAGTCATCTGTCTGCCTTGCAATACAGGCTCATGCTCGCTTTCTAACTTCTCCAACCAAAAAATAGCAACATATTGAATAAAAGATGAGCGAAGCAAAGCTAACAATGTGAAAAAAAGTACTTCAACGAGTAAACCGAAAAAACTGTCTTGCTTCATGCAGCTCACCGACTGACTATGCGGATGCTTCGAAACCCTACAAAGTACACAGAATTTCACAGGAGAGCTTTATTGAGTGAACATATACATAAATGGTCGTATATGTTGAAATGAAAAATATTTTTTTATATTGTTTCATTTGTTAAAATATTAGACTAAAACTCAAAGTAAACAATCAACCGAAGACAGTTAATCGAACTGTGATATATGTGAATTCATGGTCTCGCCTTTGGGGCCTTATAAGCATTTAGTTATGCAGCACAATATCCTTCCTGCAACAGCATCAACTGTTGCATGGCTAAACACTTATAAGGTCCCAAACGTGAGACCTATTGGCTATGCGAATGCTTGTTAGTGGTGGTGTTAGGAGTATGATGATAGTAATAGTGAAGGTTTTCTTTATTGTATTCCTTATCCATCAGGCTTAGAAGGTATTTTGGTGGGTCTGTGTGTGTAGGTGGTGGAGATGGTTGTTGAGAGTGAGTTGGTGAGCTGTGTTCTTGTAGAGTAGCATTGTTGTGCAATAGACATTGAGATGCAAAGTTGTGGAGACTGGCATTTAATTTATTTTGTTTGTGTCTGTTTAGGGTGGAAGGTGTATGAGTTGGGGTGGTGGTGCTGCATGCCGGTCATGTTGTAAGGTTCTAAATTGTCCAGTGGATGAGAGGCTGATGGATGAGAGTTGTTGCGTTGGTGTATTTGTGTTAGGTGTGGGGGAAGAGAGATGGCTTGTTAGTAAAGATGGTTTGGGAGGTGTATAATTTGTACAGTCACAAGGGTAGGAGTTGGTGTATGTTTCTAGTTTGTGATGGAATGTATTATGAAATAGTGTGTATTTGAAATTTTGTTGAGCGGGTGTGTGTTATGTTTTGGTTTTGTGGAGTAGTGAGAGGAGACGATGATGTAGTGGTTTCCTGAGAAGGATTTGTGTGCAAAGTTATGTTGGTTAGTGGAAGTTTACTGGTAAAGGGGGTGGAGATGAGTTTTGAATAAGAGTGTATGTAGTGTGTGATGGGGATGGACAAGAGTTATGAGTGTTTGAATTAGATTTGATAGCTGGAGAAGGTAATATATGTGGTGGAGCGGAGTGTAAGGGTTGAGGTTTTGCTTTTTTAGTGAAAAGAGGAGAAGGGTGTTGGTGGACAATATGATGGAGGACTGAGTATAGGTTTGGTGGTGACAGAAAGGAGTAAGTGGAGGGTTCAGCTGGTGCTCTGTATGAACAAGGAATGTGTGTCTGGTGGAATATGGTTTTGTATAGTAGGGCTTTTTGTTGTGTCGGTGATGTGTGTATTTGTTAATGGTATAGGACGGGGTGATGTTTTGTGTGAGAGTGATGTTGCCATTGTGTGGTAGTTGAGGTAGAAGGGTTTATAGATGTTGTTTGTGGTATTTTGTAGTGCTTGTTGAGGTAATGAAATGTGGTCAGGGTTTGTTTGTAGTAAATGAGTAGAGTGCATTTGCTGTGGGGGTGTTAATATGTTTGTGTGCATGTGGATGGGTTAAGGTGGGTGCTGCTGAATGGTAAACAGGCAAACAGGCAACTTCCCTTGTCCTCTCCACCTTTAGCCTCGACGACCAGGCTGAGAAACCCTGAGCCCTAATGTTAAATAGCCCTAGTGATCAAGTGACACCTTCGGCCAATGAGAACCCTAGCCCTAATCCTTACCAATTAGAACACTATCCCTAAGCCCTAGGGCCAATAAGAGACAAATCCCATTTCAACCAATACCAACCCTAGTCCTAGCAGCCAATCATAACGAAGCCCTAAGCCTGAGAGAACCCTAGCCCCAGAAAACCATTAAAAACTCCAGACGTATCCGCCAATGAGGCCCCTAACCTAAGCCCTAACCCCAATAGAAACCCTAGCCTGCTCAGCGACCAATCACTGCCCCAGACCTATCAGCCAATCAGAAACCTAACCTTATGTCCTAAGCCCAATAGAAACACCAGATACAGGAACCAATCAGATGTAACTCCCAATAGCAACTTATATAAGGGGCGTGTGACCTCAAGCACAGACGGATGGCCAGGGGACAGTGAGCTGCCCCTAAACATCAGAATCTTCTTGGATACAGACAGGCTCAATCCACTCTTTGCTGATCCTGGTTTACCCTGCTGGTAGGCCCAAATCTAAGACACTTAAAATACTGCTTTTCATGAACTTAAAGAAATCCCTTTTTCAGCCAAAAAGAATGGTTACATACGATGTCTAAACACTGTTTAGACCTTAGTGCAGATTCAGCAGTCTCTTAAACACACTCTGCATAGCCTATGAGGGGCTAGTTTGCCTATTCAACTTTTAAAAGACCCAAAGGGCAGGGAGAAAGCTGTGGGGGTTGCCCCTTCACGTCTAAGCACACTAAAAGGGAAACTCAGTCAGAAATTCAAACAGTCACTGGTAGAAAAACATCAGTTTTACCCAACCAATTGCACAACAGACAAGAGATTAAATGTAAACAGTCATGGGTAGAAAAACAGCAGTTTTACAGTTTTAAAACACACAACACAAGTCTGTGTCCTTACCACCTTCCCTATTGTTTGTTCATTGGGCTGTTTAGGTCACAGAGAGACTAGGGCTAGAAGATGGAGGTGGCTGTCTTGGAGTTTCCTGCACAGACATTAAGGGCTTCTGCAAGTAGGGGGGAGCTCAGGGTTGCTTGGGAGCTAGAGGTTCAAATCAGAAAGACCTAGACTGAAGGGTAGGGACAGTGAGCTGCTCCTGAAGATCAGAATCTCATTGGATACAGATAGGCTCAGTCCACACTTTGCTGGTCCTGGTTTACCCTGCAGGTAGGCCCAAATCTAAGCCACGCAAAGTACTGCTTTTCGTGCACTTAAAGAAATCCCCTTTTCTAGCCAAAAACAAAGGTTACATACACTTTCCAAATAGAGTTTAAACCTTAGAGCAGATACAGCAGTGTCTTAAACACACCCTGCTTAGCCTCTGAGAGTCTATTTACCTTTTTACTTTTAAAAGACAGAAAGGAGAGTGGGGTCTAGAGGGGATGGCACCCCTGCACTCATAAGCACATTACAGGAGAAACTAGGACAGATATTCAAAAAGGCACAAGTAGAAAAACAGCAGTTTTAACAGTCCCAATTGCCCAAAAACCAAGAGTTCAATTCAAACAGTCAAGGGCAGAAAACAGCAGTACTAACAGTACCAAATGCACAGATTTCAAAACACACAGCGTAAGTCTGTGTTTTTACCACCTTCTCTGTCGTTTGTTCACTGGGCTGTTTAGGGCACAGAGAGACTGGGGCTAAACGAAAGAGGTGGCTGTCTTAGGGTTCTTTGCACAACCCTTTAGGGCTTCTGCAGGTGCACGGGGGTTCGGGATTTCTTGACAGTTAAAGGAAGGCCAAGGCTGATGGCCAAGGGGCAGTGAGCTGCTCCTGAAGATCAGAATCTCCTTGGATACAGACAGGCTCAAGCCTGGTCCTGCTTATTGCACTCTTAAAGAAATCCCTTTTCAAGCCATAAACAAGGGTTGCATACACTTTCCAAACACAGGCTAGAGCAGATTCAGCAGACTCTTAAACACACTCTGCTTCTTCATTTTTTTTTACAAACCTCGCTTAAAAAAGTCTTTTGAGGTACCAGCGGGAAATTTGTTAGAGTAGGAAATATCTGGGCAAATCACTTACTGCTATAGATTTTCAAGAAATTTCGCGAAATTTTGCAAACAATTATGTAACTTTACTCATCTTTAACAACCATACTTCTGTTACAAGAGAATAAAACATGTTTGGATGTATTGTGGTCCTTTGGGGTTGATTTTGATGTCATCGTTGCATGCGAAACATTACATTACCACTACCGAGGATGTTTTGCCCATGCAAAGCTACTAGTAGATATTTATTCGAAGGGCTACGAGTCGCAGATATTTTCTACAGGTTTATTTCCTGCCGCATTCCGAATTCGGCTTTAAGTCTTTTTCAGAGCCAACGATAAACCAAACATTTGCGTTCCTGAAATGCAATTGCTGTGTTCTATTGAATCTGAGTTTTAATGTCACTACCACCTGGAGCTACTCACATATGGACCTAAGACACCAGAGAGCTGAGGGTAGCAAGCAGCAAAAACAGTTACTAATTTGTTTCTGCCTTATGAAATTGTGGCGTTCTAAGATAGTGTGCCCTAAATACTGAATTGTGAAAAAATCCATAATTGTGCTCAAGTAATGAATACATTGGTTTTGCAATTTCATGTTTACTAAATTGTCAGCAGAAAAGAAACAACATTAACGCAGTGTAAAGACAAAATATTACAACTACAGCAATTGGCCAGTAGTGCTTTCCAAACAAAGCATGTTTTAATACCATCAGTATGATTCTATTCGCCCAAGCAACTGATTGCATAATAGCTTAAAGAGAGTCAGTGAAACTGAAACACTTAGAGGCCTCAATCCCCCTAGATGAATGGGGTCCGAATTCAAAAGCATCAAAGACAGTTAAGTGCTTGAATTTCTTTTGCATATCAAATCTTTACATGATCACCATATGTCAAAGAAGTCAAGAATCACATGTATGTCACAATTAATAATACAGGGTGGTTGGAAACATTTACCACTTATAAGAAACCTGCAACTAAAATGTAAAAAAAAATCTATTGATGCTTCATCAGCAGTCCATGCTCTGTTGAACTCACTAACCTAAATTAGCTGATGTATTGAAGAAGCCTAGCCTTTGTTTGAGAGAGATAGAACATTTATCGCCTGAACCAGAAGTGCCTTCATAGACAAGCAATCTAAAATGTCCCAAGCTGCTCTGGATCCATTAGAAGTTCTAGAAAGCCAAAGATTGTTTAAGACTTGGTTGGGGGTGGGACTGAGAACATGAGCCATCACAAGGGAAGCATTAATCACATTAAATAATTGCCATTAACACTGTGTCTAAACGTCTAAGACGTTGCATATCATTGATGTACTTGGATTACTGGACTATTTGATTCTGGGCCTGAGTCACAAAAGTAATCTGAGACAAAATCCTAACTTTATACTTTGGGTATTCACAAAGGGCATTTGAAGGTAGTAAAGTTAGGATTTTGTCTCAGTCAAACTTACGTTTTAGTCTTATGTTAAACTTAAGACCAAAACTTAAATTTAACTTTACGACTTTCGGTATTCACAAAGGGCATTTAGGAGTAGTAAAGTTAGGATTTTGCCTCAGTTAAACTTAAGTTTTATTTAAGTGAAACTTAAGACCAAAACTTAACTTTAACTGAGACAAAATCCAAACTTTACTACTCCTAAATGCCCTTTGTGAATACCGAAAGTCGTAAAGT
This sequence comes from Lissotriton vulgaris, assembly GCF_964263255.1. NCBI lineage: Eukaryota > Metazoa > Chordata > Amphibia > Caudata > Salamandridae > Lissotriton > Lissotriton vulgaris. The sequence goes on from NW_028252534.1 coordinate 335,511, forward strand.
TAGGATTTTGTCACTGATTACTTTTGTGAATTGGGCCTATGTGTTTTAGTTGTTGTATTGCATTTTTTTTAACTACATTAAAAAAATGCAATAAAAACTTTTAAAAAAGATTTGAAGCTGTTGTTGAATGCCCCAGGATCATCAAGTTACCTTATATATTGTCCGTACCATTTGTTGCAAGTTATCCTAAATCAGGATATTTTGGATTACCCATTGGATCTGGGAAAATACAAGGAAATGTTGTATTGAGGTATTGAATACCTATGGCCATTTCTAGTGGCAGAGAATGCTAGAATTAAGATGGCTGCTGAGGAGTCACTTAAACCACAATTGAAGTCTGCATTCCCACTTACCTATTGTGTATTAGAATGATCTCAGATGAGGTAGAGGGATATGTTTTCAGACTTGTCCAATCTAGTAGAACCTTTGCATCTGGATGGGATCTCCAGCTGAAAAACTCTGATGAATAACCCCCCAGTCATTGGTTTCCCAATTTCTTGAACTTGAACGCGTTTACCGGGGCGGACATTCCGCCGCGGTGCCGGCGTTCTACGGAGTGGGCGGGCTGCGTCGGCCAACAGTCGCGCGCAGCACCCAGAAGGTAATGCTTGCCTCGGCCGTTGGCACGGTAGGGGTTAATGAAATAATCCATCCTTACTTTCCAGCTACTGGAGATGCTCGATGCCAGGAGTTCAAATCTGCTATTAAATTGATTAGTCCCAGAATATACTTTGCTTGAAAAGAACATTCTTTTCTGTGCAAACATGTTGAATACTCATAGCTTTGTCCACAAGGCAAGTCATGCAAGCCCCCCTCACATTGTTGACATATTAAACTGAAGGAATATCCATCTTGAAGACTAAACTCTTCAATGCAAAACATCTTGCCAGATGTTCCACACAACTGATATGCCACTTCTTTCCTGTTCATGCCACATCCCATTTTTCCTCCATGGAAGTCCGTCCACAAAGAGACTTCCACCATAACTGACTGATGTCTGATTCTATTGTGAGATGCAGAACTGTAATATAAATTGCTATTCAGTTCTGTGCCTGCATATATCCAGCCACTAGACTCATTTCTTCTTGCCTCTATTGAAAGGTGAATGTTGTCTGTATAAGTAGAGGAAGACCCACCTGTCTCCTGGTAGCATGATATGTGATGTTCCCTACAAACATTACTAGAATGATGCTGATTAGAGACCCACAATTGGAGACGTGTTTTATGCTCCAAAGAGTCTCCAATGGCATGCCTATTTGAGTACTCAGGAATTCTAAATTGTGAGTTAAATATAGGTGAAATTTCTCCAAGGATTATTAGAAATCCAAAATCTGAAGCAGTTTGATTGTAATTGGAGTGTGAACTTTATTGAATTCTTAACTCTGAGAGATAAAACGTCAATTGGAGAAATGATCAGACTTTAGGTTCTGGTCGTCACGGGCACAGCTACTTGGTTTTTGTCAGTTTGGTAAAGCAAAAAGGGCCATATGTATGAAAAAGTCCATTTGCGATTCTCAAATAGCAATTTTTTTGTGAATCGTTATTTGAGAATCGCAAAATGCTATGTATGTAGGATTTGCAAAGAATTTTGCGAATCCTACATATTTCTTTTTTAAAAAAAATATTTTTATTTGCATTTTGTTCATAGCTCAACAGTACACTCATGTAATTAGCAACATTCACCCCCTACTCCCTCTCCCGCCCCTCCACAATCGTACTTTGCTGTTGTGTTTCATATCATACAGGTGCAGTGTCCATCTATCCGATGAACAGGTATCTCTCAGCATCTCCTCCCAGTCCCTCCCTCCAGCGCCCGTGTGGACTTGTTGACTGGTAATTAGCTCATTTCTCTCCCAGCCCCCCATCCAGACCATGGTAGTGTCTCCACCTGGACCAAACCTTTCGAAACTTCCTAGGACACCCTCTAGATTTATAGGTCACTCTCTTGGCAGCCATGTAAAGGTCCAGCCCTCTTCTCCACTCCTCCAGTTCCGGGGGAGTCGGTGACCCCCAGTGTTTCGCTTTGTCTCTTTTGGCTACCACTAAGGCCAAAACCAGGAAAATTAGGAGAGGGCGCGGTAGGTCCACGTCATTAGTCATTCCCAGTAAAGCCAGCTAGGGCTCCTGTGCAAGTGGAACCTCCAATATCTCCCTCAGTTCCATAAAGATGTGGTTCCAGTAGGTTTGAATCACCTCACATGTCCATAGTTTGTGATAAAAATCTCCGCCTTCTCTGTGGCATCGGAGGCATCTATTGTCCTCTATTTACCCCATTTTATGGAGTCTCACCCTATCATAATAGGTTCTGTGAAGCACGTTGTATTGGATGAGGCGGAGCCTAGACTTAATTGCCACCTCTCGGGGATGCATTAACACTATGTCCCAATCTAGGTCATCAAGTGCTCCCACCTCACCTTCCCAAGTATTTCTAAGTTTCGCCAGATCCCCTAGCATATTGTTGGTTAAGGTTTTGTAGGTGAGTGAGACCGCCTTCCCCTGATTCTGCTCTTGCAGGAGCCTACCCTCCAATGGTGCATATTCTGGAAGCCCTGACAAGTGCATGTTTTGTGCTCTCCAAGCATGGTGCAGCTGAGTGTATTTGAAGAGCTGTGAGTGTTGGAGCCCAAACTCTGACTTCAGGGCCTGAAAGGATTTCAATTCCCCCTTAGCGATCACATCTCCAATAGTGGAGATTCCAATGTCGTCCCACCGTTTAAATCCCTTGAGTTTATGAAGTTCAGTTAGCCACGTGCAATGCCATAGTGGCGTCTGCCGGGTGGGTGTCTTCTCCCAGCCTGTACGTTTCGTGGCCTTGTTCCATGCACGTAATGTAATAAGAGTCGCTGGAAGCAGTGGTTTCCGTACAGAGCCTCCGTATAAGTAATACAGTAGATTGTGCAGGGACAGTTTATGTCGTTCTAGGACATATGTGGGATGGTCTGCCTGGGTATGTAGCCATTCATTAATTGGGGTCATGTGTTCCGCCCAGTAGTAGGCTTCTAGGTTCGGGATTGAGATTCCTCCACTATATTGGTGCCTTTGGAGAGTGGTCAGTGCTATTCTAGGCTGTTTACCTAGCCAGAGAAAGGCCCTAAGATCCGAGTGGATTTTATGCAGCAGCGTCTCTGGGAGTAAATAGTATTTGTTCTGTAGGGCGTATAAGTATTTGGGGAGAATAATCATTTTGTACATGGCCGCTCGACCTAAGAGTGTAAGTGGTAGCTGTCTCCAGCGCTCTATGTCAGCTGTGGAGTTCAGCATGATCCTCTCTATATTTTTCTGAAGCGAGAGTTTCTTATCAAGGGTGATGTGAATCCCGACATATTGAAAGCCCTCCGTTGTCGTAATCAGTTGCCCTGGCAACGCCGTCCAGCAGTCACCGCCGCTAGGGTCGTATAGGATCGATTTATGCCAGTTTATTTTGTAGCCGGAGTATCTACCATAGCATTCCAGTTCCAGGAACAGCTCCGGAACAGTGGTTTCCGGATTGGTGATGTACAGGAGTACATCATCCGCGTAGAGGGATAGCTTCTCTTGGGCCAGTTCCGTATTGGTTCTTCTGAATCCAATGATCCCTGGATGTTGCCGGACCCTAGCTGCTAGGATCTCGATGGTAAGTGTGAATAGGAGGGGTGACAGAGGGCAGCCTTGTCGTGTCCTTCTCTGAATCTGGAATTCACGTGACAGTCTCCCATTTACCTTCACTTTAGCTCACGGCGTGGTGTAGAGGAGCCGAACCCAAGTCTGAAACTTAGGGCCAAAACCCCATTTTTGTAGGACACCCTCCAGGAACGGCCAGTGGACCACATCGAAGGCTTTCTCTGCGTCAAAGGAGAGAAACCAGTGTGGTGGCTCTCTATCTCTCACCTCCTGCAGCCAGTTGTGGGTACGTCTAAGGTTTAGCTTAGTGGCCCTGTCTGGTAGGAAGCCGGTTTGATCTAAATGTATTAGGTCCGGGATCACCGACCTCAATCGTAGTGCCAAGACAGTCGCGAGGGGTTTCACCTCAGTATTTGGGAGGGAAATGGGTCGGTAGGAGGCGCAGTCCTACCGTGGTTTGCCCTCTTTATGAATTGGGATGATTGTCGCCATGGAGAGGTCTGTGGGGAGCCTCCCCTCCTGATATGCTCCTAGGAAGAGGTTTCTCAAGTGGGGAGCCAAAATGTCCGCCGTGCACTTGAAAAATACTTCTGCCGGTAAACCATTTGGTCCCGGTGTCTTTCCAGCTCATAGTCTAGCAATGGCTACAGAGATATCTTCCACCGTGATGTCAGCCTCGAGCGTCTTAAGGGCCTCAGGATCTAACGAGGGAAGATCGGTCTGTTCCATATATTGAAGAGCAGCTTCACACGTGCCTAAGTCTCTGGCGGTGTAGAAGCGTTGGTAGTGGGTAGCAAAAGTCTCAGCAATGTGTACATCTGTGCTAACAAGCTCCCCTTCCGCATCTCTAACATGTTCCACCCATCTCGCTGCCCGCTCCTTTCTACTGAACCATGCCAGGAGTTTGCCTGACTTATCCCCAACGTCATACAGGCGGTGGAGGGTGGCCAGGTTTTGAGTCTTTGCCTCATCAGTCACTAGTTCTCTATATTGGCGCTGTGTATCCACCAATCTCCGTAGTGTCTCGAGACTTCTCGTATTCAGATGTTCTCTCTCTAAGTCTACTATGGCCCGTTCAACTGCAGAATCCTACATATTTCTTAATTGGGAATTGCAAATTGCGATTCGCAATTGAGGAATACCTCCCCATTCATTCCTATGGGCCTATTAGGAATGAATGGGAAGACATTCTCAATTTAAGATTCGCAATTAGAGAATCGCAAATTGAGAATGCAGTTTCAAGGGTGCCAGGGTGTCAAAAGAACACCCTGTTGCACCCCTGAAATGTGCATGTGTGCACATGTGGCAAGTATGTGAGTCACATGGCACTTTGAAAAATGCAAAAAAGTGAATTTTTCAAAGAAATCACAAATTACCACCAACTTGAAGTTGGTGGTAATTTGCGATTCCTTACGGCCAAATCACTGTTATTGTGCGATTCCTTAAATGCAATTGCAAAATAGGGAATCGCAAAATGTGCGATTCCTTATTTTGCGAGGGGCGTTTTGTGTCATACATTGGACACTGCTGATTTCTGATCGCAAACGTCGAAATTCTGCAAATTTAAGCATTTGCGATCGCAAAATTGCCTTCATACATATGGCCCAAAGACATTAACAAAAGCTTGAACTGGAGATGAATGAATGTCCATCTCCTATTGTCCCATAAAAACACTGTATGATAATTCTGATAAGGATGATGGAAATGGCTGGCTGGCTAGGCTTCATGCAGGTCCACTTTAGTCATCCAAACTCTTTCCCAAAAGATGGATATCACTCATCTTGAAATGATTGTAACTAATTCAGAGTGAATGTGCTCATGTTTATCAAAGGGTGGGCGACATAAAACAATTGCACCCGTGGCTGATAAGTCCCAGAATTTGTGATGCACCAAGCTGACACCTGGAGAAATGTAGGACATTTTGAGGGGAATCATGAAGTGGTTTGTTGCAAGTTTATACCGCATTCATCCTGGAGGGAGAGTTCTTAAAAGCCTTACCTCTCTGGTAACAATTGTGTTGGGTATTCCTGAGGGTATGGGATTGCATTACCTGCTTCTTTGATGGAAAACACTCTGCCTGGAAGAAACTCTGACCTTATTGATTGTGTGAGTGAAATAACCTTGGCCAGGAAAGAAACCTCAAAAGTCTCAACTGCTGAGTTTACAATCAGAAATCGGTCATACATACCTCCATCCAAATATGCACCATCCAACATCTGTATGTTGTAAGGATTCCTGCTTTTTTTGTGTTTGTTGACACACTTTATTACTTTTTGTATTTCTTCATCAGATCATCACTTCAGGTCTAACAGTAGCATAATAGGCTGTTGTCTTCTCATGGTCTTCTTTTCTCTCAGTAGTATCGTGGCTATCTGTCCCATATTGGAATAATCTGATCTTGATTTATTTTAAACTCTTGCACTAAGGCTGTGCTTTGAAATCACTTGTCACAGTAGTACCTATTGATTCTCTATTCTTATATAATGTTCCTATTTGTAACATTTTAGAATACTTATGTATCTACTGGATACAACAAATCAGTAATGAATGTCCTCCAGGCTGTTAAAAATTGTTCTAGCTTGTCATACCTTTGGACTTTTTTCAGATGTATTTTGTTCTGCGAGGGATCGTTCCTCTCCATCTTTGAGCCACCACTCTAGTACTGGAGGTTCTTTTCTCTTCCAGTGTATAGCTAGTCTCCTTAATGTAACAGTATTTTGAACTGTGCAGTCCTTTTTCGTGTCTTGCCATTTGTGTTAAAAATGTGCACATATGGTGACACCATATTGGTACATTTTTGTAGGGTTAAATCATCATCACAGTGTTTGAACCATCCGTTAAACATATTTTTCCCCAACAATTGTCTCATTTGATGTGGATTTCTAATAAAGTCCTTTACCATTTTAATTTAATATTAACTACTGTAATATTGACGTACACAGGATCTTAGTTTGTCTTTGGTTATGGTTGCCACTGTGTCACTAACTTTTTCTTTTGATATATACCATCTCTGAAATGGTGTTCCAAGTAAGTGACTTCATCTCCACCAGTTTTGCATTTTTTTATTTTGTTGTTGTTATTTAATCCTGCAGATTAGGGTTTGAAAAACTTTTTTAGATAGCTAATATTATTACACCAATACAATAGCACACCTTTTTATTTACAAATTATTTTAATTTTGTTATCTTTTAGAGCATTGGTTCTTAACCTTATGACTTCTGAGGAGTCCATCATAATCATTATCGGATTCCGGGGACCCCCACGGATTCATTATTGGAATATGGGTACACCCCCCACTGATTTTGTCACTGTCAATATACTTTATCTCAGTCAGATGACCTTAAAAGTTCAAAAATACAAATACATAAATTAATGGAAGTAATGTGTAATGTATACAAATTTACTGAGTTAATTAAAATACATTGAAACGTGATCATGTTTTACAAATAAAATACAGTAGATAAAATCTATAACAATTAAAACCGTCATTTAGATAAAAAAGGATAAATATTTATAAAACAATGGAAGCAAAGAACCCCAGTCCTTCTGACATCTAAAGCTACACATATGAGATTTAGATTGCTTTTCATTGGCCAATATTAAGGGAATCTAGTTAGGACTAATTGTAATAATAATAATAATAACTAATTCAGATCCTACTTTCCTTTTGACTCCCCAAATATGGCCCAAGAATGTAGCAATTGCACAAGCAAACAAAGGTCTTGCGTCTGATCTAAGAATGCGTAGTGCCACACAATAATCTCTAGTTCTCAACCATTTGCATATAGGAGTGAGCCATCTACTTCTAGGAGCAGAATATGCTGGGCAACCAAGGAAAACATGTCCTATGGTTTCATTCGGTACACAGTCAAAATATCGAGTTTCTTATGTCGACTTGCACTAATATCGAGTTGCAAAAGAAATGTCGAAGTTGTAAATATCGTAGTAAAAAATATCGATTTTTATCTATTGTACATAATATTGAGTTAAGTAATGTCGATATAAGAAATATCGATGTTTAAAATATCGAAAAGTCAAAATATCAACATGTTAAAATATGTTTGTTTAATTGTTGTTGAATTAGAAATGTTTAATATTTTATCCATAATAGTTTATAATAATATTAAATAGTTTTATAATGTATTATATATTTTTAGGAGCGGGATGTTGGGTTTATAGGGGATAAGGGTGGGGAGTGTTTTAAAAATATATATTGAGAATTTCAATATTTTGTAAAAAAATGAAATAGAAATAGGAATTTGAAATTAGAAATTTGAAAATCATTCGAAATTTGAAAATAATTAGAAATTTAATTGAAATTCAAATTTTTAGGAGCGGAATGTAGGGTTTATAGGGGATAAGGGTGGGGAGTGTTTTAAAAATATAATTTGAGAGTTTAATAATTTGTAAAATAATTAAATAGAAATAGGAATTTTAAATTAGAAATTTGAAAATAATTAGAAATTAGAATTTTGAGAATAATTAGAAATTTGAAATTTGATAATAATTTTAAATTAGAAAATAATTTAAAATTTTAGGAGTGGGATGTTGGGTTTAGAAGGGATAAGGGTGGGGAGTGTTTTAAAAATATATATTGAGAATTTAATATTTTGTAAAATAATTAAATAGAAATAGGAATTTAGAGAATAGAAATTTGAAAGAATTTATAATTTTTAGGACAGGTATATAGTGATTATAGGGGATAAAGGTGGGGTGATGATTATAAATATTTTCAAATTAAAATATTTTTTCTAAAACATAAAATAAAATGAGGTTTAATTTTAAAAATGTAATATTTGTTTAGGATATTTATGATTGTGATGTTGGTTTGATAGGGGATAAGGCTGGTGATTGTTTATATAAATATTAAATGTATTATATAATAAAAATGTAGAATAAAAAGAATCTTTTGTAATTATTTGTGATTTTTATTACATTTTTATGATTTTAATGTTATGAATATGTGTTATATTTTTTACAATATAACACAAATCATAACAAAATTGTTAAATGAATTATAAAATAAAATAGTAAAAAAATAAATACATCTATATATTTATAAATAGTATATTTAATTTAAATAGGTTTATTCTCCATTATCTAAAAAATTAAATGTAGATTATAGTTCGAATACTTGATTATATAGGTTTAGTCTCCAGCATCTAGCCTAATTAAATTTAAATGGGAGTTGGAATATTAAATTAAATAGGTCCAGTGTCCAGCACCTACCCTAATTAAATGTAAATTGGAGTTGGAATATTAAATTGAATTAAGTACATTGTCCAGCATCTACCCTAATTAATTGTAACTTGGAGTTTTAATAGTAAATTAAATAGATTTAGTGTCTAGCACCTACTCTAATTAAATGTAGATTGGAGTTGGAATAGTACATTAAATAGGTTTAGTGTCCAGCACCTACCCTAATTAAATGTAAATAGGAGTTGGAATAGTAAATTAAATAGGTTCAGTGTCCAGCACCTACCCTAATTAAATGTAAATTGGAGTTGGAATAGTAAATTAAATAGGTTCAGTGTCCAGCACCTACCCTAAATTAATGTAAATTGGAGTTGGAATATTTAATTAAATAGGTTCAGTGTCCAGCACCTACCTTAATTAAATGTAAATTGGAGTTGGATTAGTAAATTAAATAGGTTGTTCAGTGTCCAGCACCTACCCTACTTAAATGTAGATTGGAGTTGGAATGGTAAATTAAATAGGTTCAGTGTCCAGCACCTACCCTAATTAATTGTAAATTGGAGTGGGAATAGAAATTAAATAGGTTTAGTGTCCAGCACCTACCCTAATTAATTGTAAATTGGAGTTGGAATAGTCAATTAAATAGGTTCAGTGTCCAGCACCTACCCCAATTCAATGTAAATTTGAGTTGGAATAGTAAATTACATTGGTTCAGTGTCCAGTACCTACCCTAATTAAATGTAGATTGGAGTTGGAATAGTAAATTAAATAGGTTCAGTGTCCAGCACCTACCCTAATTAATTGTAAATTGGAGTTGGAATAGTCAATTAAATAGGTTCAGTGTCCAGCACCTACCCTAATTTAATGTAAATTTGAGTTGGAATAGTAAATTAAATTGGTTCAGTGTCCAGTACCTACCCTAATTAAATGTAGATTGGAGTTGGAATAGTAAATTAAATAGGTTCAGTGTCCAGCACCTACCCTAATTAAATGTAAATTGGAGTTTGAATAGTAAATTAAATAGGTTCAGTGTCCAGCACCTACCCTAATTAATTGTAAATTGGAGTTGGAATAGTCAATTAAATAGGTTAAGTGTCCAGCACCTACCCTAATTAAATGTAGATTGGATTTGGAATAGTAAATTAGATAAGTTCAGTGTCCAGCACCTACTCTAAATAAATGTAAATTGGGGTTGGAATAGTAAATTAAATAGGCTTAGTGTCCAGCACCTACACTAATTAAATGTAGATTGGAGTTGGAATAGTAAATTAAATAAGTTCAGTGTCCAGCACCTACCCTAATTAATTGTAAATTGCAGTTGGAATAGTTATTTATTTATTTATTTAATGGTTTTATAAAGCGCGTAGTAACTCGATGAGCATCTCAGCGCTGAGCTGTTTCTCCTGAGGCTTCCGGCCATCTGACTGAAGTTATGTTTGGGGGAAAAGGAGGGTCTTTAAGGATTTCCTGAACCGAAGATGGTTTGATTCTGTCCTCAGACTTCGTGGTAAACAGTTCCAGTGTTTGGCCGTATGGACCGAAAAACGGCGGCCACCGGTTTTGGCTTTTTTAACTCTGGGAACTGAAATAAGATTTTCTCCATTGGACCAGAGGTCTCTTTTCACTTTGTAGGGGATTAAGATTTCTTTGAGAAGGGGGGGGGCGTTATTGTTGAGGGTCTTATGGGCCAGGCAGAGGGCCTTAAAGATGACTCTTTCTCTGATTGGCAGCCAGTGCAGAGACCTGAGAGCTGGCTTGGCGGAGGATCTTGAAGGTGTGCCCGTGAGAAGGCGGGCGGCAGCGTTTTGGACTTTCTGCAGCGCATTAAGGGTGGCTTCAGGAGCTCCCAGGTAGATGGCGTTACAGTAGTCTAATCTCGCTAGGATTAGGCCCTGTATAAGGAGCTTCCTTGCGGTGGCTGGGAGCAGAGGGAAGATCTTCCTGCAGGCCCGGAGGAGACCAAAGCATGTCCCTGCTGTTTTATTTGCCTGGGTTTTGAAGGTCGTGTCCTTATCAATCCACACACCTAGGCTTTTAACCTCGTCCTTAGGTGCGGGAGGGTTGCCCAGGCAGCTGGGCCAGAGATGAGGTGGAAGGGCGGGGCCCGTGTGACCTAACAGTAGTATCTCGGTCTTTGATCCGTTCAGTTTTAACGATGAAAGATTCATCCATCGATGGACTTCCGAGAGACAGCTGTGAAGGTCAGAAGGGGCATGATGGGGATGGGTGAGGGTGACAACCAACTGGGTGTCGTCGGCGTAGTTAATTAAGGACACGCCGAACGGGGTGATCCTCTTCTCCAATGGAGCCAAGTATACGTTGAATAACGTAGGGCTCAAGGATGAGCCCTGCGGTACTCCACATCGGAGGGGGATGATAGGTGAGTGGCTGTCGTTCTCCCAAACCTGGAAGGATCGTCCTGCTAAGAAGGATTTTAGCCATTTCAGGGCCATACCTTTATTCCAAATTAAATAGGTTCAGTGTCCAGCACCTACCCTAATTAAATGTAAGTTGGAGTTGGAATAGTAAATTAAATAGGCTCGGTGTCCAGCACCTACCCTAATTAAATGTAGATTGGAGTTGGAATAGTAAATTAAATAAGTTTAGTGTCCAGCACCTACCCTAATTAATAGTAAATTGGAGTTTTTATAGTAAATTAAATAGGTTCAGTGTCCAGCACCTACCATAATTAAATGTAGTTTGGAGTTGGAATAGTAAATTAGATAGGTGTAGTGTCCAGCACCTACCGTAATTAAATGTAAATTGGAGTTGGAATAGTAAATTTAATAGGTTCATTGTCCAGCACCTACCCTAATTAAAGGTAAATTGGAGTTGGAATAGTAAATAAAATAGGTTAAGTGTCCAGCTCCTGCCCTAATTAAATGTAAATTGGAGTTCGAATAGTAAATTAAATAGGTTCAGTGTCCAGCACCTACCTTAATTAAATGTAAATTGGAGTTGGAATAGTACATTAAATTGGTTCAGTGTCCAGCACCTACCCTAATTAAATGTAAATTGGAGTTGGAATAGTAAATTAAATAGTTTCAGTGTCCAGCACCTACCCTAATTAAATGTAGATTGGAGTTGGAATAGTAAATTAAATATGTTCAGTGTCCAGCACCTACCCTAATTAAATGTAGATTGGAGTTGGAATAGTAAATTAAATAGGGTCAGTGTCCAGCATCTATCCTAATTAAATGTAGATTGGAGTTGGAATAGTAAATTAAATAGGTTCAGTGTCCAGCACCTACCCTAATTAAATGTAGATTGGAGTTTTAATAGTACATTAAATAGGTTCAGTGTCCAGCACCTACCCTAATTAAATGTAGTTTGGAGTGGGAATAGTAAATTAGATAGGTGTAGTGTCCAGCACCTACCCTAATTAAATGTAGATTGGGGTTGGAATAGTGAATTAAATAGGTTAAGTGTTTAGTATTAACCCACATTTAAATTATATTGGAGTTGGATTAGTAAATGTATTATGTTCAGTGTCCAGCACTTACCTAAATTAAATATAGATTTATGTGTGAATAGTAAATAGATCAAAATATTTTAGTATATTTTTTCAATGTTTAATATCTATATATATAAAGTTTTGAATAATTATTTTTTATATATTGGTAGTCATGAATTTATAATAGGTAGTAGACAAAAATTACAGTTTTTTTCAAAAGAAATTCTTTATTTGTTCATATAGTACATAAATCAAATAATAAATGTTTTACAAATGAATGTATAAAATTTAAACAAATAAATATAAGTACATTGTAAAATAAATTATTCCTTTTTGGATAGTTGTTCAGTAATGTACATTTTAGGTATATCAAAATAATATAGTACATGAAAATACATTGAAGATTACAATATATAGAGTACATACATTATGAGATAAATTGAAATATTTCAACATTTTTATTAAATGAACTTTTATTAAATTTTTAATATATAAATGTGCTGTTCAAATTTTGTTATTAATGTTGATATACTTTTAAATAGCAACATTGATATTATATATTGTTAATATCATACAATATACAACATTTTAATAACATTTTTAAATTATAATATCATTTAAATATTTTTAATTAATTATTATTATTTTTATATTATTAATAATAATAAATTAAAAATATTTGTAAAAAAGGTTAAATAAATACAGAAAAATTATACATTTAGGGGTCGATTCCGATTCGGGCAAAAAATCGTCAGTACAATTTTTATCCGGAGCCCTCTCCGTACGAATCGTACCCGTCCGTCCGAGTCGCGAAGTTCGATCCGTATTCCGTGAAACCGTCCGAATCGTTGCGATCCGTACATATTGCAAGGCTGAAACCGTGAACTGTACGGCTCGTACGCATACCGTACGACTCGTACACATGCCGTGCGACCCGACGAGTACCCCCATTGTACCGATCGTACAATGGGGGTAAGGCTCGTACACAGATCGTACAATGGAGGTACGGCTCGTACACCTCATGATCGCAGAGGTACGGTGCATACCCCTGCGATCATGGGGGGTACGCACCGTACCCGGGGGGGGCATTCCGTACCTGTTTCGGCACAAACTCTGCTTTACGGCTGTTTTCAGCTCCCGTAGAAAAAGGGTCGTACGGTGCATACCCGACACGTATCGTACTTGCTGGGTCGTAAAAACCAGCAGCGAACCGTACAGATGTTGCATACAGCGGGTTCCGAGGGAGAATCGTACGGAGATTAGAGTCATACGGTGTCTTGTACGACTCGTACGGAGTACGGCTCCTGGTACGAATCGTACTTCGTCGTACGTACGGGGGTCGTTGCAGGGTATGATTCGTACGGGAAAAACACTCCGAACGGCTATTCGAAGTGGTTTTTCCCGAATCGGAATCGACCCCTTAGTTTCACAATTTTTAACACAACATGTTTTCATAATTTTTACATTAAATATTACCTGTAATAATATTTAATGTTATATATTTTACAAATAAAAATATAATAATATAGTTATAGAACAAACATAAATAAATTGCATAAATGTTGTAAAATAATTTATTACAGTTTTACTCATTTTTTACTAGTAAAATACATTTATTTGACATTTATTTTACTATTTCCTTGGAAATACTATTATTTGGGTCTTTTATTTTGTAACCGCTCATAGTCTTTTTGGGTCATTTTTGAATATTGAAGCTCGCGGTTGGAAGCTACTTCGCGTCTGAGCAGGTAAGAGTGCTTTTTGTTATATTTTAACTATTTTAAGTAAGTTTGGAAGGTAGTATTTTGTTATTTAGGGTTTGTGGACTACTATATTAGGATTTAGTTAGTATGTAGTTGGTTATGTGCGATTTTCAGATTTCTTTGCGTTCTACGGCTTAGAGTTATTGTGTTTGAGGCTGTTTATTTAGTTTAGGTTTAAAATATGTATGTTATGGTCATTATTAATGTATCGTTCTAAGTTTTTGGTGGGTGGGAATGTTTATTTTTCTATTCTAGGTTTTTGGATACAGCCATTTCTGTTTCCGAGCTGTTACATTTTTTTTTTTAAAAAGAAGTGTGTATCAGTTGTTTTAACTGAAATGTATTTTACACTTCCTTTATTTTTCGGGTTTCCTGGAGCGTTTATTATTTTTTTTTACCATTTTCGGGTTTTTGATGGATTCTGAATTATCGATTTATTTGGATGTTGGATGGATTTAGCACAGTGTATTTTTTCATTTTATTGGGCACATTTTTTTATGCTGTGGATTTATTACTACACGGATTGTTATGGATTTTTGGATTTGCTCATTGCGTTGCTGTGAAAGGTAAGTGATTTTATATTAATATTTTTGTGGGTTGGGAAATGTTCTATTTTAAAAAAAAATTTGTTTAGTTAGATATTTATTTTGTCTACATATTTTAAATTATTAGACAAAATAAATATGTTATAATTTGTTAAGGAGATGTGTCTGGTTATATTTGAGGCATTTTTAGGATTTTGATCATTTTATATGGTTAGTGTTTTCAGTTTAGTGTTTTGGCTATCATTTTCAAGTATTCTAGTCCTCTTGTTGTAGGGTAAAGTTGTACTTGTTGTTGTAAATATTGGTACATTTGGGCAGTTTGTCTTGATAGTTTGGGTTTTAATTGTAAGACAGATTGCTCCATTCTTCATTCTTGGAAACTTTGTTCTTTTTGGATTGCTGTTAGGAGTTTGTGTAGTGTAGGAGTTGTTCGGCCAGTTGAAGATAGGAAGGCATTATGCCAACCCTCCACTGCGATGTTTGTCTTGGCTTCTTGGTTTAGGGTTGGTAGATATACATTCCACCAAGGTATTAGGAATTTAGGTTGGCGTCTGTGACCTGACCTGTGTAGTCTCCCCACCCAGGTGTCCTCAAAATAATCCAAAAGTGGAGCTAGTTTTTGTTCATTTTGTGCATAGAAAGGACTTTCTATTAAAAGGTTATAGTGTTCAGCCACATCAGCAATTGGCACGTATGCAAGGGCTATTAGGTGTTTTATTTTGTATGCAAATGTAATATTGGTTGCATATTCAACCATGGTGGCGGTCACATCCTCAATCTTTAACATTGCGGCGGGTGCAGCTGCAAGCTGCACCCGCCGCAATGTTAAAAAAGCATGCACGGCATTTGCGTGCCCATAGGTACCCCCCATGTGCACCCCCCACCCTCCCGTCACCAAGGGGGCCCGCAACGGGCCCCCGAAGGCAATCTCCGTATGCTTTTCCACGGCGGAAAAGCAGCTGTGGAAAAGCATATGTTTTCCGCTATCCTAATATGGCTGGCGGTGTCTGACAGACACCGCCAGCCATGTTAGAGCTTTTCCGCCGCAGTCGGAAGGCGACCATGGTGGAAAAGCAGTGGACGGATTTTGAGAACCACCGCCATCCTAATTTGGCGGTGGGTCTTCTGTGCCTCCACAGCGGTTTTCCCGCATCCTCCGGGCCGGCGGCGGCTTCCGCCGGCCCGGAGGATGCGGGAAAACCGCAATCCTAATCAAGCTCTAAGTGTTGATTTTTGCAAATGTCTCCATAGACATTGGTTAAAGAGGAAGTAACATCCTTGTATGGATGTGTGCGGATATGTTTTAAGAATGGAATTTATCATTGCTTGTTCAAAGTCTTTTATAATATTTAAGGGAAAGAAATCTGTTGTTTCTTCTTTTAGTTTGTTTAATATTTCTGTGTATGTAGAAGTTTGTTTGTTTGGTAACAAACAATAGATAAATGGAATGTAAGTATTATGGTATTGCCCATGTTTGGTATATAATTGATAGAATGGTTTTGGGCATATGGTAAAAGTGCCATCCATCATACATCTTTGACTTTCTTTTAATTTTTTTAGGTTGTTGTTTGTAGCAAACATTATTATCCTTTTATCTTTGTTGTTGTTATCGTAGAAGATAAAAGGTTCATCATTATGAGTTATGGTAAGCTCAGGTGGAATTATGAACTCTTCAAAAGTTTTAGGTGTTGTTATTGTTGGTCTTGTGGATTTTTTGGTCCTAGCTATGGTTCTTTTTATAGCAGCTATTGATGGTAACTGACCTCTTGCCTCTCTAGGCCCTCTAGGTAGTAATTCTTTAAGTATTACACTTGTTGGTAGGTCAGAGGTGCTGCTTAATTCCTTAATATTTTCTAGAGTAGATCTAACCTCTATTTCTGAGATATTAGGTGGATGGTTATGTTCAGTTGTATTAATTACACTTGTTTCTCTGGTTGTTGCACACCCATAGCATTTGTTAGAGTAATACTTAGTCATTTCCAGTTTACTTTAAGGTCTTTTTGTTTTTCCTGAGTATAAGTATACCCCATATAGCACAATAAAAATGTTCCTTTCTGAGATGTTACAAATCTTGCTTCTTCTGTCATTGTTGTTTTCTTAAATCTAGAAAGGGTGTATTAAATATTATTAGGAAAAGTATTTTTAATAAAAGAGTAAATAATTATGTATGTAAAGTTTTTTGGTACTTACCAATTGTAAAATTGTAGATTTTCAAAGTAGATGGCTTTTTTGCTTGATGCTTTTATTGATTTTAGTGGTCTGTGGAAAGAAAGTTAAGTATATTTTAGGGAATGTTTACATGTGTATTTTGGTTACACATTTGGTAGGGTGCTATATTTTATTAAGAAAAAGTTTAGTGGATTTATTTTAAAGTAGATATCGGTTTAAAAAAGTACATTTATACATTTTAATAAAGTTAAGTACTAACATTGTGGCTTTTTTAAAGATAAATATTAGTAGATGTGCATGTCTTATATACTTACCAAGTGTTAATGTTTAGTTGTTCAATGTAGATCCTTTGTTGATATATTGCAGTTTTTCTTTTTTCAGTTATCTGTTGAAAAAAATAAATGTATGATTAATATTTAGTTTAGTATTTATAATTGAAGTTGCATTTTTTAAAACAAGCATTTCACATTTTGTGTCTTTTAAACATGTGTTTACTAATAAAAATAATTTAGAAAGTTAGGTAGGAGTTTCATAGATGCGTATAACATTTTAGCAATTTATTTAGCTTTTCCTTAGTGTTTAAAAAGGATATTTAATATACTTACATTTTAAGTTGGTTGATGTAGTTTTGTAGAAAATGTTAATCTGTTTCTTAAAGTTGAATCTGTTGTGGAAATATATGTGGAGATAGAAAGAAAAATCTGTTTTCATGTTTAGACTATGAATAGTAAGTTACATTTGATATAACATTTTATTCTGAAACATAAGATTACTTACTTTTTGTAGTTTGTAGTATTTTCCTTTACAGATGAATCTTTAAGGTAGTCAAAAAATTTGCAGTGTTTCTTTAAGCTGAATATTTTCTGCTGGTTTTAGAGTATTATTTTCACTTCTTTATATAGGGTATGTTTAATTAGTGTTTGTTTGTGATTGGTTAGATATCTTGAAATGTGTTTCTATTAGTTAGTTTGAATTTTTTTAAGTTAATTTATCAAGTTAGTTGTATGTTAAATGTTGATTCAGAGAATTAGTGTATTTGTAAGTATTTTATGAATACTTTATTAAATTAGTATAGCTTGTAAAAAAGTATAATATTGATCTACAAATGTGTATATATAAAATGTGTGTGTATAAATTGTATTTATTGATGTAGTTAATTTTAATAATTGTTTTAGAAAGATATATTTATTTAATTGTGTTTTGTATGTAAAAATATAGTTATATTAGTTTATTTTTAATATTTTTAATGTGTAGTGTGTTTTGAAAAAAAATTAGAATCATTTAGAACTGTTGATATTTAGATAATGTCGATATATTTGCTGTCTATATTTTAGTAATCGATATTTTTGTATGTATGTATGTATGTATGTATGTATTTGAGCTTATATAGCGCACAGCTACCCACAAAGGGTTTCCCGGCGCTTGCTTAGGGAACCCGTCCTGGTATTCCCCTGTGAGATTACCCCAGCAGGGTATCCACAAGTTGAAAGCCAGGCATCCCGCCGCGAGGGGCCGTTGTGGAGATTAAGCAAGCTATTGCCCAGAGTCACAGAGTGTGAACCCGTGAGTCGAGAAGGCACCAGAGCGAGAATTATCGAGTCTGTGAAAAAAAATTTGAGCCCAAGAGCCACCGAGGCGGGGAATTGAACCCTGGTCCAGGGCCGATCTCAGCTTCCGGGTCTGCCGCCTCTAACCCCTGAGCCACACTTCTCCATGTAATGTAATGTCCTATATTTAATTATAACAGTAGATATTTTGTATTTCGATATATGTGTTTTCGAAATTTGTGCAGTCAATGTTTTTGTATATCGATATTGTTTGATCGATGTTTTAGTACTTTTTAAAATAAATATAGGGTGTCGATGTATTTGTATTCGATATTTGAGACACGATATTTGTGTAGGTTGATTTTTGTGAAATCGATAATTTGTCAGTGATTCGTTTCGTTCAGGGCCGGACAGCAAGGACAACTCTTGTTATTGGCAGCATTATGCAGCCACAAATTCGTGAATGTACTCAAGGGGATTGTACCATATTTAAATTGAATATATAGCTTTCTGTCTGCTGGCACTTGGATCAGATCAAGGAAGCCCTCCAAAGAATGCAACAGTTAAAAAGTCTAAGAATTCCCCTGTTACTCTTCCTAGGTTGGTATTCCTGATCGTGTTCTCGAATCCCAAATCCCAATTTTAGATGCTTTTTTGTGGGAAGTTCCAAGCAGTTGTTGCAACCCCACTTTAGCCCCCTATTGTCTAGTAGGATGTTGATATTCCTTATCCAGCCTATCTTCCTGGATGTATCTATGGTGCAGACTTCTTCAAAGGCTACTGCATACACGGAGAATTCGGAGGTCAAAACTAATCTCTGCCAAAAAATAAAAGGGCATATTGTTGCTAGGGCTTTTAAAGATTTAACCTCCATGTCTAATTTAAGGGGGAGAAGTGGAGTACTGGGTGGAAGAAAGACTACATTTCTAAGGAACATATGCTCAGTTACTGTGAGTTCATCCACTTTCTCTAAGCCCCACAGCTCACCCCATAGAGTACACTACTTACTGCCTTGTTTTTACAAATCTCTATAACCGGGGCAACCGGTTTGGTATATGAGCAAGATTGTTCCTTTCTCAGGACTCCCACAATCTGTTTAAACTTTAAAAAAATTCTTGTTTAGATGTTGTACACATCATATCTTTCGCCAATCTTACGACCAAATATTCGAAGCTGCATACTCGCTTTAATCGAGTATTATTTAAGGTTAAACATCTTTCGAAGGATTTTTTGGGATTTAGCATCATAAGTTTTGTCGTAGTAGTGTTTATTTCTAGTCCCCTCTCATCACAGAAAGCCTTGAATCTGTTCAATAGTATCTGGAGCCCCTTGGGAGTTTTAGAAATAAGGAGCGTATCATCCGCAAAGAGAAGTGTGGCAATCTTCTTACTCCCTTATGTTGGGGTATCTGCTGGAATTCTAGTTAGGAAGTCCACGACTTGGTTAATATAAAGGGAAAATAAGGTGGAGGCCAAGTCGCAGCCTTGCCCCACCCCCCTGTTGACATTAATGGGATTAGTGACTTGGCCTGGTTGGCCCAGTGGACCTTGGCATAGTTGTTGTCACGATTCATTATTGGAATATGGGGACCCCCCACTCCTGAGTCATTACTGGAAGCCAGGAAACCCTACCTAAGCATTTGAATTGAAAGATACCCCACAATAAAAACAGTAACAATGATTTCTTAAACAAATACACAAAGGATGGTATAATCTATTTAATTCACAAATATAACACTTCAAAATTGTAATTTTAAT
Source organism: Lissotriton vulgaris (assembly GCF_964263255.1). NCBI lineage: Eukaryota > Metazoa > Chordata > Amphibia > Caudata > Salamandridae > Lissotriton > Lissotriton vulgaris. The sequence continues at coordinate 355,542 of NW_028252534.1, forward strand.
AGGAAGGTTGGAGTGTTTCTAAATTTAATCGAGGGCACTCATCGTCCGTACTGTTTCTGTTCGATGCACTTGCACTGCTCCCACAAATTAATCAGAGGATACTAACGTAACTTTTAACCTTCAATTTGAAATTGCGTCACATTTACAGAACGTTTTAAAATTTCAGTTGTACATTTTGCTTCTATATTTATATACACTTTACTAATCTGTTAATATTATTACTTTTCTGAGCAGCAGTAGACCTCTTGAGTAGGCTTCACGGACCCCCAGTGATTCACGGAACACAGGTTGAGAAGCACTGTTTTAGAGTGTTTTTATATCTAGTACATCAACCCATACTAACCAATAATTAATTATTGTCCAGGGATATTGACATGCCACCCATCCAAAAAGCACATGACTACTGGTAAGGAAGACCGCTTACATTATCTTAAACCAGGTCAAGCACTTCATGCAAATTCATTTTTTATCAACTACATTTTTGTATTAGGCGTTTGAGTAAGTACAACCAGTGGTGGCTGATGAACTTTGAAAATGGCGAGGCGTAAATATCTGCTTCGAATTAAAGAGAGGAAGCAAAGTAAACAAAACCTACTTTAGGGTGGGACAGGAAACCCTACCCTCCTTAAGACTGCTTATATTAGGATTGTGGTCCTACACCCCTGCTCTAAAGATTAACACTGTGGACATGAGTTTTCTGGATCTCCTACTAACAATGGGAGTAAAGATATTCTCTGTGAATGGAAATCATTCCAAAACCTAACTCACCACACATTGTGAGCATTGGTCTGATTCACAAGGAGTGAGGACACCTCATTATTTTTGGATCAATTCCTATTTTTAACATAGCCTTCTCAGGTAGATAAACAGCATGTTCCCTACAACCCCAGCGGCTGGCCAAACTCCTTGGCAAACAAGTAAAAAAGAAGAAAATATATGACACAGCTTCCTCCTACAATCCTGGGGCCAGCAGCATGGCACAGGCATGTAAGTACAACCTAAACAAACACAAATTAAACAAAACCCTCCCACCTCTCACTCCTTTGATATCGGGAAAGAACAATACCAGGCAAGCATGGTTAGAACAAGTATAGCAACTGGAGGAGTCAGACTAGGCCTCGGGCATGGTAATATATCTTGGGAACAGTTGTAGGAGCTGCAAGTATACCGGGCATGTTAACTCCCATAATTCAGATGAAAGAATATGAATAAAAGGGGCCCATAGATCAGAGTAGGAGGAGTGGCCGGTGGCTGTTGCTAAGGACAGCTTTTCCAACCCCCAGGATGAACCACCGTTTATGCAACCAGGACATGTGGTCTGGAGACTTGTGTGTGCCCCATAGAGAGAGTACAACATGCTGAGCTGCGCCCCAAAGTGAGAGCCATTTGCCTCCCCCTGTTAGAGCATAAGGGATAAGTCAGCGGATTCGGGAGTACCAGAATGGCATATGTAGGGAACCTTGGGGATAGCAGTTTTGAAAGCTGAATCAATGTCATCTAAGACTTGTTTCCAGTATCTGGTAAGTTGTAAGTTTCAGGCGGTCCCATAGGAGATGGAGTAGGGTCCCAGTATTTCCACAATCCTGCCAGCAATCCCTAGTGATCCACTTCTGGAGACTTATTGGGGTGAGATACCAACAGGAAACAATTTTATATTCAGCTTCAGTACTAGCCATAGTGTGAGCTGTGTGATGTACCCAATAGAATACACCTTTATATTCCTTTGTAGAAAGTGATCTACCTAACTCGGTCTCCCATCAAAGCAGTCCCCTGGATTTAGTATGGAGTCTCCTGGATTCCAGGAAGATGTAAAGCATGGAAATGAGAAGTATATCATCCCCCTCTAGAAGCAACCATTTATTAAAAGAGGTCATCAGTCGGAATGCATCCCGCCGCATCCCGGAACCCATCCCCTTATGTCATAGTTGCAAATATGAGACACAGCCTGACTCAGTGAAGGGATAGTCAGATTGAAGTTAGGCAAAGGGGATGAGTCCATGTATGTCAAAAAGGCATCACAAATTCTTACATCCCCAGGCAATCCAGCATAGGAACTGCTCTGAAAACATTTCGGGAGCAAAATCGGGATTAGCGAAGAGAGGGGTCATCGGGGAAGGGAAAGCAGTCAAGCCTGCCTTAATCACAACTGTATTGCAAACCTTAAGTTTAGCGCTTGTTATCTGTGAAGAATAAAGGCCTAAGGTACTGTACTTATGGGGAAGCCAAACGTCCGCCCATATATTAATACCCGCCACGGTCTGACTCATAAAGGACCAATGCTTCTCAGAATGTTGTCGGGTCCACTCCACTATAAATTTAGTTGGGCGACTTGATATTACTGGGGAACCGCGTGTCCTCTGTCCCACTTCAAGCAATAAGATTTTTTGGAGGAGGGGTTTCTTCCTGTTCCAGATGAATTTGTTGATATCCAATTGAAGGGAGCGGATAGCTTAAGGCAGTGGAGCCAGTGGCAACGTATGGAATATATATACAATGTGAGTAAGGACAGTCATCTTAACTGCTACAATGTGCCCTAGCCAGTAAAGGCAAAGAAGGGTCCAAGTTGACATATCTTTGCACGTTAGAGGGGCAAGAGAAGCATAATTAGTGGTTAAGGTACTAGGAATAGTCCGGGGTATGGATAGTAAATGCCTGGATATGGGATGGCGTCGGTTGCGAATTCAAATGGTAACTGGGAGCGCAAAGCAGTCTCAAACACAGGAGTAAAAGAGAGGTTCAAAATCTAGTACTTCTGCATGTTGCGTTTGAACCCTGAGACCATCCTGAAATTCTGAAGTTCAGTGATTAGGGCCGGAAGCAAGGTCATGGGCTGCATAATAGACAAAATGACATAATCAGCATAAAAGCTAATCAAATGGCGGGCTCCCCCAAAAGGGATCCCTGTAATGGCAAGGTTGTCACGGAGTAGATGTGCCATAGGTTCCATGTATAAATCAAACAAAAGTGAGGACAAGGGACACCCCTGTCATGTGCCCCGCTGGATAAAAATCGAAGAAGACAACACCCCGTTAACGCTGACGAGGCTCGAGGACCACTGTAGATGCTCTGTACCCAATTGCAAAACCTTTCACCAATGCCAAAGGTTTTCAATGAATCCAAGAGTTAGGGCCAGTGGACACAGTCAAACACTTTTTCAGCGTCGATAGAGAGAAGCAAAGTTTCCCTGCGCGGTCGGGGTAATTTATCCTTAAGGTGGAGTAGGCACCTTGTGTTATCACCACACTGGCAGGAAGGTATAAACTCGGATTGATCAGGGTCCATTAGACCAGGCATTAACAGGTTAAGGCAATATGCTAGAATGCTAGGGAATAGATTTACATCCACATTTAAAAGAGAAATAGGTCTGTATGACCCACAGAGGGCAGGGTCTTTACTGGGCTTGGGAATTACTGAAGTAACAGCTTCTAGCTTGATGTTGGGAAGAGAGCCTAATTTAGATATGGAAATATATATAACCGAGTAAGTAAGGGAGCTAATTCTTAACAGAAGGTCTTATTGAACTGGGCACTAAAGCCGCAGGTCCAGGAAATGTAAGTGACTTCAGGTGCGCTATGGCAGATATTACCTCTTCCATACAAATAGGCTGAACTAAGGACTGAGCCTCCGCCTCAGGCAAAGAAGTGAGAGCAACATTAAGGAGGTATCTCAAGGGATCAGCACCAGGGCTGTCCATGGAAGCATAGAGAGAGGCGTAGAAGGCCTGAAAGGCCAAAGCAATTCACTAATTGTTACTGGTCATCGTAGTGAGACTATTTCGTATTGTCGTCACTGAATTCTTATATATTTTGCTGCGAAGATGATGGCCAGCAGGTATACGCTCCAATTGCTTCCAAGATAGAATTTATGTTTGAAGCGAATCATTGCGTATTCCGCCCTGTCTAAGTCAAGACGTTTGAGTAAAAGCTGAGCTCTCTCCAACTCCCTCTAAAACCTGGGGGCCCATCCATTTGTGTACAGCTTCTAATTCGGTGACTGTTTTCTCAAGACTTCGTTGTTTGTCACAGCAAAGTCGACTCTCTGCAGCGGAGAGAGTAATAAACTGTCCACGAACCACCAGCTTTAAGGTTTCACATACTGAAGCCAGGGAGGTCTCCCCAGTATCATTAGTTGGGACATAAGTAAATCACCTTCCGAATCGTGTTGACTGTGGACTGGGACTGTAGTATAGCAACCCGCAGTCGCCCGTGAGAGCAGCAGTATGGAGAGATGTAAAGACGAATTGTCAAATAAATTGGTGCATGGTCTGATAGGGAGCGTGGATCAATAGTAGCATCAAAGATGAGGTCTTGAAAGGTCAGAGGATCTAAAAAGTAATCTATACATGCATATGTCTTGTGGGCGGAGGAGTAAAACGTGAAGTCTCTAGTATTTGGATGCAGCCAACGAATGTATGACGTTACATCACATACTACGCGGTATTTTACATCGCGTTCATTACAACGCAAGTCGTTACAACGACTTGCGTCCCGGAGGGCGCTGGACTTAGGAATAGTATTATTTACTATTCCAACTCTAGCCTACATAAAAGTAGGGAAGGTGTTGGAATAGTAAATCATACTATTCCTTAGTTTAGAGCGCCATCCAGCGCAAGTCATTGTAACAACTTGCGTTGTAATGACCGCGATGTAAACATACTGCGGTGTAACAACCGCGTTGTAAAGGTCATTCTCCGCAGCCAACGCCACACATCATGTAGACCACAATTCACTAACCAATGCAGTCCTGTGGCCGAGAAATCCAGGCCTACTCAGAGTGCTTGCTAGAACGGTCCATATCAGAGTCCACAACCAGATTCATGTCACCCCCTCACCACTATGGCTGCATCTGGGGTCTGAAGCACGGAGGGCAGGAAGTGTGTGAGGAAGGTTTCTCGTTGGGGATGTAAACATTTGCTAAGGTAAAATGAAAGCAACCTAGCCTAATTCGGAGCACGAGGAAGTGACCCTTAATTTTCCTTCACTGTATTTAAGATTTCTCCTGGAAAGCTCTTCGAGAAGAGAATAGCAACACCACATTTTTAGAGGGACTGGAGGACCATTGCTTCCATGGGAACCTGCAAGACTGCATTCTATGGATAGCTTTAGTGACTAAGTGGGTCTCCTGTAGGAGACACACATCACTGCCTGACTGTTCAAGGAAAGAAAGAATAACTCATCGTTTGGTGGGATAAATAAGACTTGAGGGTAGAAAAATCTACTGAGGCACCACAAGTGTGCATGCTGGTTTGGCTACCGTCTTAGAACAGCCAAACCCTCTTGCGCATTGGGATATCTCCAGGCTGTTGCCTGGAGATATCAGCAGGGCTCAGGTGCACAGGCACCCAGTCTCTGCAAGAATGTGAAATCAGCCCCCTCTGCCCAATCCCGACATTTCTCAAATGCGCGGTAATACCAGCATGACATTAGCATCTGGATTGGTGCAGGGGAGTCTGGACACCTGTGTGTGCTTCTTTCGGAGCTGAAGAGGCAGCAAGGTATAGAGCAGCAGGCTGCAGGTAACTTTTATTTTTATTGTCCCATGCGCTGCCCCATAACTTTTCCCTGCTAGCGGCTGCCACTAGCAGCCTGTTAATAAAAAAACATTTCTAGATATTAAATCAATAATTTAAAAAAAGGACAAGGAGGTGAGGATTATGCTACTCATTTCTTTACTACAAACCAACAGCAGCCAATAAATGAAAGTAAAACAAAAAATATATTGTTATAAACATGAGAAGGAATCATTACAATACCCTCCCCCAATCACAAGGCAATACTCCTTTTAAATATGGCTGGTGTTGTCTTCCAGCCTCTTTCTTTGCACTGAGAAGTCAGTTCATAATGATAACAGTTCTCCAGTGCAACCTCAACTGGACTGCAACCATTCCAACCCAACAGGGTTGTGCAATCCATCTGGTTCACACTTCGTCCAGCCCCTGTCGATTCTTCTGTCCGTTACTGGAGAGCAGATGCTATCAACAAAGAACAAAGAACTTAACCACAAAGTCTTAAGAGCTCCACTAATAACTCCTGTTCATGCTCTGCCCCTAGGAAGAATAAAGAGTAGCTGTAACTTTTATCCTACCATGGAAGATATGTACATCACAACAGAACATCAGGTGGGTAATCAGTAGAACTGTATGCAAAACATAATATCAGCATAGCATTCATGAATTCCACTAATATGGGTGGGTTAATCCTCACCCTAAGTCCTTATCAGAATTGAAAATTCTTAGCGCATTAGCTAGACTTTGTTTTATTCTATGGCAAGGCTGGTGGCTCATATTTTTGTTTGTATATAGCTGTCCCACTATAAAAGATGCCCCATTAACTATTGGTTTATTATAGAAGTCATCCTGAAGAATAATAAGTTACTTTCATTATGTCCTCAAATTTAGACCCCAATACCATCAAAACCATTGCGCCTCCCGCCAAGTGTGTGTTAAACTAAGAGACATCAGTGCCAGCTGCAGCCATCAACCATCTACACACCTAGCCAAAGTGGTGGAAGTAACTGCCTTGAATGATTTTTGCAAGGAAAGCAACTCCCGCCATCCTGACGCAGCAGTCTAGTCTCAACCATGTAAAGTTTTAGGTAATGCTGACTTCAACTCCTTCTCGATACTCCAAATGTTTTGTGGAGGCAATTTCAGTTGAGAGTTGATCAAATACACTTGAAATCCCAAGAACTCTATCATCTGAGTCGGCACAAAGATCGACTTCTTGGCATTCACTTCGAATCCCAAATCCTGATGTAACTGTATCGTCCAAGACAGACGAAGCTGCACCATAGTTTGATCTTGCCCAGAAGGAAGAGGCCATCGAGGTACACTTTCATACTCACATAAAGGTACTCCACTATTGGTTTCATCAGCTTTGTGAAACACCATGTGGCTGATGAGAGGCTGACTGGGGCAACCTGAAACTCGAACCAAAGTGTGCCCGACTGAAACTGAAGAAATGGTTTGTGCAGGTAAAAAAAATCGGGACAGAGAGATATGCATCTTTGAGGTCCCGAGTTCATCCAATCTAGAAGCTGTAAAAGTCCTGCAAAAAATTGTTAACTTCCATCTTGAAATGCCTGTAAAAAATCAAAGAATTGAACTCTTTCAGATTCAAGACCAATCTACATCCCCTGCCGTTTTTATGCCTTGGCCACCTCTTGACCATGAATGGAATACATTTTGACCTCATGCTCCGTCGTTCCAACCACCTCATCTACCAGAGACATAGCCTAATTGAGAGCCTTGTACTTAAGATCGCCCATGTGATCGACCCCTATATCACCGAGCCCAATCAAAAAGGCATAACTGAAAGACTTTCTTTAAAGAAGATTGGGCCTTATCTAGGGCAGTGAAGGTGGATGCGATTTTCCCTGAATCTTCAATGAATGGGTAGCCAAAGAGTAAGCCATTAGTCACCTGGCCTGCTTTAGCTGAGGCTAGTTCTGCCAGTTTCAGATCAATATTATTTATTATTATTATTATTATTATTTGTTTTTATTAGGCGCAAAACAGATCATCCCCATGGGGATATCTCGTCGCCACAATATCAGACAAAGCAAAGCAGAGACTGCTGATCAATGCATAGGAGGATAGATTTTCTGCCATATAATAAAGATTTCTAGCAGACACATCGAGAATTTTCAATTCTAATAAGGAAACGGAGGCAAGGATTTTGATTTTCTAGCTGTACTGCAATGGTTAACAGCAGCCAATCTAAAGATATTAAATACACAAACTACATTTTCCATGAAACATTAGTACCCACGGAACCTGGGCGTCATCCTGGACTCCTCACTCTCGATGACCAGACAAGTCAACGCCGTTTCCTCATCTTGCTTCAACATTCTTCGCATGCTCAAAAAAACATTTCGCTGGATCCCCACCGAAACTAGAAAAACGGTCACCCACGCACTGGTCACGAGCCGCCTGGACTACGGAAACACACTATACGCCGGTACCACCGAAAAACTCCAGAAAAAACTCCAACGCATCCAGAACGCCTCAGCCAGGCTCATACTAGACATCCCGCGTAAAGAACACATCTCTGGTCACCTGAAAAACCTCCACTGGCTCCCCGTAAATAAGAGGATTACTTTCCGCCTCCTAACCCACGCACACAAAGCACTTTACGAACTTGGACCCGAATGCCTCAACACACGATTGTCCTTCTACACCCCCTCCCGTCAGCTGCGATCCTCCAACCAAGCCCTTGCCACTGTACCTCGCATCAACAAAACCACCATGGGAGGTAGATCCTTCTCCTACCTGGCAGCTAAAACATGGAACTCACTGCCCACTCACCTTCGCCTTACTCAGAACCACCTAGCATTCAGAAAGCAACTTAAAACTTGGATATTCGACAAGTAATTCCCCACCCTTCCTCTAGCGCCTTGAGACCCTATGGGTAGGTAGCGCGCTATACAAATCTATTGACTTGACTTGACTTGACTATATCACATGCACCAGTCACATTAGTTTCTATCTCAGAAATAGCCCAGCCCGCATATTATTTCCTCTTTTTTGCCCCCGAGGAGTCACCACCAAATAGAAAATCTCAAGTTTTAAACACTCCACATTTATTGTCATGTGCAAAACTCAATCTCCATAACCATGTTCACACTCCGGTAACTTTAAACTGACTTCTGTGACTGCAGAAGTTCATGGAAATGGAACACATCACAAAAGATGTATCCAGTCTTCGGTCCATCAATCAGAACACTGGAGTTTTTTTTGGAGGAGGGGTTTCTTCCTGTTCCAGATACATTGTTGATATCCAGTTGAAGGAAGCGGATAGCTTTAGGCGGTGGAGCCAGGGGCAGGGTATGGAATATATATATAATGTGAGGAAGGACATTCATCTTATCTGCCATCAAACCTATGGAGGTCATCAAAAAACCTCACGCTTTCTTGTTGTCTGTTCCTAGACAAAAAGAGAAGACAGAGCCGTAACGCCATAACTACCAGTTCTTTATAAATGGGGGTGGGGAGGCAGTTCAGAATGTAGTCTATCTCCACACAAAAAGCAGGTCATGTAATGCATGAGCTTAGAAGGACAAAACAATGAAACATTGGTGGGATAATTCTTACCTCAATGTCTGTAATAGAATTGAAAATTTGGGACGCGCCTGCTAGTGAATTGTTTTTTCTGTGTCAGGACCAGACTATCAGGTTATGCTGGTTCAAATGCAAAAGGCAAATGCACATTAGGTTTACAACAAAAAAGTTGGTACTATTGGATCGAATCCAGGGTTGGTTGGAAGAGCATGACATCATCAGCCCCTATCAAGCAGGATTCAGGAAAAACACCTCCACACTGGACCAGGTGTTTAGATTCCAACTAATCACCGGGAAGACAGTATCAATGGAGGTTGGCAGCCTCTACTTGATATTCGTGGACCTGAAAACTGCTTTTGACCTTGTTCCCGGACCCAAACTGTTGGGGGTTTTTAGAGATCTGGGGATTCCTCCATATTTACTCGACATCTTGATTAAGTTGCATGATAACAACTATGTCAAAGTTAGGTGTGGAAGGGTGGGAAGTTTGAGCAATAGGTTCCTGGTTGGCAGAGGTGTAAGACAGTACTGCGTGCTCGCACAGACCCAGTTCTCTTTGTTAACGCATTAATCCCAATTCTGGCGGAGCTACCAAATAATGATGCCCCAAAGTTAGCAAACACCAAGGTGGCAGCATTGAAGTTTTCTGACAATACTCTCCTTCTCTCAAAAACATCGATGGGCATACAGAGGCTGTTGGATAGCTTTGCCTCATTTTGTAGCACTAGGGGTTTGACGATAAACACCACAAAAAAAACATTTATGATTGTCAACCCTCCTGTCAGACGAAGTCTTCCTCGGAATCTGATGTGATGATATAAGGGCCCACCTCTCGATACCTCCAATTCTGATTGTAATAATTACACAGAATGTTGAAGTGATCAAGCGGGGGGGAAAGGGAGTTGGGAAGGGAACAGCTGAGAGGGAGATCTGAAAAGGAAAAGTTAGACACACACTAATACCTAATTACTTATAAATCAGTAAGCTTTCCTTAATTCAAGCAGCAACCAAAGCATGGAGTCTTGTAAAACTACATTCACAATATACTAGGTATAATATTGCAATTAAACCCCTTGCAATTAAACCTCTTCACTAATTATTCTCCCGATGCTAGATAACCCTTTGCACATAAACTATCCTTACTTCTCTGATAATTCTCTCTCAGAAAAAATATGATTTACATTATACTTCTGTAAATTTTTCTCTACTAAATAGCATCAAAACCTTTAGCATTACTTGCATAAATCAAAACTGTGTGTGAATGATGTCTTTTAAAACACTCTCATTATTTTCTCATACAATATCATAACCAAATTGCATTTATAAACATAGACAAGGTTTTTATCTTCTTTCCGTACTAAAACAATGAATTTCTACTCGAATATATTGCTGGGTTAACTTTCAATACCAAATCATAGAAGCTTTTGAATTCCTTTTAAAAAAATGATGAAAACTGAAAACAGTATTTAGATCTTTCTTTTGTTCCAAAGATTCTTTAAATACAAAAAAAAACTTATTTTGTATCAAATTGCCATCATACCTTAAGAGTACGACCTACTCTTAAATTCTAGGATCAACTGAAAACTCTGGACCCCCAAAAGAAGGAATCCCACGAAGAAATCCGGTCCAAAACAACCTTCACTATAGTTGCCGGAGAAACTGCCACCTCAGGAACCTCTTCTGGAAGGTCTGCTCCAGCGCCGCACACTCGATCTGCTGAAAGGGTTAAATCTGCATTCACAAACACAGAGCCTGCCTGGAATCAACCTCTTACTCCTAAATCCTAAGAATAGTGAGCACAGACCCTTGGGTGTGGTCACGTACATCAACGTAACCACACCCGCGTATTTTCCCTGCTTACGGCGTCACCAGGAAGCCTTACCCATCTCGCGGATGCGACAGCATGCCAAATTGCACGCATCTCGCGGACGCGGTTGCCAAAGTGCACGCATCTCGCGTACCCTGCCAAACCTCACGCATCTCGCGGACTATAGGAAAACTAAGGGAATTTTAGGGCAAATCACAGTCCAAGTGTTTAGCCTGCCTAAACCCTACAACAACGCAGCCACCTATGTCCAACAGAGGGAGACCTATGAACCTTCCCACATAAATGTTTAGGACACGGCCGAAGACTACTCCAACCACAGTTGTTGAATGGGGCGGGCCCTAGACCGTAAGCCCCCCTGGGCCTGACACCTCCTAAGACAACATGCCCCCCCCCCACAACTGAATGGTTCATGTCTGGAAAGGGTGTCTGTCTTTGAATATCTTGGTGTAACCCTGTCTGAAAATATGCAGTGGGTGCCTCAAATAGCCAAGGCTAAGCTCAAACTATCACAGATTGCCGGGAGTATAGCCAAATTAGCTAGGGAATCACCCTTTAAGCCCATTGGTCCCGCACTAGAAATGTATAGGGCCTAAGTGCGTGGAGCCTCTATTTATGGGGCAGAACTATGGGGGCACTGTTCGTCTTCTACCTTAGCTCTAGTTGAGAACAGATCCCTAAGACAAATAACGGATTTAACAATGGGTACCCCGCTAATTCCTCTAAGATTAGATTTGGGTATTGCCCTGAAACCATTAACCTTCTGGCGAAGACTTTGGGCAACTCCTGAATTAGCAGCATATCAGGTAGAGACCAAAGAGCTTTTATCCTATCCCGGGTTGCTAAAAAGGGTCCCCTGGTTTGCTCATGTGAAACACAAGTATGAAAAGCTTGGCCAACCTTCCCTGTGGAGTACTCCAGACATCACTAGCACCCGAATAACCTCCTGGCTTTTAGGAAGGAGCTGAAGACCGTGCTCTTCACTAAGTAATCATTGTGACTGTAGCGCGTCTGCCTTTGGGTTTTTCTGGTTTTTCAGGCCTCTTTGCTAAAGCGCCGGGACACCCTTTTGGGGTAGCCGTGCGCTCAAAAAGTACGGCTTAAAAGACCCTAGTCCCCCGTGCCTCAATACCTAAGACTTACCGTACCTTAAAGCTCAAAACTATACAGACAAATACGAAATTGGGTTCCCTCACGACACAGTTTCCTAAAGTTAAGGACAACTATGAGCTAGAAATCTTCCTGGACGATATTTTGCCTTACGTTGCAAAAAAATTATAGCGACAGTTTTGATATAGTACTTTGCCAGTACGTGTGGTCACCAACAAATGGGCCGAGCAGAAAGTGCAGGGTTGCCCTGTATGCATTACACAAGGTGAAACAGAAATGCATATCCTATTTTTCTGCCCTGGTTACCAGCAAGCAAGGCGGTACTGGCTTGTAGCGCTTTGCCGTAACTTGGGTTTTAACCACTGTAGGGAGGATTTTTGGGTTTTAAAATATGATACATCTAAACCTATTGTGTTTGCTGTCTCAAGATATTTAAACACGACTTGGCGAAGGAGATGGGCTTTTATTCAAATGGAAATTAAACCTTAAAACATGCATCGGTAGGATAACTGTATACCTGACTTCTAGAGCGCCGTTTAAGATATTGGTTTCTAGTTTCATATTATTTTGTACATAGGTTTACTTTTGACCAATTGGATTTTATTGTAAACAGTGTAAATCTTCTTTTAAAGTATGTATTTGAATATTGCTGCTATTTCTCTAGACATTTGCTGACTGTACATATTAACTGATATATTCCATCGTCGTTCTTCTAACCCCTTGCCTCCTTGACCCATCCAAACTGTTAGGCATATTTCCCTTACATGTTTTAATAATTGTATCTATTTCTTCTGTGAAGTGTTCTTTCTGTTTTAATGATGCATTTAGTGATCTAAAATGTATGTTGTTTTATTATCTTGTCTACTTTTTATGGTCCTAGTGACCGAAATAAAAGTTCTTGAAACGAAACGAAAATGTTTTGAAAGTTGACTCCAAAGCCTACTCTGCTGCTAGCATGACGCCTCTCACCAAGAACGTAAGGCACACACATTTGAAGCCATTGCTGTTCTCGCAGAATGGGCCCTGAACTCTGTCACAACTATACCTGTCTCACCCAGAAGCCAGGAAAACCAACTGGCCAATGTGGTGGCCGAAACTGGCCCGAATGGTTTCTGTAATGCAATCAATAATTGACCATCAAACACAACATCTTTGTTAATTTTATCAATAACTGATTGGAAGATAAATCTCCATTATCTGGCTACCTCTCCAAAAATCTGAGCACAATATTGACTTTTCATAATGCTGCATATTGCGATCTCAGAGGCATAGCTACTCTAATTACTCTTACCAGCTTACTAACCAAGAAATGTTCCCCAACTGTCTTACTTTCCAGTGGGGAGTGGCCTGTTGATATGGCCGAATGAAAATTGTTTACCGACCTGTACATAAGTCTTGATTCCGCCAGATGGGACAAAAAGTTAATTTTGATCACACCGACAAAACGCAGAGCGAATCTCCCTGCCCCCCAAAAAAAGCAATGGTGGACATATCATCTTAAAACTTTCCATTCAGGTCTGAAGACAATATTCCGTGGTTGGCACTAAACTAAGAATCCCCTCAAACATGGCTTAAAACCGACTCCCATCAAAAAACGAACTGAGCATATAAAACCAACTTTCCACCTCGCAGCCATCATTACAGACATAAAGGCCGCCACAATTAGTTATGAACCATTTATAGACCATAGCTAACCACAATTACAACCAGAGAGCATCACGGACAATGACATGCAGCCTGTGTCGTCATTATTGGTACCTTAATTTAGATACACTAGAACCCGCTACTTGGTATCAGGTTTAATTGACAACATTAAATAGCATACACACATCTGACCACCACCTTCACATGCAGATACTGTCATGCATGACACGCTGTTAAATTTAACTGAGGATTCAGTTAATCTCCACAGTTGTGGAGTTGCGGAGTGTATTTCACTTGAAGATATCAAACTGATATGACAACACAAACGACACGATCTGTCTTTGATCCCTCAATCCATAACTGAACAGAGAAACTCAATCAAGCCCAAAACGTTGAATTTAGGGTTTTATATTCCTCACTCCATGACCGACAAACATCATCATGCCCAACACATAGAAATAAGCATTACAGTACAGTAACACAGACAACACTATTTGTTGTCCACCCCACATTCCACGACTGAGCAGAGAGACATCATAACGCCCCAATTATGTTGGAATAAGGGCCTTCAACCCCTTGTTCCATGACCAAGCAGAGAGACGCCCAAAAGGAGTTGAAATAAGTGCCTAGAGGACGACTGGGTCTTTTTATTGCAACCATGACTAACTCGTTCACAAAGGCCGAACTTTGCCCATATACGATTGACAGCCTTCAAACGATCAATTTGTGAATGATCGAGAAATGTGTTTTCTATGTCTATTCTTAAGCCATACTCACTTACACGAACATTATCCACATCGTTGTCTATTTACTAACAATGAGACTTTTTTCTAAGTCATACAAGCCTCTATTCCCCCTTACAATGACTCACCTGAAACCAATAATCGCCCATTAGGCAATCACCTCCCACCTACATATATCAAGGCTCCTCAGATAGCGTCCAACATTTGAAGGATCTTGTGACACCAAGTAAGTGGAGGACTAATAGGCGGTCCACTCTGAAAAAATTTGACTGCTTGAAATCTATGCTGCATTTTTACCAAACAACCAAAACTAATAATTATATGTATATTTCTAAAAGGTCATGACGAGACTCTTTGCCCTCACCTGCCACCAATGAGGCAGTAGTTCTCATACCAAACAGGTACTTACAAAATGTTTCGCCATTGTAACAGTATTATTTATACATACCATTATAACTACCTTTTGAAAGAAGAACCACACTGCCGAAGTTCTTATCAAAATTGCACTGTCAGGGTTAAGAAAATGCTAAAGATAAATATAAAAAAAGAGCCGTCCAAATATTAACTGCATTATGCCTACATTCCTTTTCTCAGAAGGGGACCATTTGTGTGGCACACAAGCTGATACTTTAGCAGCACTCAATACTGCATCATTACTTAATTTATAACTGCAGAAATAAGGAGGGTCTCTTGAGAAGACTCTCCGTGAGGCACATGACAAAATGAATGCCAACACGGTGTCTTGCACCCTCTATAGACCTCCGACCCTGATCGCCCTTGGAGATCATGAGCCAATGCACCCATAGAAGCAGGTATGACAAGAACTGTAGACATGTGCATGTGTGGATACTGAAAGAATTGGCACCGCAACCTGGTGCTCCGCCCCCTCACGCATCCACCTTTGGTAAACAGCAAAGGGTATTATTGACCTGACGTAGATCTACAATGCCCCATCCCTCCTGAATACAAAGGGTCACTCCAGACTTTAGCCCACCACTTTTAACCTCTCTGTTTACAAAGACTACCACATGGACTTTACAGCCAGTGTGTTGTATCAAAAACAAGAGATTGCATATTCTCTTATAATAATACAAACCCTTAAGTGTAGTCAATGCATAACTTGCTCAAATTCGATATAATCGTATGCAACAAAACAGTCGCACATTAGGATTAGATGAAGGAAGTCACAGAAAAATAAACCATGCGTAATTGTTTCTATGTACTGACCCCTCTTGTCTCCCTTACGTTACAGGTAAAAATCACACCTGTCACAAAGAATCTGTTATACAAAAAACAAAAAGACCCGTAACTTAATGTGCCTACCTTATTACAGTGTTATAATATAAGGGTTAACCCAACAGTACTGGGACCTGGGTAGTCAATAGTATATAAAAAGGGGGGCCCAGTTGATACAGTATCAAAGGCACAAAATCACAGTTCATAGAGTATAAACAATGAGGGACTTCATGAGAAAAGAAAATTACTTGGATAAATGTTATTTAATATACATCCTCATTTGGAAAATTAATTGCCAATATTTCACAAAAACACAAAATTAGACATTTACTAATTGCCCAAGAAAGGGGGGGGGGCGTGGGAAGGATGGAAAGGTGAGAGGGGGGAATGTGTTCAGGTTAGTGCAGAAAATGATTAGTTGCAAAGAAATATAATATGTGGTCTCATACACATTCAACATTAAGTACCACATAGACATATATACATTGTCATTCACATATTTTTTAGACTAGAAATATTCCTATCCCATTTTCAGCTACCACAGCCAAATATGATCCGTTGTTGATGGGTAGGGACAAGCAAGGGTGTGTCGACGTTTCGACCCCAGGAGTGTAGGCGACGTTGTTGCCCTACAGCGGGGTCTTCCTCAGGACAGGTGGTGGTGGGGTGTCGGGGTAGTGTAGAAGGGCACCTATAAGGAGAGACTATTTAGTGTTGGGAAACTTACTTATTATATTAAAAGGGGGGGCTATGCAAGCCGCACCATATTACCTACAAAAGCACGGTGATTCACGTGACTCCGTCTAGAATAGGTGGTGGGCCCAAAGGCTCCTGATTACAAGAGAGCGTGAACCTAAAAAGAAATTAGGCTACAATCAGGTTGTGGGCATTTGTAACATTAGTTCCACAACAACAAAATTTGTTACTATTTACAAATTTACAAAAGTGCTTGGATCCAAAAGCATCAAACACAACCCAGCCGGGTTAAAACTGGGACAATACCACACATAGGAGGATGAACCAAACCAACAGACAGCGGGATAAGCCCAGATCATTTTGACATTTGAAGTATAAATGGCAGAGAAAGACCACTCTTGTTCAGACCGAAAATTTGACCCCAATTACATGTCATTTACACACATAATTTCATATTTACCCGAGGTTCACCGGTTCAAGTTAGTCCTTCGTGAGGTATCTGTTCAAAGTATTCTATCTTTCAAAAATGCGATGTTCGCTAAACATTCCCATGCAGGATGCCTTTCAGGTCATTAAATACTGGCCTGCAATGAACAAATAGTTGACAGAGTGGTTTACAATCTGAAAAGCCCCGTGCTTCAAAAGCGCACTCGATTGTCACACATAAAATGTGTTCATGACTCACCGAACAAGACCGGCGGAGTTAATCCTCGCTGGTTTCCAAAATCGGCACGGCTGTGTGGTCTCGCGGGCGTCTCAGCACGAGACACAGCCCAAATTAGCTTGTCAGAAGTTAGACGCGCGTCCGGGCAGCAGCTAAATGCCTGCATTACTTCTAAACCAATGGGAACACAGTAAAGAGGGGAAACAGACTCGAGGCCAGGTGAAATTAATCTGGGGGTCCAGGAGCATGCATTCCATACTCAGTGACGGAATCTCAAAAGTCAATGCCATTAACAAAGTTAATAGTAAAAAGTAGCCAACGGTCCTGTGGTGACCGGATACATTTACTTTAAATAGATCGTTGAGATTAAAGGCAAATAAACCATTTAGGATTTAAAAACACTTAACCACACGGTAAGACACAAACAACAACACCCGGGGGCAAGATGTTAAATTATGGTCAGACGGTCCTGTTAAACCGGGAAATTACCCAGGTGGAGACTGGCATCATATTTTAATCTTTATCATTAGGATAAATAAAATATTGGGGTACCCATAGGTGGAGATATGAAGGTTGTTCATGAGGGATAGCAAATACCAGTGAATATCCTATATCACAGTTAGATTCATATAAGCATGGAAAATGCTATGTATGCATCCAATTTCATTAATATGACTTAGGTGTCCATGGTCAAATGTCACATACAAAGACAAACAAGCATTTACAATGCAACGGTTTCGCCTTTGTAAAAGTTAGAGCTATTGGCATTGTAAATGACAATTTTTTTATTTATGTGTTGGTTTTGAAAAAAGATAAATAAATGGCATTGTCATTTACAATGCCAATAGCTTAATCTCTCGCAAATGCGAGACCTATTGCATTTGCACGCACACACACAGAGAGCCACACACACACACACACAGAGCCACCCACACATAGAGCCACCTACAAAAAAAAGCTAGCCACACAGACAGAGCCCCAACGCGCACAGAGCCCCAACGCGCACAGAGGGAGAGTGTGTGAGAGTGAGGGAAGGAAGGATAGAGGGAGGAAGAGAGAGAGGGAGGGAGGGAAGGATCGAGGGAGGGAGGAAGAGAGAGAGGGAGAGTGGGAGGGAGGGAAGGATAGAGGGCGGGAGGAAGAGAGAGAGAGGGAGGGAAGGATCGAGGGAGGGAGGAAGAGAGAGAGGGAGGGAGGGAGGGAGGGAAGGATAGAGGGAGGGAGGGAAGGATAGAGGGAGGGAGGGAGGGAGGGAGGGAGGAAGAGAGATAGGGAGGGAGGGAGGAAGAGAGATAGGGAGGGAAGGAGGAAAGGAAGGAGGGAGAGAGAGAGGGAAGGAAGGAGGGAGAGAGAGAGAGAAAGAGAGAGGGAGGGAGGGAAGGAGAGAGAGAGAGGGAGGGAAGGAGGGAGAGGGAGGGAGGGAAGGAAGGAGAGAGAGAGACGGAGGGAGGGAGGGAAGGAGAGAGAGAGGCGGAGGGAAGGAGGGAGAGAGAGAGAGAGAGAGGGAGGGATGGGAGCCCAGCAATTCATTTACTTTGACTTCCGCTTGGCTTTTATGATTAGGTGACGGACTGAACAATCCAGATTCGAGAAAGTGTCTAAGATTCTTCACAGAAAAAGATTCCTTCCTCCCCTCCCCCGCACTCCAGTGCATCTCTCGTCCCTTAAAATTTCAGACGTAAAAACAAACTTTACTCAGCCTTCCAAATATTTAAACAAAAACGCCGATCTGTAGCACCCAGGATGAAACTGTCTAACACAAAGTTGGCAAGGGGTATGTCATTACAGGAGTAAAGTACAGAGAGTGCTTGAATTGGTTTTATCCGGTGGCATGTGTACAAAAGTTTGATTGAGTCTGAAGGCAAACTGTTTGTGGGGACATTCAGATCCTATAAAAACATCCATGCTCTAAAACCACGGAAAGGAAATGGCTAGCATTCTTTAAAAATGCAGCACTTTCTCAAGACGGAAAAAAAGAGAGAGAAGCACAGAAATAGCTTTTCCTGTAACCGTCTTCAAGCAGCAGCTCAAACACTGTAGAGGAGACACAGGCAGTTAACGACAGACAGTGAGTAAAGTTGAGGGATGCGCCGGCTGCAGAAGCAGGTGTGACTCCGGGGTGACACATTTCCACACACACTCCGCACATGTGTCGAAGACACCCTGAGCGTTATGACGCTGCGCACACCTTATGCAGTGAGTCTGGGGACAAAGGAAGCGCCGAGGCAAGGGGGAGGAAGCGAATCAATCACAGGTCACGTCCCTGCACGCAAAGCAGCTGATGATGCAACGATTACTACTAGAAACAATGCAACTGAAAGAGAGAGCAGGACTGAAAAGTTTATGGAAATGACAGCAATGAAGAATGAGCATTGGCAAACTCAATGGCTCGTACAGTAGCGGTTTACCAAAGACAGAGGAGACTATGTGTTCTAGACGCGGACCACAACACCGCACCAGGCCAATCACCGGGAAGTGCCCTGAATTGCGTTTGCAGCACGTGGGTCCGCTCAATTAGGCGCTACGAGAGTGCTGTGTTTATGCTGCACCGGCGTCGGCGGAGCTCCAGGCTGACAGCAGTTTGCACTAATGCCCCGGGGGTACGCTGCGCCTCTCGGAGGCTCAGACGGGTTCAATAGATTATGTTTCCGACAGGCTCTGGTCAACTGCCACGTCAAAGATGTAACTAATGTGCAGCGTGTACAGGAATACGGACAGCATTATGGCTTTTAGGTGAAGGCATAGCCAAAATTATGAAAAAGAGCTTGACTCTTGGGAAGTACCAATGTTGTTGCCACTCTCGAGGTGCCTTGAAAGGCCAATTAACGTTGCTCCGTATTTCCCTTTTAGTCCACCGGTCCTCAGAGGTGAAGCCCCTCTGCGAGGCGTTTACAGTCACATCCTGCTCCAGAAAAAAACGTCAGGTCCCGGGCCGGCCAGCCAATCACAGCGCGGCCCGGGTATGATGTCAAGGGGGTGTCCCGGGCCGGCAGCCAATGACAGCGCGGCCCAGGACAAAGGGGCGGGACTTAAAAAAAGACCGAGAAACGCCCCCGAATCGCGTTGTCACAGGAAAGCGTGATTGACAGCCTCTGTCTCCCAATGGCTAGCCTCCATTTATGGAGCTAGCCAATGGAAGAAGGGGCGGATTCAAGTCCCCCATACTGTAAACGAAAGCTTTCGCCTGGGCGGAGCACTGCTTCGCATTGCTCCGGCCAGGTCGAAACCTAAAAAGTGGTTTCCTAAATGTAATAAATGTGAGCAGTGGTATGAAAGAAGTCAGCCAATAAGAAAGATGGTATAGAGACTATGCTCCAGGAGAGGAACAAACACAGGAAGGGGAAGGCAAGCCATTTAATAAGAAATAAGCATACGAGAGCGACGATACAACCAATAGTAAACAATAGGTAGGCTCCAAGCCCAATGTAGGTTATCAGTAAGCAACAACAAGCATTTCGCAACCAGACAGCTTGAAATATTTAGTAGAAGAGACAAAAAAAATAAGTCCCTGAAATTAAGCAGTGGAAAAAGACAAATCATACCATCAGAAGATAGTAAATAAGAAATGCTTCAGAGCTGGGTAAAAAAGGAAAGCCATTGAATAAATAGTAAGGAGACGAGGTAGACAACGCTACCCAACCAGGAGCAAAGGGCTGACCCTAAGCACAGTGTATACACTTCAATGTATGAGAGACAATAGGTCTAAGACAAATAACATCTAAAGCCATCTGTTCGCAAGACCTAATAAAAAGCCTACAAGCATGTTTAAAAGTGTCTCACAGAGATATTGGATGTTAAAAAGGCAACAAAACTTCCTCTCTACCAGGGAACGTCCGTAATTAACACATTTCATCAATTCACTGTTAAATTTCAATTTCATGTTAAGAGAAGCTACACAATAATAAGACTCCATTTGACAATCCGTGGTAAAAGCCAAGGCTCGTGGGATCAGCTCACAAGAATGACATTAGATAACAGAAAAATATGATTTACTAGATATTTGTTAACACACCTATTTCAAGCCAAGGTTAAAAAAAAACTTGGCAGCGCATAGCATGTACTGGCAGGGTGTAGTATTGTGATTTAGTATGTTTGATATTTCTTTAAGTGATCCTACACAGGGCTGAACAGCCACTTCATAGCCAAACGAGAGAACATTTAAGTCACATTACATTACATCTCCGATGAAAGGCGAGGGGATCACATATCGCACTGTACACGCACACTGCGCCACGTGCAACAAAAAATAAACACAGGCGGAGAGGGCTGGGTAAGACCACCCACAGTCACTGCTTTAAACACAACTGAAATAATCCCCATTCTCGACCGAATGTACAACCTACACGCCTCACACACACGTCTCCCTCCCCACAAGCCACTGTTGCCAGCACCGCATGACACACAAATATAATACATATTTATATATATATATATATATATATATATATATATATATATATATATATATATATATATATATATATATATATATATATATATACACATATATACACACAGTACACATTCGTAAGGCATTCAAATCAAGAAAGAGCGGTACCATAAGTGTAAGCAGCTTCAGCCGACAGACCCGAGAAGGGGCGGGGTCATTCCAGAGAATACAATGGAAGGGGGGCGGGGGTCGTTTCCTCTCATAGACTGCCCACGCACACACATCTCTGTACAGTACTGGATCTATACACCAAAGGACTCGGATCATAGCGAGTCGTAGGGTGCAGATTTATAGCTCCACTTTAAAGCCAAACGTTACTTTCTGCAGTTACACTCGTTATACAAAAAACACGCATCCGTGTTCACCTGATAATAGACGTGCCTATTTCTATAGCAGGGTGGGCACCTTACTCACAGTGGACAGCCTCTCTATACCCAAGCTTTAAAGGACAACATAATGCACGCTGGGAAATGTAGTCTGTTTCCCTCCATTGAGCCAATAAGAGAACTCACCTGATGAGCCTAAAACAAGGAGGCCGGACATGCAGTGCTGTGGAGTCAGATGCTGACCTTCCTTTCGGGAGGAGAATCCCGAAGTGAACTACATTTATTAACGTGCTATGTATGGCCTGGCAGCAACAAACTGGCGTTTATTGTGCGTTAAAAATGTTTTCCTCAAGTAAACACAATTCATTACGGTTAAAGTGGCTAAACTCCAAATAAAACTTCATCAAGACTAGGAAAGTAATCTTCACAGGCACAAACACGAATCGCGGTGCACAATGACCTTTGCAAACGGAAGAGTCACTCGGGTTCCCGGAGAAATAAGACACTGCCAAGGAAAACGGCCCGCGGCGCTGGCGAGCAGACACACTACAGGCAGAGACCGCTACGCACAGGCTTGTAACATCACATGAAACAGTCTCTCACCTGCACCGCTTCACGGAGTAAAACAGATCTGAAACTTGTGAAGTGCGTGTTCAGGTCCGTACTGTAGGTGGCCGGCCAGGAGGGGCTGCGTCTTTGTAAGAGTAACACAAACCATGCCGTGAACCACAAGAGTTTGGAGCAGACACAGTGCGGCTGCCCATGGTAAGAGAGTCCTCCGGGGAGATGTGCGTGTACAGAGCCAGTTCCAGCAGCCGAGTCCCGTCCCGCAGAGATCCCTCCCGGGGCCAGAGGCTGTCCCTGGACCCCCACGTCGCTCTGTTCAGTGTTGTGGGCGCCGGCCGTCCCTTTCCAAGCCCAGCCCCACTCTCCCACGGCAGTTCAAGGTCCGCGGCGCTGGAAGCTGCAGGGCTTCATGGCCTGACCAGGGATGGGAGGGACCTCGACTTGTGAGCCTGAATCAGCATTCCACGTTGCCTAGCAATTACTGCGAGAACCCGATCGGCCTGCGGTTAAGGAAACCGCAAAGTGTAAAAAAGTTATATACTTTCCAAGATCTTATTGCCAGAAAGAATAAAGAGTATAACATTTTTTTTTAAAAAGCAAACTTCAGAAGAGGGGGAGGTGCATGTCGTGGCTAATGAGAACTTAATCGGATTCACGTGTACCGCTACTTCAATTTCCGAAGTCCATCATGCGTTACGTAAAACTACTCACACAAGGAGCAGTCGACGTGTCTCACAGGTACGAGGGCCTGGTACATCGGTGCCAGCGTTTTAGTCCCATAACTTTGTTTTCAGGCACTCAGGGGACATGCAGCTCCCGTCCCCCGTTGTCAGCAGACAGCAAGTGATGCGCGATAAAAAAAGAAGCCAGAAATGGCTGCACACTCCACACCCGACGGGCAGCAAGGCAGTGTAACACTGGTGCCCTGCCCGAGCTCCGAAGCCGCTCGGGCCGAGGAGAGGTTTTGCCTCCTCGTGAAAAAACGCATTAGACAATACTCTGAACTAAAGGCATTTAAGATACATTTGAAGGCCTCCCTCCTGATTAATTAATAACTTTGGGATCAACATCCGTAAACAATGAATGACATTTAAAACCGCAGGCATTGCCAGACACGAGGCAGACACGGGCCTGCGGTAGATTAACCCCTGTGTGACAGCCCCCAGCAGCTCCCCTCAGGGGCCAGTAGCCACCTACAAGAGCCGGAAAGTCGTCCAAGTATCGATTGGCAGGCTGATGAGGGCTCTAATTTAAGGAATTGAGGCGTTTACAGTCACATCCTGCTCCAGAAAAAAACGTCAGGTCCCGGGCCGGCCAGCCAATCACAGCGCGGCCCGGGAATGACGTCACGGGGGTGTCCCGGGCCGGCAGCCAATCGCAGCGCGGCCCAGGACAAAGGGGCGGGGCATAAAAAAAGCACCAGAAACGCCCCCGAATCGCGTTTTCGGGAGAAAGCGCGATTGACAGCCTATGTCTCCCAATGGCTAGCCTCCATTTATGGAGCTAGCCAATGAGAGGCAGAGGCGGGTCATCGATCATATATAGAACTCAATAGGTTTTTTAGCGAATGCTCACTACGTGAGCATTTGCAGGCAAAACCTAAAAATGGAACAATACATTTCAGTTCATAGGTTGAATTCTTATGGGTGCATGCACTTATATCACAGTTTAGTCATTCTCATGGGAAAGCAATGCATGTGAACATACTACTATAGGCATGCTCGTTGAGCGTAACTATTATCCTGCTCATTTAACCCATGATGTACAGTATCTAAACAACTCATCCATTTACTTTCCCTTATATTAAGGATGGACACAATACTGCCTCCCCGTGGTCCCAAAGAAACTTTTTCAAACACCACCCATTGTAGCTCTTCTACTGTGTGCCCGGCCCTTCTGTAGTGGTCTACTAGGGGTGCCCCAATAACCTCACATCTGATCCTACTTTGATGCTGGAGGATGCGGGCTTTAACTTTCTGCTGTGTTTGGCCTATATAGGCGAGGCCACATGGGCATGTGATACAGTAAATCACACAATTTGTATTGCAGTTGGTAAATGTTTTTAGATCTATACTGTGGTGTTTGTAGTTAAACTGTTTCGTTTGTACACAATTGGACAAGCCTTACAATGTCCACACCTGTAGTTGCCAGTCATACTTGGTAGATTCCACAAAGTTCGCAGGGACGGGGGTTCAGGAGTAGACAGGTATGAGCTTACCACCTGGTCCTTTATGCTCCTTGATTTTTTGAAGGAGTGCATGGGTAGCTGTGTTTGTCCAATCTCCTCGGATACCAGAGGCCAATATTTATTGACGGATTTCTTTATGTTGTTACTTTGTGTGCTATAAGTGGTAACACAAATCATCCTCTCATTACTGTCATCTATTTTTGTTTGTGGGATGAGTAGTTCATCTCGAGGGCTATACCATGCCCGTTTCCGGGCTCTCTTGACGAGTCTTTGCGGATACCCCCTTTCTATCAATCTGGCAATGAGAACTTCTGATTCATAAAAATAATCATCTTTTCTGGAACAATTGCGCCTTATACGAAGGAATTGCTCCACCGGTAGGTTGTCTCTCAGGCCTCTGGGGTGATGGCTATTGTATAGCAACAGTGAATTGCGTTCTGCAGGGTTCCGATATAAAGTGGTCGCCAACTTGCTATCCTCATGGAAGATTGTAATATCCAGAAAATCAACTTTTTCACGGTGTGACTGCATGGTAAACTGAATATCCACACTCCGTTGGTTCAGCCATAGAGGAAATAGATTCAAGGCTTCTTCTGTGCCAGTCCATATCACCAGGACGTCATCGATGTACCGGCGCCACATTGTGATCTCCGCTTGATAGGGATTGTTGGGATTCAATACAAATTTCTGCTCGAAGTCCGCCATATATATAATGGCTAGGTCCGGCGCAAAAGCTGCCCCCATTGCGACGCCCTTGGTTTGAAGATAAAAGTTTCCTTGAAACATGAAGAAATTCTTCCTCATTCCAATAGGTAATAGTTGGATAATAAACTCAGTTGGCACCGCCACAGGTGCTATCCGGCCGTCTAATGCTACACGCATAACCTCCAAAGCATCTATTTGTGGGATGCTCGTGTAGAGCGATACTATATCGTATGTCACCAACCTTTGTTCATCAATGTGGAATTCCATACCATCCACCAAATTAATGGTTTGCATTGTATCCCTCAAATAGGTGGACACTTCCTTCTGCGATCGGCTTTAAGAAAAAATTGATGTATTTACAGAGGGGCTCAAGTATTGACCCACATCCAGACACGATCGGGCGTCCTGGGGGTACCTGCATGTTCTTATGGATTTTGGGGAGGGTGTAGATGGTGGGTAGTCTTGGCTCACTCTGGTTAAGGTACTTGAATTCCAAATCACTCAGGAATCCTTGCTCTTTACCTTCCGTTGTCACTGCCAGGATTTCCAATGTTAGATCTTTAGTTGGATCACTCCGTAGTTGCTGGTAGCTCACACCATCTCCCAGTTGTCGTAAGATCTCATTCTTATATTTCTCCACATCTTGGATGACAATTGCTCCCCCTTTATCCGCAGGTTTGATTACAATAGTTTTATTGTCTTTCAGGGTGGTCAGCGCTCTCCTTTCATCTTGGTTGAGATTACATTTTGTATATTTTTGTACAGACAAAACTTTGTCAACCTCCTTCAGTACCATGTCTTCATACGCCAGAATCTGATTGGTCATTGTACTACTAGGTGGTACAAAAGTAGATGGTATTCTGAGTCCTGTAATTGAAGAGCTGGCGGAATTGGAACTATTCCTGAAAAAATATCGTAATCTGACTTTCCTGAAGAATTTCATAAGTTCAGTTTTTACAGAAAAACAATTAGGGAGGGACGTAGGTACAAAAGACAGCCCCTTTTCAAGAATCCTGTTTTCATTCTCATTCAGTATGTATGATGACAAATTTACAACTGGGCTCGGTCTCCTCGTTACCACCTGTACACCTTCTGGCAGGTTGCAATCTCTCTGTGGCTCTCTTGTGGAAAGTGGACTTGCTTCTGGGTTTGACCTCGACCTTTGTCCCAATTGGGGTTCTGGCCCCTTGTAGTTCCTCTCTGCCAGTTCCCTCTGCCGCGTGGCGGTCGCCATTGGCCTTCCCCTAAAAAAGGCTGAGGTTGCTGAGGTTGCTGGAAGGGTCCCTGTGGTTGATTCCAATGGTTTTGATGGCTGTAGCCTGAGGCAGTAGCTGACTGGTCGTTGTCACTGTCACCACTATATGATGAATCAGAGAATGTGGTGAAGTTTCTGCGTCCATGGAAAACTCCTCTCCCTCTTCCAGAGAAACAACCTTGTGAATCTTGTTTGTAATAATCTGCAGCTACTGCCTCAGGCTACAGCCATCAAAACCATTGGAATCAACCACAGGGACCCTTCCAGCAACCTCAGGCTTTTTTAGGGGAAGGCCAATGGCGACCGCCACGCGGCAGAGGGAACTGAACTATGGGGGCACTGTTCGTCTTCTACCTTAGCTGTAGTTGAGAACAGATCCCTAAGACAAATAACGGATTTAACAATGGGAACCCCGCTAATTCCTCTAAGATTAGATTTGGGTATTGCCCTGAAACCATTAACCTTCTGGCGAAGACTTTGGGCAACTCCTGAATTAGCAGCATATCAGGTAGAGACCAAAGAGCTTTTATCCTATCCGGGGTTGCTAAAAAGGGTCTCTTGGTTTGCTCATGTGAAACACAAGTATGAAAAGCTTGGCCAACCTTCCCTGTGGAGTACTCCAGACATCACTAGCACCCTAGTCCCCCGTGCCTCAATACCTAAGACTTACCGTACCTTAAAGCTCAAAACTATACAGACAAATACGAAATTGGGTTCCCTCACGACACAGTTTCCTAAAGTTAAGGACAACTACGAGCTAGAAATCTTCCTGGACGATATTTTGCCTTTGGTTGCAAACAAATTATTGCTACAGTTTAGATATAGTACTTTGCCAGTACGTGTGGTCACCAACAAATGGGCCGAGCAGAAAGTGCAGGGTTGCCCTGTATGCATTACACAAGGTGAAACAGAAATGCATATCCTATTTTTCTGCCCTGGTTACCAGCAAGCGAGGCGGTACTGGCTTGTACCGCTTTGCCGTAATTTGGGTTTTAACCACTGTAGGGAGGCTTTTTGGGTTTTAAAATATGATACATCTAAACCTATTGTGTTTGCTGTCTCAAGATATTTAAACACGACTTGGCGAAGGAGATGGGCTTTTGTTCAAATGGAAATTAAACCTTAAAACATGCATCGGTAGGATAACTGTATACCTGACTTCTAGAGCGCCGTTTAAGATATTGGTTTCTAGTTTCATATTATTTTGTACATAGGTTTACTTTTGACCAATTGGATTTTATTGTAAACAGTGTAAATCTTCTTTTAAAGTATGTATTTAAATATTGCTGCTATTTCTCTAGACATTTGCCGACTGCACATATTAACTGATATATTCCATCGCCGTTCTTCTAACCCCTTGCCTCCTTGACCCATCCAAACTGTTAGGCATATTTCCCTTACATGTTTTAATAATTGTATCTATTTCTTCTGTGAAGTGTTCTTTCTGTTTTAATGATGCATTTAGTGATCTAAAATGTATGTTGTTTTATTATCTTGTCTACTTTTTATGGTCCTAGTGACCGAAATAAAAGTTCTTGAAACGAAACGAAAATTTTTTGAAAGTTGACTCCAAAGCCTACTCTGCTGCTAGCATGACGCCTCTCACCAAGAACGTAAGGCACACACATTTGAAGCCATTGCTGTTCTCACAGAATGGGCCCTGAACTCTGTCACATATACCTGTCTCACCCAGAAGCCAGGAAAACCAACTGGCCAATGTGGTAGCCAAAACTGGCCCGAATGGTTTCTGTAATGCAATCAATAATTGACCATCAAACACAACAGCTTTGTTAATTTTATCGATTACTGATTGCAAGATGAATCTCCATTATCTGGCTACCTCTCCAAAAGTCTGAGCACAAGATTGACTTCCCATAATGCTGCATATTGCGATCTCAGAGGCATAGCTACTCTAATTACTCTTACCAGATTACTAACCAAGAAATGTTCCCCAACTGTCTTACTTTCCAGTGGGGAGTGGCCTGTTGATATGGCAGAATGAAAATTGTTTACAGACCTGTACACAAGTCCTGATTCCGCCAGATGGGACAAAAAGTAAATTTTGATCACACCGACAAAACGCAGAGCGAATCTCCCCCCCCCAAAAAAAAAACAATGGTGGATCTATCATCTTAAAACTTTCCATGCAGGTCTGAAGACAATATTCCGTGGCTGGCACTAAACTAAGAATCCCCTCAAACATGGCTTAAAACCGACTCCCATCAAAAAACTAACTGAGCATATAAAACCAACTTTGTACCTCGCAGGCATCATTACGGACATAAAGGCCGCCACAATTCGTTATGAACCATTTATAGACCATAGCTAACCACAATTACAACCAGAGAGCATCACGGACAATGACATGCAGCCTGTGTCGTCATTATTGGTACCTTAATTTAGATACACTAGAACCCGCTACTTGGTATCAGGTTTAATTGACAACATTAAATAGCATACACACATCTGACCACCACCTTCACATGCAGATACTGTCATGCATGACACGCTGTTAAATTTAACTGAGGATTCAGTTAATCTCCACAGTTGTGGAGTTGCGGAGTGTATTTCACTTGAAGATATCAAACTGATATGACAACACAAACGACACGATCTGTCTTTGATCCCTCAATCCATAACTGAACAGAGAAACTCAATCAAGCCCAAAACGTTGAATTTAGGGTTTTATATTCCTCACTCCATGACCGACAAATATCATCATGCCCAACACATAGAAATAAGCATTACAGTACAGTAACACAGACAACACTATTTGTTGTCAACCCCACATTCCACGACTGAGCAGAGAGACATTATAACGCCCCAATTATGTTGGAATAAGGGCCTTCAACCCCTCGTTCCATGACCAAGCAGAGAGACGCCCAAAAGGAATTGAAATAAGTGCCTAGAGGATGACTGG
This sequence comes from Lissotriton vulgaris, assembly GCF_964263255.1. NCBI lineage: Eukaryota > Metazoa > Chordata > Amphibia > Caudata > Salamandridae > Lissotriton > Lissotriton vulgaris. The sequence goes on from NW_028252534.1 coordinate 384,929, forward strand.
GTCTTTTTATTGCAACCATGACTAACTCGTTCACAAAGGCCGAACTTTGCCCATATACGATTGACAGCCTTCAAACGATCAATTTGTGAATGATCGAGAAATGTGTTTTCTATGTCTATTCTTAAGCCATACTCACTTACACGAACATTATCCACATCGTTGTCTATTTACTAACAATGAGACTTTTTTCTAAGTCATACAAGCCTCTATTCCCCCTTACAATGACTCACCTGAAACCAATAATCTCCCATTACGCAATCACCTTCCACTTACATATATCAAGGCTCCCCAGATAGCGTCCAACATTTGGAGGATCTTTTGAGACCAAGTAAGTGGAGGACTAATAGGCGGTCCACTCTGAAAAATGTGACTGCTTGAAATCTATGCTGCATTTTTACCAAACAACCAAAACTAATAATTATATGTATATTTCTAATAGGTCATGACGAGACTCTTTGCCCTCACCTGCCACCAATGAGGCAGTAGTTCTCATACCAAACAGGTACTTACAAAATGTTTCGCCATTGTAACATTATTATTTATACATACCATTAGAACTCCCTTTTGAAAGAAGAACCACACCGCCGAAGTTCTTATCAAAATTGCACTGTCAGGGTTAAGAAAATGCTAAAGATAAATTTAAAGAAAGAACCATCCAAATATTAACTGCATTATGCCCACACTCCTTTTCTCAGAAGGGGACAATTTGTGGGGCACAAAACCTGATACTTTAGCAGCACTCAATACTGCATCATTACTTAATTTATAACTGCAGAAATAAGGAGGGTCTCTTAAGAAGACTCTCCGTGAGGCACATGACAAAATGAATGACAACACGGTGTCTTGCACCCTCTATAGGGGGAACAGCCATTACAACGCGGGTTTTACCACGCATTGCTTTTACATCGCATGCATTACAACGCATGCGATGTTACAACGCGTGGTAAAACCACGCATACCATTACATCGCATGTGCTTTTACAACTGCATGCGATGTAATGTGTAATGGCAGCGGCGGCGGCAGGGGCGGCTATTCACGTTGTTGTGAGGAAACTTAGGCTGTTTCCTCACAATGACGTGAAGCAAGCAGGAAGGAGGAAGCAGGATCCGTAGGCGATGCTGGAGAGGAGAGAGGTAAGGGGGTTTGTGCATGGGGTGGGGGTTCCTTATGTAGGGTTTAGGATAGTTTAAAAGTTGTGTGGTAATGTTTGTGTTGTGTGTGGTTTTTTTAAAACGATTTAGTGTGTGGTGTGGTTTTGTGTTTATTTAGTGTAGTGTATTAGGGATGGTAGTGTAGTGTTTATGTAGTGTAATGATTTAGGTTTTAGGGTAGTGTAGTGTTGTAGTGTTTGTTTATTGTAGTGTATTAGGGTTTAGGGTAGTGTAGGGGTGGGAGTAGTGTGGGTAGTGATGTAGTGTTTTAGGGTTTAGGGTAGTGTAGGGGTGGGAGTAGTGTGGGTAGCGTAGTAGTGTTTTAGGGTTTACGGTAGTGTAGGGGTGGGAGTAGTGTGGGTAGCGTAGTAGTGTTTTAGGGTTTAGGGTAGTGTAAATGTGGGAGTAGTGTGGGTAGTGTAGTAGTGGTTTTGGGTAGTGTAAGAGTGAGAGTAGTGTGGGTAGTGTAGTAGTGTGGCAGTGTTTTTGGGTTTGGGCAGTGTAGGGGTGGGAGTAGTCTGTTGTGTAGGTGTAGGGATAGGGATGTAACTTACCTTGCATACTTTTACCATAAGTATAGCTTTACCACGCATGCCTTTGCGTTGCAATGGCATGCGTGGTAAAAGCATACTCGTGGTAAAAGTATGCAATGTAATGGCATGCGATGTCATTGACATCACGTTGTAATACCCGCTTTGTAATGGTATGCGTGGTATTAGAATGCGATGTAATGACATACATCCCTCTATAGACCTCCGACCCTGATCGCCCTTGGAGATCATGAGCCAATGCACCCATAGAAGCAGGTATGACAAGAACTGTAGACATGTGCATGTGTGGATTCTGAAAGAATTGGCACCGCAACCTGGTGCTCCGCCCCCTCACGCATCCACCTTTAGTAAACAGCAAAGGGTATTATTGACCTGATGTAGATCTACAATGCCCCATCCCTCCTGAATACAAGGGGTCACTTCAGACTTTAGCCCACCACTTTTAACCTCTCTGTTTACAAAGACTACCACATGGACTTTACAGCCAGTGTGTTGTATCAAAAACAAGGGATTGCATATTCTCTTATAATTATACAAACCCTTAAGTGTAGTCAATGCATAACTTGCTCAAATTCGGTATAATCGTATGCAACGAAACAGTCGCACATTAGGATTAGATGAAGGAAGTCACAGAAAAATAAACCATGCATAATTGTTTCTATGTACTGACCCCTCTTGTCTCCTTTACGTTACAGGTAAAAATCACACCTGTCACAAAGAATCTGTTATACAAAAATAAAAAAGACCGTAACTTAACGTGCCTACCTTATTACAGTGCCAACTAATTACTTCAAAGGGGATGTGATTTATAAAGTTCCTGATGAAGGCCACAGACCTGTAGGTGTAAATATGGTCGAAACATGTCGACCAACTTGTTTGATGCTAAAGATATCCGAACAACATAACTCTATTCATTTTTTAATCTTACCCCTATCCCTCTTTTGACATTAAAAATCACTTTTTGAAGGTATAGGAGGTAATTTAATTTTTGTTGCACAGACCCTACCAGCATCTTTTTCCATACTCTCTCCCTCCTGATGGAGGCGTTACTCACCCAGAGAAGAAAGTACCCAGGTGCGAAACCCAATGATAATGATGCTACCCACTAAGTCACCCCAGAGGAAATTATATATACTGCTGGTCGTAATTAATGTTTGTGGGTTTCCGCGAGTACAATCATGAGACTCTGGTATCAAGAACGGCATGGTTCACTCTTTTTGATTTAAGAAGTTAAATCAAAAAGAGGCATAGTTCTGCCTCTAAAAGATTAGTTGTTGTTGCAGAGTTTCCCACTTGTTGCACTAACTAACACATCTCCTCCATGCAGATGAATATCGCTAGTGGATAACTGCCAAATGCCTGGCATATACCAACCTTGTCAGAAAGCTTCCATGTCATGATGTTCACTTGTCCCATAAAGAATCAGGGGTTGTAACTGGTCTCCCAGATCCATGAAATGATCCTGCACAACCAGAAGCTTGATCAAAAGATTGCAAGATATGTTGAGCAACACTGGAAACCAAGGTTGTGCTCTTCAGATCGGAGACACCAGGACTACATCTGCCACAAAGTGCATCTCTTGAGTTCAGACTCTTGGAATCATTATGAAAGAAGGAAAGGCATAATGCAGACCCTCAGATCACTGCTGAATAAAAGCGTCTATGGCTTGAGCCAGGGGATCCGGGCACCAGTTAAAGAACAGTGGGAGTTGTTTGTTTAGTCAGGACGCAAACAGGTCTATGTGATATGGGCCCCATAGCTGATTGAGACTGTTGTCGATCCCATGATAAAGTCTCAAGTTGCTGCTGCCCTCTATCTGGTGAGAGCTACAGTCGGCTATCACATTCCTCTGACTCAGAATGTACTCTGCCACCACTGAGACTTGGTGCTGAAGACAGAAATGACAAAAGCCCTTGGCTATTTCTGCTAACAAGTAGGATCTCATCCCTTCCAATTTATTGATGGATCGACCGCCAATACATTTTTTATGCACAGTATGATGCAGCAATTCTTCTTCTGATGTGATGAGTTCTTAATGGCATACGATCCCACCAGGAATTCCAAGCTGGATATGTGTAACCGCACCTCCATCAAGAACCAGCGGCTGCCAGTGGAAATCTGTTCACATCTCGTTCCCCAGCCCAACCTACTGACATGCGACCCTGGCATTCCATGCTTCCATGTGGTTGGGCCACCATGTTAATTCTGTTTTGGCATCTGTAAACACAACTACATTCTCTGCACATTAGAGTCCCTTTTGTAAATGACAAATTGTTTGCCACTTGAGGGCTCTATGTAGAGTTCTGGGGAAAATTGGCTCATTATTCTGACAAGGGACCTTAATGACACAGTCTGGTTGGATAAAGCTAATCTCAATTCTCTCTTAATCATCCTTACTTTATGGATGGCAACCACAATCGAACTCACACTGAATCCAGAAACTCTATGGATTGAGTTGGACTCATAATGGACTTCTGCCTGTTGATTAGGTAGCAGAGGATTTGCAGCAGATGAACTGCCAAAGAGAGGTAGGTGAAATAATACAGTGTGAGGGTACTGATCCATAATAATCATACTGTCCAAGTAGATAATGAACAGAACCCCTCTCATTCTTTGTGACTCCACCACAGGTCTCTTCACCTTGGTGAAACACGATGGGACCGAAGACAGGTCAAAGCAGAGGACTTAGAACTCGTACCAGCTGTTTTGCCAGAAAATGTGAAGAAAAACATCTGTGTGGAGCAAAGCTAGGGCTTGTTAGATAGATAGTCCTTTAGATCCAGACCCACCAAGCAATGTTGCTTCCTCAGGAGACCTCTAACTAGATGGATATCCTCCATTTTCAAATGATGATTCAAAATCCAAGGATTGGATTCCCATAAGTTCAAAACTAATCACAACCTCCACCCTTTTTCTATGCAAGAAATATAATGCTGCTGAAATCTCTGAGGTGGGGATTTTCCTAGTAAATACCCTCTTTATTCGAGAGCTCTTGATTTTGGTAATTTATGAAATTTTGCTCTTGTAGGGAAAACACAGCTGTCTCAGGGGAGCTGGTTGGTAAGATTTGCAATGGCTGATGACCATGGCTGCATACAACAAAAGGAGGTGACAGAAGGATATGAGATTGATCATGATCTGGTGTTCATGATTAATATGGCAGTGTCCAAATCTGTTGAGATGGTAATGTTCATGAAATTGAAGAGGTGGCAGAACGCCGCAACCAAAACCCCTAAGGGTTCTGTTGGGAGTCTGCTGCAGATGCATCGTTCAGAATCAGGTGGGGCCCCTATTGCGGTACCGGGTTTTTCACAACCCAAGGAATTGACGTAATCTTTTGGACAACTGTGCCACCTCATACAACAAATGGAAAGTCCCAGTGCTCCGATTCGGGCTGTTTTAGAGAACCTTGGTCAGAACAGGGCAGCAGGGACACAGATTCACCCTTCTCAGATGTCGAGCCAGATAAAGGGTTTAAGAGATCCAGAGACTAGAAACCGGCAAAGGGAGCAAAAACTATAGCTAAATTTGGCGGGACTACTTCCCATTCAGACAGGTATGAGTCCTCAAACCTTTTTTCAATCCTAACAACATGTGATACCGCCGGTCCTCGAATGGGATCCCTTTGAGAAGGTGGCGATCTATTTGAAACAGAGTTTGCAACAACCAATGGATAAAGAAGTGACCAACAAATTATGGGCAGAATGTCCAAGATCCTCAATTGAGAGTATGGTCAGTCACACCAGAGCTTGATACAATGATGGTAACCTCTATGGGCTGACTTTAAGAGGGGTATCAAAAGATCTTGTTGGTCATTCCAAGACAAGCGATTGGATGTCACAGGGCCTTTTACAAAAATTATGAAGTTGGCGAAGGACGCCAAGCGCACTGGCAAAACCATAGACCTAGTGGTCCTATCTGGCCCGGCCCATACGGCAATTTGCCTTTTGGGTAATGCAAACTGTGCCCTTTTGGTGGAGGGCTGAAGATCTTCGGTTTTCAGTCAGGACTCGAAATTGGCTACCACAGAGGCGGGTCCTAAGGCTAAAGGTCATCTCTTTGAAGAGACCTTCATGAAAGATTAGGCTATTTTTTTACAGCCTTGTGTTTTTGGCAGGGCCAGATGTGGTAGGGACATGCCTGGCATGCCCCTTTCCATGAAGTAGAGGGTTTAAGAGCCCCAAACACATTTATTGATCCAAAATAAACAGCTGCACCTCCTTCTTCCCTCCTGGAAAAGAGGATGTGCCTATAAGGGAGGCAGAGGAGCCATTAACTCCTCAGATGAGTCTGGTTTTCTTCCCTACTAGGGCTGGGGGAAAATCACTACTTTGTCTGAATAAATAAAAGGAAATCTCCTCCGATGCTTGGGTGTGTCTCCAAACCATCCAAGGGTTTTGGGGGTACCCCCTCATCCAACAGGTAAGTCCAAGACCTCTGATATTCTTAGAAGAGAGCAGGAGGTGCTGCAGCTGGAGAGCAAATGTGTTACTGAAAAAAAGCTTTTTCACCCAAAAGGAGTCTTGAGCAATATTTTTATAGAAAATAAGAAAAAATAACAGAGTGCATTCTGTCAGAAACCTGAGAGAGATAAATGCCTGGCTGGTGTACAGGCATTTCAAGATGGATAGAGTCACTCTGTTAAAGGATCTCCTCTGAGAGGGGGTCTGGATGGTTAGATTAGAACTGAAGGACTGTTACCAATTTATCCCACTTTTTACCCCGCCCAACGCTTCCTTCATTTCTATGACATAACCAGGTTTAGGAATTTTAAATTCTCTCCTTCGTTCTTTTTTCAGCACTGTGGGGTTTTGCAAAACTACTGAAACCAGTGGTATCGTGGTTGCAATAAAAGGGCTAGCACATGGTCATCTACCTGGACAATAAGATTATCATGTCAAAAAACAGGGCTAAACTGTTGAACCAGGCACAGACCATAGTCTGGTGCTCATAATTATTCAATCCAAATCACAAGAGTATCCATGGGTCTGAATATAATGAACCTACTACCTTACAAGATGCAAAAATAAAAAACAACCCAGGAGGAAGAAAAGGTGTATGGCTAATCCTGGAATTATCCTAAGCGATAAGGATACCCATCAGTCACCACACGGTACCGCCCTTCATCATTTGGGACACCTTATGAACCTTCCCATTTGTGAGATATAAATGATGAGAAAGGACTGGATAGAATGTCCTACATCCAATTTATGACTCACCGTGCGGTCCTTCTGATGTTGACCAATAGTCTAATATGATGGGTGAAAACAATTGCATGTGAGTGTGAAAAAGAGTGAATTAAAATTGGGTAAATGAGTGACACTGTGTTTTATTGTTTTACTCAATTTCCCAATGTTCAAAAACCAGAGCAACAGAGAGCAGTTTTAAACAAATATCTGCCCAGACAGATTATAGGTCGACATGTTTCACCAATATAGGTGGACCTTGTTGTCCTTGCCTTCCTCAGGACCTTTGAAATTAATTCCTACTGCAATGTGCAAATATGAACAAAATAGTGTTTATAAAAGAAAAAAGAACTTTATCACCTGGAATCCTAGGTGTCCATTGATTCCTTCCTACACATGGACTGATTTGTCAAGTGGAAGGAAAAAACAAGTATTACTAGTTTGTAAAGTGCATCTCAAACTAAGGTATAAGTAAATGGTCAGGTGTCGTATTAGGTCCACATCCTGATGTTACGAATAAGTTCATCACAGTGGCGTACTGCTCACACTCATAGTCAATTACTGTTACATCATGTATTTTCATATTACTTAGATGTAACCCAGCCCCTGCTTACCTATTTAGCAGGAGGAAAGAGCCTCACCTCACCAGCCCGTGGCTCAGGGAGAGGAAGCACCGCTCTGAAATCGGGGGAAAAAGAGAACAAGAAACAACATTAAATGTTCCATGTTCACCTAGCTGTTAGTGCATTCCGAGTAAAAAAGCCCTCATTCAGTCCTCATATCATTATATCCAATCGTCGTATTAGGTAAACCTATCTAGTGGATTCACTGTTAGACTTGGTTATATGGCACAATCAAGTCCATAATGAATCTGATGTTATTGCCTGATGTTACAAGTGAATGTGTCATGCTGTTATTTCCTTATAATCTTTAGTGGCAGTGGCATCAAAGTCACATGATGGTCATTCATGTATTCATATAAAGAGTGAGGTCGAAAGATAACACTCAGTCACTCTATTGTCATTCACACAGGTCAGAACACAGAGCCATTCTTTCTTAGTCACTGCCAGGCCCCCGTGATTATGGAAGATAAACTTGGGTCACAAGCTTAAACAAAAGCTTTAGCAAGAAGCTTGCCTGCAAAGTACGAGCCACAAACTGTAATCGGATCTCACCCCATAACCCGCTAACAGGATATCTAGTGTCGTAAATTAAAGCCTGGTAGAGTTATAGACCCCCTTACCTGTCCTTCGGTACTTCTCGCTGGCGTCTAGCTGACTTGGGGAGGTACCGACCGGACTTTTCCAGCCATTTTTATTCACTGAGTGTGCTGATTAGACAGTGGCGTGTCACGTGGTCATATCACGTGATCAGGATTTCTCAGAAAGGTAGTTCGTATGCTTTCATATATTTGTTAATCCCATCTATATTCATTCCAATGTATTGATACCATTTCTTTAGAGATACTCTAATGAGTGTATGAAGGAAAGTAAAAAGCGAGTCATCTTCAGTTAACGATGGCGAGAGTGGCACAAGCCATGATGAATTGTACTGGGGTAATGGAATCAAGATCCTGTGCCGTTAGTAAAGTAGTAATGAGTTCCAAGATTTTGTCCTGAGGTATTGATGTGTATAACGATTCCACATCGAATGATACTAAATAGTCAGGAGTGGTGTCCAATTCGATCTTGCAGAAAATGGTTCTCAAATGTGGATAATGGTTCTAAAATAGATCCTATGCCGGAAATGATAGGCTGCCCTGGCGGTGGTCTTTGTGTTTTGTGCACCTTGGGTAGAACATAAAAGTACGTCATAACAGGATGACAAGTGCACAGATAGCCGGCCTCCAGGGTGGTGATCCATCCTTCCGCCAGGGCTTCTTCCACCATATTTCCAATGGTCGTCTTGATCCTAGCTGTGGGATCTACATAGAGGGGACAGTATGCTTTTTTGTCACACAATTGCCTGAGGCATTCAGCGCGATGAGTGCTGATATCTAACACAACAATTGCCAAGCCCTTATCGGCTGGTTTAATCGTAAAACCTTCATTGGAAGTTTGATTTCGAAGGGCCTTTTGTTCAGCCCTTGGTAGGTTGCAGAAAGCATCTTTATTCTGTACGGATAGTGTGTTCATATCCTTTTCTACTGCTTGCTCGAATGCTAGGATTTGCCCTGGCACATATGAGTAGGTGGATTGAAGGTGGATTGTTTTCTGAGTCCTGTATTCTTATCTATAGGATCAGCCTCTTCTCTTGGTAGTTTTGCAAAGAAGAAATGTAGTCTCACTTTCCGAAAGAATTTTGCCATTTCCATATGTGTATTAAAAGGGTCACCTTTATAGCTTGGTACAAAACCAAGACCCCTGTTCAGGGCTTCTTCCTCTACTGTAGTGAGAGTAGTGAGCTCAAATTCATCACTGTCTCGGAGCTGGTCCCTGCTTGTTCCTGAGACTTCTTCTTGCTCTTGTTGCTCCTCAGGTTCCTCGTAGATGGTGGTGGGGTACTCCAATGCACTTGGGCCTGTTGTTTTCTTCTTCATCCACTGGAGCGTCCCTGGCCTTATCCTAAATAAGGCTGGTTCGGGAAACCACCCGGGAATTGCGGTGGAGGAAATGATCCCATTTGTTGTGGGGAAATTAGGGCCGTCGAAATTCCATGGGTTGGGGGGCCACCACTGTTGGTATTGGTTCATATTACTCCTTCTCCATTTCTGTTCGTTGTTACCTCTTCCTCATCCTCTTTGTTGAATATCACTTCTGGTTGGAGAGTCAGAATCACTTGAGAGTTCGTCCGAACTTGATGTTCCATATGTGGAACCCATTCTTCGCCCACTCCTATTGAATTCCGGTGATACGAATGAATCACTGGTATATGGATGGATTTTTTCATGTGGGAATTTGGCTAGGTCCTTTCTGAATTTCTCTATCTTAGTAAATAAAGTAGAGTCTTTGAACTCTTTGTTATTCTTGTTAGTCTCATATTGGTTCTTTTTAAATGAGGTGCTCAAAATAGTAGTCTTTATTTGAGATTCTAAAATCTGTTTCTCGATAAGGATTGTGTCAGCTACTCTTTTGGCAGTTTTGATTATTAAAATTAACCAATCCCTTGTGCACCCCCAAGCTATGAGAGACCAGTCTTTGAGAAATTATTTATTTTTCAGAAATAGTCTAGGTGTGTTAGTCACTAAAAGTCCTGTGGGTGCACAGTTGCCCCGGAGATATTCGGCCATAATAGCGCTGTGGTTAGCTGTTCATGAATGAGACTTTTTCTTTTGATAATCAATTTTATTGGTTTTATAAGAACAGAGAAAATTCATTGGTTGCAGTTCAATAGGCATCAAAGGGAACATGACAGGGGTGATGAATGATACAACTAGGGCCGGTCCATCAAAGTCTAACACAGTAGTTTGTATGGTGGTTACAGTGCGACATAGAGCAAAAAGAAGACCGATTATCATGGTGGCAGCATATTAAACCATTTACCCCACACTTTGTTAAATAAGTCCAGGCATCCTCTGGCCTCAAATAGGGCCTCCTCCTGGATCCCACACCAGTCCACTCCCTTCCTCCATCTCCGCACAGTGGGTGCCTTAGCCTGTGACCAATGCGCTGCTATGTCCCTCTTGGCCACCACCACAGCCGTCCGCAAGAGGCGCTTGTCCATCCTAGAACTATCCAGGCCGTCAAAGACCCCCAACAACATACGCAGTGGATCTTGTGTAACCTCCCATCCCAAGGCCTGCGTAAGCTCCAGCTCCACCCCCCTCCAGAACGGCGCCAGCACCGGACAACGCCATACCATGTGATAGAAATCGGCAGGGGCCGGGGCACATCTCGGGCAAGCCAAAGAGGGCTTCAACCGGGCCCGGCATAGTCGTGCCGATGTGAAGTATGTCGCATGGAAGTAGTATAATTGAACCAGGCGCAGCTTGGAGGACGTAGTCATGGTTGTGGCGCCATAAGGGCATCCCTCCAGTCTGTCTCTTCTAGGGGGCCTAGCCAAACCTCCCAGCGGGCCCTGTTCTGGTCTAGGGAAGCAAGACCATTATTCACCAGGGATCGATAAATGCGGGACACTCCCCCTCTGCCCAGATTCCCCATCATCACCTGAGCCTCCAATGGGCTGAACTCTGGAAGGGAAACAGGAGGTGAGACATGCGTGTAGAGGGCTTCTCTTAGTTGTAAGTACCGATAGAGTTGGGAGTGAGGAAGAGCAAGACGTTGCTGTAGGTCTGCGAAGGAGCGGATGTGGTCCCCCACCCAGACATCACCGAGCACTGAAACTCCAATGATGTCCCACCTTCGGAACCCCTGCAGGGACGAGACCTCCCACATCCAAGACCCCTGCCAGAGTGGCGTCTGTTGAGTGAGTTTCCGGTCCCACCCCACATGCCTTAGGGCCGTGCGCCAGGCCAGAAACACCGTCCTAGTGACCAGGGCCATCGCAAGTGCCACTGGACTACCATACAGAAGCGCCTGGACCTGTGTAAAATCCAACGCATTGAGTTCCACCTGATAGGCAGGGTCGGACCAGCCACTCGCATACCAATCATGGATGATGATAACATTCGTGGCCAGGTAGTAGAGATGAAGATTGGTCACCCCCATACCTCCCTTGAAGGGGGGAATGCAGCAGTGTGTCAGGGATAGATGTGGTCTCCCGCCTCCCCAGAGAAACCGGGTGAGGATCCCGTCAAGCTCGCAGAACCAACTGCCCGGAAGGTGGACTGTGATGTTCTGCAGTATATAAAGGAAGCGGGGGAGGACCATCATTTTGAAGAGCGCACTCCTACCCAGGGGGTTCAGGGAAAGGGTCTGCCACTTCTTAAGGTCTGCATTCATCCTGACGACCAGGGGCGTGACGTTCAGGGCCCACTCAAGCTCTGGTAGAAGAGCTACCCAGACGCCAAGGTATTTGACCGAGTGTCTCCTGAGGGGGATAGTCGACTTCCAGTTGTAACACTCCCTGGAGGGATGCAGTGGAACCAGAGTGGACTTGGCTGCATTGAGACGAAGTCCGGAGACCTCCTCAAAAGCTGAGAGGACCTTCAAGCACCTGGGGCCAGAACTTTCAGGATCCGCCAGATATAGCAGTACGTCGTCCGCATATAGGGCTATCTTGTCCACTTGGCTCGAGTCCCAGGCCCAGCCCGGAATGAGGGGGTTATGTCAGATGAGCGCCGCTATGGGCTCCATCGCCAATGCAAACAAAAGTGGCGAGAGGGGGCACCCCTGACGCGTGCCCCTGCGGATCGGGAAGTCCTCGGAGATCTCTCCGTTAATGAGTACACGGGCTCGGGGTTGGTGTAGAGAACTTTGATGAGACGGCGGAACGAGGGCCCGAAGCCCAACCTGTCCAGCACATTCTGCAGGTAATCCAAATTCAATAAGTCGAAGGCCTTTTCGAAGTCTAAGAAAAGGAGGGCTAGGTATGGGGTTAGCCGATCACTGTGGGCCAGAGCCAGGTGGAGGCGACGAATGCAGTGGCGGGTGCCTCTAGCCGGCATCAACCCACATTGGTCGGGGTGGACCAGATCCTGCAGGAGGGGTCGGAGTCTCTGAGCCAAGACAGTGGCAAAGAGCTTAATCTCTGTGTTGATCAGCGAGATCAGGCGGTAGTCTGTACAACTCAGAGATGGCGGCTGCGTCCTCGGGATAACCACTATCGTGGCCAAGTCTGACTCGGGGGGAAGGTGCCAGTCTCCACCACATGGCAGAAAAGCTCCAGCAGGCGGGGGCCAAAAAATCTTGAAAGGCTGCGTAATACTCCTGAGGGTACCCGTTGGGACCAGGCGTCTTACCGGGGTGTAGGAGGGAGATGGCATCCTAAACCTCCTCCAGGGTGAAGGGGCGGTCCAGAGTGTCCGCAGTGTCTTGGGAGATAGAAGGCTGTTGGGTACCAGTTTCGTCCAGCAAAGCGGCCAGAGGCGCACCCAAGGGCCGACCAGCGTAGAGGTGCGCATAGAAGGCAGCAAAAGTCTGGGCTATGGCCGCGGAAGCCACGTGGAGGGTTTTATCATTTGAGCGGACCTCATGAATAATACGGTTGATTTTAGGATAAGACACAAGGTTGTGGAGGAGTTTGCCGTTCTTATCCCCCACCCGTAAACCCTAGCTACCAACGAGCGCCAGGGCATTTTGGCTGACTCCAGCGAGATTCGGGGGATCTCTTCGCGAACCGCTGCTAGTTGCCGGGAAGAATCCTCTTGCCAGCAAGAGAAGTGTGTAGCTTCCAGCAGTGTCGCTCGGGATTCCAGCAGTGCCAGTTGAACCACCTGTTCCGATCATTTCGCGAGGACCAATCCCCTGGCCACTCCTCGGACAATGGCCTTGCCTACCTCCCACAGCTTCCCCGGCGAGGGGACCGAGCCCTCATTGGTGGAGAAATAATAACTGAGTTCCTGGCCGGTGATTCTACCAGCTCCGAGTCTTGTAGGAACTAGGCGTTCAGCCGCCAGACCGCACGTGGATCCGTCGAGGGAAACCCGAGCCGGAGGGAGACAGAAGAGTGGTCTGACAGCCCTCTGGGCAGGATTGCAGTGCCAGAGACCAGCTGACAGTCAGTGGCCGGCATCAGGAGAAGGTCAATGTGGGAGTGAGTATGGTGGGACGCCAACGTATGGGTGTAATGGAGCAAGGTGGTGAAACAAAATTTTGTGTACCCCTTGTGAAATCATACTCCGATAACAGTAACATGTATTAATGAAACGTTGTGCATGTATAACCAATGTAGAATAAGAAATGCACCTACACAAATACACGTGGGCAATTAATCTTGCTTGTGTTGCAATCATGATCAACTAATTATGTGATTTTGTCATTTTCTCAACTAATAAGCAGCTTCTAGATACTGGAATGCGGCATATATGTGCTTTTGTTTATATGTCTTTGTGCAAAAACGTGAATTTAAAGTAAGTATATTGCGCTTAAATGTACCTTTTTGCTAGGTGAATACTAATTGGGAAATCCTTAGTAAAGGGGGAGGTAAACAGAAGGGTTAATTGATTTAAATTAACGTTTGTTTGTGTTTGTTTCTATGATAGTTCCCTTGTTTGAGTCGTGAGGCCTAAGAGAAAATGGAGTCACTTGATTATTGTGGCCACAAAAGAACTGCACATGCGTGAAATCTGAATGCGAGCAGCTTGAGCCTGGACTGAATAAGGTTCAAGGTCGACTTGGACTGGATGTGAAGATGGCTGCCAAGTGATGAGCACAGTGGTACAGAACGTGGGAAAGATGCAGAACGTTGCGAATAGGGATCCGGACTAGGCTGGACATTTAATAAAACAATAGGCCCATTAGAAAAATTGTGGACGGAAGCAAACATAAGTTTCGATGACGAGATGATGCTCATCCACCCCAAAATTGTCCAATCAGAACTCGCATTTAAGTCAAAAGATACACTTTCAGTTAGATAGAGCTAGTGAAAAAGGTATAAAAAAGTGCTGATTTTACTGAAGGGTATCGCTTCCTTCAATTTCCCCTTGAGATGCTGCCAGATTGATGACTTTTTCCTGAGATGTAAGAAACCTGCCTAACTCTGTTTTTCTTTACAGGAAACTGCTCTTATTCTGAGAGTCTAGATAGGGATGTTAGGAGAATAGGTAAATGATTGGGAACTATCTGTCTTTTGCTAATATCTGATCTATTCAAATAATGAAGATGTCTATTCTTGGATTTTTCTAAAATATATGATTTAACTGTCCTAAACCTGAATCTTTATAATTTAAATGTCGAATTTTCTGAATAAAATAATTAAAATTGAATAATTTTAGGCGTGCTGAATTTGCTATTAATAAAAATTAGATAAATAGAAAATCAAGCTGGTCTTGAGTTTTCCTACGCCTAATTTTCTTACTAGCAGAACTATCGATCTCAATGGCGGTGTGTCTAATAAAATGTCGTATTTTATGAAACCATGGTAAATATATCTAAACTGCAGGTGTAAATAGTATAAATATGCAATTTAGGTTTTTAAGGCACTCCACTAAGATACAGCAGCTTTTCCTTTGAATTTCACCGATCCATGGAGTAAAGTGTAAGTGTTTAAGAGTGATTCGCCGTTATATGGGCTCCACTGTCTGATAGTATGATAGAAATTATGCTTCAGGGAAAGGTGAAATGTCTTTAGAAATTATTTCCGGAGGAGCGCTGCATCAGTTATATTAACTTGGGAGCAGAGCATTGGTTGCTATAGAGTTAGCTAGGATTATGTATAAAGTATTTCAAAAGAGTTTTGTTTGATGTACAGAATTATGACTAACATCTGTTAAGTACGTATTGTGTTATATGTAGTCCTGAAAAGGCTTCTGAGTGTGGCGTGAAGCTAGTTGCTCTGTCTGCAGGCAGAGGAAGTGTGGCAAGTGAAGTCGCACAGTGCATTAGTCTGTTTCAAAGGGTAGTATTGTCATATACTACGGTGGTATTTGCGCATATCACAAGTGGTGTTGTCGCACCTCACAAGTTTAGGGACCTTAGGTGTGAAAGGATAAATGCATAGTGAGGGTAGTCTATGAAATCTTAGCCTTCAAGTATAGAGATCATTGCGTATTCTGTCTTAAAACTTACTGCTGGGAGAGTAGTAGGACTTAACCAGAGCTCGAAAGAAGGGTAAAGGAGTCGCACCTACTTTACTAACGATAGAGAAATTCTGCGGTGGGCTAGAGGTAACCGCTGCCTACTGGACTGGAAATATGGAATTGATGTATGTTTGAATAGGGATTTCTGTATGAACGTGTGTAAATGAAACAGCAATATGCGTTCTTGTGAAACTCTGGGGTTGACTCTAAGGAGGTGACAAGGATCTCTGTATGTGCTTTCCTAGAGAAACGGGTTCGTTATTGCCTAATAGAAGGGTAAGGTAGAGGGTTGTGCTACTTTATCGACGAGTCTAAAATCCTGTGGAGATAAGCGTTGTCTACTCCAATTGTGGGATACTCGAAGCGATTGAAAATCTATCACTTTGATTTAGCGAAACAGATTAGTGGAATTGTTTTGTGTAAGTTACTAAATGATTTTGTAAAATATTTTGTAAATACGGCTTCTTGAAAAATCCTTGTAAAGGAGGGGTTATTCGGCGCTGCAGAAGCCGGTGCGCTGGTGACGTCAAAAGGTTCATCAAGAAAAAGGAGCAAAGTGATTAGTTAAGCACTAAGAAAACCTATTGTGTTCTAATTGATGCGTTAGTGTGAACCGCGCTGTGATAGGTTGGTGTTACGGAACAGCAAACAGGGAAGTGCGCGATCTTTTTGAAGGACAGGGAATTTACCGGAAAAGGTCTTACTATTACGAAGAAGAAACCTTCATGGTTTAAGAAATTAAAACATTTATTTGCAAAAGATAAGGAAATTGTGACAAGAGAGGGAAAGATACTTCCTCCACCAAAAATGCCCGCTTCTTACATGTTGTCAAAATATGGTTATCATACGTGTGTTTGGCTGGAGAATTGGGCAAGGTATACTAGAAATGATGGTGTATTGGCATTGTTTATGTTTATGTTTATGTTTGAGCCATTTTTAGAGCGCGCAAATACCCGGGGGTGTCTCGGCGCTAGAGTACAGAACCATCGCTGAGGTGATACATTATGCTGGGAAGAGCCAGGTTTTTAGTTTCTTCCTGAAACTAAGGAGAGTTGGTGCGGTTTTAATGTGGAGGGGCAGTGTGTTCCAGAGTTTGGATGAAGAGATAGTGAAACACCTGTCACCCCAGTTGACCTTTTTTGTTCGCGGGACTTTCAGCATATGCGCAGTTGAAGAACGGAGAGTTCTGGGATGATCAAGCAGGCAGAGAGCTGCTCTGAGGAACTGTGGGCCCACTTCATTGACTGCCTTGTAAGTGATGCACAAGGCTTTGAACATTATTCGGTTCCTGACCGGAAGCCAGTGCAGTTGACGGATGTGAGAGGAGATGGATTTGGATTTGGGGATGTTTAAAAGGACTCTGGCCGAAGCGTTCTGGACTAATTGAAGTTGATTGATAACTTTTTTCTGAGCGTTCAGCAGAAGGGCATTACAATAATCGGTTTTTGAAAAAACCAAGGTGCTAACCAAGATTTTGCCGGCTGATGATGGAAGGTAAGGGAGCAGTTTTTTGATTCTTTTTAAAACATAAAAAGATGAGGAGACCACTGAATTGACATGATGCTGAAATGTCAATTTATCATCAAATATGACTCCAAGGTTGCGAACCTTGGAGACAGGTTGAGGTGGATCTCCTAGCTCTGAAGGCCACCAGTGGGCAGACCAAATGGGGTCCAACCTCCCGAATGTCATCACCTCTGTTTTGTCAGAGTTTAGCTTGAGCATTCCCGGAAGGAGGATCATTTGATGTAATAATTGTGAGAAATTGAAGAGATAAAATGATGAATCTTGACCCAAGACCTAGACCGACTCAATTTGAAGCACTAGCTGAATGGGAGGATGAGATGCATGAATTGGAAAGTGAGAGATTGTCAAGACATATCAGACCCAGAGGAAGATTTCGAAATCTTTGGGGAGAAGCACATGAGAGTAGAATGCGTAGATGGAGAGATGCTAATATGGGCGAGGGTATGTATCCTGTCAGATTAGTGGATGATTATGAAGGACGGAAATGTACAGAAAAAAGTAAGAATATAGAAACAGGAAATCAGAGCTATGGTGAAAGTGAATCAGAGGATGCTGTACTAGAGTAAATATTAAGTAGAAGACCACCACAGTATCAACAGGTTCTTTATGGACTACCCCGAATGCTCCAATGATAGATGAAAGGACTAGTGAAACCTCAAAACAATTTCCAAACTTTAGTGAAGTACCTTAAAGAATGGAAGTGAGATATACTCCGAGTACCTCAATGACAGAACCAAGACTTACTGGTACCTCTAAGCAAAGTAATGAACAAGGAACAGGAAATAGTGCAGATAAGCGAGTTAAAGAGCAAGTTAGTACTGCTGAATATATAAGATCTACGAATGCATTGACAGAACAGATACAGGAACTTACGAAAAATATTGAAGCAGTAACTGTCCCAGTAACTATAGGACCTGTGATCCCAGTGTTTGAGAATCAAAGAATAAAAGAGCCAAGCTTGACAATCCCTTTACAACAAAGTTTGCAGAAAATAAAAAGGAAATATTTATCCAGATTTGTCAGAAATAAGGCGACCTAAACATGTGAATCCGCCTGAATTGACCCTTAATCAGAGTATACCATATAGATATGCGACTGGAGCAGAATCTGACTCTGCTACTCCTGAAAGGAGTGTAGATAAAATAGATTTAACACAAACACCCATATGACCATCAGAAAGAGAATTAAGTGACTGGATTAAAACTTTGAAATTAAAAGAGCATGAACCTAAAGTGTTAGATGTAGCAAAATTAAAAGTAGACATGGAAGAATGAATTATTGGAACAATTGGAAGAGAGAGGTTAACAACGTACCAAGATGATGAACTTATGTTTATGTGTAAAAGTATAACATGGAAAGCGAAATCAATACATGATCAGTTGGAGAATTTGGCTATTGAATTAGAAGTAGAGTTTGCAAAGAATAAATCATTACAGAAATCCTATAGAGTAGATTTTTCAGAAAAATACATTGAAAACATGAATACACCAGGAAGATTGTACCAAATAAAAGAGCTAATTGTTCTGTTATGGAAATGGGGAGATGTGAATAAATGGAGAGCCAAATGGGCAAAGAAGAAAGAGGATACTAGTGACAAATCCACATTAGCGTTTCCAGTTAGGGAAAAAGAGCCAGTTCTAAATTAATTCCCAATGAGAGGAATACCAGGAGGAGGATATGTACATGTCCCATGGAGTAGACAGGATATATTATCATTTACAAATGATTTTCCTTGATTAAGAGAGAAACCGGTAGAATGGTATCGACAAGTAGACAGATTTGTGAAAGTAGGTTGATTTGGATGGATTGTTTGATATAGTTGTACCAGCAGATTTGTGGACTGAGTGCAAAATTACTGTAAACTGGCCAAAAGAGGAATATCCTCGAGACAAAGTAACAGGTGCTCCATCACCTGAAGTAATGAGAAAATATGAACAAGTGATTGTGTTTTTGAAAAACAAAATTCCACCAAAAGAGACAGATTGGGTGAATATAGACAGAACTACACAATAACCAAAATAATCTGTACATTCATTTTATGAATGACTGTTGTTAGTATTTAAACAATATAGTAGTTATGAAGAATTGAATGAGAAGGACATGAGCCTCTTTATTTACAGATGTGTGTATGGATTGAAACCAGAAATTGGAGACATGATCAGGCACAACATGATAGGTTGGCAGTCAGGGACTGTAGATGAAGTTTTAAGAAAAGCAAAGTATTGCAGTGAAGAGATTGATGCAAACAAAAGAAGTTAAAAGAAAAAGCTATGTGGGCACAAGTGAAGGTAGCAGAACACCAAGTGACACAAATGGAAAATAAAAATAGTGATATAAATCAAGGAAGACCGAAAGGAAATTTCCCAAAAACGAACTTAGTAGGGAATATAGATGAACTCAAAAAGAAGTTACTGTGTCATAATTGTGGCAGGTTAGGACATTGGAAAAAAGACTGTAAGTATCAGCCGAAAGGTAACACAGAAAATGCACCATTAAATCCGCAGGTGCAGAATGAGGTAATTCAGCAACAACTGCAACAGCCGCAGATAGTTAATCAGCAAAGTCAGGTGCCACAACTGCCACTTCAACACAGTGTAAATCAATAGAGACACAGTGCAGAGACAGGATTCAGCGGAGGCGAGCAGGTAAATAGATCGTCTAGAGTGAATGTGTGCCCTCAGTATTGGTTGCAAGAGGAAGGTGGGAGCGAGTCAGATGAAAGTTTCTGACGGTGCCTGAGAGAGGGAAAAGAGTGTGTGCTTGGAGCCAATCTTGAGGTAGATCAGTCTGGTCCATTTGTAAGCGGAAAGGTAAATGATGTAGAAATAACTTTCCTTGTGGACATTGGTGCTACCCGTTCTACTGTTAGATTAGTGGAGGTTCAGAATCTTCGTCTCTCGGGTGAGTCGATCCAAGTTGTAGGTGTTGCCAATAGACAGATTAAAACGTCCCTAACACAACCAGTTGAGGTTAAAATTGGAAATTTTAAAGATATGCACCGATTTGTGGTGTGTGACAGTAGTACTGTAAATCTGTTAGGAAGAGCTATACTGTGTAAGATGAACTGTGCCATATACTGTTCACCAGATGGCATAGAATTGCAAACCCCAGATGAAGATTGTCTGTACAAAATGACCATGCTTATGATGGAGGCAGAACAGAATAAATTGTTTCCCGTCTTTGACCTAGAAAACATATTGGGTGAGTTGAAAAAGGTAGTGACAGAAAAGGTGTGGGATTTTACAGGTGAAGATATTGGATTAATGAAAGATGTAGATCCTGTAAAAGTGTCTATAAAAGAAGGTGCAAGTTATCCGAATATTCCCCAGTATAAGATGACTGCAGAAATAATTGAAGGAATAACCCCTGTGATCAACAAAATGATTGAACAAGGTATACTGAGAGAGTTAGAAAGTAGTCCTTGTAATTCGCCAATAATGGGATTGAAAAAGCCAAATGGATCTTTTAGAATAGTACAAGATTTGAGAAAAGTTATTAAAATAGTTGTCCCCTATTGTCCGATTGTACCAAATCCAGCAGTGATTTTATATCAAATTCCTCATGATGCAGAGTGGTACACTGTGATTGACCTGTGTAATGCGTTCTTTACGGTTCCATTGCACCCAGAGAGCCAACCAATTTTTGCGTTCAGATTCGTAGACCGTATTTTGGCATGGTGCCGAATTTCTCAGGGGTATACCGAGAGCCCATCTATCTTTAATCAATTGCTAAAGAAATCATTCGAGAGTTTGAATATTCCTGGAGAGTTAGTACTGGTTCAATATATTGATGATCTCCTTGTAGCATCAAAGACAAAAGATGCACGTGTGACAGATGCTATTGCACTATTGAATCATTTGGCTGAAGAGGGACATAAGGTGTCTCCGTCAAAATTGCAATTTTGTCAGCAGGAAGTGCAGTATCTAGGTCATAAAATCGCTAAAGGAATGAGACAAGTAACTACAGAGAGAATCAGAATGATACAAGGAATTCAGCCACCAAAAACTAAGAGACAAGTGAGAATGTTTCTAGGAATGGTAGGTTATTGCAGACAATGGATTAGTGGATTTTCTTTGATTGCAAAGCCACTTCAAAGATTAACGAGAGCAGATATCAGAGACCATAAAGTTTTGACAAAAACTGAAATGGAAGCATTTGAGCAGCTAAAAAGGAGTCTATGTGAAGCACCAGCTTTAGGAATGCCCGATTATGAAAAAGAATTTGAGGTATACTGCAACGAGCGAGAAGGATGTGCATTGTCAGTCTTGATTCAGAGACATGGAAAACTGAGAAAAACTAATGCGTATTTCTCAGCTGTTTTGGACCCTGTTGCAAAAGCATTGCCAGGTTGTTTGAAAGCAGTAGCTGCTACAGGCGTTAGTTAGGAACAAAGTGAGGTAATAGTGATGGGATTTCCTGTAAGAGTTTATGTACCTCACTCTGTGGAGATTCTCCTCACTAGAACGAAAACACAATATTTGACAAACAACAGGATGACCAAGTAAGAAAAGGTCATTCCAGGAGCTGAAAATGTGACCATTTCAGGATGTGTAAATGTGAACCCTTCTACGTTACTGCCTGACACAATGGAAACAGAAGTGAGAAATGAAGTTGATCACAAATGCTTGGACGTTCTTTAATACTGCACAAAACCAAGAGCAGACATCAGAGATGAGCCTTTGCCTGAATCAGACTATGTGATGTTCGTAGAAGGTTCATGTTTGAGAACAGATGAGGGTGCTTTGAGTGCAGCATACGCTGTCTGTACAGTGGCAGATGTATTGGAAGCTTCTTGTTTGAAAGGAAATCGATCTGCTCAAATAGCAGAGTTGATTGCCCTGATTCGAGCATGTGAGTTGGGAAAAGAAATCAAAGTGACCATAGCGACTGACAGTCAGTATGGCTTAGGAGTTGTTCATGATTATGGACAACTGTGGTCCCAAAGAGGTTATATGACCTGCAGGAACACCCATACGTATTGCTGAATTTGTACGAATGTTATTGGATGCCATTTAACTGCCAGACAAATTGGCTGTGGTAAAATGTGCAGCACACAAAAAGGGGGATGACTATATCACCCGAGGTAACAGGTATGTAGACTCAATTGCTAAATACTGTGCCAGAAATCTTGCATCGATTAATAAGGAACGGGAGAAGGAGCATGTTCCAAGTCCTTTAATGCTAACCACTGTAGTTGAGACATGGCAGGAAGTAAGGCAAATGCAGGAAGAAGCTGATGAGGAAGAGAAACATTTCTGGTTAAAAGCAGGGTGCAGGCAAAGAGAGGAAGATGAAATCTGGGTTTACAAAGATGAAAGACCAGCCTTATAGCATGATTTCAAATATGGCCCGAATGTCCCATGGTCAAGCACACATTGGAAGAGATGCCATGCTTCGCTTGTTCAGACAGACATGGTATAATCCCAAGTTTAGGATAATAGCTGAAAGTTTGTACCAAAGATGTTTAGTTTGCCAACAATTTAATCCAAACAGGAGAACAATTGTGAGTTTGGAAACCATAGGACAGGAGGGAGGTCCATTTACACGAATGCAATTGAATTTCATAGAACTACCGCCATGTAACAGACTTAGATATGTTTTGGTGATCATCTGTTTGTTTTCCCGATGGGTGGAAGCCTTTCCTATGAGGAGGAATGATGGGCTAAAAGTTGCAAAACTGCTTTTAAGAGAGATCATACCTAGGTTCGGTTTCCCAGTGACGATTGAAACTGATCGTGGTCCACATTTTCGGAATGAGCTCATACAAATGGTATGTGAAACACTGGACATTCGTCAGAGACTGCATTGTGCTTACCGACCTGAGGCTTCAGGAGTGGTAGAGCAAGTCAATGGAACAATTAAAAACAGGATTGCAAAAATGTGCCTAGCAACATGATTAAAGTGGCCTGATGCCTTGCCACTTGTTTTGATGACCTTAAGAAGCATTCCTGACAGGAAAACTGGATTAAGTCCACATGAGATCTTGATGGGCAGGGTAATAAGACAAGCGTATGTATCAGTTGATAAATTGTTAACAATTAATGATGACATCATACTGGATTACTACAAAAACCTGTCTGACGTAGTAACTTCTGTGTTCCATCAGGTGGGAACTGAATCAAACACCAAAGAGAAAAGTCCAGCACATGATCTAGTCCCTGGAGACTGGGTGAGGATAAAGGTACACCGCAGAAGAAACTGCTTGGTGCCGCGCTGGCAGAGACCAAGACAGGTTTTTTTGGTTAGCACTACTGCAGTCAAATGTGCTGGAGTAAAGGGATGGGTACATGCGAGTCACACCATCCGTGTGCCTGAACCTGAAAATCTTGACGAGGAAGGTGAAAGCACAACTGATCCAGATTCACAAGGTGAACCAGAGACGGAAGATCGTCAGGAACGTCGATATCTGGAAGTATCAGATACTAGTTCTGCATCTGAAGGGGAAGAAGAGAGTACTGAAATACCGTATTCTGAAGATCAATCTGAAGATCGAGAATTGGTAAAGACAAACACCAGTAAGAACACTGAGCAAAGTGAAAATAAAACTGGTGAAGAAGAAAATTCTGAAAGACAGACTGAAAGCTCTGAAGGCAGGAACGAAAATCTTGACACTGGGAAGGCGGAAACAGCTCATGAAGAAGATGAGATTCCAAGTACCAGCTATGGAGATGTTCCTCACAGAGTGAAAGAACTGTCAAAAGATAAAACTGACTCTGAAAAGGAGAAAGACACTGTGAAAGTCATTATCAATGAAACTGTTGAAGATACTGACAGTGAGACTGATGACAGTGCAGATGAAACTCCATTGAGGAAGAGTCCAAGAAAAAGGGCTTGGATAGTGGAACATAACACCACAGAGCCTAAGACAAAAAGACTTTGTAAAGGAGATAATTGGCCTAAAGGAAATGATGGACTGAGATTTAAACTGGTTAACAAAGAAAGACAACAAGAAGAGCAGGTTGATGAAATAACCAGTCAAAGGGAAGCATTGGGAAAGAAAATAGAAGTTGTACAAAGGCCAAAGAGAGTGAGAAGACCAAATCAGAAGTATAGATCATCTGAGTGGACCTATATAGTACTACCTCCAATTGAGGAGGTAAACAGCAGACAAGAGAATGCCCAAAGACAAATGGGAAAGGTGAGTAATAGGCTGAACCAGGAAGGAAAGAGGTAATTGATTAAAGGTAAAATTTTAAAATTTCAGAAGGAAAAGATAGAAGGGCAATTGAAAGTAGAAAGAACAATTTTGTAAGTGCCATAAGGTCAAAGAAATCTTGTTAGAAAACAAAAGCTTGTAAAGACACTAGGTCGAAGAAAACTTGTTAGAAGAATTAGAACTTATAGGTGACATAAGGTCGAAGAAAACTTGTTAGCAAAACTGGCTGTGTAAAAAAAAAATGGTTACTAATGACCATAAAACAAAATGTTCTATTTTTAGAAAATGGTGAAGAATGTGCTTGTTTTGTACTGGATTATTAATACTGATATGGATAATTTTAGCTATTGTTATTCCTTTCCAAGACAGCTTAGTGAAATTGAAACATAATGAAAGCTCAAATGAAGAGAATGTTAAATAAAAATCAGATGAGCAGCATGTATATAAGCCAGAATTGCATCAAGATTGCTGTATTAGTGATTTTAAGAAAAACAATTTTTCAAGATTGTTAACTGAATATTTTAGAACAATGGATGCTAGTGACTGTTATGTATGTGTAAAGTTGCCTGCATCTGTTTCTGAGGGGGTGACCTATCATCATCTCCCACTTACATATGGAGTCACATGTAGTGTGATTGCAAGCTTGTTTTATCAAATAGGTAAATTGGAATATCATTATTCTAATTCTGATGAAGTATTTGCAAAATTGAAATAGATAGTGCATTAAATAAGAAAAGACCTGCAACAGTTATGGGTGAATATTTCTTGGAAGTTGATGAGTTGAGTCATGACTATGCATTCAAAAACAATTTAACTTATAAAATGAGAGTAGAAGAAAAGGCGTTTTTAGACATGGTTGAAGAAAGGAGAATTGCTTATAAACGTAAGGAGAAAGTGAACCATGAAAAATCAAAATCAAAACATTTAATGATGAAAATATTGATGAAAGAAATGTGAATGTAGCAATAAATATAGACACTCCAAACTTAGGGAAATTTTGCATTAGGAGAGACAATACCATGTATGACAACTATTTTGTGGGAGCAAGTCAATGTAAAGATACTTATCGCATCCTAAGGGGAAGGGGATTTAAAGATGGGAATGATCTTGTTTTTCCTGGAGTTTATTTCATATGTGGAAACAAAGCTTATTATAGGTTGCCTGACCATTGGTATGGGACATGCTATGTGGGTTTGGTCTTTCCTAACATTTTCCATGTAGATAGAGGAACAAATGGAATTCATAAGATAGGTAAACCTTTAAGTCGTAGAAAAAGAGAGAGTGTGATGGAAATAATAGGTGATGTTTTTGGAGCACTTATACCAGCAGTGGGAGATTGTCAACGATAGTAGATCACTTGTCAACAGATACAGCTGGTGGATTCCTAATGGTAAACACTGAAATGATTGCTATGAGAACTATGATTATGCAAAATCGTCTTGCACTTGATATTATATTAGCAAAAGAAGGAGGAGTTTGTTGAATTTTGAAGGTACAGCATTGCTGCACCTATATTCCAGATAAAAGTCAAAACATTGAAAAGTATATTACAAATATTACGGAATTGCATAGAGAAATTGAACCACTGGAGGTTGATGGTATCCTTGAACGACATGGTAAAAGATTAACAGCAATTAAACATTGGCTTCAAGAAATAGGTAGTTTAGTTATAGGTAAAATACTAATTCCAGTAACAGTAATAGTATTAGTCATTTTGATGATAAGGTTATGTTGCATATATAGAAAAAGAAGGAATGTTAGAAAGTCATTAAAGAAAATGATTCAGAAAAGACGAGAAAGAGAAAGAGATAAAGGAGATATAGAAATAGAAGAGTTTCAAGAGAAAGCCTTTAAAGAGACAAGAGAAAAGGATACTAAAGTATTGCATACTACTAATGATGATCAAAATATGGATGACACTGCCTCATCGCAGGAGTCCCTACTAATGCAATCATTTTCGGAATTACCAAGGTCACACATTAAGGAAAAAACCTCTAATTTTTCATCCATGGAGCTATTAGCGAATAATTTGGATAACAGTCTTATGATTCTAACTAACAGCGCAAAAAACGACCAGCAGGCAAAGGATACTCCTATTGCACTGGAAGTTCATACCATAGAGAGTGCCTCATTGGTCACTGTTTTAACAGAAACACAAACACTTAAACGACACAATTCTCTAAAGGGCAAACGGAAAAAGCCTAGAATCAAATTCCCCATGAAGAAAACCCACCTCCTCCCAGGCAAACCCAAACGATCACTTAAAGACATGTGGCAGAAGAAAAGTCTGGAGAAACCCACTGATCCAACACGTGGGGGGTCCTCTTCAACTTCCCCACAAGACTATGTTGTACACGGAAACACTAAGTCCAACTCAGGTAGTTCTTTGGTTAATGAGGAAACAGGACACATTGACAAGAGGAGTAGTATGAACTTACCATCTATGAGAGAGATTGAAACTTTAATTAAATCACTCCTACAACCTATTAGCCACCAGATTGATAATATAGAAAGGGCACTGAGTAAATTTGAAAGGGCTCAAAATGACATATCTTCTAGTATTCTTAGATTGCTTAAAACAACTAATACGCCTACTATCTTTGTCCCAGCCTCAACAACTCTTAATGTAAAAAACCCCAAAACATTAAAAAAAGTAGGTGACTCATTAAAGAACTCAGGAAAACAAAAAAAACCACAGCATCAGAGCCTACCTACAACTGACCTAACGTTAAATTCTCAAACAGTTCCCACCACCGCTGTGATTACAATGACACCTATAGTTAACACGCCAAATAACCTAATAGATGAGGATGACGATGATAGCGAGTGGGCAACAGAGGGACATTTACCTAATACAAACATAGGTGCATCTGAGAACATAAGACGCACGGCTTCCCCAAATGTTAACACCCAGACAAAAGAAATAGGAGCACAGCCCCCCAGACCCACTACAACACGTTCACTATCACATATCAATCTACCCCCACAGTCCAACCCCTATACAATAGTCATGATTGGGGTACCAAAAGTTGATGATAACAGAGAGGAAACGCGGGAGGAACTGAAGAACAAAGTAATGCAATGGCTATCTACACACAGGCCCCTCCCTCCAAATATAACAGGTACCATCCAACATGTTAAAAGAGTAGAGTGGGTGGGCACTCGCTTCAAATCCACAGAGGGTGACTGCATTGTGGTCACCTTTAAATATTTAGGACCGGCAAAATTCATTGCAGACTGGAGGAGCCAAGGGACAAACAGCCTGATCCGCACTATGGGACTAAGCTATTTTTATCCAGTCCGTCCAGACTCCCATAGGAATAAAACCAAATATAATTATATCCAAGAAGGTCCTTATATGACACAGCCTAATTTTCAACCCTGGCTGGCCCCTGTCCCACTCCGTCTAGGTATACCAATGGGTCTAGATTCACACCCATACACTCACCCATGGGGAAGCAAAGCGTACAACCATCAACCAATAGAAACAGCTGAAAGACAAGGGCACGGTTTTTATCGAGCCTATAACCATCCTACCTTACAATATAACGACTATGGGTTCCCTACGGCCAACAGATACAATGCTCTCTACAACCACGACCAATTGGAAGAGGTTGACTGACTGCCATCTGACCTGTCTCCCGTCTCATTCCCTGATAGGATAAACAGCTTTGTAGAAAGTAAGACCATTTTATTAAAAACATCTAACCCCCCGGTGGTCTGTTTACCCAATACCACTTTCATGATGAGATCAAGTTACTCAGTCAGCCCCCCAGCAGAACAAGTTCCTGCCCCTTCAGCAGATGAAGTAGGTAGTCCTTCTATCTCCATAGTCTCTCAACTTCCACCATCCCCTGTAATTCACAGGACGAACTTTGCGACAAGGGCCAACCCAGAATTGCGCCTTCTCTCTAACACAACTCCTGCATTAAATCTAGAGCACAATGATTCCAATTCAATCAAAATACTGTCATGGAACATTGCAGGATTGGCCTCCAAAACCAATGACCCGACGTGGGTAGATTTGGTCAATAAGTATACCATCCTGTGTTTTCAGGAAACCTGGCTAATAGACGGCAACATCTTTATCGAGGGATTTCAAAGTTTTTTTGTCCACGCATCCCCTTCGCACAGTGGCAGGGCAAAGGGGGGCTTGGCAATGTTCATCAGTCTGTCTCTAAAACTGCAGATTAACCGTGTGCAGCTGGATAGCAAGAACATCCAGATCTTGACCCTCAGAATGGGGAAGAAAGGCATAACCCTGGTCAACTTCTATAATTCAGTCTCCACTCCGAGCGACTGTAATATCGACATTCTCCAAAATTATCTAAATGATAATCGGACAAAATTGCCCCAGGATAAAATTCTTCTCGGTGATTTTAATACGCACATCTGCGGCAACCCTCTTTCAACAACTCTGGGATCTTTGGGCTGCGGACTTAAAACAGGTCCTCACTTTACACACTGCCATCGCGGAACAAAACTGAATACCTTAATGGATACCACGAACTTGATCATGGCACTATCCATGAAAGACGACTCTTTTACCTTCAAAAATCCAACTTATAAAGAATCTGAGTCTGGGTCTTTCATAGATCATATCCTCCTTTCTGCTGGCGTGGCCCAACAGGTTCTAAACTTTGACATACTTGTTAGCATTCACAGTGACCACAACCCCCTACATCTCGAGCTACAATGCGGCTGCTTTGTACTCCGAAAAAACATCAAGGATCCAGGGGTACTTAAGCCGGTCAACAATAACCGCCGCTTGAAATGGAACTTGGTAAACAGTGACAAACTGTACGAGACCGTTGCCATACACTGTGAACCTGAACTTAAGCTCTGTGCCACAAATTCCGCTCCCCCGGAATCTATTCTATCCGCCTTTGCAGTGGTGTCTAAAAGGATTGATCAACTACTGACTGTATCCACTAAGGGAACAACCGCCCAACACCCCCGTTGGTTTGATCACGCCTGTTCTTCAGCAAACCGTAAACTAAAAGCTGCCCTTAAGAATAAGCTGAGAGACTCTGCACTTATTAAGGCCCTTCGAGCAGATTACAAAAACGCCCTTGCATCACGTAAAAAATCTATAAAAATGAAAACATGGGAATCTTTGCTCGACCCCTCAACTTTGGGCAACAGCTCAAAGTTCTGGAATATAATTAACAAACCACTTTTTAACGACCAGAATGCTGAAAGTCTCGGTACTGTCATACCGGAGAATGACTGGATCACCCATTTTGGATCTATCTTTAAGAGCGACCCTGAAAGCAGTCCTCTACATTTTTCAACCAAAGAAATCGAACTAGGGATACATGGTCTTTCTAGTAATAAAGCCCCGGGCCCTGATGGTCTTCCACCAGACTTATTTAAATCTAACATCACTTTATGGGCTCCAATTCTCACAACTGCCATTAATGCTGGGGCTGAAGTGGGGGCTCCTAAGTCCTGGGGAGCATCTACTATCATCCCTGTATATAAAAAGGGTGACAGAACAAAAGCGGCCTGTTATAGACCAATCTCCCTGATAAACTCTGTTGCAAAGGTAGTGGGTGGGGTCCTTTTAAACCGGCTGAATGCGTGGGCCAAACAAAACAATATAATGACCCCTGCCCAGTATGGATTCAGACCAGGACATGCAACAACTACTCAGTGTCTGAATTTATATTTAATAAGTGGCAAATACACTCAAGCAAGAGACGGATCTTTACACATGGCCTTTATGGACCTTTCTTCGGCCTTTGATTGTGTTGATAGGAGTAAACTATGGGAAGTCCTGCAAAACATGGGCGTTGAAAATAATTTGATCAACTTTCTGGCTGACCTACACAACGACACTCGTGCAAATGTCCGTTACACAAAAGACCTGAAAGTAACAAGAGACTTTAAAATCAACCGGGGAGTCAGGCAGGGCTGTATTTTAGCACCTTTTCTTTTTAATTTATATATAAATGGACTCGAAGATCACTTGCTAAAAACTGACACGGATTATCCTCGTATTCGGAAAACAGGCGTGCCGGTTCTGCTATACGCGGACGACGCCGTTCTTTTATCCAGAACCGCACTCGGACTTCAAAAGTTATTGGATTCTTTTTTCCAATTTATGTCCTCACGTGGCCTGAATATCAATAACTCCAAATCTTTTGTTATGACGGTCGGTTTAACTCCCAAAATACGATACCCCTTCTCAGTTAATGGGGAAAACATACCGCCAACAAAAACATTTTCTTATTTAGGAGTATTGTTTGACCACAAACTTTCATGGGGCCCTGCCATAACCAAAAAGAAAGGCGAAATACTAAGGACCAACACTGGAATAATGGATTTCGCACGCAAATTGGGTAATACTCCAGTGTCCGCCGTAATGAAGCTATACCAGGCAAAAAGCGTTGCGGTTGCATGCTATGGAAGTGAATTGTGGGGCTTCTTACCAGCAGACGCCCTGGTGACTCTTGAAAAAAACTTCCTGAAACAGGTCCTGAGTTTACCAAAAAGTACCGCTAATTTCTCTGTACACGAGGAATTAGGCACACCGTACCTAGGAGATAAAATCGCTGTAAATCCTCTGCTCTGCTGGTTAAACTGTTGGCGCAATGTCTCTATACCACTGACTCATAACATCCTCGCTGAAGCCCTCACTTGGGAAGGGCAACTCAAGATACCCTGGCTGAAATATATTAGAAACTGTTGTAAAGAACTGGGCAGATTGGACCTTTACCTAACACCCCAGTATACCACCAAGAAAGATGTTAATTTTGTAAAAGACACTTTCAATCTAAAACGACAATTTGACAGGGAAGAAATTGAGTTAAAGAAGACCAGCGTAAGGAGCCACATATTAACCAAGACTTGTGTGCTCTCTGAACCGTATTTATCATGGAACATATCCAGACATGAGCGCTTCCTGTTGAGCAGATTCCGATTTGGTCTCTACCATTTGCTCTTAGCTGTACCGAGTGGAGCCCACAGAGGTCAAGTGTTGCCAGCTTGCGGCTGCGACAATAAGTCTCCGCAAGACTTGGCTCACTTTTTATTCCTGTGCTCTAATTATTCGAGTCCACGAATTATGTTTTTAAAACCCTTGCTTAAAAAGTTGAACTTTGTGCAAATCAAGCCTGCACTTTTATACCTCCAAATGTTGCACGACGATAGCACTTTTTTTACCTGCAAGTTTTTAAAAACAGCCCTGAAGTTTAGATTAAGTATGGAAGGACGATCCTAAGTTGAACTGTATTATATATGCAACCATGTTGAGGTTCCGTGACAATTGTCACGTGGTGTTTTCGACTCGCACGAATATGGTCGAGTCTGGTATCTATGAACCGCAAATGACGAGTTTAGTAAGTGTGCGCAGTTTCGCTGTGCTAACCTAAACCGTTCGTTTGTTTTGTGGATTTCTTCTTCCGAGCCCACGGGTTCCATCTTAGATACGGCATCCATTTTGTCTCTTGCCCTCAAGTAGCCAGCGAACGGACGGTGTCCGCTTTGCGACCCTGGGATTCCCAAGACTCTTGCAGAAGACACATGTTCCTTCAAAAGTGTCTTTATGATGAGGGGGATGATACTGTAAGGCAGATGGCCCCGCTCGAGGCTCATCTTGCCGTGCCGGTCTATTGTCTTAGCCGTGCATCTCATTAGGCGCGTCTCTTTGATGCCTGTAGCTCGTGTTTTCCGAGACCACCCTTTTTACACCCTTTTCGATCTCCCCACTGTCCTGTCTTCCTCTGCACCTGTCCTTGTTCCTTCTTCGATCTGTTTATTGCTGATTGGAATGTACTAATGGTGGGAAGATGGGCTTTTACAGTTGGGAACTACCAAATGTTTCCGTACTTATGTTCCGGACCCTGAATACATCAAAGCGACCTCTCTCGGGGATAATGTTGGGAACCAAGTTGTAAACCTTTGTGTACCATGTTAACGTATGAGAGAAATGTGTATAAAAGGAGCGACCTACAGTAGCAATTCGAAGCAGTCTCCTCGAACATACACACGCTGTACTTCCTGTGACTTCTGTGTTCCCTGCAGTAAATAAACCTCGAATCTTTGACGCCGAAGGAAGTGTCCCGTGTCTCTGTCATTTGTACGCCGGAACAGTTACCCACAAAGGTTTCAGGTGTTGTCCCCTGGCACCGCTGGGCCTTAGAAAAACCCAGTCCTTCAGTTGGCGCCCCACGTGGGGCTGCATCAGTGGTACCGGTGCAAGCCCGACGATCGTGAGGAACTTCGTGTGAAATCTCCGAGGGAAGGTGCACCCCGCTTCATCGATCCTGTTGTCGAAATAAGTGGCCCGACGACTTTTCCCGCGAAGATTCCCGCCTCCTGACGGCTGCGACGGACTGCTGCCCTGACTGTAGACCTGTTTTGGCGCCTGGCGTAGACCTTTGTACAGCGAGACGATTGACGGGCCTTCCTGGTGACGCCATCGATCTTTGAGTTAAGTATTTGTGGGTCGCTCCCAGAGTCCTTAGTTCTGGTTGCTTAGTTGTTGCATGGTTCCATTGCATTTGTGGTTCTTAGTACTTGGTTCTTTGTTGTAATATTTGACGCCTGCAGACGCCAAAAACTGAGGGTTTTGTTCATTGCTGGGACTTGGTAAATCCCGTAACCCTTGAAGTTTGTGAAACTCAGCTAGTGTGCGAGATGCCTAGCTGTAGTACTTTGTTCAGTTGTTTTCGTCGTTGTGGTACGGATTCCCGATTGGAGGACTCATGTCCGATACCTCCGGTTGGAACTCCAACATACGAGCTCTACAGCAAGCACGGACTAGGTCCGATTACTTTTAATAAATATTGGATCCGCTATACCAAAAAAGATGGTGTCCTTAGTTGGCCACCTCATGGTAGTTTCGAAACACCGATCTTAGATAATCTCGAGACTAAATTGTTTAAGAAAAAATCAAGGCCGGCCATGTTTGATGCCTTTCGGTTGTGGCGTAAAGAAGCCAAACAGAGAGAGATCAGACTGTTAAAACGTAGTCAGAGAGATGGTGTTGCAACCATTGTAAAGAAAGCAGAGCAGTTTCAGCGAGATAAGGAGGAAAAGGAAAAGGAAGTCTTTGATAGATTACAACGTATGTCTGTCGATAAGTGCTATCCTGCTTTACCGGCGGATACGGACAAAAAGGAGAAGGGTATCGAGGACCCCTTAATGTCTTATCTTATGAAATCACCACCTCCGTACGCACAGGATACCGCAGTTCCTGTGGTTCCTCCTGTACCTGTTCCTCAACCAGCTCCTGTCCCTGCACTTCCCGCTGTTCCTGCTCCTCTACCTGCTCCTGTCCCTACTGCTCCTCCACTTGTACTTCCTCATACTCCTGCTCCCGCTGTCTCTACTGTTCTGGTTTCTCCTGCCGTTCCTTCTGTTCCTGGTACTTCTCTTATTACCCCTTTGGGCTATTCTTTGTCTCCGTCTGTTCGACGTCGTACTCCTTCTGTAGCTGCTAACTTCTTTACTTCTCTTGGACCTATTCTTGAGTCCGCTGGTTCGGACGGTCCTCAAAGGCGTAGTCAGCTTCCTGGTGGTAGGGAGCGTGACTCATTGTGTAATATGGCTATGGGTTGGGTGAGATGTCCTGCTAGGAATGCTCCACGTGCGGTATTGAAAACGTTTGAGCAATTAAATATACCGACACAAAGATTAGTTTTTGAAGAAATGTGCAAAGCTTTACGTGACCTAATATCGGCTGACGCATCCGATGATGTGATGACTGCCTTGACTAATCTACAGCTTCAGTTCTCAAGTGGAATGATCATAGGTACCAATGTTCGACGGGCAGTCGAGCAAATACTGTCCCTTCGTCCTTCTATGATGCCCCGAGCATTGTTTGTAGAGGACATTGAGGGACCGTTAGATGTACCTGGTCAGTTCCCCATGCGTGAAGTTCCACCAGTATGGATGCCAGGAAACCCTGGCGCTGCTCCGCCGATCCTGCCACATTTCCAGAGAGTGTGGATACACCTCCCATGGAAACGATCAGAAGTTTTACAGGTGAAGCAATCTTTGCCTGACCCTCGCAAAAATCCTGCTGGGTACTACAAAGAATTATCGCAGCTTGTAGACGCTACGATAATGAATCTTGCCGATATTGATATGCTGTTTGGCAATGTCGTATCGCAGCCGGTATGGGCAAAGATTCGTCAAGAAAACCATGCAGTAGAATTAGGTGGTGATTGGGCTGCACTTATCGCGGCAGACGCACGACAAGTTGGTGGGGCTAAACCCGAACAGCTCATTACCGATCTCCCTCAGAGAATCATTACCCTAATGAAAACGCTTATGCCAGCTATGAGGGTGAATTGGGACAAACTGTCCGCTTGCAAGCAAAAGAAGGATGAGAGCGTCTCTGATTTCTTTACGAGATTTGAGGAGGCTTTCATCGACCACAGTGGTCAAGATATGGGTACCGAAGGTGGTCAGAGGTTGTTCGTGGAAAAATTTGTTTCCAATTTATTGCCTGACTTGAGCAACAAATTAAAAAATTCCGAAAGCGAGTGGGCCGTTTCTACTTCTGCTCAGATATTGGCTACGGCTCAATATTATGAAAATAGGGAGAAAGAGGAGAACGATCGTGCTGACAAAAAGACGAAAGAACTCAAAACTAAAGTGTTATTGCAACAGGCGTATCCTCCGCGTTCGAATCAGAATGATTCACAGCCACGTAATAGATCGCAGCCTCAATCAAATAGGTCACAACCACGAAATGATTCCTCCTCACAAAGATCGTCATTAGGGTACAATCAGTGTGCCTACTGTAGACAGAAGGGTCACATAAAATTCAACTGTCCCGTTTTGAATGAGCGTTATGGTGGTAACACATCTAGAGGAGGTCGTGGTGGTTCTCAACAGACATCACGTGGTAGGGGTCGCGGTGCTCAGAACGATCGTTCCACTAACACTTCTGACTCCAATAATTGTTTTGATCAGCGTGGATCGTCGCAGGGGCGATCTGCTCAGTACAATGTAGATGATTATTACGTCGATCAGGGAACTGACGACGGTAATTACTAGGACAGCCATAGACATGGAGAGGGAGTGGTATCAGTTCCGGTTGATCAGAGAGGGCCTTATGTCGCAGTTGCCACCTCGGGCATCGTTGAGCCTTTTCTGTTGGACACTGGCGCGGCGAAAAGTTCCATAATGCACTCGAAACTCCCTGGCGCACCTTTGTCTGGCTTAACAAATGTTTCCGTTGGATTCTCTGGCGCCCCTGTTAGCAATCCAGTTTCACGTCCTTTGCCTCTTACAATTGGGCCACGTGAGCTTGAAGCTCCGTTGATTCTAACCACTGGTTGTGGTGAAAATCTTTTGGGCCTGGATTTGCTAAAACGTTTATATGCGACCTTGTATTGTTCTCCTGCGGGAGTGAAGCTTACTTTGGGTGAGAGAGTTATCTCTCCAATGTACTTGTCTCTCGATAAGCTTCCACCGGAATTGAGTTCTCTTCCTGCATCTTTGTGGGCAACAGGTCCCAATGACGTGGGCCTGCTTGACATCTCCCCTTATGTTGTCCATTTGAAATCTAACGTGCAGTTGCCACGTATTCCCCAGTATCGTATCTCTCTTGATGGTGAGCGAGCATTGTTGGCGATCATCTATGATTTGATCGAGAAAGACGTTATTGAGGAGACGCGGGGAAACGTGTGTAACAGTCCTGTGTTACCTATTCTGAAACGTACTGATCCTTCGAAACCACCTGTCTATCGTTTTGTTATCGATTTACGGGAGGTAAATAAAATTGTGATTCCTCAGTTCCCCGTTGTGCCTGATATCACAGCACTACTGACTCTGATTCCAGCATCGGCATCTTGGTTTTCGGTGATCGATCTGAAGAATGCGTTCTTCAGTATTCCGATTGCTGAAGAAAGCAGAGACCTTTTTGGTTTCTCTCTTGGTGGACGCAGCTTCCGGTTCAAGCGTGCTCCTCAGGGCTACTGTGAAAGTCCATCGATATACAGTCAAGCCCTGAAGGGCCAGCTAGATGCGTTCATGTTACCGGCTGGTGCAGCCTTGATCCAATATGTTGATGACTTATTGGTTGCTGCAGACACCCAGGACATTTGTAAAATTGCTACGGTATCGTTATTGCAACATCTT
Organism: Lissotriton vulgaris; assembly: GCF_964263255.1. Classification (NCBI taxonomy): domain Eukaryota; kingdom Metazoa; phylum Chordata; class Amphibia; order Caudata; family Salamandridae; genus Lissotriton; species Lissotriton vulgaris. The sequence continues at coordinate 421,178 of NW_028252534.1, forward strand.
TGTGACTTACATCACAAGGTGTCTCCTTCTAAACTTCAATATTGTTGTCAAGAAGTAACCTATCTAGGTCACTTATTGTCAAAGGAGGGAAGAAGGTTGACCCCAGAGAGAATTGCTGCGATTGCCCGGATGACTGTGCCAACAACTCAGAGAGATGTGCGTGCCTTTTTGGGCATCACGTCATACTGCAGACAGTGGATCCCGAATTTTTCTCTGTTAGCGAAACCATTGGTGGCTCTTACGTGTAAGGACGTTCCAACTCCTTTACCATGGACGGAAGAATGTCAGAAAAGTTTTTCTGAATTACGTGATGCGTTGTGTTCGGCCCCTGTGTTAGGTACTCCTGACTACAGTAAACCGTTCACATTATACGTGCACGAGAGAGAAGGTTGTGCGTTGAGTGTTTTGACGCAACCTTTTGGTGGCAAGCAACGTCCATGTGCATATTTTTCCTCGACCTTGGACCCGGTAGCTAGAGCATTGCCGAGTTGTTTGAGAGCAACAGCGGCAGCTGCGGTGTCCATCCGACAATCAGCAGGATTGGTCATGGATAATATGCTTACGGTGATGGTTCCGCATGCAGTTGACACTCTCTTAAATCGTACAAAAACTCAGCACTTGACGAGTGCAAGGTTGTCTGGGTACGAGTTGACGCTTTTGGCAAGTCATATTCAGATAAAACGTTGTAATGTCCTAAACCCGGCGACTTTATTGCCAATTAGTACAGAGTCAGATGAGGTAACAGCTCATGACTGTTATTTAAGGACTGAGGAAGAAACAAAAGGTCGCGTGGACCTTAAAAACACTCCTTTGGATGATCCCGATGGGACTTTGTATGTGGATGGTTCATGTTTTAAATTACCGAATGGTGATGTCACGACTGCGTATGCTGTGGTAACTTTGAACACTGTTGTGGAAGCTGCGAGATTGAATCAGAATTCTGCTCAGGCTGCGGAGCTGATAGCTCTGACTAGAGCGTGTGTGTTGTCGAAAGGGAAACGGGTGAATGTGTTTACTGATAGTCAATACGCATTTGGCGTTGCGCATAGCTTTGGACGATTGTGGCGAGAGAGAGGTTTTATGACGTCGCATGGTACGAAGATTCAGCATGGACAACTTGTGAATGATCTTTTGGATGCACTTACGTTGCCTAAGCAGGTAGCGATTGTTAAATGCAGTGCGCATCGTAAGGTGACGGATGACGTTGGTCGTGGTAATGCGTTTGCGGATGAGACTGCTAAGGAGACTGCCCGGAACCTTAGCACTAGAATGTATGTGACGAGTTCGGTAAGGTGGCCTACAGAAACGAGCATGTGTGAGGATACCATCGAGAGTGTGAAAGCGATACAGAATGAGGCCACCGAGACTGAAAAGGCGAAGTGGAAAGAAAGTACGGGAAAGCTGGATGCGAATGGTTGTTGGATTGATTTGTCGGAGCACAAGAAGTGGTTGCTGCCAGACGCATATGTGCTAGCTGTTGTGACAATGGCGCATGGGTTAGCACATATTAGTGCAAAAGGTATTTGTAAGTTGTTGTCCCCTGTGTGGAAGAATGATGGTATCACGAAGTGTGCTGAAAGATTGGTGAAGAATTGTATGATATGTATGATGTATAATCCTGGTAAGGGAACCCCTACACCCGCTGGTCATTTTGCACCCCCTTCATGTCCCTTTGAAGTGATCCAGCTAGACTTCATCCATATGGAGCGATGCAATAACCTGAAGTACGTTTTAGTTGTGGTTTGCGCATTCTCCCGATGGATTGAAGCCTACCCTCTTAAAGACAACACTGCTATGTCCACTGCGAAAATCCTACTGAAGGAATACTTCCCTCGGTATGGAATGCCGCGAATTGTATGGTCGGATAACGGAAGTGAGTTTGTAGGAAGTGTAATGAAGAGTGTGTGTAAGGGCCTTGGAATTACTCAGAAGTTCCATAGTGCCAATCATCCCCAGTCAGCAGGTTTGGTTGAAGGGTATAATGGCACCCTTAAACTTAAACTAGCGAAGATTCAGGCCACGACAGGTCTCTCTTGGCCTGACGCTTTGCCTCTAGCTTTGTTGTCAACAAGGGCGACTGTACACTCTCGAGTAGGGCTTAGTCCCTATGAAATAGTGTTCGGCTGTCCTGCGAATGTTTGGGGGGTCCCTAGACCAAGTGTGTTTTCTAATCTTGAGTACCCAATGTTGATTGATTATCTTCATGATCTGACTGCTAAACTGAGGTTAATTCATCAACAGGTCTTTGAAGCATTGCCGACGCAGGCGGAGGGTCCAGGCCACCAGCTCCAACCGGGAGACTGGGTGGTTACCAGAAACTTCGCTCGCAAGAAGAATCTGGAACCTCGCTTCACTGGACCCTTCCAGGTCCTCCTTGCCACGAGAACTGCCGTCCGCTTGGAGGGACGCAAAAACTGGGTGCATGCCACCCACACTAAAAAGGTACCTATACCTTTACCGGCGGACTCGTGGGTGAGGAAGGGCATTGCTTCATTTGAAACCGAAGGACTGCAGACCTTTGTACCTTTTAGCGACGCACAGCCTGTTGGAGATTCCTCAGTGCAGCAGAAAGACATTGTTGAACGTTCATCATCACACGACTCAAGATCGGAACAATCGACTGATCGACAGAACTCTGTTCCCTCATCGGATCCCTTGTTTGACGAACAGACACGTCTTGGAAAGAGGCGATACTTTTTGCGATCCAATCCTAAAGACTAATAAAAGATTTGTTTCTATCCTTCTGACATCTACGTTACACCTTTGCCACGATCAGTCTAAACACACGTACTATTGTGATTTTTGTAAATATTGAGTTTTTTCCACATGTGTTTTTGCTTCCACAGCTGAGAGACTCTTGTACATACTTGTATATAAAATACCTTACATCCAGGTGAACCGTAGGGCCGCGCGTGTACTTCCTTCTGGTTAGTGGGTCTTGACACTAGGTCAAAGGCCGTCGGTTCCTAGGAATTCCTAGGGATTGACTACTGCTACACAGAACGAAGTGCATCAAGAAACGTTGCGGACGGTTTTAGGGGATGGCGTTCTCAAAAATTGTGGATTTGGAAAAAGCTCAGGCGCAAAGATTCAAACTGCAGCAAATTACCCGTACAAAATGCTTTATGTTTCAGGTGTCCCTCCTGTTTCTAATTGTTTCCTTGTTATTGGCGAGTGGGGTGTATTACATGATGTCGTACTTCTTACCTCCTGCCATACCTACTCCTACTTCTGAACCTAAACCTACCTCCACTATATCCCCTCATTCCTTCCATATCTTACCCGAACACGAACAGGCTAGACGTGCAGAATTCCGAAATAATTCCTTTATTCAGCTCCTTCATCAGCACCAGTTAGTGGTTAACACTACTAATTGTTGGGTGTGTGGGTTAATGCCACATACAACGGATAAGGGAATTCCGTATCTGGTCCTTCCTTATAGTTCCCAGGGTTCAGCTCGAGCATTTCAAACAATGTTTCGAAGTGCACTAGATTCCTACCCCAATCGAGAGCCACGTTCTTCCTACTCCGGTCCTGGCTCGTACCACAAGCCTTTGGCTATAGCGATAGAGGATTTAGATAGGGATATCTATGACCCGTCGCTCATCCCAGAGGAAGAGGTACAAGCCTATAGGGTCCTGAGTAAGGTTGAGTATAGTGCGCTCGTGAGTGAAAAACAACTTAGAAGCTCGCCCCCGATATGGGTCGTACCCCACCTTGGTAATTTTTGCTTAATTGGCCGTGGCCGAAGAACGAGAGCTCGTCTCGGAGAGAGTGCTTGCTCCGAGTTTTATACTCTGCCGATGCTCTCTTCCCCTGTGTTTCTGGCTGCCAAGGGTACGTACTTTGTCTGCCATGATCGTGCATATACATGGTTGCCTTCTGACTTTGTGGGCTCATGTTATATTGCAAATCTGTTGCCTCCGACGTTCACTGTTGATGCAGATTATCACAAGACTAGAGTTGTGAGAGGCGTGATTAGTGAAGAGGACACTGCCGGTCAAGAGGCAGGAGACTTTTTCAAGGGTTTCTTTCCGTTTTGGGGACCTATGGTTAATAGTAGGAACCTGAGACAATTGACTCGAGTGGTGGAATCGACAGCTAATATCACTGCCAGTGCCCTTGGTAATATCACTACAGAACTTCAGGCGGATAGGCTCATGACGTTACAAAACCGTATGGTTTTAGACGTTGTTTTAGCAGATCGAGGTGGAGTATGTAAGGTGATCCATTCGAGCTGCTGTATTTTCATTCCAGATAACGCTCCGACTGTCTATCAAGCCATCTCAAAGTTGCATAAGATCTCTGAGTCCATACACGTGGACGTAGGGGATTGAACGCTACTTGGATGGTTTTGGGGCCTGATGTCGACTTGGGGTTGGAAGATTCTGATGATCATCGGAGTTGTTGCAGCGTTTCTGTTCACGTGTTGCCTTTGTGTGCAGTGTGGTCCTGCCTTATGTGGCCTCTGCGCTACGACGTGTATAAGACAGCCACCTGTTACCAAAGAAGCTCGGTTGGACAGAGCTATGTTGCAGCAACATCTAGACGATCTGATGAATATCGAATATGATTCTGACTAGTGCTTGCCTACATGAGGGCAAAAGGAGCGTCTGAGGTTCCGTGACAATTGTCACGTGGTGTTTTCGACTCGCACGAATATGGACGAGTCTGGTATCTATGAACCGCAAATGACGAGTTTAGTAAGTGTGCGCAGTTTCGCTGTGCTAACCTAAACCGTTCGTTTGTTTCATGGGTTTCTTCTTCCGAGCCCACGGGTTCCATCTTAGATACGGCATCCATTTTGTCTCTTGCCCTCAAGTAGCCAGCGAACGGACGGTGTCCGCTTCGCGACCCTGGGATTCCCAAGACTCTTGCAGAAGACACATGTTCCTTCAAAAGTGTCTTTATGATGAGGGGGATGATACTGTAAGGCAGATGGCCCCGCTCGAGGCTCATCTTGCCGTGCCGGTCTATTGTCTTAGCCGTGCATCTCATTAGGCGCGTCTCTTTGATGCCTGTAGCTCGTGTTTTCCGAGACCACCCTTTTTACACCCTTTTCGATCTCCCCACTGTCCTGTCTTCCTCTGCACCTGTCCTTGTTCCTTCTTCGATCTGTTTATAGCTGATTGGAATGTACTAATGGTGGGAAGATGGGCTTTTACAGTTGGGAACTACCAAATGTTTCCGTACTTATGTTCTGGACCCTGAATACATCAAAGCGACCTCTCTCGGGGATAATGTTGGGAACCAAGTTGTAAACCTTTGTGTACCATGACACTATGACACTTCTGCTTCAAGCAAATGTTACTTCCTGAAGAGACAATGGAAAAGGCTGACCCCTGACACTATGGGCCCTGTCCTAGCACAAACCACTCCTTCTTTGACCAATAATGCTAATACAGATGCCCAGCTTCTTAATGAGTGGATCGGAAAGATGGTCTCTGCCATTGCTCCGGCTACACGAGCATTATCAAAGAGAGAATCCCCCTCAGCGCCCTGGTTTTCGCAGGACCTAAGGAAAGAGAAAGCAGCGTGCAAAAAGCTGGAAAGGTTATGGAGAGCAGACTACGGCCAGGAAGAAAGAACGATTTATAAGGAAGCCTCCAAAAAACTGCGGAAAGCCATTAGGAAAGGTAAAAAACAATACTATGCGGACTCTATTTCTCAGGCAGAGCAGTCAGGCAAACAGATTTTCAAAGTAGTACAATCATTTTTTAAGCCTAAGTGCATTGAGAGGGAGGTCGCATCGACAACTACTCTCTGCGAGCAAATTTCCGAGTTCTTTGATCAAAAGATCAAAAAGGTGTATGAATCCTTTGGACCTGAAATAAACACGCTAAAACAGGACCTCGTGTTTAAAGACGCACCTAACGAGACCTTCACCCAGTTTATGACCATCCCTCTGAGCGAGGCGAGAGAAGAACTCACTCGATGCAAATCCGGCTCCCCTGACGACCCCTGCCCAGCAAAATTATGGAGCTCCATTGCTGAGTTTGTAGCACCTACACTACAACACATCTGGAATTCATCCACCTCCTCGGGTACATTCCCAGATGTATGGAAACATGCCACTCTCCTCCCATTAAAAAAAAAACCCAATGGTGATCCAGAAGACCTTACTAATCTCCGCCCTATATCACTCTTAGCCGCCCCCGGGAAAATGCTAGAGAAAATCCTACAGCGCCAACTAAGCAAATTTGTAGAAACAAATAAAGTACTACATGAGACACAGTCAGGCTTCCGTCCAGGCTTTAGTACGGAGATTGCGCTCGTCGAGGTAGCCGAATCAATAAGGTGGTCGATGGATGCAGGCAACTCAGCAATGCTGGTACTCCTGGATCTGTCGGCCGCCTTCGACACGGTGGACCATGCCAGACTACTCAGCCGGCTGGCCGAGATAGGCATCCAGGACAAGGCGCTGGGATGGATTCACTCCTATCTATCCGAGAGGACACAAAAGGTGGCACTAGGGACGATTTCCTCAGCCCCTAAGGCCCTCAGCTGTGGAGTCCCACAAGGGTCGGCCCTCAGCCCCCTTTTGTTTAATATATACCTTGCGCCTCTCTTTACGTTGATTGCCAACTGGGGTGTCAAGGCAATTTCTTATGCCGATGACACCCAGTTGGTATTTCCATACTCAGAGATGACGCAGGATTCCTTTTCGAACTTCAAAGGATGCCTCCAAGACATCTCCCACTGGATGAACACGAATAAATTAAAACTGAATGCCAATAAGACCGAAGTGATCTTCTTCGGCAGAGGCCCCACCCCCGCCTCAGATTTTTGGTGTCCAACGGAGATGGGCCCAGCCCCCTCGCCCAGCCGCTCGGCAAAAAACCTTGGAGTTAGATGGGATGATAGTATGGCCTTCACCGCCCACATCCAACAAGTTGCCGGGTGCTGCTTCAGCAAACTTAGAAATCTCCGGAAAATCCTGAGATTCCTCCCGGAGATTTGCCGGAAAACGGTTATCCACGCCACTGTCACATCTCGGCTGGACTACGCCAATGGACTTTACCTTGGCCAACCTAAATACCTGACGCAAAAACTCCAGGTAGTCCAAAATGCGGCTGCGAGACTGTTACTGCGAATTCCTCTCAGACAGTCAGTCTCTCCGCATCTTCGCTCTCTGCACTGGCTGCCAGTGACCAGCAGAATAAAATTCAAAGCACTTACGCTAGCATTTAGATCTCTGCATGGATCCTGCCCAGAATATCTGAAAAAACGCCTTCCAAGGTATGCCCAAACACGTGCACTTCGGTCCAACTGCCGTGTTCAGCTGGTTGTTCCACGATCGAGAAAGGCTCGACTAGGCGGCCGGACCTTCTCGGCAAAAGTCACCTCTCTTTGGAACACCCTACCTCAAGAAATTCAACAGGCACCTTCTGAGCCTTGCTTCAAGAAATTACTGAAAACGTGGCTCTTTATTCAACCCCGCTAGCCTCTCTCCTTCTGCCTCTAGGTCAACTGTACTCCTCTAGCGCCGGGACACCTCCATTGCGAGGTAGCTGTTCGCGCTTTATAAAATGCAGTATTATTATTATTATTATTATTACCATGTTAACGTATGAGAGAAATGTGTATAAAAGGAGCGACCTACAGTAGCAATTCGAAGCAGTCTCCTCGAACATACACACGCTGTACTTCCTCTGACTTCTGTGTTCCCTGCAGTAAATAAACCTCGAATCTTTGACGCCGAAGGAAGTGTCCCGTGTCTCTGTCATTTGTACGCCGGAACAGGTTACCCACGAAGGTTTCAGGTGTTGTCCCCTGGCACCACTGGGCCTTAGAAAAACCCAGTCCTTCAATGTCTCGGTTAAGTATACTCATACTGGACTATAGTATCTTTTTAATCTTCTCGTGAATTGCCCTTTTTAGACGCGTTTGCTGAAAAAAAAGTTTTTTATGAATGAATTGTATATCAATGTATTTATGTGCTTTTATGACTGCATTTCTGTCAGTCGAATAAAGAATTTTGACTTGACTTGACTTGATACTAAAGTATAGAAATACTAACCAGAAGAATTTGGAACATGTTTTGGGAAAATTAAAAATTGCAAATTTTTGGGTGGTATTTGGTGATAAATCACCAAAGGGGGGAGTTGATGGAGCAAAGTGGTGAAACAAAATTTTGTGTACCCCTTGTGAAATCATACTCCGATAACAGTAACTTATATTAATGAAACGTCGTGCATGTATAACCAACATAAAATAAGAAATGCACCTACACAAATACACATGGGAAATTAATCTTGCTAGTGTTGCAATCATAATCAACTAATGATGTGATTTTGTCATGTCCTCAACTAATAAGCAGCTTCTAGATAATGGAATGCGGCATATATGTGCTCTTGTTTATATGTCTTTGTGCAAAAACGTGAAGATAAAGTAAGTATATTGCGCTTAAATTTTAACTTTTTGCTAGGTGAATACTAATTGGGAAATCCTTAGTAAAGGGGGAGGTAAACAGAACGGTTAATTGATTTAAATTAACGTTCATTTGTGTTTGTTTCTATGATAGTTCCCATTTTTGAGTCGTGAGGAAATGGAGTCACTTGATTATTGTGGCCACAAAAGAACTGCGCATGCGTGAAATCTGAATGCGAGCAGCTTGAGCCTGGAATGAATAAGGTTCAAGGTCGACTTGGACTGGAAGTGTAGATGGGTGCCAAGTGATGAGAACAGTGGTACAGAACGTGGGAAAGATGCCGAACTTTGCGAATAGGGATCCGGACTAGGCTAGACATTTAATAAAACAATAGGCCCATTAGAAAAATTGCAGACGGAAGCAAACATAAGTTTCAATGGCGAGATGATGCTCATCCACGGCAAAATTGTCCAATCAGAAATCAGTCCAAAGATACACTTTTAGTTAGATAGAGCTAGTGAAAAAGGTATAAAAAGTGCTGCTTTTACTGAAGGGGATCGCTTCCTTCAATTTCCTCTCGAGATACTGCCGGATTGATGACTTTTTCCTGAGATGTAAGAAACCTGCCTAACTCTGTTTTTCTTTACAGGGAAATGCTCTTTATCTGAGAGTCTAGATAGGGATGTTAGGAGAATAGGTAAATGATTGGGAACAATCTGTCTTTTGCTAATATCTAATCTATTCTTGGATTTTTCTAAAATAAATGATTTAACTGTCCTAAACCTGAATCTTTATAATTTAAATGTCGAATTTTCTGAATAAAATAATTAAAAGTGAATAATTTTAGACATGCTGAATTTGCGATTAATAAAAATTAGATAAATAGAAAATCAAGCTGGTCTTGAGTTTTCCTACGCCTAATTTTCTTACTAGCAGATCTATCGATCTCAATGGTGGTGTGTCTAATAAAATGTTGTATTTTATGAAACCATGGTAAATATATCTAAACTGCAGGTGTAAATAGTATAAATATGCAATTTAGTTTTTTAGGCACTCCAGTAAGATACAGCAGCTTTTCCTTTGAATTTCACCGATCCATGGAGTAAAGTGTAAGTGTTTAAGAGTGATTCACAGTGATAGTATGATAGAAATTATGCTTCGGGGAAAGGTGAAATGTCTTTAGAAATTATTTCCGTAGGAGCTCTGCATCAGGTGTACTGATTCACGCGGGGTTCCAGACCCGCCACACGTCACAGAGACCCAGGGCCGAGGTCCAGCTCGACAGGGATTTAGTGGAGGTGACACAAGCCTCGGACGGAGTCCCCGTCGTATCACGCAGGGGCTGCAGGACGGCATTAAAGTCTCCCCAGACCACCGTAAGACCCTGCGGGAGGGAGGAAAGCACCTGTGTAAGATGTTGGAGTGTTGGAGGCAGGAGGGCAGGGGGAATGTAAAGGCTCAGGAGGTTTAGGGGTGTCCATCCATAGTACCCGAGACCACCACATAACGGCCCTGTACATCTGTCTCGGCGGCCGCCAGGGTAAAGGGAAGGCCTTTCCAAGTAAGATAGCCACCCCCCAGTAGCCCCGTGTGAAGCCGGAGTGCCAGACCCTGTCAAAGCCATAACGGGCTAGGAAGTTACATTGTGTACCTAAGAGGTGTGTCTCTTGGAGAAAGAGGATGTCCGGTGTGTGGCGGTGGGCAGCGCGGAGGACAGCCGTACGTTTGATGCGACCCAGGAGGCCATTGACATTCCAGTAAAGGATATGGATGGGCCTAGTGAGAGTGCATGTCATCGGAAGGGATGGGACGTGGAGGGACGGAGAACCCCAGGGGACCACACCCAGCCGAAGGAGGGCATCCATTCAAATGTAGGTTCAGAGAGGGGGTCTTCGAACTGGTGATTTGATCGTCAATGGTGGAGACCCAAGGAGAGGAGGGGGGAACGACCGACTGCAGCTGTTCCCGATGGCGGCCCGTAGGTGGCCGAAAATAACAAACTGGTGGAGGCAATGAGCTGTGTGTCAGTTGTGGACCCATTCGTGAGAGAAGGCTAGTAAGGAGAACTGCAACCATAACAACAATGAACAGCGGCCCGTAGGCGGCTAAAAATAACAAACTGTTGGGAGACAATGGTCTCCCCTCCCACCCTCGCCCCCCAACTGCCCCCACCCTACGCTTCTGAAGTGGAAGCATCTGTCGCCCCAAAGACCCCAACCTCTAACTACCCCACAAGAGGTGATTCGCTAATCTAAAACGGTTAGCAGAAAAACAGCAACAACAACCAGGCGCGTGGCTAAAGAGGACCCCCCTCCATGTTAGAGGATGAATACCAACAACTGTAAAAGGAATGATGTGATAAGAATAAGGTTAACAGGATGAATCGGTCCCGGCACTGCAATATAGACAGATGAGTGTCAGCAACTGAGAAAAACCAGGAGTAATAAGCGTAAGAGTAACAAGAGGAATCCACCCAGTGGAGTCGGGCAGGACCTCACTCAGAGCGCCTGGAGCAGACCCATTGTGAAGAGACTCGACAAGTAAAGGCCAGTCACGCAGTCTGTAGTGCTGGTTACACCCCCTGTTCAACACCAGAGCCACGGATCACGGGGCTACCAGACAGGTCCGAGTCCGACATGGCCTTTCGCAGGTTAACGTCCGGCCCGTGGATACTCCCCATATCGATCAAGGAAGAGGCCAAGGTGGGGGAAGAGGTTCCCTGGTTCGTGGGCTGAGTCAGGGGACGTCGGGACTGCGCAACCCGTGAATGGGAACCTCCTCCCCGGTGACCGCCCCGTATTCAAGATCTAGTCCGGCGCCTCTGGGCCTTGGGCGCCTCGTGGCTCGGCTGTGCCGATGGTCTCCGGACAGGGGAGGGGGCCGCACCAGGCAGGAGGGGACGCTCTTCCGTGAGCCAGGTCCATGCCGCCTGGAGGGTGTCGAAGAAGAATGTCTTATCCTGGAAGAACACCTTAAGACGTGCTGGGAAGAGGAGACCGTAGCAGAGCCCCAGAGCTCTGAGCTTTTGCTTGACCTCATCGTAGGACCGGCGCTGAGTCTGTACCTCTCTGGAGTAATCCGGGAATACCATGACTTTGGAGTTCTGGAAGAGCAGCGGACCCAGTTCTCTGGCCGCCCCCAGAATTGCATCCCTGTCCCGGAAGTTGAAGATTCGAATGATGATGGGATGGGCCGGGGCTCCGGGAGGGGGTTTAAGAGCGAGAGAACGTGAGCCCGCTCCACCGGGAACCAGGGGGAGAGTTTCTCCTTGGGTATCGAGGAGCGGACCCAGGCCTCAATGAAGGTGTCGGTGCAGCCCTTCTCCACCCCCTCCAGAAAACCCAGGAGGCGCAGGTTATTTCTCCGTGCCCTATTTTCGGCATCCTCAGCCTTGCAGTGTAACCCATTTTTGCTCTCTAATCAATAGGTATTTTGATATGTCAGTGACAAATATGTCAGTGACAATTTTAATTCACTCTTTTTCACACTCACATGCATTGCAATTTTTTTCACCCATCATATTAGACTATTAGTCAACATCGGAAGGACCGTACGGTGAGTCATACATTGGATGTAGGACATTCTATCCAGGCCTTTCTCATCATTTATGTCTCACAAAATGGGAAGGTCCATAAGGTGTCCCAAATGATGAAGGGTGGTACCGTGTGGTGACTGATGGGTATCCTTATCGCTTAGGAAAATTCCAGGACTAGCCATGCATCTTTTCTTATTGTTGCTTTTTATTTTTGCATCTTGTAAGGTAGTAGGTTCATTATATTCAGACCCATGGATACTCTTATTGTGATACAGTAGTAATAGGGACTGTGTCCATGCTTGGTCTTAAAATATTCCCTAGCGCCCTTCCCCAACGTGTTTTTTTCTGTTTTCAAAATAGGCTTGGGCCATCTTATGGATCCTGCTCAATTCTTCACACTGTCCTGCCCTGATGAGCGTGAATGATTTTTGAAACATAGATTATTTTAAATACAATGTTCCTTTACTCTTAATATAGGTAATGTGTGGTAGTCTGTTAAAGACATTATGCAGATAAATGTTGTGTTTATGTTTTTCAACACCATGCAACATCCATAAAAAAAGGTCCTTTTGGATCAAAACAGTACCTCACATATGAGATAAGGCTGTAGGCGTGCTACTATATTACGTTACTGAAAACACACATCACTATCCCTAATTATTCATTGGAAACACACTTAGAATTTGGACCAGCATGCCGGAACAGTATCTGTGACCTGGCCAAAGAGGGCATGATAAAGCTAAATTGGATCATAAGTCCAAAGCTGCTCCGGCCAGTGGGTCCCCACACGATATCCTGCCCAGGCCCCCAAAATCCTTACTATGTCCCTGTTCATGTGATCTTCCCATAACCTCTTCATGACAGAGTCCTTCAATGTCTAAAAATCAAACACTTGCAGAGAAGTCTATCATACAAGAAAGAGATTCCACTAACAGAAGAAACCTTGACCGAGAAGGAGTGGTTGGTGGACCACATGGAAGTGTGGAACAGCCATGCAGTATTCGGTTCCATTCCGGAGAATGTGATTGAACCAAACGTTAGCTGGTGGGCCTGGGAAGCCACATGCAGGACCACTTCCAACGGAGGGAGATGGTCACAGGAAGAGATGAAACTCCATATACATTTTCTGGAACTGCTAGTGAGATCCTACGGCATCTGCAGCCTAGCGAGTGGCAAGGTGGAATGATGTATTTTGTTTTAAATGGACAATATCTCAGCTGTGCAGTATGCCAACAAGCTGACAGGAACGAGGCCCAGGTCCTTAGCGGAGATCGACAAAGACTTTTGACACTTTTGCCTGAAGAGGAGAATCTGGGTGCTGGCGATTCACCTTCCGGGTAGCTCCAATACGATTGCAGATTCGAAGTCAAGCTTCCTGAGGAATGCCAGCAACTGGAAACCTGATTCTCAAGTGTTTACTTGATTGTGCTAGAGATAGTTAACGTACGCACAAATTCATTTTCATCAAGACTCAATGATATGGTTCTACAATGTTACAGTTGGAGTACGGATCAGGAGGGCACAGGTAGTAGACAGTGTTCTCCAGGTCTGGTACAAGGATCTAAATTATGCCTTTTCCCATTTTCTCATGATCAGCTGGGTGGTGGCATAGGCGTGACATCAATAGGTGGAATTGATATTGGTGATCCCTCTCTGGAGATCACATATTTGGTTTTCTTTACTCCTAGAGATGTAGTCTGTTTACCCGGTGAGAGATTCACCAGATGTTTCAGGAGCACAGTCTGCATCTCATGGCCTGGCAGATATCTGGAAAAGATGGGAGATGCCAGGAATGATGCAGACAGCTTCCTTATACATCCAACAAGCGTTTGCAGCAGGTAAAAAAAATATATGTTTGCATGGTCATCTTGGAGCAGGTGGTGGGAGAGAACCCTGGATCCTGTGGGGGCCGGCATTGTCCTCGTAGTCCATTTCTCATCCCACCAGGCAGGGGTAGTTAGAGCATATTTAGCGGTTCATTCCTTTCGCTCAGCTATTTCACGGGCCACCTAACAGTGGCAGGCACCCGGGTGGGCTCTCATCCATTGATCCAAAGACTAATGAAGGAAATGTAGTTTTCTACTCCACCCAGAGCCAGACACACACACACTAGGGATGTAAACAAAGTATTAGTCCCTCTTACAAGTTGGCCAGATAATGCTGACCTGTTGCAGAAGAAACATTTTGCAAAGCTAACTATGCTACTGTGCCTCATTTCATGTAAAAGGGTGTCTGGGGTGAGTGCAGTGGATGTTCAGTGTAGGTGCTATACCATAGAGAGGGTTATGTTCATGACCCCTCAATGAACCAAATCTAACACTAAACAATCTTCCACCCAGCCTTCCTGGACAACTCCAGATTGTGTGCTGCTTCAGGGAGTTTGAAAGTGTGACTCGACTGCTCAGATCTGCTGGGGTTAACCAGTTATGGATTTCGATCACAAAAGCTCACAAGGCAGTATCGATACTCACCATGGCAAGATGGGTCAGATGGGTGCTGCAGGAAGCAGGGATTGATGTTTCCATTTTCGGGGCACACTCCACCAGGAGGGCTATGACTTCCAAGGCTTTCATTTTGGGAGCCAGGTTGAAATATGTCTTGGAAACTGCAGATTGGGCAGCTGACTCTACGTCTAAGAGATTCTATTTCAAACCAACGGATCATATATCTTCATTGAAGGAGAGTAAGTGTTAAACAAGCATAATCAAGCCTCCAGTGCTGTCACAGAACGAAAAACTTCCTAGCTAGAGTGAAGGAAATTTTAAATTCTATTACAGAAACGGAGACACCGATTATCCCCCCCCCCTTTGGAATGCCATACAGTTTGGATCCAATCTGTGGTAGAGTGAAAAGACCAAGTTGGGTAAAAGTATTTTACTTAACATTGTATTGTTTCAAATTTGTATTCAAGTTGCTTTTTGGTGCATATTTTCTTGGTATTCATTACCTGCTTCTGTTACAAAGTTAATTTAAGCAAAGCTTTAATGACTATTGTTGTCTTTTCTAGTTACGGAAGATAAACAATAATAATCATCGCAACCAGAAGGAAAGAGTGAACTGGCCACTGTTTAGGACAGGATTTGGATGACATGGACCATTATAGCTGGAGGGTTCATATTATTGGGCTTCAGTGTCACATGATGTAGATGTCATTTAATAGTTGTTCGTGGAATTTGTAATTTCTGTTTCCTTGCTGCTGTGAGTTGAAGTAAAGAAAGTTTGAGCATAATCTGCACCTCTGTGTCCTTAATAGAACTGAAATTTTCCTTCCCGCTAGCAAGGACATTTTTCATTTTCAAGGCCATCATAAGTCTGCCAATTAACGTCCTGGTGATCAACTGCAACTTTCCCACAGTAATCTAATGAGGAACTAGAGAACTAACATTCTCTATGTATGAGTGTGACACACTTCAACAATTTCTTGATGGAATCAAAGCTGTAAAACTCAAAGCATTTTCTAGGGAGGATACTGCAGTAAATGAAGAAATGAGGGAACTTGATAACAAACAAGTCTCCCCAAGATGGCCGCCCAAGAAAAAGAGCTCAAATGTCAGTGAATCATGAAATATTCCATTAAAAAAAATATTTATTTATTTCTGGTTAATAAACAAACAATGATGCATCTATCATTGTATTGTATTGTGGCATACTTGTATAGCGCGACCTGTCACCACCAAGGGCATCCTGGCGCTTTGACCCATAATCCAGCGAAAACAGTAGCTCAGCCTATCCTGGGAAAAAGGTGAGTTTTCAGAGCCTTTCTAAAAGCTAGGAGATCTTCAAGGCTTCTCAAGGATATTGGCAGAGAGTTCCAGAGTTTGGCTGCTGCTACTCTGAACGAGCGGCCACCCATCCTCACTCTCTGGAATCGCGGGACTACCAGTAGCCTGGACGACGAGGAGCGTAGAGCTCGAGATGGACGATACCAGGCAAACATTCGCCGCAAAGGGATGGGGCCCAGGCCATGAATAGCCCTGAACACAATACACGCTGCTTTGTAGCGCACCCGCAGATGGACCGGCAGCCAATGAAGTTCTCGCAGCGCTGCCGTAGAAGAGCTATGGTAGGGGCGAGAGAGGGCGAGTTTGGCAGAAATATTTTGCAACCTTTGCAACTTGCCCAGAAGTGTTACCGGGGCCTCCAGAAGTAGTGCGTTACAATAGTCAAGTCGACTTAGGATGGTACAACGCACTACTTCTGGTCTGGCTTGCTCAGGGAGGAGAGGTAGAACCTTACGCAGCATACGGATCAGCATCATACATGTGGAGGTGGTCTTGTTTACATGTAGATCCAGCTGCAAGTTGGGCCCAAAAGTAACGCCTAGATTGTGCGCTGATTGTGCAGCTGACACCGTCTCTGAGAAGGACGGAGGCCAGAAATCAGCTGGGAGATCTCGAGGAACTCGGTCGGTAGAGCAGTGCAAGACCTCTGTCTTTGTTCCGTTGAACTGTAACGAGTTCAAACGGAGCCATTCCGCTGTCGCCTGCATGCACCGGTGAAAAGTCTCCAATGTGACTGCATCCTGTCCCTCCAGGGAGAAGACCAGCTGGGTATCATCCGCATAATTAAATGCGGAGATACCAAAGGATTTAATGAGCTGGACTAGAGGGCGGAGGTAGATATTAAAGAGTATAGGGCTGATGGCTGAGCCCTGAGGTACTCCTTGTCCCACTCTCCGCTCCTCTGAACTGAAGGGGGGTAACGAAACCCGTTGTTGACGGCAGTCCAAATAGGAGATTAACCAATCCCTGGCCTTGTCTTTGACCCCGCATTCTTCCAGCCTAGAGATCAAGGTGGGATGGCTGACCGTGTCGAACGCGGCCGACATGTCGAGCAGCACCAAGAATGCTGCCCGACCACTGTCGACTCGCGCCCGCAGATTGTCTAGCACGGTCACCAGCGCGGATTCCGTCCCATGCGCTGGGCGAAAGCCGAATTGCGTCTCATCCAACCAGGTGTTCCCTTCTAAGAAGCCGGACAGAGCGCGGGTGACCAATTTTTCCATGATTTTAACCGGAAAAGGAAGCAGGGAGATTGGCCGGTAATTAGAAAGACATGCAGGGTCGAGCGTAGGTTTTTTTAAAAGCGGAGATACCACTGTCTTCTTCCAGCAACTTGGTACAATAGCTGTCTCAAATGACTGGCAGCAGATGGCATGCAGAGGCTGGAAGAGATCCTCTTGAAACACCTTCCATAGTTTTGGAGGAAGAGGATCCAGAGGCGAACCAGATGAAATCGTAAGGGCTAAATCGCCGAACTCCTTCAGAGAGGGAAGGGGAAAACTACTCAGCTGGGGTCGACTGGCCCCACTCGCCGAAGCTCCCAAGCTGAGAGCCGGCTCCAGCGAAGAAGGAAAAGGACTACTCTGCTGGGGTCGACAGGCTGCAATCGCCGGAGCTCCCAAGCAGAGAGCCTGATCCAGAATGGGAGAGGGGGAGCTACTCAGCTGGGGTCGACTGGCCTCACTCGCCGGAGCTCCCAAGCTGAGAGCTGGCTCCACAGAAGAAGGAAGAGGACTACTCTGCTGGGGTCGACTGGCCACAATTGCCGGAGCTCCCAGGCAAAAAGCCGGATCCACAGAGGGAGAAGAAGAGCTACTCAGCTGGGGTCGACTGGCCACAGTCGCCGGAGCTCCCAAGCTGAGGGCCTGATCTAAAAGAAGGGAAGGAGAGCTACTCAGCTGGGGCCGACTGGCTTCCGCCGCCGGAGCTCCCAAGCTGGGGGGCTGCTCATCTGGTCGGGGTCGACTAGAGGGCGTGGCCGGAGCTTCCTGACAGAGGTGAGTGACCCTCTGCAGGGGTCGACTGGCCGCCTCCTCCGGAGCTCCCTCCTCAGTGGTGGAATTCCGTGGGTCCTGCAGACCTGTTAAGATATTACGGATTTTTTCCTCAAAGGCGTCCGCAAGAGAATCACAAAGAGCTTGCGATGAGGGGACTGCACTAGCCACACACGTGGGGTGAGCAAGGTCCTTAACAATTTTAAAGAGGGCCTGTGCCTTGTTTGGGGCCTGATTCAAAGTGAGTTCAAGAAAGGTCGCTTTCGCTATCTTAATTTGAGCTTTGTATTTATGCATAGCAGACCTAAATGCAATTTTCTCAGAGTCTAGGTACTGTTTCCTCCAGACCCTTTCTGCGCGTTTACAGTCAAGTTTAAGCTGGCGTAGTTCGCTCGTGTACCAAGGACTGGCTCGGTTCACCCTCCCTCGTGACTTCCGAAGGGGCGCCAACTTATCCAACGAGCTCGATATGGACTGGCAGAAGAGAGTGTAACTTTCTTCGACTGTGTTGCCAAGCTTAAAGTCCTCACCTAAAATGTTCGGCAATTGAGCGATTTTAAGGATTCGGGACCAAGGTCTCTCTAGCTTAGCTAGAGGTAGTCCAGCCTTTCGCGAAGTAGGGTCCTCTGAACAAAGGAAAAACCTAATCAGGGAGTGGTCCGTCCAGTATTGGCACTTGATGTCAACTAATGATACCCATTGAGGGTCCGCAAACACCAGGTCCAGAGTATGGCCTTTCCGATGCGTGGAAGCGTTCACCAGCTGTACTAAGTTGATATCTATACAAGCTTGGCTGAGAGAGAAAAATGCATTGTCCAGCGAGCTGCCTGCCCACAGATTAAAATCTCCAAGAACCAATAGCTTGGAGTGGGAGCTAGCAAGTTCATAAATCAGGTCAATGAGAAGAGGTATGGATGGTGCCGGTGCCGGGAGACGGTAGCAGAGGACACCCGAACAGCAGATCGACTCCTGCTGTTTGACTGTAAAACCCATCAGTTCAAATCCCGGTACCTCTCGAATCTTTAACTGGGAGAGGGTAAGCGACTCTCTATAAATGTATCCGATTCCCCCTCCTCGATTAAGTGGGCGCGGTGAGTGGCTGATTTTGTATCCTGAGGGGCAGGCTAGGCCCAGCTCGACCTCACAGTCCTCCCGAGTCCACGTTTCTGTAAGAAAGAGGACATCGAGCTGTTCAGAATCAATGAGGAAGGCTATTTCCGTGTGGTGCTTGCAGAGGGATCTGACATTAAGCAAACCACAGGAAATTGGCCTAGAGGTTGGAGGCCTGACCGGGTCCTGACCAGGTCTGAGTCTGAGTAGCTCAGCCCGAGTATAAGCTATACGATTTGGACCGGAGGGGCCAGAGGTAGCGGCCCTAAGCGCGTCCGTTGCGCGAACGGGCGCAAACGGGCTTACCTCTGGCACACCTCCGGCGCCCCTACGGCGCCCCCGCTGCGCATCGTCGCTGCGCACTTGTCTAGCGGCCATCTTAAATGGCCGGCAGGGTGTCGCGTGGGTCCTGGCAGGGCGAGTGTCTCTCCCTCACCCAAGATGGCACTCAGAGTGGAAGGACTTCTCCCCACTCCAAAATGGCGCTCGAAACCGGCGCGATGATGCTGCAATGCCCCCGAGTCCCTTCTGTCCCACATCATCATATCATATCATATGAATACCACCATACTCACATTACATCCAGTGAATCCACATAAGATAATATGCAGGTGCAGATACAATATGCATTGGGTCAGTGGGGTTTAAGCGGGGAGCGGAACATCAAGGTAGAAGACCTGCAGACAATGAGGGCAACGCAGGAGCAAGACCTGAATAAATAGTCCATTGGATATGAGGCTGACATGGTCAGTGGCGTAACGAAACATGAGGGGGCCCCCCTGCAAACTACATGGAGGGGGCCCCCCTCCCATCCTCCATGCCTGTCTAGAGCTCTCAGGCCAGCGACCCGCCATACTGCAGGGGATGCGGGCGATTGTTACGCCACTGTCACCAATGCAGCCGTTAATAGTAACACTGGATGGTGGAGTTAAAGGTTGGGCTTAGTCTGCCAGCAGGCTGTCATAGGTGGTGGTCCATTCATTACAGGGTCCCTGCCATCAGTAGGCCGGGGAAGTTTGCCCAATTTTAGGTGGGTTTCCTGATGCAGACTCCTGTCATGATATACAACATCGGGCCCACTCATCGTTTAGTTTTGACAAAAGTGCATTCACTGCTCCTTCCCATTTCCGTTTTAAAACATTGGACAAAGCGACAATGCAGTATTTCAAAAGCAGATATAACTACAAAGAGCACATTTTGATAATACATTTTTATTTTTATTAGACAATAGCAATCTTAAGAGGCATTGCATAGCTTCATACACACTTTGACCCCAATTCCATCACAGTCTCTCTCTCTCTGTCAGTCAGTATCTCTCTTTCAGTCAGTCAGTCTATCTCTCTCTGTCATTCAGTCTCTCTTAGTCAGTCACTCTCAGTCAGTCAGTCTCTCTCTCTCTCTCTCTCTCTCTCTCTGTCTCTCTCTGTCAGTCTGTCAGTCAGTCCCTCTCTGTCAGTCAGTCTCTCTCTCTGTCAGTCAGTCTATCACTCTCTGTCATTCAGTCTCTCTCAGTCAGTCTCTCTCAGTCAGTCAGTCAGTCTCTCGCTCTCTATCTGTCTGTCAGTCAGTCTCTCTCTGTCAGTCTCTCTCAGTCAGTCTCTCTCAGTCAGTCTCTCTTAGTCAGTCTCTCTCTCTGTCAGTCAGTCTCTCTCTATGTCAGTCAGTCACTCTCTCTGTCAGTCTCAGTCTCTCTCTCTGTCAGTCAGTCTCTCTCTCTCAGTCAGTCTCTCTCAATCAGTCTCTCTCAGTCTGTCAGTTTCTCTCTCTTAGTCAGTCTCTCTCTCTGTCAGTCAGTCTCTCTCTCTGTCAGTCAGTCTCTCTCTCTCTCTGTTCGTCAGTCTCTCTTTCTCTGTCAGTCTCTCAGTCTCTTTCTCTCTCTGTCAGTCTTTGTCAGTCAGTCTCCCTCTCTGTCAGTCAATCTCTCTCTCAGTCAGCCAGTCTCTCTCTCCCTCCCAGTCAGTCTCTCTCTCTCCCAGTCAGTCAGTCTCTCTCAGTCAGTCATTCTCTCTTTACCCCAGGCAGTCAGTCTCTCTCTCTCTCTGTCAGTCAGTCTCTGTCAGTCAGACTCTCTCACTCAGGCAGTCTCTCTCTCAGTCAGTCTCTCTCTCAGTCAGTCTCTCTCCAAGTCAGTCTCTCTCTGTCAGTCTCTCTGTCAGTCAGTCTCTCTCACAGTCAATCAGTCTATCTCTCTGTCAGTCAGTCTCTGCCTCTCTCTCTCAGTCTCTCTTTCTCAGTCAGTTTCTCTCTACCTTAGTCAGTCTCTGTCAGTCAGTCAGTCTCACTCTCAATCAGTCTCTCTCTCTCTGTCAGTCAGTCACTCTCTTTCTCAGTCAGTTTCTCAGTCAGTCAGTCTCTACTCTCTCTCCATTCTCTCTCTCAACTCTGTCCACTCTATCTCTCTCTCCACAGTCTCTCCTCTGTCTCTCTCTCTACTTTCTCTCTCCACTCTCTCACTATCTCTCTCTCCACTGTCTCCCTCCACTGTCTCCTTCCACTGTCTCCCTCTACTCCCTCTCTCTCCACCCTCTCCCCCTTCTCTCTCTCTACTTTCTCTCCACTCTCTCTCCACTCTCTCTCTACTCTCTCTCTCCACTCTCTCTCTCCACTCACTCTCTCCACTCACTCTCTCCACTCACTCTCTCTCCACCCACTCTCTCTCTGCTGTCTCCCTCCACTGTCTCTCCCTCCACTGTCTCTCTCTCCACTGTCTCTCTCTCCACTGTCTCTCTCTCTCCACTGTCTCTCTCTACTCTCCACTCTCTCTCCACTCTCTCTCCACTCTCTCTCTCTCTCTCTCCACTCTCTCTCTCTCCACTCTCTCTCTCCACTCTCTCTCTCTCTCCCCACACTCTCTCTCTCTCTCCACACTCTCTCTCTCCACTCTCTCTCTCTCTCCACTCTCCACTCTATCTCTCTCCACTCTCTCTCTCCCCTCTCTCTCTCTCTCTCCACTCGCTCTCTCCACTCGCTCTCTCCACTCGCTCTCTCCACTCGCTCCCTCCACTCGCTCTCTCCACTCGCTCTCTCCACTGTCTCTCTCCACTGTCTCTCTCTCCACTCTCTCTCCACTCTCTCTCTCTCCACTCTATCTTTCTCTCCACTCTCTCTCTCTCTCTCCCCTCTCTCTCTCTCTCCACTCTCTCTCTCCACTCTCTCTTTCTCCACTCTCTCCAGTGTCTCTCCACTCTCTCTCCACTCTCTTTCTCTCCACTGTCTATCTCCACTCTCTCTCCACTGTCTACTCTCTCTCCACTGTCTCTCTCCACTCTCTCTCTCTCTCTCTCTCTCTCCACTGTTTCTCTCCACTGTTTCTCTCCACTCTCTCTCTCTCCACTCTCTCCCACTCTCCCTCACAAAGTAGTGTGCGTTCCATGGGTGTCCGCAGAAATGTTTCCAGGGGGGGCACATTTTTAACTTCATCACCATCCCCCTTGCACCCTTCTCTCCTCTGCCTTGCACCCTTCTTGCCCTCCCTCTTGCACCTTTCCCCCCTCCCCCTTGTATCCTTCTCCCCCTCCCCTTGTACCCTAGTCCACCTCCACCTTGAACCCTTTTCTACCTTGCACCATTCTCCCTCTGCCTTGCACCCTTCTCCCCTCTGCCTTGCACCCTTCTCCCCCTCCACCTTGCACCCTTCTCCCCCTCCGCCTTGCACCCTTCTCTACCTTGCATCCTTTTCCTCTCTGCCTTGCACCCTTCTCCCCCTCCGCCTTGCACCCTTCTCCTCTCTGCCTTGCACCCTTCTCCCCTCTGTCTTGCACCCTTCTCCCCTTTGCCTTGCACCCTTCTCCCCTTTGCCTTGCACCCTTCTCCCCTTTGCCTTGCACCCTTCTCCCCTCTGCCTTGCACCCTTCTCCCCTCTGCCTTGCACCCTTCTCCCCCTCCGCCTTGCACCCTTCTCCTCTCTTCCTTGCACCCTTCTCCTCTCTTCCTTGCACCCTTCTCCCCTCTGCCATGCACCCTTCTCCCCCTCTACCTTGCACCCTT
The DNA here is from genome assembly GCF_964263255.1 of Lissotriton vulgaris. Taxonomy (NCBI): domain Eukaryota; kingdom Metazoa; phylum Chordata; class Amphibia; order Caudata; family Salamandridae; genus Lissotriton; species Lissotriton vulgaris. Next base: position 443,957 of record NW_028252534.1, read on the forward strand.
CTCTACCTTGCACCCTTCTCCTCTCTTCCTTGCACCCTTCTCCCCTCTGCCTTGCACCCTTCTCCCCCTCCACCTTGCACCCTTCTCCCCCTCCGCCTTGCACCCTTCTCTACCTTGCATCCTTTTCCTCTCTGCCTTGCACCCTTCTCCCCCTCCGCCTTGCACCCTTCTCCTCTCTGCCTTGCACCCTTCTCCCCTCTGTCTTGTACCCTTCTCCCCTTTGCCTTGCACCCTTCTCCCCTTTGCCTTGCACCCTTCTCCCCTTTGCCTTGCACCCTTCTCCCCTCTGCCTTGCACCCTTCTCCCCTCTGCCTTGCACCCTTCTCCCCCTCCGCCTTGCACCCTTCTCCTCTCTTCCTTGCACCCTTCTCCTCTCTTCCTTGCACCCTTCTCCCCTCTGCCATGCACCCTTCTCCCCCTCTACCTTGCACCCTTCTCTACCTTGCACCCTTCTCCTCTCTTCCTTGCACCCTTCTCCTCTCTTCCTTGCACCCTTCTCCTCTCTGCCTTGCACCCTTCTCCCCTCTGCCTTGCACCCTTCTCCCCTCCGCCTTGCACCCTTCTCCCCTCCGCCTTGCACCCTTCTCTTCTCTGCCTTGCAAACTTCTCCCTTCTCTACCTTGCACCCTTCTCCTCTCTTCCTTGCACCCTTCTCTTTGCCTTGCACCCTTCTCTTCTCTGCCTTGCACACTTCACCCCTCTGCCTTGCACCCTTCTCCCCTCCACCTTGCACCCTTCTACCCTCTGCCTTGCACCCTTCTCCCCTCTGACTTACACCCTTCTCCCCTCCGCCTTGCACCCTTCTCTACCTTGCATCCTTCTCCCCCTCTGCCTTGCACCCTTTTCCCCTTTGCCTTGCACCCTTCTCGGCTCCCCTCCTCCCCTCCTGCGGATGCCCATGGTGTGTTCTAACAAGACAGACTTACCTGAGGGCACCATTTTGCTGCCTCGTCCCTTCTCATGTGAGCTTTGCCCTGGAGAATGCTCTCTCTGGGGGCCCCCACTCCCACCCTTGTCAGGGTCCCGAGCACTGCTCTGTGCTGTCTCCTGCTCTTGCTCTCTGAGGCCCCCACCCCATCCTTGTCCCTGTCTCTTCTCTTCTCTTGTGGGGTGGGCTTTGCTTATGGAGAGGAGAGCGTTGGGGCCGGGCTCTGAGCTGCCTCAGAGGGGAAGTGGAGAGTGCTGTCTCTGGGGCCCCCACCCCACCCCATCCTTGTCCCTGTCTCTTCTCTTCTCTTGTGGGATGGGGCCCCCAGCCCATCCTTGTCCCTGTCTCTTCTCGGGTGGGGCCTGTCCCTGTCTCTTCTCTTGTGCGATGGGGCCCCCACCCCATCCTTGTCCCTGTCTCTTCTCTTCTCTTGTGGGGTGGGGCCCCCACCCAATCCTTGTCCCTGTCTTTTCTCGGTGGGGGCCTGTCCCTGTCTCTTCTCTTGTGGGATGGGGCCCCCATCCCATCCTTGGCCCTGTCTCTTCTCTTCTCTTATGGGGTGGGGCCCCCACCCAATCCTTGTCCCTGTCTCTTCTCTTGTGGGATAGGGCCCCCATCCCATCCTTGTCCCTGTCTCTTCTCTTCTCTTGTGGGGTGGGGCCCCCACCCAATCCTTGTCCCTGTCTCTTCTCGGTGGGGGCCTGTCCCTGTCTCTTCTCTTGTGGGATGGGGCCCCCACCCAATCCTTGTCCCTGTCTCTTCTCTTGTGGGATAGGGCCCCCATCCCATCCTTGTCCCTGTCTCTTCTCTTCTCTTGTGGGGTGGGGCCCCCACCCAATCCTTGTCCCTGTCTCTTCTCGGTGGGGGCCTGTCCCTGTCTCTTCTCTTGTGGGATGGGGCACCCACCCCATCTTGTCCCTGTCTCTTCTCTTCTCTTGTGGGGTGGGCCGGGCCCCCACCCAATCCTTGTCCTTGTCTCTTCTCTTCTCTTGTGGGGTCGGGCCCCCACCCCCTCCGTGTCCCTGTCTCTTCTCTTGTGGGGTGGGCTTTGCGTATCGAGAGGAGAGAGTGGGGGGCCGGGCTATGTGCTGCCTCAGAGGAGCAGTGGACTGCTGTCTCTGGGGCCCCGTCCTTGTCCCGGGCCTGCCTCCGGCTCTGACTGAAGAGAAACAATGTTGATACTTTGTTTCTCTTTAGTCAGAGGGAGGGGGTGAGGGGAACGGAGCAGGCTGCACCTGCTTCATACACAGAGGGAGAGAGGCTTGCTTCAGCGCAGGCCTCTCTCACAGCCCTCAGAAGAGCTGAGGGGGCGGGCCCCCTGGGGGCCCCCTTCATTAACTGTAGAGAGTGAGGCCCCCCGCACTGCGGGGGCTGCGGGGGCGTTTGTTACACCCCTGGACATGGTGACAATGAACAGTGGCCTTAGTCAACAGTGTTTTTAGAGGCATCAGAGTCCAAAGTTAAAAGGTAGGTACCAAGGGGAGCTCAAATGTCCTGAGGTCTAGGAGTTGGTGGTTGCAATGAGGCATACAGTTCACTAGTGGTATTACAGTACGTCATGGCCTTCAGCTAGCCATCCATGGAGGTTGCCCTGCTGCTGTCTCATAAGAGGGCTATGCTCTTCTTAGCTAACAACAGTGACATGGCGGTGAATCATCTGAGGCCAGGACTCAGTGCTTTAACATATCCTAGAAGTGCCATGAGTGGATCATTATAAACAGTATGTTCTATCATAGTAGAAATCAAGGCAAATACAGCCCCCCCATATGCATGGATAACAGTACAGTTCCAAGTTAAATGGGCAAAGTCAGCATTGTTAGCCGCATATTTGGGGTGGCTATGTGAGATGACCGATCAAACAGCGCTAAAGCCTTGAGGGTGGGTTATGCCTGATGTAAATATTTATAGTGAAGTAGTTTGTGTCTACTGGTACTGGGTACCAGTTTTGTTTGTATGCAGCAGTAATGCCTGGGTTTATCTGGTATGGGGTACTCCAAATTGTGCTTCCACACCATTTGGGATTTAAGTGCACATGTTGGCTTTAGTGCAAAGCAAGAGTGGTAATATCTCCTGGGTCAGTGGTAGTCATGGGTTATTTATGAGGTGGATGTCTGGGGATTATAGTAGATCAGTGCCCAAGTATCTACGGAGTTTGGACCACACCCAGAAGGTCTTAGAGAGTGTGTGTATACCTGAAGGTTTGCGTGGCAGTCCCTGAAATAGAATCAAGGACATTGGAAGCTGTACCACCTGGTCCTGCTCTGGCTTCAGATAAGGGAGACTAGCATCCTGGTGGTACCAGTAGTAGGAAAAGTGGCTTTGCACCACCAAGTAATACAGTTAAACATCTGGCACACTAAAACCACTCATGTCATACCGGGAGTGGGGGTCAGTGTCTTCCATTTGATTCAGGGCCATCGGAAGATCGTCAGGAACGTCAATATCTGGAAGTATCAGATACTAGTTCTGCATCTGAAGAGGAAGAAGAGAGTACTGAAATACCGTATTCTGAAGATCAATCTGAAGATCGAGAATTGGTAAAGACAAACACCAGTAAGAACACTGAGCAAAGTGAAAATAAAACTGGTGAAGAAGAAAATTCTGAAAGACAGACTGAAAGCTCTGAAGGCAGGAACGAAAATCTTGACACTGGGAAGGCGGAAACAGCTCATGAAGAAGATGAGATTCCAAGTACCAGCTATGGAGATGTTCCTCACAGAGTGAAAGAACTGTCAAAAGATAAAACTGACTCTGAAAAGGAGAAAGACACTGTGAAAGTCATTATCAATGAAACTGTTGAAGATACTGACACTGAGACTGATGACAGTGCAGATGAAACTCCATTGAGGAAGAGTCAGAGAAAAAGGGCTTGGAGAGTGGAACATAACACCACAGAGCCTAAGACAAAAAGACTTTGTAAAGGAGATAATTGGCCTAAAGGAAATGATGGACTGAGATTTAAACTGGTTAACAAAGAAAGACAACAAGAAGAGCAGGTTAATGAAATAACCAGTCAAAGGGAAGCATTGGGAAAGAAAATAGAAGTTGTACAAAGGCCAAAGAGAGTGAGAAGACCAAATCAGAAGTATAGATCACCTGAGTGGACCTATATAGTACTACCTCCAATTGAGGAGGTAAACAGCAGACAAGAGAATGCCCAAAGACAAATGGGAAAGGTGAGTAATAGGCTGAACCAGGAAGGAAAGAGGTAATTGATTAAAGGTAAAATTTTAAAATTTCAGAAGGAAAAGATAGAAGGGCAATTGAAAGTAGAAAGAACAATTTTGTAAGTGACATAAGGTCAAAGAAATCTTGTTAGAAAACAAAAGCTTGTAAAGACACTAGGTCGAAGAAAACTTGTTAGAAGAATTAGAACTTATAGGTGACATAAGGTCGAAGAAAACTTGTTAGCAAAACTGGCTGTGTAAAAAAAAAAAAAATGGTTACTAATGACCATAAAACGAAATGTTCTATTTTAAAAAAATGGTGAAGAATGTGCTTGTTTTGTACTGGATTATTAATACTGATATGGATAATTTTAGCTATTGTTATTCCTTTCCAAGACAGCTTAGTGAAATTGAAACATAATGAAAGCTCAAATGAAGAGAATGTTAAATAAAAATCAGATGAGCAGCATGTATATAAGCCAGAATTGCATCAAGATTGCTGTATTAGTGATTTTAAGAAAAACAATTTTTCAAGATTGTTAACTGAATATGTTAGAACAATGGATGCTAGTGACTGTTATGTATGTGTAAAGTGGCCTGCATCTGTTTCTGAGGGGGTGACCTATCATCATCTCCCACTTACATATGGAGTCACATGTAGTGTGATTGCAAGCTTGTTTTATCAAATAGGTAAATTGGAATATCATTATTCTAATTCTGATGAAGTATTTGCAAAATTGAAATAGATAGTGCATTAAATAAGAAAAGACCTGCAACAGTTATGGGTGAATATTTCTTGGAAGTTGATGAGTTGAGTCATGACTATGCATTCAAAAACAATTTAACTTATAAAATGAGAGTAGAAGAAAAGGCGTTTTTAGATATGGTTGAAGAAAGGAGAATTGCTTATAAACGTAAGGAGAAAGTGAACCATGAAAAATCAAAATCAAAACATTTAATGATGAAAATATTGATGAAAGAAATGTGAATGTAGCAATAAATATAGACACTCCAATGTTAGGGAAATTTTGCATTAGGAGAGACAATACCATGTATGACAACTATTTTGTGGGAGCAAGTCAATGTAAAGATACTTATCGCATCCTAAGGGGAAGGGGATTTAAAGGTGGTAATGATCTTGTTTTTCCTGGAGTTTATTTCATATGTGGAAACAAAGCTTATTATAGGTTGCCTGACCATTGGTATGGGACATGCTATGTGGGTTTGGTCTTTCCTAACATTTTCCATGTAGATAGAGGAACAAATGGAATTCATAAGATAGGTAAATCTTTAAGTCGTAGAAAAAGAGAGAGTGTGATGGAAATAATAGGTGATGTTTTTGGAGCACTTATACCAGCAGTGGGAATATCTTTCAATGCAAATCGAATTCGGAGATTGTCAACGATAGTAGATCGCTTGTCAACAGATACAGCTGGTGGATTCCTAATGGTGAACACTGAAATGATTGCTATGAGAACTCTGATTATGCAAAATCGTCTTGCACTTGATATTATATTAGCAAAAGAAGGAGGAGTTTGTGGAATTTTGAAGGTACAGCATTGCTGCACCTATATTCCAGATAAAAGTCAAAACATTGAAAAGTATATTACAAATATTACGGAATTGCATAGAGAAATTGAACCACTGGAGGTTGATGGTATCCTTGAACGACATGGTAAAAGATTAACAGCAATTAAACATTGGCTTCAAGAAATAGGTAGTTCAGTTATAGGTAAAATACTAATTCCAGTAACAGTAATAGTATTAGTCATTTTGATGATAAGGTTATGTTGCATATATAGAAAAAGAAGGAATGTTAGAAAGTAATTAAAGAAAATGATTCAGAAAAGACGAGAAAGAGAAAGAGATAAAGGAGATATAGAAATAGAAGAGTTTCAAGAGAAAGTCTTTAAAGAGACAAGAGAAAAGGATACTAAAGTATAGAAATACTAACCAGAAGAATTTGGAACATGTTTTGGGAAAATTAAAAATTGCAAATTTTTGGGTGGTATTTGGTGATAAATCACCAAAGGGGGGAGTTGATGGAGCAACGTGGTGAAACAAAATTTTGTGTACCCCTTGTGAAATCATACTCCGATAACAGTAACTTATATTAATGAAACGTCGTGCATGTATAACCAACATAGAATAAGAAATGCACCTACACAAATACACATGGGAAATTAATCTTGCTTGTGTTGCAATCATAATCAACTAATTATGTGATTTTGTCATGTCCTCAACTAATAAGCAGCTTCTAGATAATGGAATGCGGCATATATGTGCTTTTGTTTATATGTCTTTGTGCAAAAACGTGAAGATAAAGTAAGTATATTGCGTTTAAATGTACCTTTTTGCTAGGTGAATACTAATTGGGAAATCCTTAGTAAAGGGGGAGGTAAACAGAACGGTTAATTGATTTAAGTTAACGTTCATTTGTGCTTGTTTCTATGATAGTTCCCATTTTTGAGTCGTGAGGCCTAAGAGAAAATGGAGTCACTTGATTATTGTGGCCACAAAAGAACTGCGCATGCGTGAAATCTGAATGCGAGCAGCTTGAGCCTGGAATGAATAAGGTTCAAGGTCGACTTGGACTGGAAGTGTAGATGGGTGCCAAGTGATGAGCACAGTGGTACAGAATGTGGGAAAGATGCCGAACTTTGCGAATAGGGATCCGGACTAGGCTAGACATTTAATAAAACAATAGGCCCATTAGAAAAATTGCAGACGGAAGCAAACATAAGTTTCGATGACGAGATGATGCTCATACACCCCAAAATTGTCCAATCAGAAATCAGTCAAAAGATACACTTTTAGTTAGATAGAGCTAGTGAAAAAGGTATAAAAAGTGCTGCTTTTACTGAAGGGGATCGCTTCCTTCAATTTCCTCTCGAGATACTGCCGGATTGATGACTTTTGCCTAACTCTGTTTTTCTTTACAGGGAAATGCTCTTTATCTGAGAGTCTAGATAGGGATGTAAGGAGAATAGGTAAATGATTGGGAACAATCTGTCTTTTGCTAATATCTAATCTATTCTTGGATTTTTCTAAAATAAATGATTTAACTGTCCTAAACCTGAATCTTTATAATTTAAATGTCAAATTTTCTGAATAAAATAATTAAAAGTGAATCATTTTAGACATGCTGAATTTGCTATTAATAAACATTAGATAAATAGAAAAGCAAGCTGGTCTTGAGTTTTCCTACGCCTAATTTTCTTACTAGCAGATCTATCGATCTCAATGGTGGTGGGTCTAATAAAATGTTGTATTTTATGAAACCATGGTAAATATATCTAAACTGCAGGTGTAAATAGTATAAATATGCAATTTAGTTTTTTAGGCACTCCAGTAAGATACAGCAGCTTTTCCTTTGAATTTCACCGATCCATGGAGTAAAGTGTAAGTGTTTAAGAGTGATTCACAGTGATAGTTTGATAGAAATTATGCTTCGGGGAAAGGTGATGTCTTTAGAAATTATTTCTGTAGGAGCGCTGCATCAGGTGTACTGATTCACGCGGGGTTCCAGACCCGCCACACGTCACAGAGACCCAGGGCCGAGGTCCAGCTCGACAGGGATTTAGCGGAGGTGACACAAGCCTCGGACGGAGTCCCCGTCGTATCACGCAGGGGCTGCAGGACGGCATTAAAGTCTCCCCCGACCACCGTAAGACCCTGCGGGAGGGAGGAAAGCACCTGTGTAAGATGTCGGAGTGTTGGAGGCAGGAGGGCAGGGGGAATGTAAAGGCTCAGGAGGTTTAGGGGTGTCCATCGATAGTACCCGAGACCACCACATAACGGCCCTGTACATCTGTCTCGGCGGCCGCCAGGGTAAAGGGAAGGCCTTTCCTAAGTAAGATAGCCACCCCCCAGTAGCCCCGTGTGAAGCCGGAGTGCCAGACCCTGTCAAAGCCATAACGGGCTAGGAAGTTACATTGTGTACCTAAGAGGTGTGTCTCTTGGAGAAAGAGGATGTCCGGTGTGTGGCGGTGGGCAGCGCGGAGGACAGCCGTACGTTTGATGCGACCCAGGAGGCCATTGACATTCCAGTAAAGGATATGGATGGGCCTAGTGAGAGTGCATGTCATCGGAAGGGATGGAACGTGGAGGGACAGAGAACCACAGGGGACCCCACCCAGCCGAAGGAGGGCATCCATTCAAATGTAGGTTCAGAGAGGGGGTCTTCGAACTGGTGATTTGATCGTCAATGGTGGAGACCCAAGGAGAGGAGGGGGGAACGATCGACTGCAGCCGTTCCCGATGGCGGCCGTAGGTGGCCGAAAATAACAAACTGGTGGAGGCAATGAGCTGTGTGTCAGTTGAGGACCCATTCGTGAGAGAAGGCTAGTAAGGAGAACTGCAACCAGCGGCCCAGCAGGCGGGGCCAATAGCGGCCCGTGGGCAGCTAAAAATAACAACAATGAACAGCGGCCCGTAGGAGGCTAAAAATAACAAACTCTTGGGAGACAACGGTCTCCCCTCCCACCCTCGCCCCCCAACTGCCCCCACCCTACGCTTCTGAAGTGGAAGCATCTGTCGCCCCAAAGGCCCCAACCTCTAACTACCCCACGAGAGGTGATTCGCTAATCTAAAACGGTTAGCAGAAAAACAACAACAACAACCAGGAGCGTGGCTAAAGAGGACCCCCTCCATGTTAGAGGATGAATACCAACAACTGTAAAAGGAATGATGTGATCAGAATAAGGTTAACAGGATGAATTGGTCCGGCACTGCAATATAGACAGATGAGTGTCAGCAACTGAGAAAAACCAGGAGTAATGAGCGTAAGAGTAACAAGAGGAATCAATCCCGGCACTGCATCTGGAAGGCGAACCCTTGATCGGGCCACCCAGTGGAGTCGGGAAAGACCTCACTCAGAGCGCCCGGAGCAGACCCATTGTGAAGAGACTCGACAAGTAAAGGCCAGTCACGCAGTCTGTAGTGCTGGTTACACCCCCTCTTCAACACCAGAGCCACGGATCACGGGGCTACCAGACAGGTCCGAGTCCGACATGGCCTTTCGCAGGTTCACGTCCGGCCCGTGGATACTCCCCATATCGATCAAGGAAGAGGCCAAGGTGGGGGAAGAGGTTCCCTGATTCGTGGGCTGAGTCAGGGGACGTCGGGACTGCGCAACCCGTGAATGGGAACCTCCTCCCCGGTGACCGCCCCGTATTCAAGATCTAGTCCGGCGCCTCTGGGCCTTGGGCGCCTCGTGGCTCGGCTGTGCCGACGGTCTCCGGACAGGGGAGGGGGCCGCACCAGGCAGGAGGGGACGCTCTTCCGTGAGCCAGGTCCATGCCGCGTGGAGGGTGTCGAAGAAGAATGTCTTATCCTGGAAGAACACTTTAAATCGTGCTGGGAAGAGGAGACCGTAGCGGAGCCCCAGAGCCCTGAGCTTTTTCTTGACCTCATCGTAGGACCGGCGCTGAGTCTGTACCTCTCTGGAGTAATCCGGGAATACCATGACTTTGGAGTTCTGGAAGAGCAGCAGACCCAGTTCTCTGGCCGCCCCCAGAATTGCATCCCTGTCCCGGAAGTTGAAGATTCGAATGATGATGGGATGGGCAGGGGCTCCGGGAGGGGGTTTAAGAGCGAGAGAACGTGAGCCCGCTCCACCGGGAACCAGGGGGAGAGTTTCTCCTTGGGTATCCAGGAGCGGACCCAGGCCTCAATGAAGGTGTCGGTGCAGCCCTTCTCCACCCCCTCCAGAAAACCCAGGAGGCGCAGGTTATTTCTCCGTGCCCTATTTTCGGCATCCTCAGCCCTGCAGTGTAACCCATTTTTGCTCTCTAATCAATAGGTATTTTGATATGTCAGTGACAAATATGTCAGTGACAATTTTAATTCACTCTTTTTCACACTCACATGCATTGCAATTTTTTTCACCCATCATATTAGACTATTAGTCAACATCGGAAGGACCGTACGGTGAGTCATACATTGGATGTAGGACATTCTATCCAGTCCTTTCTCATCATTTATGTCTCACAAATGGGAAGGTCCATAAGGTGTCCCAAATGATGAAGGGTGGTACCGTGTGGTGACTGATGGGTATCCTTATCGCTTATGATAATTCCAGGACTAGCCATGCATCTTTTCTTATTGTTGTTTTTTATTTTTGCATCTTGTAAGGTAGTAGGTTCATTATATTCAGACCCATGGATACTCTTATTGTGATACAGTAATAATAGGGACTGTGTCCATGCTTGGTCTTAAAATGTTCCCTAGCGCCCTTCCCCAACGTGTTTTTTTCTGTTTTCAAAATAGGCTTGGGCCATCCTATGGATCCTGCTCAATTCTTCACACTGTCCTGCCCTGATGAGCGTGAATGATTTTTGAAACATAGATTATTTTAAATACAATGTTCCTTTACTCTTAATATAGGTAATATGTGGTTGTCTGTTAAAGACATTATGCAGATAAATGTTGTGTTTATGTTTTTCAACACCATGCAACATCCATAAAAAAAGGTCCTTTTGGATCAAAACAGTACCTCACATATGAGATAAGGCTGTAGGCATGCTACTATATTACGTTACTGAAAACACACATCACTATCCCTAATTGTTCATTGGAAACACACTTAGAATTTGGACCAGGATGCCGGAACAGTATCTGTGACCTGGCCAAAGAGGGCATGATAAAGCTAAATTGGATCATAAGTCCAAAGCTGCTCCGGCCAAGGGGGCCCCCACACGATGTCCTGCCCAGGCCCCCAAAATCCTTACTATGTCCCTGTTCATGTGATCTTCCCATAACCTCTTCATGACAGAGTCCTTCAATGTCTAAAAATCAAACACTTGCAGAGAAGTCTATCATACAAGAAAGAGATTCCACTAACAGAAGAAACCTTGACCGAGAAGGAGTGGTTGGTGGACCACATGGAAGTGTGGAACAGCCATGCAGTATTCGGTTCCATTCCGGAGAATGTGATTGAACCAAACGTTAGCTGGTGGGCCTGGGAAGCCACATGCAGGACCACTTCCAACGGAGGGAGATGGTCACAGGAAGAGATGAAACTCCATATAAATTTTCTGGAACTGCTAGTGAGATCCTACGGCATCTGCAGCCTAGCGAGTGGCAAGGTGGAATGATATATTTTGTTTTAAATGGACAATATCTCAGCTGTGCAGTATGCCAACAAGCTGACAGGAACGAGGCCCAGGTCCTTAGCGGAGATCGACAAAGACTTTTGACACTTTTGCCTGAAGAGGAGAATCTGGGTGCTGGCGATTTACCTTCCGGGTAGCTCCAATACGATTGCAGATTCGAAGTCAAGCTTCCTGAGGAATGCCAGCAACTGGAAACCTGATTCTCAAGTGTTTACTTGATTGTGCTAGAGATAGTTAACGTACGCACAAATTCATTTTCATCAAGACTCAATGATATGGTTCTACAATGTTACAGTTGGAGTACGGATCAGGAGGGCACAGGTAGTAGACAGTGTTCTCCAGGTCTGGTACAAGGATCTAAATTATGCCTTTTCCCATTTTCTCATGATCAGCTGGGTGGTGGCATAGGCGTGACATCAATAGGTGGAATTGATATTGGTGATCCCTCTCTGGAGATCACATATTTGGTTTTCTTTACTCCTAGAGATGTAGTCTGTTTACCCGGTTAAGCTACTGAGGTCACTGGACCTCCTTAGGGGTCCAAGATGAGAGATTCACCAGATGATTCAGGAGCACAGTCTGCATCTCATGGCCTGGCAGATATCTGGAAAAGATGGGAGATGCCAGGAATGATGCAGACAGCTTCCTTATACATCCAACAAGCGTTTGCAGCAGGTAAATAAAATATATGTTTGCATGGTCAGCTTGGAGCAGGTGGTGGGAGAGAACCCTGGATCCTGTGGGGGCCGGCATTGTCCTCGTAGTCCATTTCTCATCCCACCAGGCAGGGGTAGTCAGAGCATATTTAGCGGTTCATTCCTTTCGCTCAACTATTTCACGGGCCACCTAACAGTGGCAGGCACCCTGGTGGGCTCTGATCCATTGATCCAAAGACTAATGAAGGAAATGTAGTTTTCTACTCCACCCAGAGCCAGACACACCCACACTAGGGATGTAAACAAAGTATTAGTCCCTCTTACAAGTTGGCCAGATAATGCTGACCTGTTGCAGAAGAAACATTTTGCAAAGCTAACTATGCTACTGTGCCTCATTTCATGTAAAAGGATGTCTGGGGTGAGTGCAGTGGATGTTCAGTGTAGGTGCCATACCATAGAGAGGGTTATGTTCATGACCCCTCAATGAACCAAATCTAAGTAAGTGGGCAGTGGCAGTGTCCCTCACCGCTTTTAACTGCGCTACCGGCGTATGAGTGATTAAAACTTATATGCTGCTTATGCTGCAACTTCTCTAGCGCTAATTTTAAAAAGCTTTTAAATTCACTGGGCACTGGTGTGAAAGAGAGTGGGTCGCTGCACTCGCGCTGCTCATTTCATTTTGCAGTGTTCACTGGAGGACTGGCTGTGTTTGGCATTCTGTTTGCTGAGGCATTAGGGAAGCAAGCAGGCTGTTACTTCAACCAATCACAGAGTGCTGGACTCGTCCCTCCCTCCCGCCTCGTTCTGACGCCGGTGGCTAGCGCCGTTTGAGCTGAGGGCGTGGAGGGTCCGAGCCAGCTACTTCCTGCTTTCCATCTGCAGCGCTCTAGCTGTTGGACGCAGGGGGGGATAAAAGGCACCAGATCTCGCAGTTCCGCGTGATAAGTGGGCAGTGGCAGTGTCCCTCACCGCTTTTAACTGCGCTACCGGCGTATGAGTGATTAAAACTTATATGCTGCTTATGCTGCAACTTCTCTAGCGCTAATTTTAAAAAGCTTTTAAATTCACTGGGCACTGGTGTGAAAGAGAGGGGGTCGCTGCACTCGCGCTGCTCATTTCATTTTGCATTGTTCACTGGAGGACTGGCTGTGTTTGGCATTCTGTTTGCTGAGGCATTAGGGAAGCAAGCAGGCTGTTACTTCAACCAATCACAGAGTGCTGGACTCGTCCCTCCCTCCCGCCTCGTTCTGACGCCGGTGGCTAGCGCCGTTTGAGCAGAGGGCGTGGAGGGTCCGAGCCAGCTACTTCCTGCTTTCCATCTGCAGCGCTCTAGCTGTTGGACGCAGGGGGGGATAAAAGGCGGATGTGCCCTAGGCAGCGCAGCGGACGAGCGCAGCGGGCGCGACGATGGCGCGCCGAAGTTGCGCCTAAGTTAAGCCCGTCTGCGCCCGTCCGCGGCCGGGCGCGGGCTAGGGCCATCCCCCCTGGCCTTTTACCGAGGCTTGCAACCTGGAGCCGTGAGGATCTGCTGGCCCTTCGGGGCCTTCAATCCGAGACATGCCTGCATAAAATGAATGCGGAAAATACTCTAGGCTGTGACCATTGCAATTTTATCTTCAATCAGGGCACTAAGACATCTAGGGGCCCTCAGGCCTTGGTGTGTGGTCTGCTAAATGTCCGATCATTGCGAAAACATTGTTTGGATTTGCATGATCTCCTCACTAATAAACATTGGGACTTGGTTTTTATCACGGAAACGTGGTTAGACCAATACTCCACGCCCGAGGTCCTTGACGCTATCCCAGAGGGCTACGCCCTGGTGAGGTTAGACCGGGAAACTGGGAGAGGCGGCGGGATAGCTATTGTGGCCAGACACGGCCTTCACTGCCACTTAGAACAGGCGAAGATCGTGGATGGTGAGGGTGGGGAATTTTCTATCTCTGTCAACAGGAGTTGCACTCTGAAGGGCCTTCTGATCTACAGGCCACCGGGCACTGCTGCTCGTTTCAGTGAGAGCCTTCTCGAAGTTATTACTGAGGCAGCACTGCGAGTGGAGAACTATTTGGTACTGGGGGATCTCAATCTCCATCTTGATGATCCCACTGACAGAGCAGCTAGGGAATTTCAACAAAGCATGGAAGCTCTACACTTTGTGCAGAAAGTTCTTCAGCCCACTCATCAACTAGGCCATACCCTGGATCCGGTTTTTGCGAACTGGGAACAGGTTGTTGTCTCCGACCCTATTCCCATTCCCTGGACAGATCACCACCTGGTACCCTTTCAGATCCAGATTCAGGGAGCTCGACCGGTGATACCATCGGCCTCCAGGCACCATAGTCGACGCTGGTCTAACTTCTCCCAAATTAAATTTAATCAGGCCCTTATGGATAAAGGTCGTTTAGGGGGAGTGGGAGTGGAAGCCTTAAACACCAACTTGGGCCTGCTCATTACGGAGTCCTTGGATCAAGTGGCCCCATTGGGCATATCAAGAAGGGGTGGTCGGTTGCAGGGTACGGCACCATGGTATGATGAGGAGGTACGGGCAGCCAAAGTGGTGTGTAAACGTGCAGAGAGACTATGGAGAAAGACCCTTACGGTGCTTGCGAAAACCGAATACAACGCTATTCGGCGAACCTACCATAGATTGATTAGGAAGGCCAAGACGACATACTTTGGCACCAGGATCTTGGAAGCTGAAAATTCCACTAAAGAACTGTTCCTAATCTATAAAACACTATCGGTAGGGAAATCTGTAGCAGTGCCGGAAGAACTCTGCACGGTGGAGGGTTGCGACCGAATAGCAGAATATTTTGCCAATAAGGTAGCAACAATCTACACCTCCTTCCCACACCAGATGGCTGCAATCCCGAGGTTTGGGACAACTACCAAGGGACTGGGGAAACAACGGCTGTCTAGCTTCACTACCCCCCCGACGGAGGAGCTTATCCGCATTTGCGGATCAATACGATCTGGCTCACCTAGGGACCCCACTACTCCCAGACGGCTGTTGGGAAGTCTGGATGTTCTCGAACCACACATCCGCCTTCTGCTCAACACCTCTTACGAGACGCAGACTGTCCCTGCTGCATGGAAACAAGCGATTGTTCTCCCGCTGCAAAAAAAAGCCAATATTAGCTTTGATAAATTTGAGAACCTACGTCCCATCTCTCTCCTGCCTTATATGGCTAAAATTGCGGAAAAGATTGTTAATCTCCAGCTGATGAAGTACGTGGATGATGCCTGTTTGCTCCACGACTCTCAGTTTGGCTTCCGCCCCCGTCATTCGACGGAGTCAGCTCTTCTAATGGCGGTGGAAGCCTTGCATCAGGGTGCGGATGAAGGCCAAACCATGGCTTTAATCCTGCTAGACCTCAGCGCTGCATTTGACACTGTAGCACACTCCATTCTGCTACAGTGTCTGGAGGAAGGGGGTATCTCAGGTGCAGCGCTGGGTTGGCTTGGATCTTTTCTATCTGACAGGCGCTTTCAGGTCCATCTGGGCGATTGCTACTCTAGAGAGATCGGGTTGGGCCAGGGAGTGCCTCAGGGCTCCTCCCTGAGCCCCACCTTGTTTAATCTCTATGTTGCCCCTTTGGCGGGAATAGTGGAGAAATACGGGCTGCGTGTTGTGTCCTATGCCGACGACACGCAGCTGGCCATCTCCCTCTCACGTACCCCGGATCTTGCGGCGGACAACTTCAGGAACTGCATGAAAGATCTTGCAGCCTGGATGTCCGCCAACTGTTTAAAGTTAAACGGTAGCAAGACCGAGGTACTGATTGTGGGTGGGACTCCGGATGCCTGGTCGTCGGCATGGTGGCCTTCTTGCTTGGGCGAGGCGCCAGCTCCTTGCCAGGAGGCAAGGAACTTAGGGGTCTGGCTGGACTCTGGCCTGACCTTTGATACACATGTGGGCCGTGTGGCTGGGGTATGCGTCGGCGTCCTGAGGACCTTAAAAAAGGTGTTAGATCTTCTCCCCCTTGCGGCCCGCAGAACATTGGTGCATGCCCTGGTGACTTCCCGCCTCGATTATGGCAACCTATTATATCTGGGTGCCTCCAGCAGGGCCATCGGGCGACTTCAGGTGCTGCAAAATGCGGCTGCCCGTTTGGTGTTGAGGCTCCCCAGGAGATCCCCCTCCAAACCCGCGCTCCACGCACTTCACTGGCTTCCAGTTGCCAGTCGGGTTGAATTTAAAACTCTCTCCACATGCCATCGTATTGTGAATGGCAAGGCTCCTGCGTTGCTCAGGAACTTGGTGACCGTGTATGAACCCACACGTAGCCTTCGATCCTCCTGCACAGGGCTCTTAACGATACCAAGAGTAAGGAAAGCCCGCATGGGGGGTAGATCTTTTAGGCATCTGGCGGCCAAACACTGGAATGCTCTTCCTTCAAGCCTGCGTTTGGAGCCATCAGAATTGATTTTCAGAAAAAAACTCAAGACCATTCTGTTTAGCAGGTAGTCGGCGGGGAGGGTGGGTGGAACCTCAGCTTCTCACTTATCACAGCGCGGGGACACGCCGGTGGGCGTACTTCCAAGCGCTTTATAAATGTCCAAAATGAAATGAAATGAAACACTAAACAATCTTCCACCCAGCCTTCCTGGACAACTCCAGATTGTGTGCTGCTTCAGGGAGTTTGAAAGTGTGACTCGACTGCTCAGATCTGCTGGGGTTAACCAGTTATGGATTTCGATCACAAAAGCTCACAAGGCAGTATCGATACTCACCATGGCAAGATGGGTCAGATGGGTGCTGCAGGAAGCAGGGATTGATGTTTCCATTTTCGGGGCACACTCCACCAGGAGGGCTATGACTTCCAAGGCTTTCATTTTGGGAGCCAGGTTGAAATATGTCTTGGAAACTGCAGATTGGGCAGCTGACTCTACGTCTAAGAGATTCTATTTCAAACCAACGGATCATATATCTTCATTGAAGGAGAGTAAGTGTTAAACAAGTAAACAAGCATAATCAAGCCTCCAGTGCTGTCACAGAACGAAAAACTTCCTAGCTAGAGTGAAGGAAATTTTAAATTCTATTACAGAAACGGAGACACCGATTATTCCCCCCCCCCCCGCCCCCCCCCTTGGAATGCCATACAGTTTGGATCCAATCTGCGGTAGAGTGAAAAGACCACGTTGGGTACAAGTATTTTACTTAACATTGTATTGTTTCAAATTTGTATTCAAGTTGCTTTTTGGTGCATATTTTCTTGGTATTGTCATTACCTGCTTCTGTTACAAAGTTAATTTAAGCAAAGCTTTAATGACTATTGTTGTCTTTTCTAGTTATGTTATGTTATGTTAAGGGAATTTTGTATAGCGCACTGTCACCGGAGGTATCATGGCGCTGAAAGGGTGCTGAGGAAACAGAGGGATTTTAGCGGGATTGTGGGAAAAGCCAGGTTTTTAATGATTTGCGAAATTGAATCAGAGTACCGGAAATCCTAACTGAGAGGGGGAGAGAGTTCCAAAGTTTGGGGCCGAGAAAGGCAAATCTTCGACCCCCAGATCTACAGAGTTTGAAGGGAGGGACCACCAGAAGATGTTAGTGAAGTGATCTAAGGTTACGTGAGGGACAGTAGGGGCAGATCAGGGATTTCAGAAAGGCGGGACAGGAACCAGAGAGAGATTTGAAAATAAGACAGCCAACCTTGAAGGCAGCCCTTAGGCTAACCGGGAGCCAGTGTAGCTTGATAAGGAGGGGTTTGGCGGACTGCCACTTCGGAATCCCGAGGGCCAGTCTCGCCGCCTGGTTTTGGATGACTTGCAACCTATTGATGGAGCATTTGGGCAAGCCGTAATAGATGGAATTTGAAAAATCCAGGCGGGAGAGAACAAGGGCCATGATGACTTGAAGCAAGGCATCGGGAGTAAGAAGGTAGGCCACCTTCCTGATCCTACGCAGTTGGAACATGCAGGAGGAAACCACTGTCCCCACCTGCGGCCCCAGAGAGAGCCCAGCGTCAATAGTGACCCCGAGGCTTTTCACCGAGGTTACCGGGGTGGGAGGAGAGCCAAGCTCTGTCGGCCAGAAATATGGACCCCAGTGGACGGCGCTCCTACCCGGCAGGAGGAGCTCCGTCTTACCGGGGTTCAATTTCAGCTGGTTCTGACACATCCACTGAAAGATATGGGACATGACTGCCTGAAAAGTAGGAATAGAAGAAGGAGAGTTTAGAGAGAAAATGAGTTGTAGGTCGTCCGCGTAATTGAAGACGCGGACGTCCCACTGCCTCAGAGAAGAGAGAAGAGGGCGAAGATAGAGATTGAAAAGAAGAGGGGATAGAGAGGAGCCCTGAGGGACCCCACAAGACAGATGTTCCCTAGGGGCCCTAAATGTACCTAGGCTGAGGGACTGGGATCTCCCCATAAGGAAAGATTTCACCCAGGCCAGCGCCAGGCCCTGGATGCCGGCCTGTTCGACACGGTGGAGGAGGATGTTATGGTCCACCGTGTCGAAAGTGGCCGACAGATCTAGTAAAACCAGGGCCTGGGAGGTACCCTTGTCAGCTCCGTCTCTCAAGGTATCTAGGACAGCCAGGATCACAGCCTCCGTAGAATGACCAGGGCGGAAGCCGGCCTGGTTGGCCTCGAGAAAGATGGAACTCTCGATGAACCCCGAGAGACAGGCAGTGACATGGGCCTCCAAGATTTTTGAGAAAAAAGGTAAGAGAGAGATAGGACGATAGTTTGCCGGGACGGCAGGGTCGGCTCCAGGCTTCTTCAACAGAGGCACTAGAACGGCCTCCTTGAAGGAGCTGGGTACCGTCCCGGAAAGAAGAGAAGAATTGAGCAGAGGAAGGATACAGTCGGGTAGAGAATGGCAGATGTCGCAAAGTATGGAAGGTGGACAGTGGTCGTCAGGGGAGCCAGACTTGATCCGGGCCGCCAGGTTGGCTAAAGATATAGCGTCTAGTGGGGGAAGCTGGGTGATAGAGAAAGCATTATGAGGGGGTGTGATGGGAACAGCATCCAATGAGGTGACCGGGATAGTGCCCTTAATCAAAACAATCTTCTGTAAAAAAAAAGTGCTAAGTGCATTGCAAGATTCCTGGGTAGGGGCCTGGGACAAAAGCGTTCTGGCGTCAGACGTGAACTCGTCCAGAACTCTACAAATCTCCTTCGACTTACAGGGAGCTGACAGGATACGCTCGGAGACATAGGTTTTCTTGGCTGCAGAGATAGCAGATTTGTACCTATTATGAGCTGCCACATAGATATCTCTACTTGACGGGCAGTAGTCTCTTCTCCATCTGCGTTCGAATTGACGAAGTTCTAACTGTACAGTTTTGAGGAGTGGAGTAAACCATTTATGAGAATGGTTATAACGAGAGCGAGGGAACTTGATTAGTGGGGCAAAGATATCGCTGGCTGATATGAGCCAGTTAGAGACTTGCCCATCTAGCTCATTAATGTCAGAGTCATTGGGGGGAGGCGGACGTGTGTGAGACAGATGAGTTAGCAGTTTGGAAGAGTCGACGGCCTTCCACTTACGAGCCATGCCACCCTCCCGCGAAGGGATCCTGACCTGACCAGCCATCGAGATGGTGGTATCGATAAGGCGGTGGTCCGACCACACGCAAGGTGTAATAAGCGGGTGGGAGGGCTTCACCCCATAGACCCAGATATGATCAAGTATATGGCCACCACTATGGGTGGGGGAGGTGACTAACTGGCTGAAGTTCAGGCTCGAGAGACCTTCAAACAATTCGAGGGCGTGGGGGCCAGCGTCCCTGTGCTGAAACCAATAATTAAAGTCCCCAGCAATAACTATGCGAGGAGAAGAGGTAGCAATGCTAGCAAGCTGCTCAATAAACAGTGCGGGGAAAGAGGGCATGGATTGTGGGGGACGGTAAAGTACCATAAAGGTAACAGCGCCCACCTCAGTTCCAAGACTGAAGACAAGGTTATCTACATCGGGAAAAATCATGGAAGTGGGGGTGATAACCTGAATATCCTTACGTATTACCGCCGCGACCCCTCCTCCAGGGCGACCCCCATGGCGGTTGGTGTTAAGCAGGCAGTAGTCAGGAGGTAATGCTGCCAGTATGTCCGGAAGGGAGTCGTCCGTAAGCCAGGTCTCAGAAAGTAGAAGAACGTCAGGTCTTTCAGTCGTAAGTAGATGGAAAATATCAGTTTGGTGCCTGACTAAAGAACGGGTGTTCAAATATAGTAGGCGGATCTGCGACTCAGGAATAATGAGGGAAGTGGGAGGAGTGAGTGGGCCAAGGTGGGGGGGTAGATTACCAGTGATTCCTAAAGTAGTGATCCGCGTCCAGGTGTCAAACGATAGGGGGCAGTCAGCAGCTCGAAGGTGCGTCAGGGCGGAGGATGAGTAGGAGATGGTAGTATCCACATCCCCAGGCCCTAGGCCCGTCCTGGCGCGGACGGGCGCAGACGGGCTTGACTCTGGTGCGACTCCGGCGCGCCTACGTCGCTCCCGCTGCGCTCGTCCGCTGCGCTGACGCATGGGGCCCGTCTAAATAGGCGATGACGCCGAGGGGGAGGAGTCAGGAGGGCGGGGTGGGGGAGGAAATTTAAAACACAAGGTGTGCCACTCACCGCTAGTAGTCAGCGGGGGAAATGAAGTTTTAAAGCTGCTAGCGCTCAGCAGCAGAGAGGCAAGCAGAACAAAGTTAAAAATACAAGGCTACACAGCGCTCAGCGCGCTAAACCTCTGCCCTCTGCCACAGGGCTTTGGTAAATCGCGAGGAAAAAGTGGGCGGAGCCTAAATAGGCGATGACGCCGAGGGGGAGGAGTCAGGAGGGCGGGGTGGGGGAGGAAATTTAAAACACAAGGTGTGCCACTCACCGCTAGTAGTCAGCGGGGGAAATGAAGTTTTAAAGCTGCTAGCGCTCAGCAGCAGAGAGGCAAGCAGAACAAAGTTAAAAATACAAGGCTACACAGCGCTCAGCGCGCTAAACCGCTGCCCTCTGCCACAGGGCTTTGGTAAATCGCGAGGAAAAAGTGGGCGGGGCCTAAATAGGCGATGACGCCGAGGGGGAGGAGTCAGGAGGGCGGGGTGGGGGAGGAAATTTAAAACACAAGGTGTGCCACTCACCGCTAGTAGTCAGCGGGGGAAATGAAGTTTTAAAGCTGCTAGCGCTCAGCAGCAGAGAGGCAAGCAGAACAAAGTTAAAAATACAAGGCTACACAGCGCTCAGCGCGCTAAACCTCTGCCCTCTGCCACAGGGCTTTGGTAAATCGCGAGGAAAAAGTGGGCGGAGCCTAAATAGGCGATGACGCCGAGGGGGAGGAGTCAGGAGGGCGGGGTGGGGGAGGAAATTTAAAACACAAGGTGTGCCACTCACCGCTAGTAGTCAGCGGGGGAAATGAAGTTTTAAAGCTGCTAGCGCTCAGCAGCAGAGAGGCAAGCAGAACAAAGTTAAAAATACAAGGCTACACAGCGCTCAGCGCGCTAAACCTCTGCCCTCTGCCACAGGGCTTTGGTAGTTACGGAAGATAAACAATAATAATCATCGCAACCAGAAGGAAAGAGTGAACTGGCCACTGTTTAGGACAGGATTTGGATGACATGGACCATTATAGCTGGAGGGTTCATATTATTGGGCTTCAGTTTCACATGATGTAGATGTCATTTAATAGTTGTTCGTGGAATTTGTAATTTCTGTTTCTTTGCTGCTGTGAGTTGAAGTAAAGAAAGTTTGAGCATAATCTGCACCTCTGTGTCCTTAATAGAATTGAAATTTTCCTTCCCGCTAGCAAGGACATTTTTCATTTTCAAGACCATCATTAGTCTGCCAATTAACGTCCTGGTGATCAACTGCAATTTTCCCACAGTAATCTAATGAGGAACTAGATAACTAACATTCTCTATGTATGAGTGTGACACACTTCAACAATTTCTTGATGGAATCAAAGCTGTAAAACTCAAAGCATTTTCTAGGGAGGATACTGCAGTAAATGAAGAAATGAGGGAACTTGATAACAAACAAGTCTCCCCAAGATGGCCGCCCAAGAAAAAGAGCTCAAATGTCAGTGAATCATGAAATATTCCATTTAAAAAAAAATATTTATTTATTTCTGGTTAATAAACAAACAATGATGCATCTATCATATGAATACCACCATACTTACATTACATCCAGTGAATCCACATAAGATAATATGCAGGTGCAGATACAATATGCATTGGGTGGGTGGGGTTTAAGCGGGGAGGGGAACATCAAGGTAGAAGACCTGCAGACAATGAGGGCAACGCAGGAGCAAGACCTGAATAAATAGTCCATTGGATATGAGGCTGACATGGTGACAATGAACGGTTGCCTTAGTCAACAGTGTTTTTAGAGGCATCAGAGTCCAAAGTTAAAAGGTAGGTACCAAGGGGAGCTCAGATGTCCTGAGGTCTAGGAGTTGGTGGTTGCAATGAGGCATACAGTTCACTAGAGGTATTACAGTACGTCATGGCCTTCAGCTAGTCATCCATGGAGGTTGCCCTGCTGCTGTCTCATAAGAGGGCTATGCTCTTCTTAGCTAACAACAGTGACATGGCGGTGAATCATCTGAGGCCAGGACTCAGTGCTTTAACATATCCTAGAAGTGCCATGAGTGGATCATTATAAACAGTATGTTCTATCATAGTAGAAATCAAGGCAAATACAGCCCCCTCATATGCATGGATAACAGTACAGTTCCAAGTTAAATGGGCAAAGTCAGCATTATTAGCCGCATATTTGGGGCGGCTATGTGAGATGACGGATCAAACAGCGCTAAAGCCTTGAGGGTGGGTTATGCCTGATGTAAATATTTATAGTGAAGTAGTTTGTGTCTACTGGTACTAGGTACCAGATTTGTTTGTATGCAGCAGTAATGCCTGGTTTTATCTGGTATGGGGTACTCCAAATTGCGCTTCCACACCATTTGGGATTTAAGTGCACATGTTGGCTTTAGTGCAAAGCAAGAGTGGTAAAGGCGAGAAACTAATCTGCTACTCTCAGTGGTTGATATCACTAAAGTTAGGGGAGGAAATTCATCCAGTTCCTCTGGATATGCAGGCTGTTTTTCACATATGGTGCTGTGAAGGCTGAGGAAGACATATCTGTCCATTTAGGAAGTGGTCCCTGCGGCCTCGAATGCTGTATTCGTGTCCACCTTGCTGTTTGTGAAGAGGTCACCTATGGTGTGCAGTTGGTGAGCCGATAGTGTGCGCTGTACTAATATCTCCTGGGTCAGTGGTAGTCATGGGTTATTTATGAGGTGGATGTCTGGGGATTATAGTAGATCAGTACCCAAGTATCTACGGAGTTTGGACCACACCCAGAAGGTCTTAGAGAGTGTGTGTATACCTGAAGGTTTGCGTGGCTGTCCCTGAAATAGAATCAAGGACATTGGAAGCTGTTCCACCTGGTCCTGCTCTGGCTTCAGATAAGGGAGTCTAGCATCCTGGTGGTACCAGTAGTAGGAAAAGTGGCTTTGCACCACCAAGTAATACAGTTGAACATCTGGCACACTAAAACCACTCATGTCAAACCGGGAGTGGGGGTCAGTGTCTTCCATTTGATTCAGGGCCATCGGCCCGCCCATATGAGCTGAGTCGAATGGCTGCGAAGGGTAGCAAAGACGGAGTTGGTTAGTGCAATAGGGATGTTTAAGAAAAAATATTGGGAGCGTGGGAGCACTATCATCTTCATGATAGCAATACACCCTGTGATGGATAGTGGCAATTTAATCCATCCGTCTGTCTGAGTTGAGAGTTTATCAACTGTAGGACCATCATTTTGGTGTATCACCTTTTTCCTCTGTCTATGTAGGATAATACCAAGAAATTTGGGGGGTCCACACACAAGCGAAGAGGGTATTCTAGATCACATTGGACAGTAGCATCTTTGAGTGGGAAGGGTTCGAATTTACTCCATTTTATAGAGAGACCGGAGAGATGCCTGTATTGTATTATTTCTCGAATGGTGGATAGAATGTGCGAGGGGGGTCTCGTACGAATAGTAAATTGTCATCAGCATATATGGATCCCAGTGGTGGTCCTTTTTTGAAATGGCAACCCCCTGTGCACATGGCATTCTTGCAGAAGTCGGATCAGGTGGTCCAGGGCAATGATATAAAGAAAAGGAGGCACCCTTGACAAGAACCTCTAGAGGTAAGGAAAGCATTGGTGATTTGGTGATTTGCGCTTGCTAAGAAAGCACGCGCATTACAGCCTCCTTGCTGCAAGCTGCACAATGTAATTCTCTTTTAAAAGCCCCGTTTTTGGTCCTATTGTTTATTTAATTTCTTTACCTTTTTCCTTGTTTTTAAATAAGGCCACTCGCTGACTTGCACTGCTGCCACCTTACCCCCACTCTAATCGGTAGATCACCGCGTTTTCTCGCGGGTCCCTGCCCATTGCTTTGTTGTGGTGGCCATCTTGGGAGGGGGGACACTGCCGGCGGCGCGGTTAGCGCGATAGTCTCCAGGCGCTCGGCATACATAAAGTCAGCCATGCTGGCGCGCAGCGTCATCACGCAGCGTCATCACCGGAATATCGCCGGAGTCTTGCCAGAGTTAAGCCCGTCTGTGCCCGTCCGGGCCCAGACGGGCACAGGGCATGCTACTCTGCTCAATACCGTTGCCCATATGGACTCTACACTCAGGTATTCTAGGGATACCATGTTGTCGTTACGCGCTCCCAGACATACCAGTTGTAGCTATCAGTGGGTAGAAGGGACCCCGTTTGCTCAATGTTCTGTTTGTGGCGCAGGCAACTTCTGTAAGGATTGGACTTTGTTCTCTATGGCTTTGCTCAACTGCAGGTCTGTACCTTGTCACGCCACGGAAATTAACTCCCTGATTTCAGATCACAACTTGGATGCCTTGTTCCTGACGGAAACTTGGCTAGCTTCTTGCTCTGATCCAGATATTGTTAAAGCCCTTCCTTCGGGATACTTTATGTATCATCTGGATAGGCCGGACGGGAGGGGGGGAGGAGTGGCCATAATGTACAGAGATGAATACGTATGCAAAGCGGAAGATTGCAGCATTAATAACTCGGAAGGCTGTCAATTTTCCCTACGCATATCTTCTACTATCTCTATATCTGGCCTTCTTGTGTACTGGCCTCCCGCAACGCTAGGTAATTTCGTAGACTCTTTTATTGAGGCAGTGATACCATTGGCTGCCGCGTCCTCCAACTTTGTAGTCCTCGGGGACCTCAACCTACATTTTGATAATCCCTCTGATGTAGTGGCGAGAGACCTACAAAGTAGGCTGGCTGCACTTGATCTCCATCTTGTGAATGTTGGTAGTACCCACAATAGGGGTCATCAGCTGGATGTTGCCTTTGTCAACTCTGGGAACCTGCAAGCCCTCCAGCCGTTGGCGCTCCCCTGGACGAACCATTATCTAGTCCCTCTTAGATGGCAGCTGGGAAACTGGAGAGACCCGGCTCCCAGACAGCATACAGTGGAACGACTCTGGTCGAGGTTGCCAGTGGATAGTTGGGCGGCAGAGTTGGCAAGAACCTGTCCTCCCCCTGCCACTGACCCCATTATTGCTGACCAGCATATAGGTAACTGGCTGACTAATACCTTGGACTCACTGATTCCAAAAAAGAGAAGGCTCATTAGGGAAAGAAGAGTTGGTTCCGCTCCCTGGTACACTCCCGAACTCAGGGGTCTCAGAACACTATGCAAGAGACTAGAACGTGCATGGAGGAGAAAGCGGACGGAAGAATGTCGATTAGACTATAAGAGGGCGATGAGGAAATATAAAAACGCGCTGAAGGATGCCAAAAGGAGCTTCTTCAGCGATAGGATCGAGAGGGCAAGCAATTCACCAGGGGAATCCTTTAAAATTTTTAAGGAACTCCTGAAAGCCCCAGTCCCCCCAGTTGTGCATGATAACCCTCAGGAAAAATGCGAAGAACTCGCGGACTTCTTTCATTCGAAAATAGAGAAGATCCTACTCTCATTGCCGGCGACATCTCAGCCCCCGGAGTTGGACCTTAGCCCAGTAATATGCCCGCTGAGTTGTCCTCCTTCGGCCCCTTTTCAGAGGAAGAGGTCACAAAAGTTTTGAAGGGGATGAAAAGTGGGTCTCCTAGTGACCCAGTGCCCATGAAATATCTTAAACTAGTGGCAGACACTTTGTCCTCTCCGCTTACTGACCTCATCAATCTTTCACTCTCTCAGGGCACAGTGCCTCAGAGATGGAAAAAGGCTGTGGTAAAAGCACTATTGAAGAAACCAGGATTAGATTCTTCTAATCTGGCCAACTTTAGGCCTATTTCACTTCTGCCCGGCTTTTCTAAAGTCGCAGAAAAGTTGGTCAATCGTCAGCTTTCTTACCATCTTGAGTCCCATCATCTGCTGGGAGACTCCCAGACGGGCTTCCGCCCTGGTCAGGGAACGGACACAGCTTTACTGGCAGTAGTGGAGGAAGCTAGGAGCATTCTAGATTCAGGAGGGTCAGTGGCAGTGATCCTCCTGGACTTGAGTGCTGCCTTTGACACCGTAAACCATCAGGTGCTCCTCCAACGCCTGTCAGAGGTGGGTGTGACAGGGCTGGCCTTGAAATGGCTCGAATCCTTCCTCTCCAACCGTTGTTATCAAGTCTGGGAAGGGGTAGAGCAGTCGGCCTTGTTCCCTCTTCAATGTGGAGTCCCGCAGGGCTCATCTTTGAGCCCTACCTTATTCAATATTTATATGACTCCGCT
Organism: Lissotriton vulgaris; assembly: GCF_964263255.1. Classification (NCBI taxonomy): domain Eukaryota; kingdom Metazoa; phylum Chordata; class Amphibia; order Caudata; family Salamandridae; genus Lissotriton; species Lissotriton vulgaris. Next base: position 470,492 of record NW_028252534.1, read on the forward strand.
TGAAAGAGTGGTCGCCCCTTCAGGAGTGAAGATCATCAGCTATGCTGATGACACTCAGCTGGTGGTAGGGCTTACCCAGTTGGTGGAACAACCTGAAGTCTTTCATGACTGCCTTGCCAATGTCCATCGTTGGATGTTCCACTCTGCCCTCAAGCTAAATGGGGAGAAAACTGAGCTGATGCTCCTGGGAAAATCCAGTCCCTCCATCATCGCTAGCTGCTGGCCTCGGTCTCTGGGTGACCCTCCGTCCCCCAAGAAGGAGATCAAGACCTTGGGAGTATGGTTGGAGGAAGATCTGTCCTTTAGGACCCACGCCAGGAAGACCTCAGGGGTGTGCTTCGGTTTGCTTCGGTCAGCTCGCAAGGTTTTACCACTGCTTCCTGATTCAGCGAGGAAGCTTCTGATTCGTGGTCTAATCTTGTCGAGGCTTGACTACGGGAACGCGGTGTTCCTCGGTGCTCCCGAAGCGACTCTGAAAACCCTCCAACAGGTACAAAATGCAGCCGCTAGAGTGTTGATGGATGTTCCCAGAAGACATTCAGCTGCCCCGGCCCTGAAAACGCTTCACTGGCTCCCCGTTAGGGAACGGGTGAAATTTAAGGCGCTGTGCACGGCCCATAAGATTCTGTATGGTAAGGGCCCACCGATCCTTGCCCCCATGGCACGCCCCTATAAGCCCACACGCCTACTGCGTTCAGACCAAAGACATCTCCTGCAGTCAACTAGAGTAAAGAGAGCTCGCTCTGGGGGCAGGCGCTTCTCAGTGCAAGTGGCGGCACTTTGGAACTCCCTTCCCTTTAAGATCCGTTCAGAGCCTAAGATCCTACTCTTTAGGAAACTTCTGAAGACCCATCTGTTTCCAGTGTAGTGATTGATCGGTGCTTCTTTCTTGTTCTGTACTGCGCCGGGATGCCCCTGGGTAACTGAGCGCATTATAAATTTTATATAATAATAATAATAATAATTAGTCGGGCGTAGGACCAGCATATTAAAACATAATGAGGTCACAGAAGCCTCAGGGCATTCCTAATTTAGCTAGGGTCCTGCTCAGAATTGACCATTTAAAGGATTCATGCACTTTTTCAGCATCAAGGAGGGTGACGGCAGCTGGGAGAGTCACTGAGTTTTGGTTTAGTACTGTAAATATAGTACGGAGGATAATGGCGGTGGAGGGATGTGGCACAAAACCTATTTGAAGGGGGAGATTATTTGCTCTATGAGCAGAGCAAGGTGTGTCGCAATGACTTTAGTCAATATTCTGTTGTCATAATTGAAGAGGAACAATGGCCTGTATGAGGTGCACAGGTGGACTGGTTTGCCAAGGTTAAGGAGGAGAGTGAATGCCATCTTCAAGGGCCTCAGCATCTACCTCTAAAAGGTGCGGGACTAAAACATGTTTGAACACCTTATAAAAGTTGCCTATGAGTCCATCCAGGCCGGGTGTCTTGGACTCTCCCAAGACATTGATTGCCTGCTTAATTTCCTCGTGTGTGAGGTGGGATGCAAAAATTGTTGCTGCCCATCCGTTAGTCACATCATTGCTACCTCGGCTAGGAGTGTGCCAAACGCCCCAGTGTACCCCAATATACGCATAATTAGTTACACAACCCTTTACCTACATCTGTCATACCATTGTTCTACATAACAGATCTGGCACTAACCTTTTACCTAGTTAGGTGCTACTTAACTTTTGAGTGGTTTTCTCCGAAAACTAGCATCTTCTATTATGAATGAGGATTCTCAGTATCACAGCAGGATTACCATCTTCTGCATAATAGCTCTCTATAAGGGTCACCTCTATCGGCATTCTTGCCCACCATACCATAGGGCACTTCTAGGTGAAATCCCTGAGGGTACCTTTTGGGTGTAGAAGCACTACATCTTCGCTGGGCAAAGCAGAGGAGAAAAAGACTTCCATGCTGACGCTAGACCCTGAAGTTCCTGCACGCAGACACTTCAGTAGGCAGTGGTCTGACCAGGGCCGGCTTTAGCACTGGTGGCGCCTTGTGCGACAATGTTTGTTGGCGCCCCCCCCCCAATGACAACCTTCACCACGGATTCCCTTACTATCACCATTTGACAATGCCCCCCAAGTCTCCGTAACCACTCTCTTATATTTATTTAGTTTAATAGCGCCACTCATACCATTGTAAGATGTCAGAACACTTTACATCACACACGCATTGCACAGAGACAGTCATTGTTGTGCAAATCAGTATATAGGAAAGGTTACGTAAGACAGAGGCCTACAAGGAGTAGGAGTCACATGTCATCCTTACTGTTAGGCAGTATAGTTTATGAGTCCTTGGACTGGAAAAGCACAAATTCAGAATTTAAAATACAACACCATTTTTAGGGGTTTTCTTGAATAATAAGAATTGATTTCTCCCCAAATGAATCCCTTTTGCAAAATTAGGACAACGAAAGACTGGGCAAAAAATATATAGCTCTAATATTTTCCTTGTAATTTGCACGCAGCAGGCACATTATCCAACTGCACTATGATGATTCAAAACTTTTACTAGACAAAGCTCCGGCTTTTCTCCAAGAAGAACATTAATCACTTGAGTAGTCATTTTTATTGATGTCTGGAATCTGCTGAGTCAATGTACGCGGCATCAGGTGCTTTTGAAAGATTAACATGACGCCCCCACCCCAAGTCAGCACCCAGTGCGGGGGCACCGATCGCACCGCCCTAGTGCCGGCCCTAGGTCTGACATCCCTCGCGGGGTGTCCATCTTGAGACCAAGACAGGTTATTTCACTCTCTTACATCAGTTAATGGGGTTGGCTTTATCCTAAGGGGATTCTTGGCTATACACTTACATACATGCTAGATACATTTAGGTACATCTACAGACATGCCAACCCTCCCGATTCAGGCGTGAGACTATCGATTTCAGGGCTAGTCTCCCGCCTCCCGATTTCTACAAGCAAAAACCCGATTCCTCAGGGGTTTCAGCTGACAGGGCTTGGTATTGTGTAACGTGCTAATTCTTCCAGAAAATGTCAGAGGGGCGATGCAGGGGCTAGGAGGGATGAAAGCCAATTAAGCCTCATTAACAAGCGCATAGTCTTTTAAAGACCTCCTGTGAAGTGGGGCGGCTGTGTGAGTGCCCTGTTTCAGGGGCGGGCAGGGGTGGGGGTGAATGCACTGCCAGCAACGTGCCAGGCCAGGTAGTGTTCAACACTTGCATCACCCTTTCTCTGCCTGCCATTGCGCTCCATGCTTCGGAAAGGTAAGAAAAAGAACGTGCATTTGCGTTTGAAATGTCTGATCCTGCAGTAGCCACTTCCAAAGCCCACACATGACAATAACCCGATTCAAGGCCCCATTCTCCCAATTTTTTCTTAAATATCTCCCACTTTGCTCTTCTGAAATGTTGGCATGTATGCATCTAGTTAGGGTTGCATCGTAGGAGTATACATTATTACTGTCATGGATCCGTATGCCTGCCTATAGTCATTGTTTTAACACTATAATGGAATTCAACCTTTTCTTTACTCTGCTGGTGCTTAGAACCATATATATCTGTTTCTGTCTCATGGTTGTTGCAGCACACATATTTTATACTAGAATGACACTGGTTTAATAAATACTTATTGAAAACGTCCCCATCGTTCACTCTGTGTATTTCTCTGAGACAAAGTGAGCACGAGTGACTGAGCAAAAAGTACTGTACTGTTTCCACGATTCCTGGGGGGTCAGGGTTGTCATGTTTGATAGTTGCCAGGAGCTTTTCACTCCTTGGTAAGAGGGGCTCGTAGTGGCACTGTGAGCTAGCTAGACTAACAGACTAGCATATCCTTTGGGGGTGTCTGGAATTATTCTGGACACCAATCCCTTAGTTTATGTTGTCTAAACGTACAGATCCTATTTAGATTTGTAGGAACTACACTACAGCCTCAGTGTCACTTGTCGACCGTGTTGTGTACACTTGCTGGTTAGTAAGTTAGGAGTGTTGTGGCTATACTGGTGCCATGTAAAACAATTGTGCCCCTCTCTGTAGGATACTCTTTTTATAGGTGTTGTGATAGTTAGGGAGTAAGAGCTGCGCTAGGGTGTGGCCTGGTCTTTCTCCCTTCCCGTAGCAGCCAACACAAGCATATTTACCTAGATAGGCCAGTTCGCAGTCAGTCGGGTCTTGAAATTCATGTAGCAGAATCGAATGCCTATGCAATTGGGTGGTTTGTGCGCCATCTATTGTTGCAGACTCAAGACCCCTGCATGTTTAGATATGCAGACACCCAAAATATAGGCTTTATAGGCCTCCAATAATGCAGCCTTTTTGGTGACAGAGCCAGAATTTAGTTGGAAATTTTCATTTAGGGCATCTAAGAGTCCGGATTAAAATACCTCATCATGGAGTGCATTTTCTGCAAAATGCCATTGTCGGGACACACTTTCTGGATACGGGACAGCTGATTAGACCCCAATGTCAATCGCTTACTGCAAATTTGTAATGTAATAGCGAGGAATATTCCTGGTTTGAGTGGAGTGGGTAGATTGGCTTGGGGTAAAAGGGAGTGAGGTAGATGGAGTGTAGTAGATTGGACAGGAGTGAGGTAAATTGGAGTGGAGTAGGGTTGAGTAGAGTGGAATGGGGTCAATTGTGGTAGATTGGAGTGGGGTAGACTCGAGTGGTGTAGGTTGCAGTGGGGTAGATTGCAGTGGGGTAGGTTGGTTTAGAGTCTGGTAGATTGGAGTAGAGTGGCATACATAGGGATACATTGGAGAGGGGGATCGGGTAGAAAAGAGGGAGGTGATCGTTTGGGGTAGAGTGGAGTGGAGGGATAGATTGGAGTGGGTTGCAATAAACTGTGGTGGAGTGGAGTTGGGTAGAGAGGAATAGATTGGGGTGGAATGGGGTAGTTTGGGGGTGGAATGGGGTATATTGGAGTTAAGTACAGTGGGTTAGACTGGAGTGGGCTAGGGTAGATTGGAGCAGAGTGAGGTAGACTGAGTGGAATGGGGTAGTGTGTGGAGTGTGGTAGTTTGGAGTAGCGTGAGTTAGATTGGGGTAGATTGGAGTGGGCAAGAGAGGTATAGTGCACACTTGATTGAATCTGGTAGAGGGGGTAGGGTGGGGTAGATTTGAGTGGAGTTGAGTTTGGTGGGATAGATTGGAGTGGGATGTATTGGGGTAGAGTGTAGTGGAGTGAGGTAGATTTAGGCATAGTAGGGTAGGGTAGATTGGAGTGGCATGGGGTAGATTGAAGTGGAGTGGGGTGGAGTGGATTGGAGAACATTGGGGTAGAGTGGAGTGGGAAAGGTTGGGATAGATTAGAGTATAGGGGAGTGGGGGAGATTGGGGTGGATTGTAGTGGGTAGATTGGATTGGGGTAGAGTTGGGTGGGGTAGATTGGGGTGGGGTAGACGGTCGAATTTGGAATGGAGTGAGGTAGATTGGGGTATTTTGAAGTGGACTGAAGTAGATTGGGATAGAGTGGAGTGGAGTACATTGGAGTGGAGTGGGGTTAACAGTGTGAATTGGAGTGGGTTAGATTAAGGTATATTGGAGTGGAGTGGGCTGCACTAGGATAGATTGGAGTTGAGCGGAGTTGGCTAGAGTGGAGTGGAGTGGGGTAAGGAACATTGCAGTGGAGTGGAGTAGGATCGATGGGAGTGGAGTGGTATAGCCTGCAGTGTCATAGATTGGAGAGCAGTGTAAGAAAGAGTGAAGTGGGGTAGATTGGAGTGGAGTGTGGTAGACGTCAGTGGAGCGGGGTAGATTGGAGTTGGGCAGAGTGGATTGGGTAGATTGGGGTAGATTAGGGAGGGGTGGGGTGGGGTGAAGTGGGGTCAACTGAGTGGAGTGGACTGTGGTAATTTAGAGTGGGGTGGATTTGAGCAGATTGGGGTAGACGAGAGGGGTAGATTGGAGTGGGGTAGGTTTGAGTGCAGTGGAGTGAGGTACATTGAAGTGGTGTGGGGTACATTGGGGTAGAGTGGAGTGAGTGGGGTCTATTGGGATAGATTGGAGTGGAGTAGATTGTTATGGAGTGAGGTAGACTGAAATAGATTAGATTGGAGTGGAGTGGGGAGGGGTAGATTGGTGTGGTGTGGAGTGAGATAGATTTGAGTAGAGTGGTTTTGGGCAGATTAGAGTAGAATGAAGTGGGCAAAGTTGGCTAAATTGGAGTGGAGTGCGGTAGATTGTGAAAGGCTGAGATGGAGTAGAGTAGATTGGAATGGAGCGGGGTAGATTTATGTAGATTGGCGTGGAGTGGGTCGATTGGCGTGGCATTGGGAGATTGGAGTGGAGTGGGGTAAATTGGGGTAGATTGAAGTAGAGTGGTGTTGATTGGATTGGGGTGGGTAGATTAGGGCAGACTGGGTTGGGGTAGATTGGAGTAGAGTGGGATGTAATGGGGTAGACTGGAATAGAGTGGGGTAGATTGGAGTGGAGTAGATTGGTGTAGATTGGAGTAGAGTAGGATAGATTAGATTGGATGGTGGTAGATTGGAGTGGAATGGATTAGTATAGATTTGGGCTGAGTAGGGTAGACTGAAGTGGAGTACAGTGGGTAAATTAAAGTGGAGTGGGCTAGATTGGAGGGGAGTAGACTGGAGTTAAGTGGGGTAGATTGCAGTGAGATGGACTAGGATAGAGTGGGGTAGATTAGAATGATGTATATTGAGGCAGACTGGAGTGGGATAGATTTGATTAGAGTGCATTGGGATAGATTTGAATGGAGTGTGGTAGATTGGAGTGGAGTGGGTTAGATTGGAGTGAAGTAGGGTAGAGACTAGAGAAGATTGCAGTGGAGTTGGGTAGATTGGAGTGGAGTGTATGGAGGCCGATTGGAGTTGGGTAAATTGGATTGGAGTGGAGTAGATTGGCGTGGAGTTAAGCAGATTGGGGTAGAGTGTAGTAGGGTAGATTGGAGGGGAGTGGGGTAGTATGGGGTAGACTGGGGTGTAGTGATGAAGCTTCAAATGGGGTAGATCTGGGTGGAGTGGGGAAGAGTGGGGTGGCACAGATTGGGGTAAATTCGGATAGGTTGAAGTGAATTTGGTAGTTTGGAGGAGAGTGGGGTAGATTTGAGTGGAGTGTGGTAGACGAGTGGGTTCGATTGGAGCAAAGTAGGGATGATTGAGGTGGGGTAGAGTTATGTAGATTGGAGTGGAGTGGGGTAGACTAGAGAAGATTGGAGTGGAGTTGGGTAGATTGGAGTGGAGTGTATAGAGGCCGATTGGAGTTGGGTAGATTGGATTGAAGTGGAGTAGATTGAAGTTGAGTAGATTGGGGTAGAGTGATGTGGGGTAGATTGGAGTGGAGTGGAGTTGTATAGGGTAGACTAGGGTGTAGTGAGGTAGATTCAAATGGGGTAGATCGGAGTGGAGTAGGGTAGAGTGGGGTGGTGCGGATTGGGGTAAATTGGGATAGATTGAATTGGAGTTGGTAGTTTGGAGGGGAGTGGGGTAGATTGGGGTAGATTTGCTTGGAGTTGGATAGATTGGAATGGGGTGGGTTACATTGGAGAGTAATGGAGTGGGGTAGATTGGGGTAGACTAGAGTGTGTAGATTGGAGTGGAGTGGGGTATATTGTGGTTGATTGGAGTGGAGGGCGTAGACTGCAGTAGAGTGGATGGGGCAGATTGGACATGAGTGGGGTGGATTGGGTTAGAGTGGAGTGAGGTAGATTGGGGTAGACTGTAGTAGATTTGAGTGGAGTGGGGTAAAGTGGGGGAAAATGAGGTGGAGTGGGGTAGATTAAAGTGGAGTAGATTTGGCTAGATTTGAGTGAAGTGTGGTAGATTGAAGTGAAGTGGGGTAGATTGACGTGGATTGGGGTTGGTTGGAGTTGAGTAGATTAGGTAAATTGGAATGGAATGAGGTAGATAGGAGTGAAGTGGGATACAGTAGGGTAGAATGGGGTATATTTGGTAGAGTGGGGTAGATTCAAGTGAGGTGGAGTAGGGTAGATATGGTGGCTCGGGGTGGGGTAGATTAGAGGGGGTAAATTGGAGTGTAGAAAGGTAGATTGGAGTAGATTTAAGGGGAGTGAGGTAGATTGGAGTTCAGCGGAGTGGGGTAGATTATGGTAGATTGGAGTGGGGTATTTTAGGTTAGAATGGGGTAGATTGGGCTTTAGTGGATTAGATGCAAATGGGTGAATTGGGGTAGATTGGGGTGGCCCAGAGTGGGATAGATTGGAGCGTAAAGGGGTAAATTGGAGTTGTGGTGGAGTAGATTGAAATATAGTGGGGTTGATTGGGTAGATTTGAGTGGAGTGGAGTGGGGTTAATAGGAGTGGAGTGTGGTTGGTTGAGAGATTGGAGTGGGGAAGATTTGGGGGGATTGGAGTGGAGCAGAGTAGGGTGGATTGGAGTAGAATAGAGTGGAGTGGGGTGGATTGGAGTGAAGTGGGGTAGATTGAGGTGGAGTGGTGTAGATTAGAGAGGGATGGGACAGATTGGAGTGCAGTAGAGTGAGGAACATTGGCGTGGAGTGGAGTAGATCCAGATCTGAGTGGAGTGGGAGTAAACTGGAGTAGATTGGAGTGGAGTTAGGTAGATCGGAGTGGAGTGCTATAGATTGGAGTGGAGGGGACATAGGTGGATTGGATTTGAGTGGGGGTGATTGGAGTGAAGTTGAGTAGCTTGGGGTAGAGTGGAGTGGGGTAGATTGGAGTGGAGTGGAGTAGAGTGGGATAGATTGGGGTGTAGTGGGGTAGATTCAAATGGGGTAGATCGGGTTAGAGTCGGGTAGATTACGGTGTTGTGGAGTGGGGTAAATTGGGGTACATTGAAGTGGAGTGGGTGGTTTGGATGGGAGTGGGGTAGATTTGTGTGGAGTTACAGATTGGTGTATGTTGAATTAGAGTGAAGTTGATTAGATAAGAGTGGGGTAGATTGGGTAGAGCTGGAGTGGGGTATATTGGGGTATATTGGAATCGTGTGGGATAGATTAGAGTGGAGTGGATTAGGCTACAGTGGTGTGGAGTGGGGTAAAGTGGAGGGGAGCAGATTAGGGTGGAGTGGGATTGATTGGAGCGGAGTGGAACAGAGTAGGGTAGAGTAGAGTGGATCAAGGTACATTGGGATAGATTGGAGTGGGGTAGATTGGTGTAAATTGAAGTGTGGTAGATTTAGTAGGAGTGAATTGGGGCAGATTGGAGTAGAGTGTGGTAGATTGACGTGAAGTGGGGTAAACTGTGGTAGAATGGAGTGGAATGCGGTAGATTAGAGTAGATTGGAGTGTGGTACATTGGAGTGGATTGGGGTAGATTGGAGTGGAGTGGGGTAGAGTGGAGTGAGGTAAATTGAGTTGGAGTGGAGCAGGGCAGATTGCAGTGAAGTGGATTGGGTAGAGTGGAGTGGATCAAGGTAGACTGGTATAGATTGAAGTGGAGTGAGGTAGATTGGGGCACATTGGAGTACATGGGGTAGATGGGAATGGAATCAGTTAGATTAGGATAGAATTCTGTAGATTGGTGTGGAGTGGAATAGATTCAAGTGTGGTGTAGTAGGGTAGATTGGGTGGCTTGGAGTGGGGTAAATTGGAGTTGAGAATGGTATGCACAGAGAAGAGGGGGAAAAGGGTGGATGCATATGAAACTGAGGACACAGTTTTTAATGAGAAATTGACTAGCTGCAACTGGTGAAACCATAACCCCTTCGGTGCTCATGATGTCCCTGGCCATCATGAGTCACAGTGGGAGTGTGCGCATGACGGCCGTCCGAACCACGCCCAAGAATGGAATGTACAGCACCGCAGCGGAATTCACGCCGCAGCCAAGGTGTTAAAGGAAAGTTCCGGCTTGGCAAAAGGGTCATTTTGCTAAGTCGAATTTATTGTTAAAAACTACGCACAGGCTGCAGTGGCAGGCCTGAGACATGTTTTGAAGGACTACTTAAGGGGATGGCACAATAAGTGCTGCAGACCAACTAGTAGCATTTATTTTATTGGCCCTGGCAGTGCTTAATCTGAGCCAGTAGTTGTCAGTGGATGCCTCCGGCACTTATTTTTTGGGATCAGTCCTCCATGTTCCTAATCAGACATTTCCCAAGAGTTAGAAAGGGAAAACACACAAACAGGAAAGAAGGAGGAAGAGAAAGATGGTAAAAACATCACTAAGGGAGAAAGCAGTCACTTGCAGGACTGAGATGAAGGGACAACAGTGTATGTGGTGGAATAAAAAACCTTGTGTGGATTCAGGATTCTGCAGACTTGGGGCCTAATTTAGATCTTGGCGGAAGGGGTTGCTCCATCACAACAGTGACAGATATCCCGTCTGACAAATATAAATTCCATTGGATATAATTGGATTTATATTTCGGCGGACAGGATATCCGTCATCATTGTGACTGAGTAACCCGCACATCAAGATCTAAATCAGGTATTCATCGTGTGGACATTTAGTCGTGCCAGCAGCGGGCATCTGAGCATTGCTACGGAGACCAGCATTCAATATTTTACATGTTAGGCACCGGGCCCTGGGTAGATATAGGGCCATTTTACTAGGGACTGACAAGTAAATTAAATGTGCAGGTTTAGAGTGATTCAATTTTAGCATGTTTAAAGGAGAGAACACAAGCACAGGTATTTGGACAAAATATCAAGTTTTAAATAATGTGATACAGAAATATCGTTGTCAGGAATAGTGATTTTATTCAGGTAATATCGTTGTCAAGAATATTATTGTTGTAAATATCGTTTTCAATATTAATAATATAATAATAATATAGTTGTGAAAAATATAGTTTTAAACTATTTTATGTATTAATTCTATGTGTTATTTTTGTTTGTATAACTGAATATTTTTAAATGTACTTTGTAAGTTTAAGTGATTTCTAATTTTTTATTTAATTGATAGTAAGTAGAGTGTTGCAGTGGGTTGCTAGGTTATTGGTGGTAAACATAGGACGTTAATTAAGTATAATTAATTAACAATTAATTATTAATTTATTATTAATATGTAATTGATTATTAATTATGTAAACAGTGTAATTATATTTTTTAAGTTATATATTTGGAATGGGACGCTGGTTTTTGTGGGGTGTAGCACGGGAAGGTAAATAAGTAATAATTAATTATGAATTGGTAATTAATTTAATAGAAATTATTTATTTGATTATTAACTATGAAAATTGTGTAATATTTTTTTATTATTATATGTTTGGTGCTGGCTTCTGGGCTTGTTCGGACTATATGGAGGGAAGCTAAGTAAATTTTAACCTATAATTATGAATTTATTAATCATTATTCACTTGACAATTAATTATGTTAATTGTGTCATATTTATTTTTTGTAGTTATAGTTTAGGAGTGGGCTGCTAGGTCTGTGGAGGTATAGTGTGGGCAGTCACTGGAGCTTAAAACTGCTGCTGATCTTTTGTACCCAAATCTGCTCTGCAAGAAAACCAGTTTCACCGTCTACAACCTGTGCTGGCTGTTTGGAGCTGACGCTGATTGCTCACCGTATCGTGGCGCTGCCTCCCCCTGACTCACTGGTGTGAGCGTGAGCTGCACTCGGCACGCTCTGCCTGTCGCTCCCAGCTGGAGTCAGAGGGGTTGAGGCCAGGGTGCATACAGCGAGTGCACCTAGCCTGGGGGACTGCGAGGACCATAATCCTTAGCGGAGATCACCTGGTTCCTCTTCCCCCAGGCGACCCGCCCACGGACCCGCCCCCAACGAGCTGGTTAAAGATTCGTGACACCCGCTTCGCGGGCGCCACTCACTGGAGCTTAAAACTGCTGCTGATCTTTTGTACCCAAATCTGCTCTGCAAGAAAACCAGTTTCACCGTCTACAACCTGTGCTGGCTGTTTGGAGCTGACGCTGATTGCTCACCGTATCGTGGCACTGCCTCCCCCTGACTCGCTGGTGTGAGCGTGAGCTGCACTCGGCACGCTCTGCCTGTCGCTCCCAGCTGGAGTCAGAGGGGTTGAGGCCAGGGTGCATACAGCGAGTGCACCTAGCCTGGGGGACTGCGAGGACCATAATCCTTAGCGGAGATCACCTGGTTCCTCTTCCCCCAGGCGACCCGCCCACGGACACGCCCCCAACGAAACGTATAAAATAACATCTCGCTCCCCGCGATGCGGGACGCGCGCGGGACCAAGCGCGGGGATAAGCCCGGGCAAAGGGCGGGCCGTCTGTGGCCGTCCGGGGACGTCTGAGGACGGGCCGGGCCCCCCCCTTTCATCCCGACTATTACTACAGAGAACACCGCACTCGGTAAGTCAACTAGCAGCCTACATCAGAGCTTACGTCGGTGTTATTGTCTGAGAACCCATAACCCACAACAATCTAAAGTAAATAGGTAAATAAATGGGCTTCAAAAAATTACGTTCCCGCACGATATTTATGAAAAGAATGGGGACAGAAAATGCTGTTCGGAAATCTACCGACAAGGCAATTAAACCTGGTCGGATAACGTTAACACCGGCAATTAGCACATACTTTACTACACTTACAACTAAAGACACTCAAGAATCGAATACATCTGCCAGAGAAACCTCTCCCAACGTCTCCGTAATGTTAAGGGAATTAGAAAGCACTCCAACGATACCTAACCAACAATCAAAACTGTGTCTTCTGGCCACCGATCTAAGTAGTAAATCACCTTGCACTCCAGTTGATTTACTAAACCCTCAACAAGAACAAACTACTCTAAAAACTTCTACTCCTATCAAAAATGGAGGGAGTTCAGTGCTATTTGACAACTCAAATATCAATAAATCAGTTCTAGGACTGCAAAACTTGGAACATGCAGCAAGCCAGAACAATAAGGATAAAACATCTCTTCCAATCACCTTAATCGATCTCTCATCCGATCCTTTCAATATCAACTTCAAAACAAATAATAATATTATTAATACGACATCACCCATATCAAAAGCCCTGTTTTCACTGCAAGAGATTCTAGAATCGGTTCTCTCCTTCCTGGGAAATATTCTTGATAATTCTGATCAAACCCTGGACGTCCAAATAGGGATACTAAAACATCTAGTTAATAAGAAAAAGAAAAAAGACCTCCTCTTAGTAGAGGCAAACAATTTACCAACGAAAACAAAATCTGAGCAAAATGATATATCGAAAGAACATAATAATGAACAGAAGAAAAGTACACGCGATTTCGGTACCCAAACTTTTAAGACTCAAACACAACAAAAACAAAAGATGGAAAATCCAAATGATACAACAATATATTCCTTAAAAAAACTTTTCAAAGAAGAACATCGGCAAAAAATTAACAATTTCCCAATATTCAAAAAAAGAAGCGAAACAACTACACTGGTAAATAATTCTGTATCAGATAACCAGGAATTACATACGTCTAATATATCAGTACAAGATAACGGAAAACTTGCAGATAAAAAGAATCTGGAAAGTAACATAGAAGGAAGGAAAAGAAGGAGAAAAAAACCAATCAGGAGGATTCAAAAAAAGAAAGCTCACAAATTAAAATTTCGACAGTCAGCTATAAAACAAAACCCTGAAGAGGAAAAAGTTGGAAAAATAATAGCATCTGAAAGTATTGCAAAATCAGCAACTAGGAAAAGCCTTGAAGAGAAGTCGCCACAACTAGACCCAAGAGCGCAAGAATTTGTCTCTTTCAGACTTCTAGAGGAACCAACTCAAATCAATAATAATAAAATCATGGAACATCTAGACAGGAACAAACAAAGAGAAAAAGAGTCTTCTCCTAAAATTATACAATTCGAAGAACTTTTTCCTAGTGACTCATCCCCACTCAACAGAAGAAGGATAATACATCTACTACGCCATATTAAGCCTCTACAATCATTGAGTAGTAACGAACTTGATTTAGTAACTTTTCCCATTAAAAACAACACTAAATTAGCAAGGGTAACATTTTGGTCGTCTGTTATCCCAGAAATCATCCTGAATGATAAGGAGATACTTTACAAACAAGGCTATGATGTGGTGGAAAGAAAAGAATCAATGGTCAGTACAGTTCCAATTGGGTATGATGCCCAAATCAGTGCACTCGCCAACTCATACAGGAAACAATTTCCAAAACATTATGAAGCGTTGGAAGATCAAGCAATCATGCACTCAGATACTTATTCTGTAGGGCAAGAAAAACTAAAAATTCTGGTGAACAAAGGTCAACGGGCCGTCTGGTATCAAGCTCCTAAGATACCTGTGAACGATAATAGCACAAAATCTTGGGCCTGGGTTTCAGAGACTCTAAATAGCAATAAACCCAAGAGATCCCAACAACAATCTGTTTAGCACTGGCATAAAAATAACCTCCTGGAACATCGCAGGTGGAATTAAGAACAAACTGTCCACGGCTACCAGAAATCGGCCGGATATCTTGATTTTACAAGAAACATGGGCAACCGAACCTATCACTGTTCAAAACTATTATGTTTACGAAATTCCAGCAATAAACACTCATTGAGGTCATGCCAAAGGCGGTTTAGCTATACTATTAAGTGAAGAATATCTGTGGGCCCAGGAACTATTAGATACCAACTTAGAAAACCTACAGTGCATCAAAATCTCCGCTAAAACATGCAGTACAGCTCACCCTAAAACAATTCTCCTCTTTAATGTATACGCTCCTCCAGGTAAAAAAACATGATATAATACTCATGGAAAGGATTGAGATCATAACAGAAAACGATCCTCACTCATCCTTTTTAATTGTCGGCGACTTCAATAGTAAAATTTCTAATTTTGAAATTAATAAATGGGCAAAACAACACTCAGAAGAAGGTCTGGACATCATAGCTCCACAATTCCCGGAGGGCATACTGACTGACAAAAGAGGGAAACTGTTATTATCAACACTAACAAACATAAATGGAGTAATATTGAATGGTAGCATGGAAGGGGATATCCCTGCAAATTATACCAGACAGGGAAATGGGACATCATCTATAATTGATTATATAATCACAAGTAATGATTTGCTAGAAACAGTCTCATATCTGCTCAACCAGTTCTGTCAAGAAAGCGATCATACCATGATGCACCTGACAACAGATTGGTTACCTAAATCTTCTGCAGCCTGTCACATAATATATCAAAAAAGCAATGTAGTGGTGAACAATGAAAAGAGACGCATATTCTGGAACTCTCATACCATCGACAAAATTACGTCTCTGATTGATCATTCACAATTCTTAACGAGAATATACTCAGAAAATCCCATCGAAAATTTTGAATCCATTATAAAAGAGTTTAGATCTCTCATCCTTAATAGGACAGCAAAGGATTCAGCAGGCAACAGCAAGAACAAAGATAAAAATCAGCGCACCGTTAAGAACTCTGAAGTAAAGAAAAAACTAAACAAATACATACGCGCCCAATATATGAATCCGACTCCAGAAATAAAAAAGGAAATAAACAAAACCAAAAATCAATTAAGACGCGAGAATCTGAGACATAAAAAAACCTTACAAGATCGTAACTGGGTAGATATCCAGATAGCGGCAAACAAGAACGACCAGCGCAAATATTGGTACCTAATAGGAAAACTTACTGGATCCAAAAAGAAATTACAATCAATACCGGTCCCTCCGGATGCCTGGGAAAGTTTTCTGACAGACCTTTACAGACCAAACTTAATAGTTCCATCGGAAAGCAGTGGGGTCTACAATAAAGAATAAGTTAAACTTCCATTAAGTAAAATCACCGCAACATCTGTCGAACTAAACATACGTAAAGCAAGATCAACAGGAGCGTCTGGCCCTGATCAGATTCCGATCAAAGCACTAAAAATTGCCCCAAAGGAATGGAGTCAGTTGCTATATCCCCTTTTCAATTATATCTTAGATACTGGCCAAGTTCCAAAATCATGGCAGGGAAGTATAATCATTCCGATCCATAAAAAGGGAAGTAAAACCCGGGCAAGCAATTTCCGTCAAATAGCACTTATGGACTCCGTGGGCAAGGTATTTGCAGCAGAAATCTTACACCGTCTAAAAGAATGGGCCTTCACGACTGGCCAGATACCGATGTTTCAAGCAGGTTTCAGACCTAAACATTCGGTAACTGACAACATCGCAGTTATCCAAACCATCATTGACAAATATATAACACAAAAAAATCAGGTTGTATACGCTGCCTTCATAGATTATTCTACAGCATTTGACCGGGTAGACCGACCAACATTGTGGGAAAAATTGAGGAAACTTGGCATAAACGAACAACTATTACAATCTATAATTAGCTTACACACCAATACTTGGTGTCAAGTTCAAATGGGGGGAGAAAGAGGCTATACGGAAAGAATTAAAACTGAAAACGGACTAAAGCAAGGGTGCCTCCTAGCCCCAATATTATTCTCCCTCTACCTAAGCGACCTGTGCCATTACCTGCAATTGGGCTCCAACCTACCTCCAAAAATTGCCGATCAAAAAATAATTGCTTTACTGTATGCTGACGACATAGTGTTGTTGGATCTTACCCCCTTTGGACTACAAACGTCACTTGACATTCTGCACAAATACTCTAAAGAAAACTATCTAGTCCCAAACATTCAAAAAACAAAAGTGCTGGCCTTCTCAGGGAGGAAACAAAGCGCAAAATATACCTGGAGATTAGGAGGGGAAAAGATAGAAGAAGTTAAGGACTATCCCTACCTTGGCAGGATCCTTTCAAAAAACTTATCTAACACCGCGCAACTGAATAATTTGTCAAGGAAATCAGATATACATGTCGCGGCCCTCCTGAGACTCTATAGCGCAACAGGGAATAGACATTTTTCCTCTCTGATAAACCTCTATAAAGTAAAAATATCTCCTGTACTTTCTTACGCGACGGAGTACATCCCCATAAAACAATGGGCTTTTATGGATCGAAAAGAGGGGAAGATTTTAAGAAAAATTATGAAACTGTCAGATGCAGTTCCTGTCCAAGCACTGAGACTGGAACTATCAGTGACAAGTTCCTATGCAGTAGCAATTGGAAATGTAATAAGGTGGGCCTACAACTTATTGCACGCAAAAGAGAACACACTAAGGTCGCTGTTGAAAAAAGAAACCTTTGAGTATGATGCTAAAAAGCAAGTCTTCAGAGAGAACATGGTTGAAGCATTTCGTGTAGCAAATATTACCGTTGAAATGCTGCTAAATTGGTCACCAGCACAACTAAAACTATTCTTAAAATGCTTCACCCCAAAGCTTAGCTACGAAGTGGACTCTCGTCACTGCACCAAATTACCTACCTATAAACCATTTGTTGATTCCTTAGAATTTAAACAAAGTCGGCCTTATATTGGGCTAACCTTAACACATGGTGCAAGGAGAACAATTGCTATGCTTCGACTGGGCATCCTCCCTTTACTCTCATTTACCTCAAGATGGTCCCCGGGGGAATCTGCTTTATGTACATTGTGCGCTGGGGGTGATCAGACTCTGGAACATGTTCTATTTGTATGTCCGAACCAGTTCGTAATTTCTGCCCGCACTAGATTTTTAGCACCAATATATTGCTCATGTAGAATAACGACAGTGAGAGAACTTATCGCTCTTTGCAAGCAACCTCCGAATGAATTTGTTTGTTTTAACTTGTATAAATTTCTAAAATCGTTTTTATCTCTGTATTGACAAAATTGAATCTCTTTTTACATGTAACTTGTGTAATATATTTTGTGGTCCTCTGTTGAGTACCAGAACAAATAAACTTTTTGACTTTGACTTTGTGTGGGCAGTTAAAGAAGAAATAAATAAATATTTTTTTAATTGATACTTATTAAGGACCTGATTTTGTTGTCCGTTGAACCGACCAACAGCCCTTCGGTCAGACCACCAGATTACAATACCAGTGGTCGGACCACAAGGTGTTGGATTGAAGACCGCTGCCTCCATCAGAATCTCAGATCCCGAGAGGGCGGCGGTCGGAATCATAGTCCCGACATGAGGCAGTCCTGAGGCAGGCACCGTCGTCGGGATTATGAAACCCCTTTCCGATTGCCCTTTCATGTTGGTTAGACTATCATGATAAGGCTGTCAGAAATGGGTTTTGGGGATCCCCAAACAGGACCCCTGTCCCTCGTGGACCACAGCAAAGTGATGTTGGGGTACATGTGGTGCTGGTACTTTGGGCTCACAGAGGGCTGATTCAAACCCCTCGTTGATATCAGAGTCGCCAGATGGGTACGCAGTAAAAGTAGCAATGATCCTATCAGCATTAGCAAAAACGAGAGACTAGAGGATGATCAAACCAGCAGCATACACAAAGGGGCAAGCAACCAACAGGATTGATACCCTGGATCTTTCTTTCCCCTCTTCCGTTACCCACTTCGGTAGGGGGACGCCTTTAACATTACCTGGAAGAGTGGCAAGATGTCTGAGTTCTGCAGATTGTTCACAATGGATATGATCTCAGATTCACCAGCCCTCCACCATCCATACCTCTGACACCGTCCAGATACCATCTTCAACAATTACAATCAGTGGCCAACATCCTCTTACAGAAGTAGGCGGTGGAGGCTGTGCCTCCTCTCCAACGAGGTACAGGGATATATTCAAGGTTCTTTCTCATAAAAAAAAGACAAGAACAGGTTCAGGCACCTATTCGACCAAAAAACAGCCACAAGTGGATTCAGCAAGAGAAGTTCCGGATGCTGGTGTTAGAACAAATTTACCCACAATTACACCAAAGGGATTGGCTCTGCTCCATTGACCTTCAAGACGCTTCCTTTCATGTGCATATTGCCAGAAAGCATCACAGGTTCTTGAGGTTCGTAGTGGAGCACAACCACTATCACTACAGAGTGCTTCTAGTTGGCCTGAAGTCAGCTCCCAGGACTTTCTCCAAATGTATGGCAGTAGTGGCTGTCCATCTCTAGAAACACAAATTGTTTGTCTACCCCTATTTCCGTGTTACTCAAAGTACGGCCCTCTGCCTGCCACCTGCCCGGCAGACCTTGCTTGGCGGCCCGCAAAACTTTTTTAATGGCCCGTTTCTTGGGCAAGGCCAACACAGCTGCTCCGTAGCGGGCTCCCTGAAGGCCGATGCCTTCAGTAAACAACAAAGAGGGACACTGAAGCAAGCGTGATAGCAATGTCACATGCACATGCTCCGGTGTCCCTCTTTTGTGTTTACTGAAGTCATCAGGCATTGGCGAGCCCAGTGTGGTGACATCATATGACTGGCAGTGGCAGGAAGCAAAGGCCCTTTAAAAGTCAGCTGTTGCACATTCACAGCTGACTTAAAATGAGCCTTTTTGCAATCTTCCATCTACCTCTGACGAGGATGTCGTCACCTGAAGCCTGCTTTGTCCACGGCCCCTGCAGCCTGCTGTGTTGATGCCACTTGCAGCCTGCTCTCTCCTGCAAAGAGGACTGCACATGCAGCAGGGGCATCCCATGGATCGGCCGTACTGCTTTCCTCCTTGACACCCACAGCGGTAGAAGTGGGCGGGGACGGAAGGGCACGGCGTGCCCCTACTTCTAAAAATAATTTCAGCCCATTCCCCTACTTCTTTCTTCGAAAAAAGCATCCCGGGACGGAGAGAATAGTCCTACTAAAAATGATAACTTTTTTTTCAGCTTCCAGGGGCTGCTCGCACTTCTCTGTTGAACTCCAGAGGCTGCAGCAGCCCCTCCCTGAGCTCGCACAGACCGAGGTGTCGTGTCCTGGCTCAAAGAAGACAGACACAATATATCTTTTATGAGGATCTTTATTTCTTACGTCCTGCTCCTTCCATGTCCCTACTCTAACTGCCCCTTTCCTGTCTACACTCCTCCTCTTCCCTTGGGTCCCTCCTAGCTCCATCCACCTAACTACTAGACTGCTGACTACATAACATCTCCCCCTTTCTTAACAAGACAATAAAACAGTAAACTAGTTCAGATCTCTTCAATGAGTCTCTTTGGTCGTTGAATGTGTCGGCGAGGCCGCACCGACAAGGTTCCAGTCATGTCGGCCACCGAAGGGTCGCTTATCTGATTCTCGCTCTCTTGTTCAGAATGGTCAGGCCCTTCTAGGGCGGACAATCCAGTCATGTTCATTAAGGCCTCCATCATGTCTGGAGGACACTTCTTAAAGTGTGATACATTTCTGGTAATTTGTCATTGATCAGACTCTGCTGTTATCATGGTGCCCTTCTGCTGGGTGACCAATAAAGGTTCTGCTCGAAAACGACAGTCAGTCTTTCGTTGTTGGTCATGTTTGACAATGACGCAGTCTCCTTCACGCAAGGACGGTGACTTCGCCCTCCTCTTTGCATCTGCGTATGATTTCATTTTGTCCTTGTTGCGGCTGTCAGTCACCATCGCCTCTTGATGACTGCGGAGAGGCGACACCGCTCGCAGAGCCCCTTCCCAAGTCGGGATGCGATTCCTTATGGGACGCCCTAGCATCAGGGTTGCAGGACACTTTCCAGTGGTTGCGTGAGGGGTTGTCCTGTAGGCTCTAAGGACCTCGTTTAGAGCTGCTTGCAGATACTTCTTTTCAGCAGTGGCTTGTTGAAACGTCTTTTTGAGCGTGGACATGAACCTTCTTCTTCACATTCATGTCTCCACCGGTTAGCCTGAATTCGACATAGCACCTTCTGTAGGATGGTATCTTGTGCAGTGGCATCTCGGATGACTTCTATGGGAATGGCAGGTGGCAGCGCCTGATCAGCCACGAAGTGGATGTACTCCTCAGCAATGGAAGGATTGGATTCAGACGATGCGTGCGGGTGTCGTGACATGTAGTCTGCCGGGTTCTCCGACTTCCCAGGTTTGTGGACAATTGTGAATGTATATTCCTGGAGTCTCAGACCCCACCTTTCAATCCTCGGCGGCATCTTGGATCTCGGGTTGCCGTAAATGGTGACCAGCGCCTGATGATCCGTGATCAGGGTAAAGTGCTTGCCATAGATAAAGACATGAAAATGTTCACACGCCCATACCACCGCAAGACTCTCCTTTTCAGGTTGTGAATATGCTTTTTCGGGATCAAACAGACCGCGACTGGCATAGGCGACGATACGTCTCTGCTCAGAGTCATCGTCATATTGCGCCAGAATCGCCCCCAACCCCACAGGGCTGGCATCCACTGTAATTTCAGTTTTCCGTCGGGGATTAAAGTACGATAGGTTATCAGCAGATTCGACCGCCAGCTTGATCTCCCTGAACCCTTGTTCACACTGGGGAGACCAATCAAACGGTTGGCCTTGTTTCGTGAGAGCACAAAGAGGATGGCTGATGGTCACATAGTCTCTGATGTAGCGAGCACAGTAGCTGGCCATGCCCAGAAATGACCTCAATTCGCTAACATCTTGTGGGCTCTTGGTTCCGTTTAGAGTAGCTATCTTGTCCGGATCAGGTTTCATCCCGTCACTCGAGAAGATGTGACCGAAGAATTTCAAACTGGACTGGTGGAACTCGTACTTGGTTTTGTTCAATGTCAGGTTAGCTTCCAGCAAGGCATGGCAGACGCGATCAAGAGCCTTGTCATGCTCATGAATGTCTGATCCGTACACAAGGATATTGTCACTGTAGTTCAGAGTGTTGGGGATGTGCTGAATAACCTGTTGAATGGCCTCCTGAAAGATTTCTGCAGCTGAGGAGACGCCAAAGCTCAGGCGCTTGTATCTGAAAAGTCCAAGGTGGGTCGCAAATGTCGTGATGTAGCGAGACTTGACGTCCAACTCCAACTGGTGATAGCCCTTGTTTAAATCCAGCTTTGAGAACACTTTCGCTCCGTTTAGCGCAGAAATCATGTCGCTGAGATGTGGCCCAGGATGGCGCTCCCTTTCTATGGCCGTGTTGGGTAGGCGCATGTCAACACACAGCCTCACCTTGCCAGGGGTACCCTTTTTAGGTACGATGACCACTGGCGACACCCATGGAGTTGGACCGTCAGTCCTTTCAATGATGTCTGCTGATAGGAGTTCCTGAAGTTCATCCTCCACAGCTTTTTGGAGATGAAATGGTACACGTCGAGGGTGTTGTGCTACTTTCTGATCTGTTCATTAATGTAAAGGTGGATTTGGCACCCTTTCATTTTCCCTAATCCCTGAAATAGTCTGGGAAACTTACTGATGACGTCCTGTTCATCACTGACTTTAAATAGAATCTCGACCAGCCGGAGGCGCTCTGCAGTCGGTAGGCTGAGCAGGCAATCTGCTTCTGGACCCTTGATGACATGTATGACTGCTGGTATGGTCACAGTTTTATGCCTGAGAGTTGTTGGAAATTCTCCCAAGCAAGGGAGTGGCTTCTTGGCCATCCAGGTGAAAACTCGGACATGTGCGGGAGTCAATGGTGGTTTAGGTTTCATTCTCTCATATTCCGTGACCGGAATGTAGTTGAGCGAGGCCCCACTGTCCAAAACAAATTTGGTATCATGATCCCCTACACTTATATCCAGACGTGGATATTTCTTGAGCTGTTCAGGATCTGCAATCATATTCACATATTCCACTGTGTACTCAGAGTCTCTGGATGATGATCTCGAATCTCGGGATGGTGATCTCCGCTCCCATCTAGATCTGCATGACTCCCGGCTGGAGTGTGACGAACCTGAGGATAACGTGGACTTGTCCTTGACTGCCTTTATGTGGTGTTTTCTGGTATTGGAGCAAGATGATCTTGTCGTTCCGCTCCGCCTCTCTTTTTGATAGTCCCCGCACATCACCTCAAAGTGGTTTGTCCGCCCACATCTTCTTCACCGCTGGCCCATGGCAGGGCAGGCGTCGATATGCGGATAGTCGTACCCACATCTATAGCATCTTTTCATCTTTTCCGGTCTCCTTTCCCTTCTCCCAGGGTCTCGCCTCCTATGCTCGGTGTGTAGTTGACAAGATTATGGTCTGCGTCTCAATTGCTTTTCCTTTGAGTTTCGACGGCTGCTGTCACTGGCTTGGACTCGACAGGCTTGTTCACGGCTTACGTTGCATCCAGATTCGATGTTGGTAGCGTGCTCCTCCGCCTGGTCATAGACGCGAGTCATTTCTTCAATGTCATCTAACTCATGAGGTTTTCTTAGCAGCCGCCTCCTAAGGGTTTCCAAGTGACATCCGTCTATGATTTGTGATTTGATAGCAGCATCTGTCGAGAAGGTGTCAAATTCGCAGTGCCTCGATGGTCGCCGCAATCGGGTGATGAATGCGCTCATTGCTTCATCTTTTCCTTGACGCGCTTGATGAAATGCATGTCGTTCATAATCAACATTCCTTTTGTGGAGGAATTTTTTGTTCAGGGCCTCACGCACCTTGTCATAGGTTCCCACATCTGCAGGAGGAAGATCTTTGATTATCTTACTAATTTCTCGGCCCACTAAATTGCGGAGGGCAATCAATTTCTCTTCATCGACGGTTACCTTAGACCCCTTAATGTAATCTTCGAAGTCCTCAAGCCACTCTTGCCATCTGGGGCCCATGCTCCCTCCAGTGGACAATGTCAAGGGTTCCGGGGGCCGTAGGTGCGACACTCCCGTGAAGATCGGTTTGACTTCATTTCGTTGTGGGGATACGTTTGGGGTCACCATCGTGATGCCACGTGCCTTATACTCTTTCTTTTGACCGTGGTTAACCTGTTGTTCCTTCTTTACAGGTGCTCAGGGTGATTGATTGTGTTCCGTTTGTTGTTTCTGCTTTGCATTCACTCGTGCTTGTTTGTTCTGTTACAGTTGCTTGTTTAATATCAGTGTCTTGTATTAGCTCGTGTTTGTTTGTTCTGATTCACTCTTGACTTTGCTTGTGCTTGGTGCCTCTCTTTTGCACTGCCTGACTTCAAAATGGCCGCTTGCAATTCACACATAGGAGATGTCCTCATGGCTGCCTGACTTCAAAATGGCCGCCGTCACTGACCTCTCAGCTCACACGAGACTTCATCTCCATTCATTCTCTCTTCAGGACTCACCGGCAGCCGGTCTCAGGGGCAGCACTCTCCTGATCTCCAGGCCTTTTCTTCAGCTGCCACGTTCAGGTAAGGTTGGGGTTGGCTCCCACCTTGCTTCGTTATGTCTCGCGCTCACTCGGCGTCAACTTGCCGAATCTCACGCATCGGGGGTGAGATCCCGATGTCGGGTACCGCTCGAGCTCCGTCTTTCACCACGCTCGATGGCACTTGTCCGCAGGCTTTCTCGGGGCAGTACCCACTGCCAGGGGCAATCTTTTACACCTTGGGGCGGCAGGCAGAGTCGGAGTGAGCTCCCGACTTCTGCTCTTTCGGCGCGTGCCAACTTGCACGCATCAGGCGTGAGTCGCGTTTTGGCGCGATCGAGCGCTTTCCTCTCAAACGCCCCGGCGCTTCTTATCTCGGCTCGTCTTGGACTCCACACAGTCGCCTTGCTGGGGAATAAGGTCACCTGCTGCTGGCCTCGCACTTCAGGCGGCAGCCTCACTCTTCACAGCAGCACTTCTCTACTTCTCTTTGCAGACGCTGCTCTGGACAGGACGTTTCTGAAGGTTCTGTGGGTAGTAGACTCACCTATCCCACCCTCGTCGCCAGTTGTCGTGTCCTGGCTCAAAGAAGACAGACACGATATATCTTTTATGAGGATCTTTATTTCTTACGTCCTCCTCCTTCCACGTCCCTACTCTAACTGCCCCTTTCCTGTCTACAATCCTCCTCTTCCCTTGGGTCCCTCCTAGCTCCACCCACCTAACTACTAGACTGCTGACTACATAACACGAGGGTGGGCCCATTGTCATTCCGATTGAGGCTGATTATTCCCTTTGGAATGACAATGCGCCCGCCCGCTGCCTGCCTTTAGCATATGCCAGTGAGATCTGCATGAGGTGTCTCTGGTATCTGGGTGCAGGCCATGGCTCGTTGTGCAACAAATATACGAGATGGGTCCGCAAATGTGTAATCAAAACTTTAAAACAATCCCGCTGGGGCGTGAGAGGTGCGCTGTGGGCATTGTAATCTGCTGTTTGGAAAACACAGCCCTGACGTCCACAACGCAGAGGAGGCGAGAAAAAGCATTACGTTCGATCAAGCTATTTTTATAGACAGTATACTTGTAAAAACACTTGTGGCTGTCAAAGGCGTGCCCGAAGGTGCTTGCTTCTTCTAATGCGTTTTATGGAATATATATTTTGCTTAGTGCTCTAAGCTGTGTTTTTAGAAGTGTGTTTTGCTGCTCGGTACGTGATGTATTAAAGGGGAAATCCGGCGAATATTACATTAGTCTCAACACCCAGCAGACGTAATTGAACAAGGGAACATCTTGGGATGCCTATTGTTGGGGATTGTTCGAAATACAGGTCTTGATAAAGAGAACGGGGTTTTCCTTTAAACTGCCAGACCCCTTTAACTGGACGACAACGTGATCTTAAGCCCTCCTCTGCGATCCTGTATGTATAGGCATTTATATAGCGCACTACTTACCCGTAGGGTCCCAAGGCGCTTCGACCGCTGCGAAACCCTTCCTGGCTTCCCTGAGAGATGGTCCCTTAATGGGTATCTCCAGGGTGAGACCAGGCATCCCCGGCGGTCTGGTGGGGCCGTTAGTGAAGATGAGGCAAGCTAATGCCCAGAGTTGCCGAGTGTGATCGCTGATCAGAGTGGGCACCGAGGCGAGAGAATTATCGAGTCCGCTGACCCTGGTCCAGAAACCTGCCACGCCGGGAATCAAACCGTGGTCCCGGGCCGTCCTCTGCTCTCGGGTCTGCCGCCTCTAACCAGTGAGCCACACTACTTCACTACTTCCTGTGGCCTTTAAGGTGCGAGGCTCTGCTCAGGGGGGAAGTCAGAAAATCAAAATGCCCCGAACTTTGAACTACACTTATAATGGCAAGCAGCACGTGATGAGAGTGTCCTTTGCACTCCCTAAAAGAGCGGCCTTCACTGCTCCATCCAACCAAGGGAGTAGTCAGAAAATTAGAATGCCCCCCATTTTGCAGTAAACCTCTGATGCACACCAAGCAAAATAAGTAAATGTGCCCATCCTCCACTCGAAGAAGTGACGGGGACAGGAGAAGTGACGGGACAGGAGAAGGAGAAATGAAGTGAAGGGACAGGAGAAGGAGAAGTGAAGTGAAGGGACAGGAGAAGGAGAAATGAAGTGAAGGGACAGGAGAAGGAGAAGTGAAGTGAAGGGACAGGAGAAGGAGAAGTGACGTGGACAGGAGAAGGAGAAGTGACGGGGGCAGGAGCAGTGAACGGGGCAGAAGTGAAGGGACAGGAGAAGTGAAGGGACAGTAAAAGTGAAGGGACAGGAGAAGGAGAAGTGACGGGACAGGAGACGGAGAGGTGACGGGACAGGAGAAGTGACGGGACAGGAGAAGTGACGGGGCAGGAGAAGTTACGGGGCAGGAGAAGTGACAGGGACAGGAGAAGTGAAGGGACAGGAGGAGGAGAAGTGACGGGGCAGGAGGAGGAGAAGTGACGGAACAGGAGAAGGAGAAGTGATGGGACAGGAGAAGTGACGGGACAGGAGAAGTGACGGGACAGGAGAAGGAGAAGTGACGGGACAGGAGAAGGAGATGTGACGGGGCAGGAGAAGTGAAGGGACAGGAGAAGTGAAGGGACAGGAGAAGTGAAGGGACAGGATAAGTGAAGGCACAGGAGTGGGAGAAGTGAAGGGGACAGGAGAAGTGACGGGGACAGGAGAAGTGACGGGGACAGGATAAGTGACGGGACAGGAGAAGTGAAGGGACAGTAGAAGTGATGGGGGCAGGAGAAGAGACGGGGCAGGAGAAGTGACGGGGGCAGGAGAAGTGACGGGACAGGAGAAGTGACGGGTGCAGGAGCAGTGACGGGGGCAGGAGCGGTGACGGGGGCAGGAGAAGGGAGGGGGCAGGACTGTTCCCATTGGGCGCAGAATCTAGACTGATTTGCATAAGGCTGGGTCCAAACTGGAATGGCATGGTGAGCAAAGAAACAATGGATTTAGGCCCAAATCTCTGTACTGTGGTGAATGTATGATATTGTTCTGCATTCAGTTGTTCTTTTTGCTATATTATGATTGAGCAGCTAGCTGGCAACATGAATATGAAGGAGCCTTTGTGGGTTTCGGGGAGTCTAGATTCTCCTGAAGAGTCCCTTTCTCTTCTGAGCCCTGCTTAACACATGTGTACAGGAGGAGCCCTGTATTCATGACCTCAATGTTTGAGAAAAAAAATAATCATGGATTTCTGAACATTGAGTAAAAGCATCAAGGTAACATGTTGTTCCTGCTTATATTTCACACGCTTCACATAAACCTGTATTCCCTATGACCGTTTGCTTTTTCCTGAATTAAACCTCAAACATGTTTATCCATTGTTTTAATTAAATAACGTTATAAGCTGTAACTGGTGGTATGTTTTGCTATTTCTAGCCACGCCCCTGACTCCGCCCACTGATTCAATCTGCGGTTATTCCCGACCCCTGATTCTCCACCCACAGTTCCCCTACTTTTTTTTCCCCACTTCGACCACTGGACACCCACCGACCATCTTGTTTCCTTCCTGCTCGCTTACCAGCTAGCCTGCCCTCCTGGCCAGGTTGCCTTCAGGTGAGTAGGGTGAGTTTGTGGCTGTTTGTGGGCCTGTTTTACAGTCTGCTGGGTCAGTTTTTACTGTTAATTTGCCTGATATCAAAACTCACATTGCCTGCTCAAATCTATGCAGACTTCCATAGCTTGCAAAAACACGAGTACAGCTCTCTTCGAACATTTTTACCATTTTTATCTGTAAACATGGCCCGCTTTTTACAGTCTCATGGGCCTGTTTTTACTGTTTATTTTCCTGATATCAAAACTAACATTGGGCCAGATTCACAAAGGGCCTCCGCAGTCATTGCCGGATCCTGCAGCTGTGGTGGAACCTCTGCAATGGAAACTGCAGTACGGAGGTTCCACCACAAGTGGGGGACCCCCACCATGACTGCAGATCCCCCCACGAAAGTGGAGGCCCTTTGTGAATCAGGCCCATTGCCTGCAGCAAGCTCAGATCCATGCAGGTTTCCATACCTTGCAAAAACCTGTACAGCATGTCATTGCAAATTACAACAGTTTTTATCTTGTAAACATACCCCACTTTTTTTCTCGTGAGCCAGTGTTTACTGTTGATTTCCCTTTTATTTTAGCTGTGTAATTCACAAATGGGGGCCACTTTTATTTTGGTGCCTGGCCTATTTTCTGTCCCAGTCAGACGCAGAATTTTATTTACTCTGTGGTTTATTTTTTTTCTAGATGTGTTTCTGCAGTTATTTTCATGACTACATAACTCTTGCGTGCAGGACTGTGAAAAGAGCTGCCACCATATCTGTGACACACTCCTCACCCCTTCATGGGCTCAGCTCTCAAGGCCGCACCTTTCCCGCTAGGCCGCGCCATCACTCCTCCACTAGCGCCTTGGAGCGGGTAACGCTGCAGTGCCCCACTTGCAAATTCTCAGCTCCCCAGCACTGTCGGGATGCCGCTCCGTCTGCCGACCTGCAGACCGGATCTCGCCACCTCAGGCTGCAGTACACACTCCCAGCATGCCACTCCGTACCTGCAGGCCTCGCGAGGGACAACCGCTGCAGGAATAGCTGCCGCCCCCAGCCGCACTCCGAGGTGAGGACCCACATGGCAGGCAGGGATCCAGACCAGACGCTAGTCCTCAGATGGAGCAGAGGCCCTCGCTCTCATGCGTCCCCAGCCGCCATCTTCTGGGGGAGGAGAGCAGGCTGCCACCAAAGCTCCAAAATGGCACTGCCTTCAGATCCTGACCCGTCGCGATCCCACCAGCTCCAATCACGCTCCAATGCATATCCAGCAAGGATCCCGCTTGAAGAGGGTGCTTGGGTCCGCTGGAATTAGCTTCTGGGGCGGATCGTACCAGGGACCAAGGCAGTCTGCGCTTTCACTCAGTTGTCTGGCCTTGCACTCCTCCCCAACTGGTCCACAGCAATGCCGGGCCAGGAAGGGTCCGCACGGCGGTCCAAGTCACCTGTGCCCCGGAACGGAGCCCACCTTCACATCCAGGACAGCTCTACAATGCAGCACCCCCGCAGAGAAGTGCGGATGGGTGCCAGAATGAGAGATATAACAAAGCTTAGCAGCGGCGGAGCCGGAGGGATGGGGACGCACGTCCTATCTCACCGCCATCTTAGGCATGCCTACCACCACTGACATTTTAACACATAGGGCCAAGCTGCAAATAAATGAAGCACCTACGTTTGTTGTTGATCACTTAGATACTATATCCAGGCAGAGGGAGAATGGAGGGCCCAAGTTGGTTGATAGACAATGTAATAATTGTTTAGTTGGCACTCAGAAGAACCATGAGAGACTACCCCATCTTCCTCCAGAAATTACTCCATACGTAATTGTCCTTAAAAATGTGCCACCCTTGTCATCCAGTAAAGAAGAAGACTGGAAGCAGCTAGAGAACAAAACTGTGCACTGGTTAGCGAAAGCAGCAGACTGGTCAGAAAGTGAAGATTTTTATTACAATGTAAATAATGTCGAATGGGTCTCATGGGTGGGCGCACAGACATAAATGGAGTTAGGCGATTGTATTGTGGTAAATTTTAGGAATAGGTCACTAGTCCATTGCCTTAAGGATATGATTGACCGTTTGCCAGAATAGTCTAGAGTAATATTGATGCTACAATTATGCCTGAGACCTCGGTAGAAACATTTTCTGGTCTCTATTAAATTGGTAGTGAGCCACACCCTAGCACTAAATTTAAGTATGGGCCATCATCCTTGGCACGTCCAACACTAGACAAGGTGAAAGGGCCTTAAATCAGACTGTGAAGAACAAGGCCGGCCCTGTTGGTATCCCGGCGGACTTGTTTTTAGATAATACATCCCTGTGGCTTCTGCTGTTAACAAACATCCTAAGCTGCTATACAGTTCAGGGCCCCCATGATTCTTGGAGAACTGTGACAATAGTCCCCATTTTGAAAAAAGGAGACGGGTCGGACCCCAAATGTTACCGCCTATATCTTTAATTGATTGTACTTGTACGTTAATGGGCCGGGTGATTTTGGAGTGGCTGAAGGCAAGGGTTACAGACAGTGGGCAGTTCTCAAATATCAAATATGGACTTAGGCATGGCCTGGGCATGGTGGAACAATGCCTTAATCTGCACCTGTTCAGAAAAGGGGGTGGTGATGAACAGAGTATCTGAATTAAACAGTACACTCATACCCAGTCAACAGATCAGGGCTTGATCCATCACCGTTTTTTAGCTCACTGCACCATCCCAGCTCAGAACCTGGCTACATGCAAATTAGTCTGTCCCTGGCCGAGTGCATCATGGGAACAGGGCAGACCAAACTACCAAGCCAATTCTTATACTGGGAAGGAAACAAGCTTCCGGGGACCGGTTTCTGGCATTACAGCCGTCTTCGGCCCGGCTTGCTTGAATCCTGATGGTGCAATGAGCAAGGGACTCACATCTGAGTATACCCTTCCACGCTTATGGTGGACAAAACGATTCAGAAAAGGGGGTGGTGATGGACAGAGTATTTGAATTAAACAGAACACTCATACCCAGTCAACAGATCAGGGCTTGATCCATCACCGTTTTTTAGCTCACTGCACCATCCCAGCTCAGAACCTGGCTACATGCAAATTAGTCTGTCCCTGGCCCAGTGCATCATGGGAACAGGGCAGACCAAACTACCAAGCCAATTCTTATACTGGGAAGGAAACAAGCTTCCGGGGACCGGTTTCTGGCATTACAGCCGTCTTCGGCCCGGCTTGCTTGAATCCTGATGGTGCAATGAGCAAGGGACTCACATCTGAGTATACCCTTCCACGCTTATGGTGGACAAAACGATTCAGAAAAGGGGGTGGTGATGGACAGAGTATCTGAATTAAACAGAACACTCATACCCAGTCAACAGATCAGGGCTTGATCCATCACCGTTTTTAGCTCACTGCACCATCCCAGCTCAGAACCTGGCTACATGCAAATTAGTCTGTCCCTGGCCCAGTGCATCATGGGAACAGGGCAGACCAAACTACCAAGCCAATTCTTATACTGGGAAGGAAACAAGCTTCCGGGGACCGGTTTCTGGCATTACAGCCGTCTTCGGCCCGGCTTGCTTGAATCCTAATCGTGCAATGAGCAAGGGACTCATATCTGAGTATACCCTTCCACGCTTATGGTGGACAAAACGATTCAGAAAAGGGGGTGGTGATGGACAGAGTATCTGAATTAAACAGAACACTCATACCCAGTCAACAGATCAGGGCTTGATCCATCACCGTTTTTTAGCTCACTGCACCATCCCAGCTCAGAATCTGGCTACATGCAAATTAGTCTGTCCCTGGCCCAGTGCATCATGGGAACAGGGCAGACCAAACTACCAAGCCAATTCTTATACTGGGAAGGAAACAAGCTTCCGTGGACCGGTTTCTGGCATTACAGCCGGTTTCGGCCCGGCTTGCTTGAATCCTGATGGTGCAATGAGCAAGGGACTCACATCTGAGTATACCCTTCCACGCTTATGGTGAACAAAACCATTCAGAAAAGGGGGTGGTGATGGACAGAGTATCTGAATTAAACAGAACACTCATACCCAGTCAACAGATCAGGGCTTGATCCATCACCGTTTGTTAGCTCACTGCACCATCCCAGCTCAGAACCTGGCTACATGCAAATTAGTCTTTCCCTGGCCCAGTGCATCATGGGAACAGGGCAGACCAAACTACCAAGCCAATTCTTATACTGGGAAGGAAACAAGCTTCCGGGGACCGATTTCTGGCATTACAGCCGTCTTCGGCCCGGCTTGCTTGAATCCTGATGGTGCAATGAGCAAGGGACTCACATCTGAGTATACCCTTCCACGCTTATGGTGGACAAAACGATTCAGAAAAGGGGGTGGTGATGGACAGAGTATCTGAATTAAACAGAACACTCATACCCAGTCAACAGATCAGGGCTTGATCCATCACCGTTTTTTAGCTCACTGCACCATCCCAGCTCAGAACCTGGCTACATGCAAATTAGTCTATCCCTGGCCCAGTGCATCATGGGAACAGGGCAGACCAACTACCAAGCATATTCTTATACTGGGAAGGAAACAAGCTTCCGGGGACTGGTTTCTGGCATTACAGCCGTCTTCAGCCCTTCTTGCTTGAATCCTGATGGTGCAATGAGCAAGGGACTCACATCTGAGTATACCCTTCCACGCTTATGGTGGACAAAACGATTCAGAAAAGGGGGTGGTGATGGACAGAGTATCTGAATTAAACAGAACACTCATACCCAGTCAACAGATCAGGGCTTGATCCATCACCATTTTTTAGCTCACTGCACCATCCCAGCTCAGAACCTGGCTACATGCAAATTAGTCTGTCCCTGGCCCAGTGCATCATGGGAACAGGGCAGACCAAACTACCAAGCCAATTCTTATACTGGGAAGGAAACAAGCTTCCGGGGACCGGTTTCTGACATTACAGCCGTCTTCGGCCCGGCTTGCTTGAATCCTGATGGTGCAATGAGCAAGGGACTCACATCTGAGTATACCCTTCCACGCTTATGGTGGACAAAACGATTCAGAAAAGGGGGTGGTGATGGACAGAGTATCTGAATGAAACAGAACACTCATACCCAGTCAACAGATCAGGGCTTGATCCATCACCGTTTTTTAGCTCACTGCACCATCCCAGCTCAGAACCTGGCTACATGAAATTAGTCTGTCCCTGGCCCAGTGCATCATGGGAACAGGGCAGACCAAACTACCAAGCCAATTCTTATACTGGGAAGGAAACAAGCTTCCGGGGACCGGTTTCTTGCATTACAGCTGTCTTCGGCCCGGCTTGCTTGAATCCTGATGGTGCAATGAGCAAGGGACTCACATCTGAGTATACCCTTCCACGCTTATGGTGGACAAAACGATTCAGAAAAGGGGGTGGTGATGGACAGAGTATCTGAATTAAACAGAGCACTCATACCCAGTCAACAGATCAGGGCTTGATCCATCACTGTTTTTTAGCTCACTGCACCATCCCAGCTCAGAACCTGGCTACATGCAAATTAGTCTGTCCCTGGCCCAGTGCATCATGGGAACAGGGCAGACCAAACTACCAAGCCAATTCTTATACTGGGAAGGAAACAAGCTTCCGGGGACCGGTTTCTGGCATTACAGCCATCTTCGGCCCGGCTTGCTTGAATCCTGATGGTGCAATGAGCAAGGGACTCACATCTGAGTATACCCTTCCACGCTTATTGTGGACAAAACGATTCAGAAAAGGAGGTGGTGATGCACCTGGTCATAGACTAATACACCTTAGCTAAGCCAGGTTCCCTTTATTTTGGATTCACAGACCTGACATCTGCTTTTGACTGGGTGCAGAGGGGAAGGCTTTGGGAAACGATGTTCAATATGGGCATTGAACCACCCATTGTACACTTTTTAGCAGCTATGCACCAAGATGTGATGGAGAGTTCGATATGGAGCAGATGGCGAACTCTCGGCTCAAATAAAAATGAACCGTGGGGTTCGTCAGGGCTGCATTCTTGCACCATTCTTATTTTGCCTGTACATAAATGATTTAAAAAGGAATGTGGGGGGCGTGGCCAAGATGGTGGCGGAGTAGGACGCCTTTCCGAGCCGCTCCGGCGCTGATCCGACAAAGCTTCTAATAGCACGATCCTGAGGGAGCGAACCTGCTTTAAAAGTGGTGGGAAGGCCTACCTGACGAGGCGGTCTACTTTGGCACTGTCGCTGGAGCGGTGAAGCCCCGAGATCGCCCTCAAGATCGACCGAACTCCGCGGCCTGTGCGGCCCCGGCCTTTCCTGATCTCGGCATCCGACTCGGAGGGAGGGCGGAGCCCCTGAGTCCCGCCTGGAGACACCGCAACTAGCGGAAGGTGGAGGGGCACGTTGCGTCATCGGGCGGAAGATCTGGCTGCAGAAGTGGATTGGAGTTCCCTGGCCTGCGAGGTGCTGCGGAATCGCGGAGCTTGACGACTAGAGCCCTGCAGCGGTCACTGAGGGATGGTACGAGACTCCCGCATGCCGGAGGTGGTGGCCCCTGAACGGTGGTGATTTCCCTGCCCGGGCCCAGAGGTGGTGAGCGATACCGGACCGGCAGACCCCGGCGTGCCCCGGATCACGAGGGGGTCGGAAGAGGCTTGGGGGATGCCAACGGCTCTTGCGCGGGGCCGCCATTGATCTTCGGCTTGCCTGTGCGCCTGGAGCCCCACAGCTCGTCCCACTGTACATGTGGATCACGGCACATCTGCGGACTTTGGTGTGAGGCTTGGTGCTTGATTTTGTGGTCATACGCTTTAGCCTGGGCCGAGCACCAGGGCCCATCATCTTGTCTGGCCACGTGGCGCTTGGTCGGTACGCTGTGGGCTGCCATGTCTAATTTTACAACGCAAAAGGGGCCTGGGAAAGGACAATGCCCTGAAATCCTCCCAACAACCGGCGTCCCCAGGGGCTAGTGGTTCGTCGAAGCAGTCGGACGACGAAGCGCCAGCGACAAAAGCCTTCATGACCGAACTCTTTGCCTCCATTAAGGAGGATATCTCTGAACTCCGGGCGCAGCTAGCCTCTGATCTGCGGGAAGTGCGGAGAGATGTCGATGGCCTGGGAGAAAGGGTAGCGACTCTGGAAGACCATGATCTAAGTGTGGCCAACGACGTTCATTTGCTGCAACAGGACATCATCCGCCTCACCGAGCAAAACCTGGACTTGCAAACGCATACGGAAGATTTGGAAAATCGCTCCCGCAGGAATAACATTCGTATACGGGCGGTGCCGTGGGACGGTGAGGCGGGGGACCTGCGGGGCTATGTCCAGGAGCTATTCCTCCGAATATTAGATGACGAGGATACAAAAGAGATCCAGACTGACAGAGTGCATAGAGTGGGGCTGCCCAGGCGCGGAGGGGGCCCCCCCCCCTGATATTCTGGTGTGCGTCCATGATTTCCAACTTAAGGAGCGGATCCTCCGCAAGGCCAGAACACTCACGTCGCTGCAGTATCGGGACCACCGCCCCCAGCTGTATTAGGATCTGGCAGCCTCCACCCTGCAGAAGCGGTGGGAGTTCTGCCCGGTGACGATGTTCCTGAGAGAACGGGGCATCGCCTATTCCTGGGGCCACCCGTTTAGGATTATTTTTCGGTGGCAGAATCGACTTGTGCAAATCCGCACGCTACAAGCAGCAAAGGAACTACTAGGCCTCGACTACTTCTCCGTCCCGGAGGCGCCACCGCTCATCGTCCTGGCATAGGGTTGGTGCTTCGTCAGATCGACGACGGCCGGACCTCACCACCAGCTTGCAGGAGCGGGGCAGCTCTGTGGCGTTGGTGGCGTCGGCCACACTGGCAGACTCGCAGCAGAGCTCCGGAGCGGCATGATCTCCCTATCTTGAAGGATCGGCGCCGGAGGGGTTCGGGCCTTCTGGTCGGGGGGTATGAAGGTACTCTTGGAGGAGACACCCTCGACTGTGGCCTTGGGGGATAGTGTACTAGTCCCTCCGGCCTGTTCCTGGTAGGAAGGCCTCCTACGGACTTCGGCCTTCTGGACATGATGAGTACTGTTTTTGCTTTTCTGGGTTTGTTCTAGCTCTTGATTTCGGTTATGTTTCACTTGGGGCGGGGATGGGAGTTGGGGAGTTCGGGGTGTTGGGGGGGATCCCGTGACGGTTGGACTGGGGGGGTGCTTGATGTGTGGCTGCGGGTGTGCGTGTACGGTAGAGTTATGGATGTCATTACAGTGGTGGACTAGCGACTGCTGGTCATATCTTGTGAGTGGGCTGATCTTGCTGTGGGGAGGGGGGCCTTTGGCATGCTGAGAGCGGTTTCTGGGTCTCTTCTTTGTTATGCCGCTTAGTGTAGGGACATGGAATATTAAGGGTATGAATTGGCCACAGAAGCGGCAGAAGGCTTTGAAGTATATAGTGGATCACCACCTGGATGTTGTTGGGCTGCAAGAAACACACTTGGCGCGGAAAGATGAGATGCGGCTCCGCCATAGGGCCTATCCCATTATTTATAGGTCTTCCGCTGCCACGAAACACAGGGGGGTGGCGCTCCTCTTCCGAGCGGCGCTGCACTTTCAGCCTGTGGAGGTCCGTCATGTTAAGGAGGGCCGTTGGCTGATGGTCAAAGGACTTGTACAAGGTCGACTGTGCACCTTCGTGGTGGTGTATTTACCCAATGCTGGTCAGAATAAGTATTTGCAGGATCTGCTGGTGAAGGTGGGAGACTTTGCAGAAGGACACTTGTTTCTATTGGGGGACTTCAATTTGGTGTGGGACAGGGATCTGGACAGCTCAGGTGGTCAAAGGGCGGGTACAGGGGTGTTTTCTGGTTCCACACAGCAAGGGGTGGGGGAGCTGGGGCTAGTTGATGGCTGGCGTTTTTTTCACCCTTCCACGAAGGACTATACATTCTTCTCACACGTGCATCACACCTATTCCCGTTTGGACTACATCTTCCTTAGTCAGTCCCTACGCGGGCACGTGCTGGATGCCGCCATTCTTCCAATCTCGGTGTCGGACCACAGTCTTCTGGTGCTTACTCTTCGTTGGTCGCCGCCTGACGCTGCGTGTCGGAAGTGGTACTTCCCAGCGTCAGTGGTCAGGGACGAGGTATCTAATCAGGCACTACGCCTCGCTATTCGTGAGTTCTTTGATCTCAACCCTCCGTCGGACACTTCGTTGGTGACCACGTGGGACGCCTTTAAAGCTACGATCAGGGGCACATGCCTGGGGCTTAACTCGCAGCTCAACACACTGCGGAGGAAGGAACGTGAAGCCTTGGAGGCCGAGGTGCTCGAGCTTGAGCGGGCTCACAAACTGAATCCCTCAAGAGTGACCCTACGCCCGTTGACGGCAGTACGGGGCAAGCTGAAGGCACATTATGCCAATAGGGCCGAGCTTGCCCTCCTCCGATTGGGGCGCCAATCGTACTCTTGCGGTAACAAGATTGGCAGACACTTAGCGCGACAACTGCGGGACAGGAGGGAGAGAGAATACATTGGGGGGATTAGAGACACCGCGGGAGTACTACACCATCGCGACGGGGCGAAGGCGGACATCTTTGGACGCTTTTACGCCGAACTGTACACGGGCGACGCCCTGGACGCTGTGTCCCAGCGGGAGTTTCTACCTCGGGTCTCTAGGGAGTGGAACGCCTTGTTAGAGGCACCGATCTCGGGGGAGGAGGTTCTGTCGGCCATCAACAACTTGAAATTACATAAGGCCCCGGGCCCGGATGGATACACGGCGGTCTTCTACAAGACATATGCTACAGAGCTGTGTGACTTTCTGGTTACCCTTTTTAACGATATGGCGTCGTCGGGAATGAACGCAGGGACTCTGGCAGAGGCGGTGATTACGGTCTTGCCGAAACCCGGGAAGGATCCGGAGCAATGTGCCTCATTTCGTCCCATAGCCTTGCTTAACATAGATGCGAAGCTTTACTCGGCGATCTTGGCCGCCCGTCTCCAAGATCTGCTCCCGGCGATCATACATCCGGACCAGTCCGGCTTTATTAAGGGTCGCCAGACTCACGACAATACCCGTAGAGTGGTCCATCTTATTGAGAAAGCGGACAGGTTCCACATTCCGGCCGTACTGGTGGGTCTGGACGCGGAGAAGGCCTTCGATCGAGTGGATTGGGGCTTTCTGTTCAACACGTTGCGAGCCTTCGGCTTCTCTGATAGGTTCATTACCATGGTGCAGGCGAATTTCTGTAGCCCGCGTTCGAGGGTGGCAGTGAATGGCCACCTGTCGGCCTACTTCTCGCACTCGAGGGGCACTAGACAAGGGTGTCCCCTCTCCCCCTTGTTATTCGCGCTCAGCATTGAACCCTTAGCAATAGCAGTGAGGGAACATGAAGGTGTGAAGGGCATTCCATTCACGGGAGAGCAACACAAGATTTCCCTCTTCGCGGACGATGTTCTACTTTCGGTGGCTGATCCTGCGGGTTCTCTACCTTATGTCCGGGATATCTTGCTTGAATATGAGGGAGTGGCTGGATTTAAGGTAAATTATGGCAAGTCTTACATTCTGAATTTGACCCAATCGCAGGCCGATGTGGCTCAAGTGCAGGCGTTGACGCCATTGGCCTGGGCCTCGGGCTCGATTATCTATCTGGGAGTTCACCTGACTCCTACGGTGGGTGGGCTATTTGCGGCCAACTTCCCGCCCCTGATGGCAAAAACGCGAGCGGAGCTGGAGAGATGGAAGCCTAAATTCCTGTCTTGGCTAGGTAGAGTGCACGCAATTAAAATGGTCCTCCTCCCCAAATACTTGTATCTATTCCAGGCCTTGCCTATACCGCTGGATGGTTCCTTCTTTCGACAGCTCAAAACGATGGTCCTGAAATTTGTCTGGCAGGAAGGTCGGGCGCGGGTGTCGTTCGCAATCTTGCGTCGGCCGAGATCTGAGGGCGGGGTTGGTCTTCCGGATCTGCGCCTATATTATAAAGCCGCCCAATTGAGGGTCATGGTGGAATGGTCACAGCAGCTTTCTGAGAAACATTGGCTGCATATGGACCGGAGCGTGGCGGGTCGGTCCATTTGGGATTTAGCGTGGAAGCCGAAGAGAGATCGCCCATTGAATGCGTACATCAGTACTCCCACGGGTACTACGCTGAAGGTGTGGGACACTCTGGTCGGCGATGAGAGGTGGACGACCTTCCCATCTCCGTTTACTCCATTGCACTTCAACCCGGCCTTCCCGCCGGCGCTTGTCGAGGGGCCCTTCGATGTGTGGAGAGAGGGTGGATGCAGGGCTCTGCTCCATCTGTTCCACGGCTCTGATCCCTTGACCTTCACTAACTGCATGCGGGATTACCAGGTGCCGCCAACTGATAGATACAGGCATATCCAGTTACTACACTGGGCCACGTCACCGGATGTGCGGGAGGCAGCCACGAGGCCTCCTTCCAAATTTGAGGCTTTTTTGTTGAAGACGTCCACTATGAAGGGAGCCATCTCCTTCCTGTATCAACTGCTGCTTCAATCTGAATTGTCTCCTAGGCCGCGCTATATGGAGCAGTGGGAGGAGATGGTGGGGAGGGATATCACCGACGGTGAATGGTCGGCGTTGTGGAGAGATCTGGCTCAATTCAATCATTCGATCCAATTAAGGGAGGCTCACTTAAAAACTCTCATGCAGTGGTATATGGTTCCGGCCCGGCTTCATCGTATATATCCGGCCACCTCGGATAGGTGCTGGAGAGGCTGTGGCCTTCTGGGTGACTTCCGCCACATCTGGTGGGACTGCCCTATCATCAGACCATTCTGGGATGAGATCCTTTCCCATATCAAGGATATTCTGCGATACCCTATTTAAAACTCTTTGGCCTTTGTGCTTCTGGGCCTGCGGGACCCAGGTCTTGAGCACCAGACGCGCGCGGATAAGAAGATCCTATGGCTCTGCCTGGGTGCAGCCAAGCTTACGCTGGCGGCAGCTTGGAAATGGAAGGAGGCACCGGCGATCTCTCTTTGGCACGCTCGGCTTTGGAGGCTTCTGAGCCTGGAAAGAATGGCGGACATCTTCCTCGGTAATTATAAAAACTTTAAGCACATATGGGGCCCCTTGGTGACCTTTCTATCTTCTGGTCTGCCTTCAGCAGTTTGCCCAGCATCACTGCGGTCTTTACATCTCTTTCAACTTTAGAGTGTCTGATGAATGAGTGAGGTGTGTGTGTGTCGCCGTCACGGGGGGGAAGGGGGGGGGGGGGAAGGGGCGTTGGGTTTCTTTCCTTTCGGTGCCGCATCCGGGGCACCTACTATCAGCGGACGGTGCATTTTTGTGCCTCTTGGACTATTAGTAGACCTGCAGGAAAGGACTATTCGATTTCGCAAGGACTCTGCTTCTATGGGGCAATTTATACGGCTACCTCCTTCCTACGATTGTACAAGCTTATTGCCTGGTCTCTCTTTAGCACTGTAGCGCTGATTCCGTGTTGATTTGCTTTATTTCCCACTGTGTGGGACCACCTGTGACGCCCCGGTGCGGTATAATGTGTTTTCTTGTCCTTTTTGTTCATTGCAAAATAAAAATTTTACAAAAAAAAAAAAAGGAATGTGGATGCTCCATTGATAGGCTGCAGGTCACTACCGGCGTCATTATATGCAGATGATGTTTTAATGTCCAGAACTGGGGTGGGGCTCCAGAAGCTCTTAACCAGTTTTAATGATTTTATGATTGACCTTGGCCTGAAGACTAATGTAGGGAAATTATATACTATGGTGGTGGGCAAGTCCCCCACCATTTTAAAAACATGTTTTATAAACAACGAAAAATTGTCTTTTTCCTACTTGGGAATTTCTTTTGATCAAAAAAGCAATTGTCACCACTTAGTAGA
Source organism: Lissotriton vulgaris (assembly GCF_964263255.1). NCBI lineage: Eukaryota > Metazoa > Chordata > Amphibia > Caudata > Salamandridae > Lissotriton > Lissotriton vulgaris. Next base: position 510,633 of record NW_028252534.1, read on the forward strand.
TTTAAGAATTAGGGGTTTTAACCAAATCTTGGAGGCAATCTAAAGATTTACTAAAAAACTTGGCTCAAGGCCAATTAAATCAATCATTAGTATTTATAAAGCTTGCACGTGTGCAGTCACTTTGTATGGTGCTGGAGCTTGGGGTTTGTGTAATGTAGAGGGCCTACAAGCAGCCGAGAACACATTCATGAAACGCTTGTTGACAGTCCCTAAAAGTACTGCCGCCACTATCTGTCACAGCAAACTAGGCTTGATTCCTCTGTCCTTTCGAATACAACGAGCCCGCTATTGTTATGGTATAATATCTGGGTAAAGAAAGTAGCAGCCTTAAATAGTGCAGAGATTTTTTAATACATTCTTAGATGGTCATAGGAAATCTTGAGATGGCTAAAAAGAGGGTTATAGATCACTCACTGTTAGTGTGCTCCCAGGCATTGAGCCCAACCTCTCTTTTTATTTTAACCATACAAAACTATTTTATCTTATAAGGTTTTGGTTTGACATATTTTTAACATTATAGTTACACCAATCTACTCACATTAGCACACCCTCACTGCACCTCACTTTTCACAACGGCAAAAACAAAGAACTCAGGCAAAGAGTCCCCCAGAGGGGCCCGTTGGGCATTGCAGAGCTGGTCCAATGAGGAGTCGCCCGATGATGATGCATGACACCCCTTGGGGTGTGTGAGGGCCCTTGCACCTAAGGGATCAGATTCCCCAATCTGATGCGTTGTGCTTCTCCTGACCTCCTCTTCTCCTGTTAGGAACTGCATACTGTTAGACCTGTCTGGCGAAGTCCCTCCAATTTATTATTTATTTTGTCCCCTTTTTGCCCCTCATGCCTTTATATATTTTTGTGTCCACTAGATTTTTTTATGGTGTTGAACTGGGGGATAGGTGCTCTTTTGCCCTCATAGTTTTTCACCTCAGGCCTAGAGGCCTTTCCTGACAGGAATTAATACAGATCCACAAAATGGTGGCTACCAACTGTCACAACTGTCACACCTGAGATCTGTCCCATAGGATAGCATAGGGCATTCCAGAACCTTCTGGTCCCTTCTGGACCTCTGAGGGTCAGCCTATAAAAGGCGGAATGCTGGGCAACCATTTTGTCTTGCCAGAGAGAGTCAGCTGGAGGACAGGCTATAGCATAAGGTGGGGGTAGGATAGCCAAAGGGTTGACCTCCCAAGTAGGGACGCTTCCTTATTGATTCACCACCCTTCCTTCCTTGTGATTACTTGACTTGACCCCGCTGCGTGGGATTCCTGGAGACCCTGGGCGCCTGATCAGCCCCAGCCTAGAAATAAAGGGTTTTGAGTGGTTGAGGGTGGCTGTAGTGCTGAGGAGCACAGCCTATTGCCCAGTTGGGAAGCCTCAGTGAGACTCTGACCGAGCTTAGCCAAGAAGAGAGAAGGGTCAAGGTAGCAGGTTCGGCTATTGCGAACCCCTCATTTGACTCCTCAAAATAACTAAGGACGAACTTGCCTTCAATACCCCCATTGGCATTCACCCAAGCGGAGTATCCCCTCCTACCTGTGGTTCCACTGGGTAGCGCGGCCCTGGTGTGTCCTCCATTGGTCCCGGAGTGGGCGGAGCAGAAGGAGAAGCGCCGTCGGAAGAGCGCGGGCTCCAGCGGGGAGACACTACACCCCCGCGCATGCCCGGTTGAGCTGACTGACTCTGTGAGGCGGAGCCGGCCGGAGAAGAGGAAGCGGATCGGAAGCGGCTCTCGTCTGCGGTGGTGAGCCTTGTCCGCGCCAGCTCTGAAATCATGTGGCTGGTTAGGCGGAAGAGCAAACAGCAGTTCCTGAAAAGGGGAGAGTCATTCCCCGATCCTCCCCGCGCCAGCACTGAGAGCGAGTGGCTGGTTGGGCGGGAGGAAGCAGAACAAGCGGTTACCGGCTGGAACTTCTGTAAGAGCCCTCCTGACAGCTCAGTTAGTGGAGACTTTGGCATTGCAGTCTCCGCTGTAAAGTAAGGAGAGTGTGGGATGGGGGAAGACTGAACCCCAGGGATTAATCACCTCAAGGGACTGAGGAGTGGTGCCTCATAGAAGGTCTTTTCGTGTGGGGAAAAATTAGTCATTGTGCATGTAAACATATTCCAGACACACTGTTCGTTTTTCCCCCCCCCCCTACTGTGTCCCGGTAGGTGGAAATTGGCATGATGAAGTAATCCTCATTGATTTCAGGTCCAGGGAAGAAGGGCCACTGAACCAGAATCTGGGGGTAGAATCAACTGTCAAAGTAGTGCTAAAAGTACCTTCTGACTAGGAAGAGTGTAAGGTCCTCATAGGGGTTACAAGCGCATATGTAATACTAGTGTAACCACTGACATTCTTCGCTGGTTGTGAACATTTTTGGTAGAAGGTGGGGTGAGATTGGTATTGTATCTTGATGTAAATGTATTGAGCAGAAAAAGATGAAGTTATAAAGTGTAATACGTTTCTTGGAGTAAAACTACTGAATAAGGAGAAATACTGATGTAAAAGTGATAAAGAAGAACAAACTTATTTTTATAAAACAATTCGTATTTTTCCACAAAGGATTGGTGTAGCGTCATTTTTGGTGTGGATGTGCATTTAATTACTGCTGGGTGGTTTGCAACCTTTACACATGTGCCTCTGTTGATATTGCCTTACCCTAGGCCAGGCTATCCTAGGTGACCTGACAACATTAGGTTCCAACACATACCATACACTTCGAACTGACATGGCCTGATGTGGGGCTTGTATTCTGTACCTTTATTTGTCCCAGCAGTTGCGGCTAGTGCAAGTAATTGCGGTAGGGTGGTGAAGCGGGGTGGTGGGGAAGTCGACAGACAACAGAATAGGTTTTATATATTTATTTAATTTTACCTATTCCGTACTGTCGACTCCCTCCCCCCTCCCCCCACCCTACACCAAACCACCTCACCTCATTTTCCTGTACCGGCTGCCCTTGACCCCTAGTTCCCTCCTTGTAGTTTCTATATTGCCTTTGTACCATCTAAGCCCAACTCATCCCTCAGCCTCAAGACTTGCTGACTTTCATAGTTTTTTTGAGGTTGTAGAATAAAGTTTCATATATTTATTGTATTTATTTATTTTGAACGTTTTATAGAGCGCAAACAAGATCCTTACGGATATCAGAGCGCTTTACAGACAGCGTGTGACTAAACATGCAGATGACTAAAGATTAAACAAAAACAGAAACGATTAAAAAAAAAAAAGATGTAAAAGGTTACAATAAATAAAAACAATGTATGGAGGATAAAGATGCAGGAGGTCAATAAACATACAAAATACAATATAAAATAGTTTCATGAAGGAAGTATTGAGTTACCAGATTACTTGCAAAAATACAATCAAAATAGTCTAAGGAGGAGAAGTATTGAGTTACCAGATTACAATAGACAGAGTTCATGTAAATTTGGCTCGGAGGAGAGGTTTTACTTCTTTTTTGAAGGATGCTGTAGATGAGATAAGTCTGATTTCTGGAGGGAGGGCATTCCATATCCTGGGCGCCATTCCTGAAAAGGAGCGTTCGTAGGTTTTTTTCTTGTGGAATCTCTTAGGTTTCAAAAGAAGATTGTCTGCGCTTCTTGTTGCTCTTGATCCACCAGATATTGTGAGTTTCTGTGCCAGATAACTTGGGGAATTGTGGTGTAAAGCTTTGTGGGTCATACAGGCGATTTTCAGATGTATTCTGGCTTCGTAGGGCAGCTAGTTTAAAGCTTTTAGATAAGGAGTGATGTGTGACCTTTTTTTTGAGCCTGTGATAAGTCTGGCTGCAGCATTAATAGAGGCTTTTTAATGTTGCTATAGATGATATGGGTAGACCACAGAGTGCAACACTGCCATATTCCACTCTTGGGATGAGCAAGGCTTGGACTGCAGTTTTGAAATCCTTGGGAGGAAGGAAAGGTTTCAATTTACCCAATGTGTTGATGTGAAATTAGGTCCCTTCGTTGCATTGCTGATGTGAAGTTGCATGTTGAGATTACAGTCGAGGGTTATGCCTAAAGATTTTGCGGAGTCCACAATAGTAGGTTGAACGTTGAGAGCAGTGAGATGATTGAGGCAGGGCTGAACGATGTGGACTTTGGAGGGAGGTGCTATTAGGAGGAATTCTGTTTTTAATGCGTTAAGTTTGAGGTGATTCTCTGCTAGCCAGGTCTGTGTGTTTCTAAGCGTTGTGTTGAGTAATTTGATGTCGTCGATGTTGTTTATTTTGAGGGAGAGTTGGGTGTCATCAGCGTACATGTGGAATTGAACATTGGATGCTTGGAGTAGTGCGGTAAGTCGTTCCATGATAAGATTAAACATAGTAGGGGAGAGGGAGGATCCTTGAGGGACACCCAGAGTAACAGGAAATGGAGAGGATATAGTGTTATCAATTTTGAATTTTTGGGTCCTGTTGTGCAGAAAGGAGGTGAACCAATTGAGAACTGTACCTGAGATACCCATTCTGAGATTCAACAGATCAATTAGATTCTCATGTTTGACCGTATCGAAAGCTGAGGATAGATTGAGTAGTTTGAGGAGGCAGGAACCATTTTGATCCAGTACTTGAAGTGCATCATCAATAATGTGGGTCATGGCAGATTCAGTACTGTGGCCTGCTCGGAAGCCTGATTGGTATGGGTTGAGGAGGTGAAAGTGCTCTCTGTGTTTAATCAATTGAAGGTGCACGCATTTTTATAGTAGTTTGGCTAGGGTAGGGATATTGGTGATAGGGCGATAGTTGTTAAGTCCAGAGCGGTCAGCTGTGGGTTTCTTTAAAATGGGCAAGACCTGTCCCACTTTATGGGAGTCCGGGATGCATCCTTATTGAAGTGAGCAATTAATGATTTTGGTCCAAAGGGAGAGAAGTAATGGTATAAAGTCCTTTACGGCGTTTGCGGGTAGAGGGTCAGAGAGGTGATTGGAGGGCTTCAGTGTGCTGAGAATCTTGACAATATTTTCTTCCGAATACATTTCAAAGGATGACCATGAAGCATTGTTTTTTAACTCAGTGGGCGTTTTATTGTGTGCGCTAGAGTAGAGATTTAGATCAATAAGGAGGTCATTCTTGATGTTGTCTGCCTTTAAGTTAACACCATCACTGCTGCACCAATTCCGCTCTTGTGCTGAGTTTTTTAAAACCGCACTTTACGTGTCGAGCTGGGCTCGTCATCAGCGTGCGAGGAGGCTACGCCATGACGAGCCCAGCTCTTCATGAGCGTGGAAGGGGTTAAAGAAGGAAGAGAATTCTTCACATGATGGCAGTGCATTAGAGGAGTTTGAAAGAGATTAAGCGGCATCTCTGGATTGAGTTTTTATTAACTCGAACAGCTTTTTGGGTCGGTTTTCTGCTTGATCAAGCTGGAGGCTAAAGAAAGCAATTTTTGAGCGTTTTGAGGTACAAAGCAGATGGGACAGATCTCCAGTTACGTTCTGCCTGTCTCATCGATCGTCTGTCGTCATTCAGAAATCCGTCATACCATGGTTTAGAGATTTTTGAGGAAACATTCTTTAATTGAAGGGGGCAGCTGCGTTGATAATAGAGGACATCGAATTGAGGTAGTGATCGGTAAGGACCTGTACGTCAACAACGCCAATGGGAGGTAAGAGAAGATTGTAGTTGAGGGAGGGTAGAGAGTTGGGGTTGAGTTTCTTCAGATCTCTCTTCCAGACCTTAGGTCTGGTGGATTGAGAAGGGATGAGCTTCATTTTTTCAGTAATGAAGAAAGTGATAATGAAGTGGTCAGACCAGTCACAGGGTTGGATTGACTTGAGTTGGATAGAGTCAGCTTTGGAGATGATAACATCCAGGATAGAGCCTTTGTCGTGGGTGGGGCTGTTGCAAATTTGTGTGAGGTCTAGGTCAATGAGGAAGTTTTTGAGACAATTGACTAAAGAGTTGTTATGGTCGTTCCAATGAAGGTTGAAATCCCCCAGGATAATCTGTGTATGTTGACGTCCAGTGTTCGTTGTGATCAGATCCATGAGGTGCTCAGAAAAGGTGAGGTTGGCTCCTGGAGGATGGTAAAGAATATGTAGGGAGCAAACAGGGTTAGTTTTGCTGATGATATCAAGACAAAGGAACTCACAGGAGGAGAATAGAGGTGAACTGACTCTATTGACTGTAAGATTGCTCCGGTCAATACACGCAAGCCCACCTCCTGTTTTGCCAAACCTGTCTAGCCTAATGATATGGTAGTTAGGGGGAACTAAAATGTCAATGAGTGGTGAGGAGGAGTCAGATAACCAAGTTTCGGTGAGTATGATCAAGTCTAGGTCATGTGCGATGATGAGGTCTGCAATGTCTGAGGCATGTCTGGGGGCCCATCTGCAGTTCAGAAGAGTGCATTTTAGCCGAGGAGTGAAGAGGGAGGAAGAGGGGTCGGGAGTGAGTGAGACTTTTTTTAGATTATCAGGAACGATACCTCTATCCTTCTGTTTGGAGGACCTGTGGGGATTGAGAGGAATAGCAGGGATGGGAAGATATGTAGGGACTGCGTGGGTCAGGGGTGCGATATCATATGAGTGTAGGAGAGAGCGTATGTCGTACGAAGAGAGAGGGTTAACGCTGCGATGAGGCCCGGTGATAGAGTTACGTGAGGGGATAGATGTCCAATAAGGAGGGTTCTGTTTGCAAGGAGGAGGGGGATGGGTGAGGGGTTTGTAGGGTGACAAAGTTTTAGGGGGTAAAGGGTTCCTGGGTTGATTAAAGAATACCTCTTTGAAGGATTGGAGATCATCTTTGATTTGAAGAAGAGTAGTCATAATCTTATCCAAGGTGAAGATTGGAACAGAAGAGGTGTTGGTGTTGGAGTGACAAGAGGGTTGGGATTGAGGCTGTGTGAATCGGTTAGGAGTGAGATCAGATGAAGGAAAAGGTGGGGAAGGGGGGTGAAGAATGGAAGGTAGTGCACATTGAAGGCAAAGGTGTAAGGGAACTGGAAATGGCTAATGAAGGAAGGAGAGGTATGATGGTTGGAATATTATTGGGAAGAGAGAGGTCACAACTTGGAGTCAGGGGTGGAACGCCTACTGTGCAGGGTGCGTGAGGGGATTCAGTGGGAGGGGAATGGTTTCTGTTTGGAGCAAGAGAGGGATTGACAACTGTGCAGGGTTCTTGAGGGGAATCAATGGAAGGGGAATGGTCTCTATTTGGACCCAGAGGGGGGAGGACTACTGTGCAGGGTTCTTGGGGGATTTCAATAGGAGGGGAATGGTCAACGTTAGGAGCCGGAGATGGGAGGACTACTGTATAGGGAGTGTGAACGGAAGTAATACAGGGTAGAGTTAGGACTAAGGTATTGTTATGAGATAGGGGGCAGTAGGGGAAGGGATGGTGGGGGGGGAGGTACAAGAAGTGAAAGGGGCTGTGGGCATAGTGGGAGGCCTGAGAGATTGTGCAAGAGGTGAATTAGAAGAAGTGGTAGAGTAGGTTGGACGCATGAGAGGGTAAGGGGAGGAGAGTGGGGGGGGTGCTGGAACGTGAGAAAGAGAGGTTGAGGGAGGAGTGAGGAGCAGCGCTCAAGGATGGCAAGGGGTAGGGGATGGGAGGGTGGCAAGGAGGGTTGGGCAGGTGGTGGCCGGAATGTTGGGAGATTGAGTCAGTTGGGTGAGTTGGGGGTCCTTTCTTTAGGTAAGTCTGAATTGTGTATGTTATTTTTTAATACCTGTATTATCATGTGCAATTCTAACTTGTGAGTTTGGCTATCTTATCAAATTGTGAGAAAGATGGTCCTTACACTACATTTGGTTAATACCTATCTGTGGAAAGATGAGTTTAGGTTCTATAAGAGCAAAGTAATAACACATTGGGTATTTACCAGCTATTCTGCTCTAACTAATCATTCAGGCAGGCCTTCATGTATCAACCCACTGCCCATAGGCACAGAAAGGCTCCAACCCTTTGATACATAAGGTCCTTCGCTCCTCATCACTTGTTTAAAATTGAGGATGTCTTTGGGGAATATGCCAAAGGTTTATGCGATCATTAGTGATTCACTTCTCTGGATTAAACCATTTTTATGTATTAAATCTTTTATTGAGAACAGGCAGAAAATTTAATGCACCTCAATCTGTGATGTGTGCCGACCCCACTCCGGGGAAGCCAAAGGCGGATATTACAAAGACGCCCATGGCCTGGCCATTGGGCCACATTGTTCGTTAACACAGCAAGCCACCTACAACCCAACCGGGCCGGCCGCGTCATAAGAGGTGCTACAAAGGTGCAAGCTGAGTTGTGCTAGTGCAACATGAAAGAACCATCAAACTGTTAACAACCCCCCACCCTTCCCACCCTCGCCCTCCCCTCTCCTTGTCCATGTCCGGGAATAATCGGGTAGTTACTGTCTTCCACTAATGGCCTGGTGGTACTGCGCTCGTCAGGCCTTTACGCTTGTGGGAGCCCTTCTTGGGAACTGGGAGAGGCGTCTCCGCAAGGCGCAGCAGGCGCAGGTAGTGTGGGCAGCTCACCTCACGGAATTCCCCCGTAAGTAGGCCAAGGAATGGTCGCCAGAGCTCCGCAAATTCCTCCCCCCTCCCCGCCGCTGTCAGGGACAATTTCTCCATCCCCAGGATCGCCCAGAGCTGATGAAGCCACCCCAGCTGTTGCGGAGCCTGTGTTGCTCTCCAATGGGCCACAATGTTCTGGACTGCCGCCCCCAGGGCCAGTGCGATCAGCCGCCCCCTCCAGGATTTCAGAGGATACATGAGGGCGTTCGGGAGGCCTAGTATAATGTATGCTGGGAAGCGCGGCAGCTGTGTGTCTAAATGTGCGTCAATGAGGTCCAGGATAGGGTCCCTGTAGGGGCGAAGTGCCGTGCAACTCCATAGCAGGTGTTCCAGTGTTCCTAGCTCTCCGCACCCTCTCCAGCACCTATCGCTAACTCGGGCATCCCACTGGTGTATTCTCTCAGGGGTATGGTACCAGTATGTGGCTACTTTAGTTAGTGTCTCGGTGAGCCCTGTGTGGTGTGCTGAATGTCTGGCCCTATGGTACACCCCCTCTATTCCTTCCTTGTAAGCTGCCGCCCCAGGTCCCTTTCCCACCTGACCTGTCCCGCGTTGTGTGTGTGCGCGTGGGTGAGGAGCAGCTGCTGATAGAGGTCTGAGATCAGCTTCTTATCTGAGGTGCGTGTCAGCAGCCATTTCTCATAGGGCGTGAGGTGTCGTTGGGCACCAGGCCGGATCGAGGGGTGGAGCACCCAGTGGCGCACCTGCAGGTACTGTAGGCGTTCCGATTCGGCCACACCATAGTCCGCCTTGACCTGTTGGAACGGGAGGATCCCCTTGAGGTCGAACATGTGGCCCGCCGCTCTACAGGGCGTCGATCGCCAGGTCGTAAACGCTCCGGCATCCAAGCCTGGTGTGAAGTCGGGGTTTTCAAAAATGGGGGTCATAGGCGAGGGAAAGGTGGTTAGTCCCCTGGTCACGGCCACTCTGTCCCACACTCTCAGGGCGGTGCTGGTGATTTCAGAGGCGTACAGATTAGGGGGCCGATGCTGGCGTGGCAGGAAAGGCACGCCCTGGAGAGTGCGGCCCGCCACTGCCTGGTCTAGGAAGAGCCAGTGCTTGCCGGACTCCAGTTGAAACCACTCCACGAAGGTGCGCAGTTGCGCCGCCTGGAAGTACAGGGTGAGGTCGGGAACACCCACCCCGCCGTTCGCTGGGGGCAAAGTGGCGAGGGTGTGCTTGAACCGCGGTCGGCGGCCGTTCCAGATGAATCGCGACAGTTCCGATTGGGTCTGTTGCAGCCAGCCGGCCGGGGGATTCAGGGGGAGCGTCTGAAATAGATATAAAATCTGAGGTAGCAGCGTCATTTTGACTGCGGCGATTCTGCCTAGCCACGAGAGTGTGAGCGGCTTCCATCGCCGAAGCTGTTCCCGGATTTTGGCTGTGAGTGCCTCATAATTGAGTCGTGCAGTACCCCGTACAGTCGGCGCCAAGCGCACACCCAGATATGGGACGGCCGCATCTGACCACAGTATCTTGAATTCGGACTTAATCTCGGCCACCACTTCCGGGCTCAGGGAGATGTTCAGGGCCTCAGACTTAGCTTCATTGATCTTAAAACCCGAGGCCAGGGCAAAGGTATGGAGCTCCACAAAGAGAGCGCGCAGGGATCGCATCGGGTCGGTGAGTGACAGCAAAACGTCGTCTGCATACAGGCTGATTTTGTGAGTGTCAGCCCCAAATTTTATGCCGGAGATGAGCGGGTGTTGTCGCACTCTCTGGGCCATCGGCTCCATGTATAGTGCGAATAAGAGCGGCGATAGTGGACAGCCCTGGCGCGTGCCCCTGCCAATATCGAACCTCGGGGAAGTATGGCCGTTCACTCTCACGGTGGCGTTAGGCCGGCGATAACAATTGAAGATGCGGTGGCGGAGTTTCTCCCCAAACCCGAAGTGGCGAAGAACCTGGTCGAGGTAGGGCCAATGCACCCTGTCGAATGCTTTCTCCGCATCGATGGTGAGGAGCATGCAGTGGGATAAAGCCTGCCTGGTCTGGGTCAATCAACTGCTGCATGTATGGCGCTATGCGGCTCGCCAGTATTCCGGTGTAGAGTTTCAAGTCAACATTCAGCAGCGAAATGGGCCTGTACGAGCCGCAAGCCGTTGGGTCGCGGCCCGGTTTGGGAATTACAGAGATCGAGGCCTCTAGCAGGTCTGGATGTATGGCACCAGGCGTGTCGAAGGTGTTAAACAGGTCGCGCAAAAGTGGGGCGAGCTGCTGACAAAGGTATATACCGCCTGGAAGTGATCAGCCAGGAGTTCGACTATCAGGGCGGGGCAAGTGTGCATCGCCCCCGTAGAGTCTTTCAGCTGCAAGATAGTCCTCTGCCCCTCTCGTTTCTTCTCTAGCCAGGCTAGGACCTTGTCCCCTACATCGTATATCCTATTCGTTGTGGCCGCTATATTTTCCACCACTCTACGGCGCAGAAGATCAGTATGACGCTGCTGACACAGCTGAAGTGTGTGCAGCGTGTCCCCGGTCGGGTCAGTCATATGAACCTCATTTGCCCTAGCGAGTCTGTCCTCTAGGTCTAGCAGTTCCTGCTTCTGGGTGCGCTTATAGCTCGTTATAGTGGAAATGGCTTGTCCTCGGAGAACCGTTTTGTAGGCTTCCCATAGGATCGATGGGGATGAGACCGAGCCTTTGTTCTCCGCGAGGTAACACCTTGTCGCTGTTTTAAGAGCTTTGTTCACCTGTGGGACCCTAAGGTAACCCGGGAATGTCGGGTATATGCGCTTTTGGGACCGTTCCGGGTTGGAAAGAATCAGCGTCAATGGGGAATGGTCCGAGACACCCCTCGGCTTAATCTGTACATCATCGACAGTGAGCAGCCCGTGCCCCGGTGTCAGGAAATAGTCGATCCGTGACGTACTGTCATGGACCGCTGAGTGGTAGGTGTACTGTCGGTCAGTTGGGTGTAGGCGCCTCCAAAGGTCTACCAGGCCCTGCGCTTCTAGTGTATGTTATTTTTTAATACCTGTATTATCATGTGCAATTCTAACTTGTGAGTTTGGCTATCTTATCAAATTGTGAGAAAGATGGTCCTTACACTACATGTGGTTAATACCTATCTGTGGAAAGATGAGTTTAGGCTCTATAAGAGCAAAGTAATAACACATTGGGTATTTACCAGCTATTCTTCTCTAACTAATCATTCAGGCAGGCCTTCATGTATCAACCCACTGCCCATAGGCACAGAAAGGCTCCAACCCTTTGATACATAAGGTCCTTCGCTCCACATCACTTGTTTAAAATTGAGGATGTCTTTGGGGAATATGCCAAAGGTTTATGCGATCATTAGTGATTCACTTCTCTGGATTAAACCATTTTAACCACATTTATTCACAGAGGTCATGTGCAATTGTCTGGTGTGAGTTTCTCCATTTGAAAACCATCCAAACAGTGGGCATTCATTTTCCTGTGGTTATCAGACATCGCAGCTCACCTAGGATGCAGTCGGCACCCTAGGAGGGAACCCAATGATGAAGCATGCCATCACCTAGGTTGATGGGTGAGGATTCTTTTAAAAAACCTACTGATTTTTCTTCTGGAGTGATTATTGAATGTACTCTTGATTCAGACTAAATGACATGATTCCCCCAACTTGTTTATTTTCACTATATAATTCCATGTTTGATCCTCACTCTCTTCTCTGTTTAGGGTTTTTATATTTTATACACAACATTATACAGAAAGGTGAGGCAGTGAGGGAATAAAAATGTTTGGTATTTTGTACACAGGACAGATTCACAGTGAGGATCATTATAGGTGTACCATTTAGCCAAGAGCGACCAGACTGTTTTTTACACCATACTTGAAAATGTACCTCCAGCCTTGGTGCTGATGTACTCTAACCTCCTGGACACTGCACGCAAAAAGAAAGTATGTATGTTGTGCCAGTACACATTGTCTCCTCTTTAATAGTTGGTTACAAAGATCGAGGAAAGTTCAATTATTTGCCCTCTTCCCCCCCAAAAAAGAATATTTGCTTTCTATAGGATTAAATATGCTCCACAAAAATGAAGAATTTTGTAAGATAATGGCGGGGATCAAATCTTCTAAGAGATCTTCCCATCAAGCCTCTTAATTTAATGCAAAATGTGTTTGCAGAGAGTATTAACATAATTCAAACCAACATCAGCAATTGTCATTTCATAGCCAACCAAGGCCTGGTGGTATGTACCAACACTGTTTTGCGAGTCACAGATTCGTTTGCGACTCGTTATTTGGCAGGAATGTGCCAAGGGGGTCCCTTCCTAATAGCGAGTCTAAATGGTATGTACCATTGTTTGTATGTTTAGTTATAAAGATTACCTTTGAACCTGTTCTACATAATCATTCTTATTTAACTAGAACAGTTAATTTTTATCAAGCATCCAGTGTCACACGTATCAACCTGATTTTACACATAATTGGAACCACTCAACTCAAGATATCAAAGTACTCATAATCAAAATTTAATACATTAATTATGAAAATCACAAAGATTAATTACAGCATAAAAATTCATAATTAAAATACATCAAAAAATTACATTGTTCCCAAGTGGGCCTTTAAAAACACATAAAAAAGTTTATGACTAATACAGTAAATGTATCATCCCTAAAAGGAATCAACACATGGAAAGGAAATAAAAAAGGCAATCTAAATATGCCTTTAAAGCGTTAATTTGAAACTTATGTTGCCAGGACTTAGCAGAGAACAACTTTCCCTGGCTTCTGTAGCTCCCGTCCAATATCAAATTTAACAAGGTTCTCTGCGTCGACCCGTTTCGGTGGTTGTAAACGAATAGTGCCATCTTCTTCAGGACGAACAATAATTTTCCTTCCTTATTCAAATTCAATGAATGTACCTAAGACAAAACATAATACAAATGGATTTAGATTTGTTTTTTTCATAGAATGTATTAGCCAGCAATTTATCCAATAAACCTTTTCAACATATTCTGGGCCTCAATGTAATATACTTGCTCACATCGTTATTTAATTCTTTATACAATTAAATCATTTACTTATCATATAACTTGTATATAATGTGTTAGAAATTATCACTCATATCTATAAGTTCTCGCACATCAATTGTGAGTCTTCCATCCAGAAAACCACCCGTCTACCGTCCATTCGCACATGACATGCATCCAACACAAATCGCTCATGGAGGTTTTTATATACTCGTGCAACTGCACGATATTTTGTAGAGCTTTCATATATATGTGGAGACATCTATCTCATTTGAAAGTCCTTTATAGTTAATAGTTGAAAACATACATGGAAGCAGTTGAAAAAATGATACGTCCTATGTGCGCATTATTACAGGATGTCAATGACACCTAATGTTCCATTACCTTCACTCGTATTGCAATTTTTAATTGGCCAGACACCTATTTCTTCAATGGTAGATATATCAATGGTTAAGTATCCCTGTATAAATACCAAAAAAATGTTTTTCTTCAGGATATTTTAAATGTATCTATAAGCGGGACCGAGGAAATAGCGGAGACTTTTGACTTTGGTAACTGAGGTTTTATTGGTTTTAATAGTTTTCTTTGGTTGGGGCTTAGACAATAGTATGGAAGTGTAGCGTCTTGTTCCTTGTCTGGTGACCCACTCCCTTGCAAACTTCGCCGTCGTCTCTCCAGGGTGTCCCCGGGTCATCGTCCAAAGCAAGAGAGAGAAGGCTGGTTTCAGTCGGGTGTATATATTTACAGTGCACAGGGACAGGGGGTGAGGAGTCACACGGTGCAGCAAGCACTATTCGACACGGGTGCCGAGGTGCTCAGGAAGGGTAGTGAAAGGGGAATACTCGGTGTGTTTCAGGGCGGCTTGAAACCTTTCCTCCCCGCCCAGCCCGCGATACGAGCACATACCCGTGCTAGCCACACTTCCCTTGAAGTGTGGCTGGGCGATGAACTGTGTCGTTGGCCTACAGGCTCCTGCAGATTCCGGGCTGGTTCCTCACGATATTCTTCGTTCGTTGACCTTTGCCGACTTGCTTCTTCCAATCCTTCGGTCTTCTCCCTCCTTACGCTTGCTTCCTCCTCTGCTCCTAACTCGCATCCTCTGGGTGTAAAACACACCTCCCTCTCGGGGTTTCCTGGATTTACGTTTTCGGCGTCGGTAGAATCATCAAAGGGGGTGGGGCCTCCTGCGAACTCAGCCCAGTTAAGGAAACAGGGTCCCGTCTTGGCGTCCGGCAAATAACATGTCAAGCTAGCCCTGTTCCAGTCTTCCGGTCGCTGTGGGGAAAGAGGCGAGGAAGATCTGTTGTTGTTATTACTAATGTTGTTGTATCCCCTTTCATACTCCAGGGTCCGCCCACCTCGCCACATACCACCCCCCCTGGATTCTCCCGATTGGGGAGAGGAAAGCGTGAAAGGTAGTCGGCATTGCTGTTCATATCCTCTTTTCTGTGGCACACTGTGAATGTAAATGGTTGGAGGGCCAAAAACCACCTTAGAATCCGGGGGTTTTGAGAGATGTTCCGGCTCATCCATGTAAGAGGAGCATAGTCGGTGTACAGGGTGAATGAGTGCCCTTCCAGATAATATCTTAATTTATCCACTGCCCATCTTATAGCGAGACACTCTTTCTCTACGGTAGGATATTTTCATCTTGAGGAAAGAGTTTTCGGCTGATGTAGAGTATTGGATGCTCTATGCCCTCAGGTGACAACAGAGAAAGAACTGCCCGATCCCATACTCAGATGCGTCTGTATGTAAAATGAAGGGGCGATTAAATTCTGGAGAGGAAAACACTGGACTGGTGGTGATCGCCCGTTTAAACGTATTAAAGGCACTCCACATGGGGGATGTGGGGTGATGGAAGATTCTGGGTTTGGCGTCCTTTTTTAGGGTATCTGTTAAAGGGGTTGCGATCTCCGAAAAGGAGGGGATAAAATGGCGATAATAGCCGATAAGCCCAAGAAAGGCCCTCATCTCTTTTTTTGTCGTGGGGAATGGGGTTTCCGCAATGGCCCACACCTTCTCTATCTGGGGCTCTATCATACCATGTCCCAACAGATATCCGAGGTATTTGACCTTTTGATAGGCAATACGGGATTTCTTGGAATTTATATGTAGGCCAGCCTCTTCTAAGGCTTTCAGAATTGTTTGCAGGTGTATCATGTGACTTTTCCACGACGGACAGAATATGATGATATCGTCTAAATATGCAGAGCTGAAATTTTGGTGCTCCCTTAGTACTTCATTCATAAGGCATTGGAAGGTGTCGGGAGCGCCATGCAAGCCAAATGGAAGTACATTAAATTCATAGAGTCTGTCTGGGGTTACAAAAGCTGTTATTTTTCGGTCTTCCTCCCTTAGGGGTCCTTGCCAATATCCTGTGGTCAAGTCCAGAGTGCTAATATATTTAGCCTCCCCCAGTTTCTCAATGAGTTCATCAATGTGAGAAATAGGGTATGAATCAAATGAGGAGATGCTATTTAGAGCGCGGAAGTCCATACAGAACCTAGTGCTTCCGTCCGGTTTCGGAACCATAACTATCGGGGAGGATCGCTCACTTCTAGAAGGTCTGATCACCCTGAGACATAACATCTCCTGGACTTCTTTCTGTACGTCTTTTCTTTTAGCTGCAGGAATGCAATATGGTCTTTGTTTGACCGTCGCTCCTGGCGTAGTCACTATTCGATGTTCGATTAGTGTCGTTTTCCCTGGGATAGCAGAGAACAGAGGAGAGAAAGGCCTAAGTACTTTCTGTAGGTCGTCCTGTTCTTGTTCCCTTAGCTCTTCATTGATCACAAGGTTTACCAGAGTGTAATCCTGAGAGGTGTTGGTGGGAATGGCCAGATGGTTGCTCTTTGGGGGAGGTCCGAGCCATTTTTTTTATGTGGTAGGTCTATACCTTCTGGGGCGTTACCTGGATCCGATAACCGGTTTTCCCTATTGTTCCTGTCACTTTATAGGGTTCCATCCATTCTGCCTGGAATTTTTTTGTACTGGAGGGGAGAAGGACCAATTCCCAGTCCCCTATCTCTAGCTTCCTCCACCGTTTACCCTTGTCATAGGAGGCCTTTTGTTTTTCATGGCTTTTCTCTAGGTTGGAATATGCCAATTCTCGAATCTTCCCTATTTGTTTTTTCAGATTCTGGCTATACTCCAAGATGTTCCGGTCTTCCCCTGCCTCTTCTGTTTCCAAAGCCTCTTTTGTCATCTCAAGAAGGGTTCTCGGGTGACGACCACCTTCACACTCACATGGTATGCTCCTCCCAATTTGGCTGGATACAAAACCTTTTTAGGCAGATGTCCTACTTCCATGGGTTCCTCTAGGTGTTTTCTTTGGGGGCAGAGTCTGGCGATATGCCCCCAGGCCCCACATTCGAAACATTGTGGCCCTCAAAATCTGGGTATGTCTTGCTTCTGAGGACATTTGGTAAAAGTCTCACTCCCCGTTCTTGGTTTCCTTTCTTTTTTTTTCAAAACACTTTTTATTAGTCTGCACAAATATAAATGCAAAGCCCCGGTCACCGGGTTCTGTTGCATACATCAATGAAGCAGGCATAGCAGTGTCAGACATTTTTATATAATACAAACACCCCCCCCCCACCCCCACCCCCACCCCCCCGGTTGTGCTGCTACCATGTACCAGTTTACTGAGACCAATAAGAGAAACAATGATCATATGCCAAAACCGTCAGAGCACTACCAACGTGCTCCAGCACTCCCTAGTGATTAAAATGTCAGAGTCGAGTCGTTTTCTGGGGGGGGGGGGTCAAGGTCCAGTCCCCTGTAGTCCACCCACCTTTTCCAAATCCGAAAGTGCTTACGGGGGCACCCCCTGGCTAGGAAGACAGGCTGCTCCAACCCCATACAGAAGTCCATGCCGTTCCTCCAGGAGGCCAGAGGCGCCTTCCAAGCTCTTGCTATGTCCCGTTTGGCCAAGGTCAAACCCAGCAACAATAGGTGACATCTATATCGATTGCCTCCAACCCCCCCATAACATGCAACAAAGCCAATTTCGGTTCCCTGGACAGTTCCCATGCCAATACTTCTGATAAACATTGAAAGAACCCGGTCCAGAACCTATGCAGCACCATGTGCAAGAGTGTGCCTACCTCAGAGCCACATCGCAGGCACTCAGGGGACCCTATCATACCCGCCTTCCACAGGCGCTCCCTGTTGAAATATGTGCGGTGAAGGTATTTGAATTGTACAAGTCTCAAACGTGTGGAAATAGCCGCCCCCTGGGGCTCGCCAGGGCCTCCATCCAGTCTTCCTCCTCTAATTCCCCAACATCCCCTACCCACGCCTCCCGCAACCTCTGTAGGTCCGAGGAACAATGCCACACCAGGGACTGGTTTATACGGGACAGTTTTTTGTCAGGCAGTTCCCCCATAAACAGCTAGGCTTCAAGTAGGCTAAAGTCTGGAAGGGTGTCCATGTCCGTCAGGTATAGTGTCAGTGCATGTCGGAGTTGGAGAAAGTGAAAGAATTGAGAGCGAGGTATCCCAAAGACGTTCTGCAGATCTTGGAACGACTTCAAGGTATCGCCTGACATCACATCCCCCAAGGTGGAGATTGCTATGACATCCCACCCGCCAAAACCCCTGAGGGTCAGCAACTGGGGCAAGCGACCATTGTGCCAAAGGGGGGTCTCCCAAGTAAGGACGTTCCACCATCCCATCCGGCGCAGCGCCTGCCGCCAGACGGAGAAGACCACTTGTGTGGTGGATGGAAGATTCCACCAAAGCGGTGCCGAGTACAGAAGGACATGGATGGACGACAAATCCATCAGGTGGCGCTCAACAGCATATGCTGGATCCCCCCTGTCCCCATACCACCAGTCATTGAGGACCAAAAGATGCGCGGCTTGATAGTATGAGAGTATATCAGATGTGGTGAGGCCCCCCACGTACGTGGACCGAAAGCATGTCCGTAGCGCAACCCTGACTGTCCCACCCTCCCTCAGGAATCTGCCCAGTGCCGAATTAACCTGTTGAAACCAGCGAGGCGGAATGGGGTAGGGATGATTCTGTAGTTGATACACAAGTCGTGGGAGCGCCACCATTTTGAAGATGGCCGACCTTCCAAATATGGACAGTGGCATGCGGCCCCATGCCTTCATATCCTCCCGTGTGCGATCCCACAGCGGGGCAAGGTTACGAGCGCGGGAGATACCTGCATCCTCGGACAGAAAGACTCCCAAGTACTTCATTCCTCCTGGGGTCAACTGTAAGCCCGCTTCCCAGTCACCCACCGGCTGCCCGCCGCCCAGGACCCACAAGGTTGATTTCCCCGGGTTCACATAGAGGCCTGAGGACTCCCCGAAGATCTGCAAGATGCGCAGCTGCCGTGGCCCTGATCGATCAAGGTCTGTTAAGAAGAACAATACGTCATCAGCATATAATGCTATCTTGCCCGTAAGGCCCGGGGACCAGCGAAAACCCTTGAGCTGGCCGTTGATGCACACCCACGCGGCTAAAGGCTCCATGGCAAGCGCAAACAGGTATGGGGAGAGGGGACACCCCTGTCGCGTACCCCTCTGAACCGGAAATGGCCGGGGCACAGCCCCCCCAACTCGCACGGAGGCCGTGAGACCAGTGTACAACAGCTGAACGTAGGCCAGAAAGCGAGGACCTAAGTTAAGGCGGCGCAGCAGGGCAAACAGGTAGGTCCAACTTAGGGAATCAAAAGCACGGTCCATATCTGCCAGGAACAAGGCAGCCCGCTAGTCCAGATGTCTCCAGGCCGAGACCGCCACCTGGGTGCGCCTAATATTATGTCTGGTGGCCCTCCGGGGCATAAAGCCCGCCTGGTCAGGGTGGACCAGGTCCATAATATGGGGCTTAAGCCTATTGGCTAGGGCCTTGGCCATAACCTTGGCCTCCGTGTTGATCAGCAATATCGGGCGGTAGGACGCGTGGTTCTCCGGAGGCCGTCCCGGCTTCAGGAAGACCACCACCTCGGCGTGTCTCCAGTCCGGCGGGAGCACCCCACTATCTCGCGCTTCCTCGATCCCCGGGCGCAGGCGTGGGCCCAGCTGCAAATGGAACCGTTTAAAGAATTCGCATGGATACCCATTGGGGCCCGGCGCCTTGCCCGGGTTGAGCTCGCCTAAGGCAGAGCCCAGTTCCTCGTCCGTGAACGGCCTGTCCAACAGGTCTCGCACCTCATCCGAAACCGAGCACGGGGGAGGTCGTCAATGAATCGCTGAACAGTCTCAGCCGGTAGGCATTCCAGGGGCGCGTACATTCCCTCAAAATATGTCGCGAAGCTCTCTGCGATATCTGACGGCTCTGAGATCGGTGAACCTGCCGGGTCCAACAACTGGGGCATCTGCTGGGCATGGAGAGTGCCCTGACACAGGCGGTGTAGCATCTTACAGGACTTGTCCCCCCATTGGTACACCCGACTACGAGTGGCAAGCCAGGCCTGCCTAGCCTCCTCGAGTAAGACTGCCGTGTATCGCTGCTGAGCTAGGACTAGCCGCCGCCCTACCAATCTACCACTCTCCTCCCTACATCTGCGCTCCAGTGTTTTCAGCTCCGCCTCATGCCTCACCAGATCCCGCCGCCTCTCCGCCCGTGCCACCACACACCAGGATATGTCTACCCCACGTAGGGTAGGTATGAGGGCCTCCCAGAGGGTCGTCTGGGAATCCATTGAGATATGATTGGTGGTCAGATAATTGTCAATCTCCCGAGACATATGGTCTCTATAGGGGGCCTGTAATAGCTGCCATCCAGACATGCGCCAACTAAACGGAAGCCCATACGGGCCTACTCTAAAGGTAGGGGCCACCGGTGAGTGATCCGACAGGGCTCTTGACAGGATATCAGAGGCCACGATCCTTTGCGCCTGACCCCTAGGGACGAACAAATAATCCAATCTGGAGAACGAACTATGTACTGAGGAGAAATATGTGTATTCTCGGCTTGCGCCGTGCCTAAACCTCCAAACATCAGTCCAGTCCAAACCCGTGGAGAGGGCCCGGAGTTTGGTGGGGGGTCCCTCCACATCCACATCTACATCCGCGTCAGTTGTCCCCCTCCGCCATCGATCCAGGCGCATATCTATTACATCGTTCCAGTCGCCCCCAACCACGGCCAGGGTGTCGGGCATACCACTCCAAAGGGACATAACCTTCTCCACCAGAGGCCACTGTAGTGGCGGCGGGGCGTAGACGCTGCCAAAGGTCACCCTATCTCCCCCGACCCTCCCCTGGACGAAGATGTACCAACCCTGCGGGTCATACCAACTCTGCTCGTGTGTAAAGGAGATCCTGCGATGTATGACGACTGCAACCCCCTGGGAGCCCCTTGGAAAGCCTGCATGGAAAACTTGTGAGAATCCAAAGCATTGGAGGCAAAGCGCTTTCGTCCCCAGTAGGTGGGTCTCCTGAAGCATTAAGACATCTGCCCCGGCTCTCTTGACATAGCGGAGCACCGCCCCCTGCTTCACCTTATCTAAACCCCCGCACATTCCAACTCACAATGCGCACGGTGCCTGGAGCTACCCGCCCCTCACTCAGAACAGGTGACATTCGACAATAGCACTATATGAGCCAATAAGGCCCCAACGGTCTAGCATGCATGCAACCCAAGATACAGACAGCAGCAGATTAAGCGCAACCCCCTTTGCGGTCGGATCGTGGCCTGGTCCCCAACGGGGAACCGAGAACCACCCCCTCCAATGGATCCCCAGAACACACCCCATAACTAGGACGTAACCCGTCTGCCCTTCATACAAACTACCCCCCCCTTACTGCCTTCCCCAGCAATCAAGTTCACCATAAGTCAGCAGTCTCAATAAATCAGTTCAGCTTGTCTCAGGATTTTGGCCCCAAGTGTCTCCATCTTATCCCACATCTCAGCCGATCAAGTGTACCTTACATCAGTAATGCAACAGGTCCAGAATCAAGGGTCCGTCTGAGGTAGGTCAGGAGCGTCCTTCTTGTTGTTCGCTGCCGCACCCCCAGATTTGGAGCGCTTCCGCGACCTGGACCTCCAATTGCTCCGGCTGCGGGATCGACGGGGGTCCGCCCCTGTGGCCCACTCGACGAAGAGTCCGAGTCCCGGCCCGGCGGTGTATGCACCCTAATTTTCACTGTTTCATCAGTCCAGTGGAACACCTCCTCCAGGGTATCAAAGAACAGAGTACGGGACTGGTAAACTACTCGCAGGCGGGCTGGGTATAGTAAAGCATTTGGAAGTTTAAGATCCCGCAGTTGTGCCTTCACCGCCGTGAATAACTGCCTCTGATGCTGGACGAGCCTAGTATAGTCCGGAAAGATAAGGATTTTGTGGTTGTCATACATGAGTGGTTCCTTTTCCCGTGCCTGACGTGGGATTGTGTCCCTATCATGGTAGTTCAACAATTTTGCGATCACCGCCCGAGGACGGGACCCCACCGTCGGCTTCTGTGTAAGGGCCCTGTGCGCCCGCTCCACCACAAAAAATCTGGAAAGGGAGTCGGGCAAGAGCCAGCTCTCTACCCACTGAGTCAGAAACTTCTCCATGCCGCCCTTCTCGCAGCCTTCCGGGAACCCCACGAACCTCAGGTTGTTCCGCCGGGCCCGCCATTCCGCGTCCTCCACCCTAAGCGCCAAGCCCCTCTGGAGTCCCTCCATGCTGGCCACCTTTTTCTTTAGGATCGCCACGTCATCTTCCACTCCAGTTATCCTCGTTTCGGCCTCCGTGATGCGGGCCACAGCAGCGTGACATCTGCCCCCACAGCCCCGATTTTCGCATCCAGCATATCTTGCGACTGGGTGATTGCCGCCATAAGCGCCGCATTATCCGGCCCTAATGCTTGCTGGCTTCCGGTGGCCCCGGCGCCGCCATGCGGTCCCGGGAATTTATCTATCGGACCCTGCTTCGAGGCTCCACTACCACTCCCGCCTCTGGTCATGGCGGACCACCTCAGGACTATCCACCCAAGGTCTGCTAGGGTCAGGCACCTAAGTCGCCGGGAATCTTCTTCGACGTCCACTCCCCTTCCATTACTCCGCAGTTCCCGGAGTGGCCCCGCTCAATCCCACTTACCGGATCTCACCCCAGCCTTGACCACAGTGCACTTAATGGCGGTTGCGTCGTCTTCACTTGGGCAGAGGCACCAGAAGGCCCAATCTTGGAGGCCGGTTGCCCCTCGATGTCACCACTCCTAAGTCCGCGCCAATGGCTCCTCACTCGCCCTCCCAACGTGCTCCACAAGCGCGCGAGCCTGCAGCCAGCCAAGCGAGCCTCTGTCCAGTCCACAGGTCACTTCGTCTTGCCGCAGCGCAGCAAGTGTAGATATGTCCTGGGGTCACCGTCAGGCACCTCCAATCCTGCCCGGCAACTTTGGGCTACAGGCCACTCCTCCACCACGGCACGCCCGTGGGATCAGCACCCCAATGCCACTGCAAGGACCCTTAGGTGAAGCCCCAACAAAAAGGGGGTCCGCCGCTCCGGGTGCACTAGCCAGGCACGCCCAGACTGCAGCGCCGTCGCCGCCAGGCTCTATCTCCCTGCCGAGGGTCAGCGACTAGGCCCCACGCCTCTGGGGCCTCCCGGTGGGCTTACCCCAAGGTGAAGTGTCCCTGGCGTCCAGCACCCGCCACAGCAGTCTTTAAGGCCTCCGTCGAGGATTGGGAGCAGGGCCGGACCTCCTCGCACCTCCGGGTCCCGTCTCTGAGGATGCGGCCAACGACAGTGTCCCGGACCCGGGGAGCACCAAAATCGAGGCCCCGGCTGCGCGGCGCCAAACTAGGCCGCAAAACACTTGCTTTGCCCCCCAGCATCCAGGGCCCCCCGGGCTGCTGAAGATGCCCTCCGAGGGTGCCCGGCAGGTTCCCTAAGCTCGACCGCACTTTTGGCAGCGGTAGGAGGCGGGATACAGGATATTTCGGCGGATGATGATCAGGCCAAGACGGAGGTCCTCTAGGCAGCGTCCGCTATGGAAGCCCGCGAAGCCACGCAGGTTTCCGTTCTTTTTAACGGGTGGTGGTCTACTTGGTTTCTCCTGTTCCCAGGGGTGCGGTTTGGGCTGTGCTCTAGCAAAAGTAGAGGCCATTTCCATGGCCTGCGTCGTGGTCAGATCAGAGTGTTTTCAGATCCATTTTTGGGTGTTGTATGGCAATGCCACCAAATACTGCTCCAGATATATTTTGTCCATAATTTCCTCCTTGGAGGATGTTGTGGGGTTAAGCCACTTGTCCGTGGCCGTCTTCAAACGGAAAAACAAAGTCTTGGGGTTTTCTCCCGGTGTCCCCCTTTCTTTTCTAAAACGTATGCGATAAGCCTCAGAGTCTAGACCCAGGTGGTGAAAGATAACATTTTTGATGGTGACGTATGGGACGGTTCCCAAGGCGTTGGCCACCTGGTACGCTGCTTGGGCTCCAGCTGATAATAGCGGTGCTAAAAAAAAACGCCACTTTTCCAGGGACCAACCACAGGCGTGGGCAGCCCTTTCAAAATTTAGAAGAAACGCATCAGGGTCTTCTCCGGGTACATATTTTTGGAGGGAGATCCCCGAGGTAGTGGGATGATGGACCCGGAGTTCCCGGTACTGAGGCACGCCAGGGTCTGTTATCATTTTCTGTAGTCCGTCTATTTGGGCCGAGATAGTGGTTTTAAATGTCTCCCTATCAGCTTGGGCGGACGTTAGTTGTTGTTCCACTGCCCAACCCAACCGCTTTTGTCCTTTCACAAGATGCTGTAGTAGTTCTTCCATCTTTTCACTACAGATGGTTACCTCGGTGCCCGCATTCTCCACCACTGTAAGCGGTACCGAGGAAATAGCGGAGACTTTTGACTTTGGTAACTGAGGTTTTATTGGTTTTAATAGTTTTCTTCGGTTGGGGCTTGGACGATAGTATGGAAGTGTAGCGTCTTGTTCCTTGTCTGGTGACCCGCTCCCTCGCAAACTTCGCCGTCGTCTCTCCAGGGTGTCCCCGGGTCGTCATCCAAAACAAAAGAGAGAAGGCTGGTTTCAGTTGGGTGGATTTATTTACAGTGCACAGGGACAGGGGGTGAGGAGTCACACGGTGCAGCAAGCACTATTCGACACGGGTGCCGAGGTGCTCAGGAAGGGTAGTGAAAGGGGAATACTCAGTATGTTTCAGGGCGGCTTGAAACCTTTCCTGCCCGCCCAGCCCGTGATACGAGTACGTACCTGTGCTAGCCAGCCATACTTCCCTTGAATTCTTTGTTTGCTTCTCTCGCCACTTCAGGGGTTAAGATTCTCACTGATGACTCTAATAGTGTCGTCCTGAGGGATGTTCGTATATGAAGCTTCTATGTTGATGGTCACCAACCATTGTCTATTTTCATGAAAAGTGGTACCCTCGATCATAGAAATGATATGGGCTGATTCCCTTACATATGATTTTTGCTTAGTCACTAGGGGTTTTAAAAACGAGTCGGCATATTGGCTAAAAGGTTCTAATAAAGAACCTATGCCACTAACTATGGGCCGCATTGGGGGATCTCTTTCGTGTATGTGGATTTTTGGTAATACATAGATAGCCAGAATAAGGGCGTTATCATTTTTGAGAAATTTAAGTTCTGCATCACAAATCCAAATGTTATTATCTGCTTCATTGAGTACATCCTGTACATGTTTTTTCAAAGCCTCCATTCTAGAGTGGGGTACTTTAGTATAGTGGACTGCCACTCCAAGTAGAGCCAACATTCTACAATCATAATCATTTGTGTCGAAGACCACCACCCCAACCCCTTTGTCCACTGGCTTGATGGTAAGACTCATATCTTCCTTAAGGACTTTCATTGATGTTCTAAGTACTTTGGACATTTAATTATTATCTGGGAAAGCATCCCTTATTATACCCTTTACCTTTTGGTCTACTACACGTTAAAAGATTTCTACATTCTTGCAGACTAAGCCATTAGCTGGTGTAAAGGTTGACTTACCATTAAAACCAGAAATATTTACTGGAGTCTCATATTTCCTATTCTCAAAAAATCTACTCAACCTGATTTTCCTACAAAAAATGCCCTCAAGTCTTTTTCAAGAGTAAATCTATTTACATTGGACGTGGGTGCACACATGAAACCTCTACCTAGAACTTCCACTTCCTCATTGGTTAGTGCCCTATCTGAGAGCTTGATAATTGGGATTTTATTATTTCCCTCTTGGTTTAGCGCCAGTATCTTTGATTGCGCGTTTTGAAATATTCCTGGGGAGGGTTCCGTTGGTATTGACCCCTCCCCTGACCTGGGTTTATCCTTGTTCCCTGTCTCTGGCGATGGTAAAAAAAACAAAACCATAGTTATTATGTCGGACAAGCCCTCCCTGATCCGCATTTGAGGGCCCTTCCTCTTCGCTATTAGATCCAGAGGTGTTCTTCCCACCTCTGGAGTAAATAGGTCTTCGTTTATAATGTCTAGCACCTCTCTGTTCTCTCGTTTGTTGAAAATAGTATTTTGTGGTATATGGATAAACTAGCTCAAGGCAAAATTTATTTACATCCTTCTTAAGTTTGATAGTCTTTTTGTTAATAAGGTATTCCCTATAACCATTTTCCTCTTGATTAAGTTCATCCAATCTTTTTTTGGCATTCTCTAATGCTGTACTTTCATTGAGCACCTACTCTATTTCCTCAATAATCATCTCTTGTGCAGTCTCAATAATTAGGAGAATCCAGCCGCAAATGCATCTGTTCGCAAGATGCGTCCAGATCTCTAAGAAGTTTTTGTTTTCCACAAATAAGCTGGGCTTGTTTCTAACTTGTAACCCAATCGGGATTACCCCTGCCTTTAAATATTCGATGAGGAATTCGGCATGTAGTTCAGTGCGTACTAGCTTCTTTATAAGACGACGAGGTTTCCCCCAATTATCATTATTGCCTGTTATGACGGTGAATTTATTTCCTGTTTTTAGAGCGGTACAAATGATCTTGTTGTATTGGTCCTCCAAAAAACCAAACGTTTTAAATGGATCCATTCTTAGATTATTTATGTTAATCAAAAGTTGCTGTTAACAAACGGTCTAAATACTGAACTCTCCAACCAATCGGTTGTACTGTATACCTTGTAAACAAGGAGAGGGGCTCAATGAGTCCAAAGGGTCAGAGCACCACAAAAACGGTATAGTTATAAAGATTCCCATTGAACCTGTTCTACATAATCATTCTGATTTAACTAGAAAAGTTTATTTTGATCAAGCATCCAGTTTCACACCAATCAACCCGATTTTACACACAATTGGAATGACTCAACTCAAGATATGGAAGTACTTATAATCAAAATTTAATACATCAATTATGAAAATCGCAAAGATAAATCACAGTATAAAAATTCATAATAAAAATACATTAAAAAATGACATTGTTCCCAAGTGGGCCATTAAAAACGGTATACACCTGTTACAACGCATTTGTTACAACGCACTACTGTTACAACGCGACTTTTACAACACATACCATTACAACGCATTGCGCTGGGGGGCGCTCTAGGATAGGGAATAAGTATAATTTACTATCCAACACCTTCCCTAGGGTCCACGGGGACTGGAGTTAGAATAGTAAATTATACTTACCACTATCCAGCACCTCAAAGCGCTATGCGTTGTAATGGTATGCGTTGTAATGGTCGCGTTGTAACGGTAGGTAGTTGTAATAGTATGCGGAGTAACATGGTACATCCATTAAAAACACATTAAAAATTTCATGACTAATACAGTAAATGTATCATCTCTAAAAGGAATCAACACATGGAAAGGATGTACCATTGTTTTGCGACCGAATTTGCGGTCGTAAAACACTTGCAGTTTACCACCTACTTTAAGTAGGTGGTAAACCATTTGCAAATGGGAAGGGGTCCCCAGGTGACTCCTTCCCCTTTGTGAATACGTGCGTAAATATTTTTTAAGAGCAGGCTGAGGTCTCAGGGACCACTTGTGGCCCTTAAAAAATGAAACTGAAAAGTTGAATTTTTCTTTTTTAAATGCATCCCGTTTTACTTTAACGAAAAACGGGCTGTATTTGAAAAAAAACTGATTTATGTTAAAAGCAGTCCTAGACATGGTGGTCTGCTGACCCCAGCAGGCCACCATCACTGGGAGTGCTAGCCATTACCAATGGTGTCGCAAATTGTGCCGCCTCATGAATATTGATGAGGCATGCAATTTGCTATCTCATTTGGAATCACTAAAAGTGTCTGTGACACTGCTGTACATTGCATTTTGCAACTCGCAAATTGCGAGTCGCAATAGGCAATGCCGTACATCTGACCCCAAGAGTCCTAACCTCTTCTTTTCGTTCAATACTTTCAATCCTTTTAGATTCTTCTCAAAATGCCAAGTCTGCATATGGCATTCTCTCTTTTGTCCCTACCTAGATATTATCTTCCATGGCCTTAAACAAAGGATCCAGATAGCTGAATACATACAGATCAAACTAGATGATCTCAAGAAGACCATGTCCCACCCTGTTATACCACTACTAGAAAAAGCAATGCTCGCTGCTTGAACAAGGCAAGGTCATAATTGCTCCTGAATCTCTAACGATGTATGACAAAATGCTGAAATGAGAAGTCATAATGCACATTCCTTAGTCTATCTTATGTTTCTGTAGCACCTCCACATTGAAAAAAAGGTGCTACCAGTATTAGGTCCCTGTCCCTGTAGAAACTCCTGCATTGATGGGGTCAAGGGGACACAGTGGGTAGTCAAGGCAGACCCACGACCCACTATTTAGGATACGTTATTAGCAGCCTGGTTCTCCATCTGCCTCTGTCCTGATTGCACACACACCTCCTCCCATATTCAAACTTTCTGCCTAGGTGTCTGCTGCCCCATAAACAGGTCTCTCTCACCTCTGTCTAGGCCAGCCGTCACCTATGGCCATGTCTCTATTCACCTACCATATCCCCTCAGAAGTCTTCTTTTGTGCAGCGTATTCTTATTCCTCTGATTCACTTTGCGTTGGGATACACCATACGGCATATAATACATTCCTCCAGCCGCCTCTCCTCCTTCTATTACAAAAAAAAACAGTAGCAAATATTTAGCCAATCCTTCTTTTACATCTCCTACCAATGTGTGGGTAAGTCAAGAAACCTTTTCATACCCCAAAAGTCTTGTCCTGAGAAGTTTCTATCATAAATCCCAGACTTGCTTTCAAATATCTCTTCCAGAAAACACTCATTGTAACATTTTCTGACCCGCCTAGAAGAATGTAATCCTGTCCCTCTCCTGGAACTCTGTTGTGTTGCTCTCTTACTGTATCCAGGGCTTTTAGACCACTCAAACGCTTCTTCTAGCACCATCTCCCAAAGTATGTTACTAGATGTGAATCTCATGTCTTTGAAGACTCCCTTCTTATGATACTCCACACGCATCATATTTCCTATACAAGGCATAGTCATTTGTCTGCAAGTCTTTTGAGTGAAACAGCACTGAACCTTCTCTGAAATTCAAGTACATCACTTCAAGTGCTCTGGTTTCATGCATTTCCAATCAATCCAGATCCTAGAAGCCATACATAAATGTAGATGTTTGAGCCATGGCCTTTGTCCTGTGAAGGTCAAACAGAGCCCTAGGCAAAGAGTCACTGAAGAGATACTCCATCTATTATAATAGATGCACGCAGCACAATACAAAATAGCGCTGAGGAATAAAGTCAATGAGGAAATTGTTCATCTCTTATTATAGACAGTATGGAGAGCCCCAGGACCAAGTGATTTTCACAGTTCACATGCATATGTGGCAGCTTTTTTGTACCATGAGGCCAATCAATTTGGGATGCAGTGTATGCAGGGACACATGTGCCAAAGATGCAAAGAGTGGCACACAAGTTAAATAAAAGGTACCATTTGCACACTGATGTCTAGCCCTGCTTCAGAAATATTTTGGGGTGGCCCTTCATGTGCTGGACCTCTGTGCACCCACTGTTTCTCACATCTGAACCATCCCATGAAGGGGGTCCCCTCAAAGTATCACTTACAGAGCGATCTTCTTCTTTCACGTCACATTGACAAACATTTTGGAGAGGCAATGAGGGAACAAAGAGTTCTCACATTTCATGACATTCTGAAACACAGCAAAGCACAGAGGAACAGAGAAGAAATGAAGAGGCTCTGATCTGTATTTCTTTTGTGTTCCTACACAGCATTCTGGTTTCACAGGAAGAACATTATAATAACTGCCAGAGGTACCACATGTTACCAGCACTAATAATCCTCTTTCACTTGGTGACTTGGTACTGTACCTGTTGCTTGGCATTTGCTGGTGTCTGAAACACTGGTTATTGAACCTAAAAGAGGAAAAAGATATATGTTGTCCTATTACATTTAAATCTGTTTCATCAACATCTGATGACAGGTAAGATAATCATGTCTAAAACATTACCAGGTAAAAATAAGCATACATGGGATGAATTCCAGCTCCTATCTTGTGTGCATAATGCAAAAATTGTATATAATTGGGTCTTTGTAGAATAACAATAACAGAAACATGATATTTTTGTAAACAACGTTTGGGCGCAACATATTTTTCATGCATTGTTCAGGCCACAGTATCCTGGCGCCATACCAAAAAGTCAAGTGAAACGTAGTGTCTTTGTTTTTATCTCTCATTCCTCCTGCTATTCATGTTGTACAATGTAATTTCTCCACATATCACTGACACTTCCTCAACTTTTCTATGCACTCCCCAGGACCCATACTGCATGTTCTTTATAGACCAGACATCCCCTTCAATCCATTTACCATACCCACTCCCATGTACCTTCCAGGATCCGATCTGACTCCTATCAGAACATTACAGAACCTTATTCCCAGACCTTTGCATAGTCTCCAAGCTCTTCTATGTCCATTGCTCTTAAATGTTTCCAAACAACCCCTTGCTAGAGTCCCTTATCATTCCCTCACCAGGTTCCAGTGCTCCAACACTTCTGCACTTCCACATATCTATGCCCATATCAGATCAGCCTTCCCATTACCCCTGCTGTCTCTTTTGCTTTGCCCCTCAACACAATTTCTTCCCTCAGCCTGACATGTTGTTTTTGCCAACCGCGGCTTGCTGATAAGTGCAGATTTGCCATTCAAGCTGATCTGGACCTCCAGGCCTACCACTGAGTATCCCCTAAATTAACAATTTCCAGATTTGACTTCTTTTGATTGGTGGCAGTTATTTACTGAAATATTGTTGATTTGGGGCCTCATTTGAGATTGGGCAGTAATCTGCTAAAAATAGACAGATACCTTTTCTGCCCGATGTATTCTTATCCTGCATTTAGAATTATGATAACCCTGTGTGCCTCAAATTGCAAAGAATGAGCCAACTCTGCTGTTTGAAAACCCCTCCTACCTTTTCATTAATGTATTAAAAGGAAAGTCCTATTTAGGTTAGCCATTATGACTGCTTTCAAATCATATCAGCCTTTCTCATGCCTGGCCAGCAAGCCCTAATGCATTCTCTAGAGAGAGCAGCGCCCTGGGGGAAACTTCCCAGTGCATCAGACACAATTTTTTAAAAAAATATGTTGCTTTCAAGAGGTCTTTAAAAAGCATAAATCCTACATATTTGTCTACTAAGACACCACGGAACGGTAGGCTCTTTATCAGTCATTTGCTAAAAATGCTTCAATCACATCAGCTGAAGCTCTTTCATTAAACTTTCCCATAAATAGAGAAGAGCATTCTTTAGAAAGGGAACTCCCAAGACTCTTATTCTCATTTAATTTTATTTTGAAAAAAAGTTATGGGAATATAAGGATCTTCCTTTTATCCAGGCACTGACTGTAGTGGCATTAAGGAGACACCAAAATCTGGAAGTGGGCACTCAGGCAAAGGCCTACATTGGACTTTCTGGAACTAGTAGCTGTAGCTGTAGTGGGTTCATGAATTGTATTCTGCACAGCAGCATGATATGACTGTATGATTAAAGGGATGGCTGGCCCAGGCAAAAGATTAAGGCTCTGTTTTAGAGTCAGGCCTAGAGGGTCCGCTGTGACAATGAAGTACACTCTCCACCAAATTGGCAGTCCACCCACCTCCTTTAGAGCTGGCCGGAACCAAAGTATGATAACAATGAGCCTACCCTGGCTCCATTGGCGACAAAGTCTGACCGCTTACCCTAATTAGGGTCCAAATACAAGTCTCTGGCGGTCTGAGGACTGCCAGACTCGTGGTGGCGCTGCAGTGGCAGATCCAGCTGCTGCTGCTGCACCGGCGATCCGACTGCCCCATTATGAGTTGGTCAGTCAGAATGCCCTGGGGCCGCTACCAGGGAACTGCTGTTCCCTGGTAGCGGCCCCAAGCATATTATGAGTTCCTCTCCTCCAGGGTTTACATAGCGGTTCCTCCTCAATGTAAACCTTGGAGGAGAGGAAAAAATGGGGCCTTACTGGGCCCTCTATGTCTCCTTCCCTTGTGCATGCACACAGAGGAGCATAACATGTGCCCCCCTGTGTGCATGACAATAGTTCCTGCATGGCATGGACCTTCGAGTCCATACCGTGCAGGAACCTTGTGAGACGTACCCATTGCAGGGCTAGCATGATCCAATCTATAACGACCTGCAGGGACCAACCACCAGTCATAAAAACTGCATTGCATCTCCACTACCATACAACACAAAAGACTTCCGTTTCGGCATTCAAGTTTACCCTTTGAAACAACTTAGCAGTTGCTGCAAAACCAATGGCATCTACACTATACGTTGCCCATGTGCCTTAATCTACATCAGGCAAACGAGACAGATGATCAAAACACGGAGCATCCAACAGAAAAATTGCATAAGATACAAAGTTGAAAAATCCCCCTTGGTCACCCATTTTACAGCCAATCATAGGAGACTGATTCCACCTGGCAGGTGATTGATCAACCCATTTTTCCACTGTGGGGAGAAGACCTCTCCCAACTCTTGTAGCATTGCGAATGCTGCTGGATCACATGCTGTGACTCTGTAAACCATGGCCTTAATACACTGGAAGAATGGAACAATATGGACACAACTTATTTCACTCCTCTCTCTGCAGAGACAAAACTAATGAGTGGTATGCATACTACAACTGTGGGCTATAGAACCCGGACTTCTTTCATGCCTGGGATCTGTTTGTTCTCTCCCTCCACAGAAGGGGATATTCGTTAAGCCTCTAATGCTGGCCGGGTCCATGCATTGAAGTTTAGCCCAGCAGTCAAAGTTATAAAGGCCAAATCCATACACCCAGGTAGGCACTTGTTTCTTTTCTCCTGGACTTTTTAGTATTAAATCTCTTTATTTGCGAAAAAAAGAAACTAAAACAAAAAAGAAAGGGCTCTCCTGGACTTTTTACCCTCTGTAGCCTCTGTGATCGGAAGTCTTTAACAAGTTGGAGAGGCCATGATTACTCTTTGTTGGGGCTATCACAACCCTCTTTCTGTCTTGGACTATGGGCAGCATGGTTCAGTCACCACAGACCACATGCTCTTCGATACAAACCACTTCTCCTAACTGCCCTTGTCTCAGCGACAACACCTTCCATACATGGATCTTACTCCTGCAATGTCCTTACCATGCCCTTACTGGTCTCTTCTCTCTGTATTCCAAAGTAAAACAAGGTTTCTTTCTATTCCCAGTGTATTTGTACATCTCTCTGTGCACTAACGTTTCCTTTTATCACAGCTTTTTAGTTACTAAATTTGCCTTATTTAGAACTATATGCCAGTACCATATGCACGTCTAACACAGCAAGGCAATGGGACTGACCACTATAAGTCGGTAAACAACCTTTACAACAAAACTTTTACAACGCACTACCATTACGACGCAACTTTTACAATGCAAACCATTACAACGCATTGCGCTGGGGGGCGCTCTAGGATAGGGAATAGGTTTAATGTACTATCCAACAACTTCCCTACTATCCACGGGGACTGGAGTTGGAATAGTAAATTAAACTATTCACTATCCAGCGCCCCAAAGCACTATGCGTTGTAAAGGCATGCGTTGTAAAAACCGCATTGTAAAGGCATGCGTGGTAAAAGCATGCGTTGTAACGTCATACATCCCTATAAGTCATGCATGCTGCATGCTTTACTTTCTATCTACTAAACCTCCCTAACTAAGAAATCACCATAAGCATGTATGGAGATCTTGGTCACCACGATCTAGTTTATGGTTATTCCACCTCTTTCTCACGTTCGGTTACTATGATTAACGGAGATGCATTTTTATCGCACCACTTTTTTCCTTAAAGAATTACTAATTCACAACTGCTGCCTTTTCACTTTATATCACGCTCGGTGGTGGACGCTCATGTTTTACTTTGACACTATGATTTGTTACAATCATATTATATGTGTGTTTGCAGCCTTGAGAAAGCCGCAGGCTATCGAGCTGCCAGGAAGGTAAACATATGTTGGCTGCTTACAGAGTACCACTAAATGTATGGCTAACTGCAGGCTATCACTAAAAAAGTGAAAATAATCTATGTTGGAAAGAATTGAGCATTTCTAACTACAAAAAAAAATGGACATTAAAAAAAATAAAGGCTTCCTAGCATCTTTTCAAATGTTGGGTAGATACACTAAACATCCCTTCAGCAAGTTTTGAGTATATTACTGTATTTTTACTCAAGAGGATGGTAGGAGAGTGAGGGGAAAGCAAGGTCTGACTTGCCTTGTTTGTTTTTTAATTGCAATACAATTTTTAATATGTTGATAATGTATGTTTAACACATGCTATGATGTAAATATTTATTTTGCAAAGTAGGGATAATATTGAATACATTGACTTGTACGTTAACTGTTTAGACTTAAAGGTAGCACCTGAATCCGGTTGTGGATACTCATTATAATATAATATATAATCAGAGTAGCATTAACATCACAGAAATATGACAGAGAGAGGGGTCTGTGCGTGGGAGGAACTAGAGTTAAATTGAACTTTACTGTACCACGTGTCTTTGTCTCCCCTGGTGTTTGCTGACTTGGCTGACTCTGCCTACAGTAACAATAAGGGTTCATGCCTGTTAATTCACAGGAGATTTGGGGTGCATTTGTTGTTTGAGGCGGGAGGAGTTTGTCCATTGTAATAGATTTGCTCTTCAAGCAATCTTCATTGTGACATACATTAGATGGCAACATTTCTGTGACTTTGACTTAAGTCTTAACTGCATTTAGTAGCATTATTGTTTGGTGAAAGGAGGTGAGGGCCTGCTAGGTATATTAGCTGAGGAACCACTTAAATGAACTCCTAAGCTGGCTTGTAATGCTTAGTTGAACAGGTACCCTTTACACAAGTAAATGAGAGAAGAAGATTCCTTCTTCCCCTGTGATCAAAACAGTAGATCATCCTAGCAATCACATCTGCGATCACAACCCTTCCAGACACCTCAGCTCATCCGCACTCTACTTGCACATATCCCATGCAGACGGAAAATCATATCCAGAGGTTGAGCCGCCTCCAACATCGCTCCTAAAGTGTGGAACAACGTGAGGCCATACCTAAGAGGTTCAGCCTCAATTCTTGAATTCTTCAAGAAAATGAAGATAGATTTTCGAGAAGTACCACTTGGCCCTAGAATTAGTTAAACTAATACTTGCTCAGCAGCAGGATACCCTCCCGGTGATAGTTTGCTATACAAATCTGCATAACATAACATAATAGTTTATACCTTGGCCCAGATTTACAAACCTGTCACTCAATGCTGCACAGCACTCAAAGTTGCTGAGCAGCATGAAAAAGAGGCGGCATGAAAGTGTTATGTGTACAGAGATATGGCACTATACTGTTCTCTCCATAGCCCTGGCGCAGTTCATAATTCAGTTCTACAGAAGCAAGCAATCAGCAATATGCGCCGCTGTGCGTAGTTTTGTAAAGAAACGTAACGCAGCAGCGCAGCTTGTGCTGAGTTGCATTACATTTCAAGATGGTAGGCGGTCCATGTGTGGAGCAAGGACGCTCCATTGCATTCACCTATGGATTTGATGCCATCTCAGATTGACACGGTTGGTAAGCATGGGATTGAGTCAAATCATTACACCTCCCAAAATGGCATAATAAGGAGAAAAATCTATCTTTCTCCTTGTTTATTTCTCATGAAAATGCCTCTAATGATGGCTGTTGTGCAGGAAGGCATTTCTTCCTGCACAAAAACAATCATGCCCATAGCATTGTCATCCTTGCAGCATGGCACAGGGGTGCCTGTGTTGGCACTATGCTGCAAGCATACAGTGCACCAGCGCTAGAAGGGGGCATAAGTGAGCCATATCCTAATAGATATGGCACATTTTTGCTTACTCAGTTTCCTGTAGCACAGCTTTGCATTGCATGAAACATTGGTAAATATGGGCCTAAATGTGAAGATAAAACCTTTCACCAGTTTTAATCCTTAGCTCTTTTCAAACAGGTCTGCTTGTGAGGTGACCTCACCTGAGGGCTGGTTGTTTTAACTTTTCTGAGTTTCATCAAAATGGTTGTTTCCAATTATTACAACCAGCATGATGTAACATGTATTATATTTTGACCTGAATTTTCCAATTTGTATTCTTTGTGATATTTTGTCAGTACATGTTTGCTCTTTTATTAAAAGATGGCGTAGGGCATTTAAGTTTTTGAACTCTGAATCTGGTATTCTTTGAGGTGGTGTTACACCACATTCCTCACATACCTCTGAAGAAGGGCCTGATTGCACTCAGGGCTGCACTCTGAAAAGGGGTGAGTTGTTAAGAGGTGGGCAACTTATGTACCTGTAGATGTTTACATCAGCGGTGTTGTTTTGCTCCTTCTTAGGAGATGGTGGTGGTAGAAATTCATCTGTTAAGACATATTGTTTTTTCCAGCTTTCACTTTGGAAGCTGAGCAATGGCGGCTCCTGTCGGATACCCCCGGCCGGGTTCATTCGTAGGCTGATGTCATCTGCCCAAGCTTTCCTGGAGTTCCTAGAACACACATTTGACCATTTATTCTCTGATCTGGAAAAAAACTGTACATTTGCATTTTAACTATTTGCACAACAGAGTACTTAGTAGATGACCCTTAATGTTAAACATTTTACAGTCAATTTTAAAAAGTTGTATTCATTGGAGTTCTTTCAAACATTCGTCTATGTGTCATTCCAAGCGGGAAAATAATGTATAATCAACCGTTTCTATGACCGGACTACTGGTCTGCCTGCAGGCGCTGATTCTATACCAATGCCCTGAACTTGAGAAAGCTTTGACTGTGGCAATCTGACTATAACCATATCCAGAATCTCATGAGATTTGTTCTTGATGGATTTGAATATGGCACTCTCAATGCACTGCAAGGATGATGTGGGATGGAGGACGTGATCTGGGGTATGATTACATCAGAGCTAAGGTTTTGTGGTGCCTTATGCCCACAGGGAAGACTCTGTCAACAGGACCAGACAGGGAACCAAAAGTAACCTGGCAAAACTGTTCCACCTAGTCCCACTTCCTTTCTCCTTTTCTCTAGCCGTCCGTCCGTCCGTCCGTCCGTCCGTCCATCAATCCATCCATCCATCCATCCATCCATCCATCCATCCATCCATCCATCCATCCATCCATCCATCCATCCATCCTCCCATCCATTCTCCCTTCTATTTCTGACCTCACTCTCTGATCTCACTCCTTTCTCTGTCTCTCTCTCTCGTCCCCACTCTGATTTCTCTTGCCTCTCTATATCTTCCTCTCCTAAAGCCCTTGCTTTGCCAAGTGAAATTAACCTCTGGGAGTTGGAGAAAGTGACGAAGGAGCCTGCAGCCTCCTTAGGCCTTTCAAAAAACAGTCTCCAATGGCTTTAACCTTTCAGGGAAATGTCTGCTGGAGTAAATGTCTAGTTATGCCCTGTCAGAGGCCAATCAGGTATCATAGCTTCTTGGCTCATGACCCGGTGAGTGCTGTCAAGTAGGAAAACATTGTGTTGTATGTTGGTTGGTCACCTATCATCACATGAAGATAACACTGAGAACGATCATCAGAAATTCTGGTAACACTATGAACAATAACGCAACCTCTACAGCATTGACATCAAATATGGGTAGCCAAGTGAAGAAGATGCTATTTCTTGATTGCCTTTGATGAGCTTATATAGTTCTTGTTACCCCTTCCCTCAGGGATATTGAAGGCAGTGGCAGGAATGGGAATCAAACACTGGTCTAAGAGGCATTAGTACATTTGATAGTTTCTAATTCTTGCCATTGTCTGAACATTTATAAGTACAAGTAATACTTGTGTGAGCCCTCTTAGTGTGACATAAATTCGACCCTTTGTTGTAATCAGTGGTCAAATTGTGTGCCATTTTATATCTGTGACCTCTAGTATTTCGGTGAGCTGAAGTCCATGGGCTGCAGGATCATTGATTGGTGACAATCATGGAGAAAGGTGTTTTTTAGGCTTATGGTAGGTACATACACGGTTGACAAAGATTGGCTACATAGGACACAGCTTAAGCTGTAGCTCCGGCCCCTACATTAAATGCTATAACTTGGTAAAAAGTACCATAACATATTAGTGTATGGGGGAGAGAAATGTCTCGGAACACATTATGTAATTCAGTCAAATAAAATATTAACAACCAGCTGCTTTTTCCAATTTTATCAATTTTGAAGAGTCACAGTTTAATTTCAAACTGAAATTATTTAGAAAGTTGAAGAAGATGAGCTTTTCCACTTCTGATGAATATTCATTTTTATGGAACAATGCGATCTATTAAACCTGCAGGGCAAAAGAACATGGCTTTCCGCCTACAACCAATGGCCGGCAACAAGATCAATGAACATTGTTACACAACTTAGCCTACAACCCGAAGGCCGGCAGCGTTGAACAGGCTAGTTTTATCCCACACAGTGAAAGAATATGTGAAAATTTAACATTTGTTAAATCAATCAAATGGGATAAGCCCTTATGATCAAAAAGAGAACCCACCTGCTTACGGAAACCATTCTGCCACCGTTTGAAGACTACCGCATCTGACCCAGGGGGGAAATCAGGATTCCTTGTGACCGGAGTCATTGAGGAGGGAAACTTTGTCATACCAAGCCGGAGGGTCATGGAGTCCCATACCTTCAAAGTTGAGCTTGTCACTGGTGAGGTGTAAAAACTCCCAGCTCTGTGCATTTGCGGAAGCCAGGCCTCTCTCCAGATGTTAGACCCAGCCACTGCCTGGTCCATAAAGGATGAAAGCTTTTCAGAACAAGCATTTGCAATGCAATAGGTCTCGCATTAGGAAAGTTTGAGCAATTTGTCTTGTAAATGACAATTTTTTTATTAACGTGTTGGTTTTAAAAAAAGCGAAATTAATAGCTTTGTCATTTACAATGCCAATACTTTTAACTTTTGCAAATGTGACACCTATAGCATTTGTAATGCAACATGTTTTGTATTTACGTGACTTAGATGTATTGATATTACAAATAACAATGGCTTTTAATTTTTTTAAATAATTAATACTTAAATAAAAGTTATTGTAATTTATAATGGCAATAGCTTAAACTTTTGTAAATAACTTTTGTGAAGGTTATGTTCAGTGTATTTTATTGCGACGAAAATCCAAGAAAAGAAGTGAAATATTAACATCTTTTTGTGACATTTGTAATAAAGCTTGGAACATTGAGAGAACATATTTGAACCAGTGATGGAGGGTGTAGTTGGAGGGTGGAGTTGGAGGATGGAGGGTGGAGTTGGAGGGTGGAGTTGGTGTTGGAGGGTGGAGTTGGAGGGTGTAGTTGGAGGGTGGAGGGTGTAGTTGGAGGGTGGAGGTTGTAGTTGGAGGGTGGAGTTGGAGTTGGAGGGTGGAGTTGGAGTTGGAGGGTGGAGCAGTGGCGTAATAAAAGTTGAGGGGGCCCCCTGCAAAGTATATGGAGGGGGCCCCCTCCCCGGGCCACCACCTACCACTTTTGCAGAGGAGGCCCCCTGTAGCTTGAGGGCCCACCCTGCACCAAGGGGGCTGCGGGGGCTTATTTTACAACACTGTGAAGATGCCAGAAATGCCTCTTATTTCAGTTATTGAGCTATCTCATTAGAAAAACAACAGACCTACCACTTCGGGCAATAAGTCTACTTTAACACCAGGTAAAAAAGAGAACAAATTCATTTTGCACTGACATAGCAACAATAATTAGCCCATATGAGAACGCCGGGTCGTTGATTCATCGAGATCAACACTTTAGGTGACTACCGGTTTAATATCCATTGCTCGGGACTGTGAAATACAGAAAATATACACATCGTACCATACAGGACGGACCTTTACTCTTAAGATCTTTGCAATTAGATAAAGAATTGCTTTGAAATTAACTGGTTCCTAGCACAACCGCGACCCAGCAAAAGGATTAATATCCGAGTGGGGCAAATACACTACTTCTGATTTGGAGCTCTGTTTGGGGAATTCGGATTATAAGGAACATAAAGGATTATAAGGATACAAAGGACCTTCCCCCCCTTTTTTGTGACTGGAAATTATGGTGCATTGGAACAACCATTTCGCCCTGAAGAAGTTCTGTTTTCAGAACGAAACGCGTTGGCTGGCTTTTTTCCTAAAATGGATCATTAAACAAGCATTGAAAATGTATACCAAGACTCAGCGTCTGTATGTGAAGACACTAAAAGAGTTGTCTAGTTTCTTCCATTTGGATTGAATTGATTTACAAAGCGGTGCTTTTCCAAATTGGACAAAAAATTGACTTTTTACCCCAGGTTTGGGTGATGCTCTTAGGACAGGGAGCATTTGGAAATAGCACGCCAGAGGTTGAAGACTAATTTGAGTGGTGAACTTAGGATTGGTGCCTTTCTGTTCCTTGACAGGTCCACTATCCAAAGTGTTGTTGTACAAATAATTAGCCCATAGTCAGCTTATTGAGGTCTGTCGGACTTGCAGGTTTTTGTGCCCAGGGAGGTCTGTGGGACTGGCAGGTTTCTGTGCTAGGGGAGGTCTGTGGTACTGGCAGGTTTCTGTGCCCGGAGAGGTCTGTGGGACTGGCAGGTTTCTCTGCCAGGGGAGGTCTGTGGGGCTGGCAGGATTCTGTGCTTGGGGAGGTCTGTGGCATTGGCAGGTTTCTCTTCTTGGAGAGGTCTGTGGGGCTGGCACGTTCCTGTGCCTGGGAAGGTCTCTGGGGCTGGCTGGTTTCTCTGCCTGGGGAGGTCTGTGAGGCTGGCAGGTATCTGTGACCCGAGAGGTCTGTGGGACTGGCAGGTT
The DNA here is from genome assembly GCF_964263255.1 of Lissotriton vulgaris. NCBI lineage: Eukaryota > Metazoa > Chordata > Amphibia > Caudata > Salamandridae > Lissotriton > Lissotriton vulgaris. The sequence continues at coordinate 551,207 of NW_028252534.1, forward strand.
TCTCTGCCTCAAGAGGTCTGTGGAGCTGGCAGGTTTCTGGGGCAGGATGCTGGGTGATCTTGTTACACCCACAGGGTCAGGTATTTGGAGACATTTATGGACCAGAAACATTGATCCTTTTACTGCTACTGAGTGGAGTACAACAGCTTCAGGGTGGAAAAGTGCACAGAGAACCCCACAGTTCAAAGGTCGCAAGCGAGGTAGGTTGTGCTCGTGTTAAAAAAAAAAAGTCCAGAAAGAGAAGAGAGTTACATGCGCTGGTGCCTGTTCCCACCGAAGTCACGAGCAACCTCTGGTAGAACATGTTTCGTAACGTAGAAAGGCTGTAAATGTTATTTTTTTCCTTTCATATCAATGGGGTAGGATTGGTGGCCCTTAGTGGCAGCAGTAAACAGAGGGGAAGTACATGGTATGCAGTGCCATGAGAATTATGCTGCAGGTACTCATTTATGCAGCAGGAAAAGGCAAATTATGCGGTCTAATGCCGCACATTTTGTGATACTTATACTTAATTCTTTGTAATTTTTACACCTTTTAACCCCTTCGCCGTGGGGCTAATTCCCCCGTGGCGCTGGGTGGGAGAGGGGCGCTTACAGCGCCACGATGCTTGTGACGAGCTAAGCTTGTCACACTGCACGATGGCGCTGTGCTCATGACGAGCTGAGCTCGTTATGACCACGCGCGTTTCTGTGGAACGTTCAGCACAGCAGGGCAATTATCCACACGTGTGAGCGCCGCGTGGGTCATGACGAGCTGAGCTCGTCATGAGTACAGCTCCACCGTGCCTCATGACGAGCCGAGCTCGTCATGAGCACAGAAAGTGTTAAGACTGTTCTGGCAAACGTTTCACCTCAGTCTCAGTTTAACAGCCAAACAGCAAAGAGTAACTCAAAGGTGGCCTGTCAATTTTAGCAAAGGGCATTCAACTGTGCAGCAACAAATGTTTCTATATTTTAGTAACTTTTATCTGTCTCAGCTAGAAACCATTTTTTTCTGCAAGCTGCAATTTATGTAGCACCACTGCCACCACAGCTCAATCCTCACCCTCTCTGCCCCAACCCTCCTCCCACTCCGCCCACTCACACCCTGATGTCCAGTTCTGCTGGACCCATCCCTTCAGAACTGACATCACCCGGCAACTAGAAATCAACAACAAAAGAAATCGGGTCAGTTTTGGGGGGAAGTGGTTACCACTTTGTCTTGATAAAGTCAGGCGAAACCGGGAAACTTCTCCCAAAGTCACAGACGAAGGTGTAAATTCATAGGTGAAGGGTACATTTTCTTGTGCCCACAAACTTCAATAACGATTTTTGAGTTTTCTGTAAAATCCGCAAATCAACATAAATCGCAGGTAAAACGGATGACGCGCACTTTTAATCTTTAATGTGTAACATAAACCCCCCTTTTTTCCAAACAACCTTCATGTACCAAAGGCGCCTTTCTTTTAATAAATGACTTCACTCTAAACTGGAGACCTTACGCACACAAGTGGTCGTCACAATGAATTTTGGGTGGGGTGCACTTGTCTGCGGGGGGTGGCATAGACTGGGAGAACAGACAGACTCACCTGCATGGGCAGCAGAAGACAGGGCAAACAAGGCTAGCCAGAGAAATAAATAAATTCTGGTCGGTGGTCGCCTTCGCACGTTACCTCTCAATTGGCTCCATCCTGGTCTCTGGGATGCCTCCTTGCTTCACCAGTCAGCAATGCGCATGACAATTGGTCACCAGCCCCACCCTAAGGGTGAAGCGTAAGACCGCGTATACGTGGAGGTGGAGAAATATGCACGCTGCGCAGTGTGCACAATTACCATTTTGTTACATTTTACCATTTAATTTTTGAAGAAAGGTCTAGAGCGATCGTAAGTTACATAACCTACCTATATTAATTAATTACCTATCCCAGACGGTCACTGATGTGTTGTGCTTGCTGGCACCGCTGAGGGGGCCCCTGGAGCACAGGGGTCCCCCGCAACACGGGGGCTGAGGGGGCCTGTGTTACGCCTCTGAGGCCTATGTTCCGCCCCTGCTTATAATTCCACGCCACTCAATTCAACTATAAATAAAGTAACCCTACAACATTCCATACCACGTAACTATAATCCTAAAAATACACACATTACCACTTCACTCCATACCACATAATTCCACATCACAGAATAACATTCCACACAACTTAATACCACTCCCAACCACATAATTACACTCCACACAACTCAACACATAATTCAACTTCAATCTATATAATTCCACTTCACACAACATATTTACACTCAACTCTAAAACACATAATTACTCTCCACAAAATACAACTCTGCAACATGTTGCATAATTCTACTCCGTATAATTATACACCACGTCACATAATTCCACATGTCACACAATTACACAATTCATCCACATGCCATTTATCAGACAGCATAATAACACTCCACATTTACCACTCAGTTCCACATAATTAACCTCCACATAATTATGCTCTACTCCATGCTGCATACATACACTCCACATAAATCCAGTATATGCCACGTAGCAACACTACACATAGCTACACTTCCCACCATGCATCATAATACCACTCAACATAATTTCACTCAACACCGCAACTTCCACGTCACACAATTCAACTCTACACATTTCCATTCCACACCACATAATTCACAACAAACTACATCCTTCAGACTAACACCACAAATGCACAACACACCACATACATCCAATCTACACCACAAAATTCCACATCATGCTACAATGTTTAACAGCACACCACATACGTAAACTCTACTACATACCACTCCACAACACAAAGTACCATTCCAGATAATACCACTCCAAGACACACAATCCCACTCCACGCAATACCACATAATTACACTGCACACCATGCCACATTATTTCACTACACAGATCCAATCAACGCAACACAATTCCACAACTAACAATTTCAATCCAAACCATACATGTCCACTTCACACTGCACACATTCCCTCTACTCTAAACAGAAACGCATAGGTAAAATGCATAGGTAAAATGCATTGTCCTTTACAACATCAATAGCTCTAACTCTCACCCTCCTATCTTCTGAAGCTGTACACATAGCTCGCTGGCAGCCAGATTTAGCTCTCTCTGTTTTTTTGGTGACATGCTGTATGTGGCATACAATGAGTCCATGAAAATCATGAAGTGATTGACCCCTGCAACCTCATCAACTGTATCTGCCACAGCAAGTTCTAGTCTGTGAGCCAAACAGTGCCATGTCAGTACAAGATTTGGAAATTCTGATTTCAACAATGCTACTACTCCTCCTTTTTTTACCAAACATTACTGCTGCTCCATCAGTACATACCGCAATCAAGATATCATGAAGCAGACTTTTTGTGAGTCCAACTTTTTCAAAGTAGCTTAGGAGAGCTGTCTTTACGCCAATAGCATTCGTTTCTGCCAGCTCCAGAAGGCCGAAATAGATGGTCACTTGGGTACTTTCATTTCCAAAAATGCCACGGAGGTAGATGATCAAGGTAGAAGCATTGCTAATAGAAGTGCTCTCATCAATTAATACTGTGATCTTTGGTTTGTGTTGTCTGATATAACAGACCAATCTTTGTTGCATTTCCAATGCAATGTGTTTAATTATTTCACTTGCAGTCACATTGCTGTGCAAAACACATCCCATTGCACTGCCATTCCTTGCCTGAAGGAGAATTAGATCAGGGTGGTCAGTGAAAGGGCGATCTTTTTTTGCCAAGTAGTAGGCAGTGTCAAATACCCTGCATGTGCTCTCCATATGTTTTGCATTACATTTATGTACTGTCACCACCAATGTATTTTTCTGCTTAGCTGTAAGAATGTCTTCAGCTGCCAAGTGACCATTGCTCGCCTTATGCTCCATAATCTTCTTCCTGAGCTGTTTCTGCCTGAAAACTTTTCTGTCACCGGAAGGACCAACCTGGCCATCTGCCCACACTTTACTTACGCGCACGCCCTGTGTGTTATTGTGCACTGAAAGACCTGTTGATTTAGCCTGTTTACAGGAAGAACATCCAATATTGCCTGACTTAACATACAACCATTTAAATTCCTCATGAAAGTAATTCCAGCAGTCAGGGAGTTTGACAGTTTCTTTCTCTGGCACACGTTGAAGTCCTTGTAAAGGTGGACTGTCCTTGGCATACTCTTGCTGAGTTTTATTAGCCTCATCAATAGTTGGTTGTGCTGGACAAGACTCCCCTGTAACACGCTGGCGCTTCAGTGACGGTAGGAAGTCAATCATTGAAGACTGCATAGACTTGCGCTTCAGAGCAGACGCAGATAAGCGACTAGTAGCCATGGTAAAATGTAGAACTTCCTTCTTGAAGGCTGGACTGGTATATCTGAAAAAGAAAAGAAAATCTTTCTCTGCTGGTGTCCTCTGCTGATTTTGGTTTCCAGGTGATAAGGCCTTGCGTCACGGAAATAGAATATTGAACCTCTTATCTGCAACAAAAATTGAATAGTTTACTCCAGTGATCAACAATGTTTATTTGGAGTGCCATTTGGCAGGCAGATGTTACTCTTCATTTTGTGCTGCTCCTGAAGGGATCTCTCATTGTGCAGTGACGTTGTAAGGTCTTCCTGATCTGGAGATCCCAAAATACGTCTTCCCCGGGTCACCAAAAGTCCTTAAGATGGCACTGAAACATCTGCATGTACTCTACTCCAGTCTACTTACTCCTTCCTGATTTGCATACACTGGACTCGTTCGCTGCCTCACACATGGATACCAGTACACACTGCCTGCACAGTTCTCTCACACACATACTCCCTGCTAAGGCCCGATGTATTGTATTTTGATTTATGTAACACTTACTACCCCTGATGAGGCGTTTCATCGCTTTTTCGGCGAGTAGCATGCTACTACGAAACCCATAAAGGATTAGTGGCAAATTAGTATAGTGAAATATGAAAGTAATTTGAGTGGTGGATGTGTTAGTCATTTGGATTGAGAAGGGTAGTGGAGGGAAAGAAGAGGGAAAAGGTATGCATTTATATAGCACTTGCTACCCCCGAGGTGTTGAATTGCTTTTTCGGCGAGTAGCACACTACCCCAGAACCCAAACAATACTAAACCCACAGAACAAACCCACAAAACAAGAATAGACTACTGCATCACTGCATATAATAAATAATATCCAGAGGCACTGCCATCATACTGCGTCACTGCATAGAATAAAGAATACCCGTAGGCACTGCTCTCTTCCTACCTCACTGCACAGTATAAAGAACACTCCTAGGCATTGCCATCCTTCTATATTTTTATATCACTGCACAGTATAATGAATATCCTAAGGCACTGATATCCATCTACCACATTTCATCCACCACAGCTCTCTGGACAGGATTAACTCTACCACCTCAGAACCTAAAGATGTATCTGAGGTGGTCTGCAGCCAGAACACCTTGGAAGGAGGTGTCGCTTGAAGCAACATCAGCAAATCCAGTCCTTTCTTCAGCTCTGATGGTGGAACGCTGATGTGGGCAGGAGTCTGAACCAGAACAAAATGCCTTAACCAGGTCAGGCTCTCATGAACACTCCAGCAGAAAGTGCAGTGAATGGACATTTCCAAAAGCAGCACCCACAATGCCTTTAAAAAAAATGTAAAGGCGCGAGTATACAGTCTAAAACATTTTATAGGACTGAAATTGTTTACAGTTGAATACAAATGGCTGGTAATTGGAGAGGCATGCTTATGACAAGAGCCCATCTAACTAAATGGCACCTTGTTACTTGAAATCAGCATGATAAGGGGATTTTAACCCTTCAAAGATTATTTGGAAGGTGATAACATTTTTTATGTTTAAGGGTTTCTAAGACTGGTAGCCGGAAATGAAGTTTATCTTCTTACAAAATAGAAAAACTTTCAGTTGTGAAAACAGTGGTACACGTTTTAATATCTTACCAACTCGAAGCTGAAGGATTAACGGAAATTTCTGCAACAGTCTTTTTCAGAGGGGCATGTTCACTACACGATAGTCATCGGACCTTACTCTGAATCATGAAAAGCCTTTGGGGTGCTAACTAGCAAGCCTACCCCCTCTGCAAAAGAGAACATAATTTGTGGCAGCACTCTAACTTTTGATGGTTAAAGGATATAGGAAAGATCAACCGTATATGGAAAGATATGGGGGAGAAATCTCTCCCTACTTTTCACAGGACAGGTTACTTGCCCTTGATCCCCAGAGGACGTAAAGCACTTGAAGGTCACAGGCACGCATGGCTATCCAACAAGCATGGCTGTTCAGACAGGCAGACCACCCAACCATGCCAATGGCAGACTGGAAAGCAAAAACATCCTAATTACCATCTGGGTTATCCAGGAATGGGCGCACGGGAAGGTGCTCCACAGGTAAAAAATGCTGAAACTAATTTCCCGACCTCTCCAATTCAAAACACAGCGCCAATTCATTAAGTGAAGGTCATGTAGGTCGTGCTGGAGCAGGCTGCCATTTTTCATCATCCCACGCTGGCACCACCACGACGTTGCTCCTGCGCTGGTAAAAGTGAAGGTCCCATGCTCGCACCACCACCACGTTGCTCCTGCCCTGGGAAAAGAGGTCCTGCGCTGACACTACTAAAACGATGCTCCTGCGCTGGAAAGAGTGAAGGGAAATCCTGAGAGAAAATGGCTCTCCTAAAGGATTTCCCTTCCTCCAACAAAGCTCACCTGGCATTCCGTCATGCCATCATGCCGTGGACGTGATGCCGTGACCACTACTCAGTGAGGAAACTGGGCTCTCACTGCAGTGGCATAGTTTCAAATATCGCGTTCTAGCCCCCTTAATCACAGCAGCAAACGGCAGGGCTATAAGTGGGTAGAGTCTGAGCACCGGAAGTTTTTTTGGGCCCTTGAAACGGGTCTGAAAAAAATAAAAATGAAGAAAGGACTACCTTTCCCAGCTGCGAAAATAGAGCCCGATAGAGACCCGTTTCGAGGGCCCCCCAAAAAATTCATAACTCAAGTTCTACTTATTTGATTTTTGTCGCTTAGTACTTGTTTTTTTTAATTAAATGAAGCTCTATTTTTCTAACCTAGTGAGGGATCTTTTTGTGTGGGGTTTCACTGATTTGCTATTTGAAGTGTTGTACAAATACTTTACACATTGCCTCTAAGTTAAGCCTGACTGCTCTGTGCTAAGCTACCAGAGGCTGAGCCTAGGATAACATAGTGTTTTCATGTGCCTTACCCTTACTAGGATTGTGGTTTATGCTTGACCAGGGCTTATACCCCAGTCAACCAGTAACCCAAATTCTAACAATTTAGATATTGGTTACTTTCGTTTTTAACTCTTATACGTGATTAAACAGAACATTTTTATTGATGAAGTTCTGAAGAAGTTCATTTTAGGGAATAAATCGCATTGGCTGTTTCATTCTACTTTGGTTGCCAATCATAAAAAGATGAATACAAATTTTGTGTTGAGTTTTTTAAATATTTTGGATGAAGACATTATCAAATAAAATATCCTCAGAGCATATTCAAAAAGGGAATGGCGCTTAGTTCCATATGAGAGACAATTCTTTGACCCATAAATGGAAAGCATTATGTTCTCCTGGTGATGCACACTCAGCATAGTCAACGATGTGTCACGGTCTATAAAAACAGCTGATGAAAGCATGAATATGAAGAAATAATTGCCGAATCTGGGGTGCTAAGACAGATTGTCACAGAAAATGTAGGTAATATGAATTGACTATGTTCAGACAAGTACAATGATTCACGCAGACAATATTAGGAGCTCTAATGACAACTGAATCAATGTGATGAAGTTGGAACAAAGCTAAGGAGGTATTTCAGATAGTCAAATCCTTGTCGGATCCAGCCTTTTCTTTGACAAGGTAGCAGATATTTATGTTTCTTTTGATGCCCCTTTGGGCTTGGAGCTTCCTCCCACAAATGTGGAAGGAACAGGTGCTGTTACTACTTTAGAGTATTTTCCTGTACTTGGCTCTCAAAATGTTGAACCTCTGCTGAACTCCATCAAATCAGGGTTAGCATTTGACCTGTACCTCTGCGAATACTAAATCTCTACTGTGATTCACTCTCTCCTATGAGGATGGATCTTATCAATGTGTCTGTGACCCAAGCCATGGTTTCTGTCTCTTGGAAACACGCCATGGTTGTTCTGCTTTTGAAAAAACTACTCTTCACATGTCCAAGTCAGAAAACGTTAGTCCCATCTCAGTTATTCCGGCTTTAACTACACTGCTGGAAAACCATATTAATTCTCAGGTCTTGTTTGAGCTGGACTCAACAATCTTTTCCATGGCTCTCAATTTGTTTTTCAATCCTTCCACAGCACTGAGTAGGCTTATCTAGGGATTACTGAACATATTAGAAGGACTTTCGACACTGAGGCACAGAATAATCAGAATCATAGTGCAGCTTTTGACACAGTGTCCCACCCTATACTTCTCCATCTGTTGGCTGACAAGGGCATTAGGGGTGAAGCCATACACTGGTTTCGCTCTTTTGCACAGGATCACACTTTTCAGGTGACCTCTAGTTCTTTCTCCGCATTGGTTTGAGATATGTCATATGGGGTCCCTCAGGGTCCTTCCCGGAGTCTTACGCTCTTCAATAAATATGTTTGACCTCTAGCTGACATTGTAGAGCATTCAGCATAACCCTGTTTTCCAATGCTGATGACAGCTAAAATATTTTGTTTCTGCCCTCCACTGGGGGTAATTGTGACTCTGAGTAGAGGACCCGCCTAACAGCAGTGGCCTCTTCAATAAAAGTGAATGGCAAGAAAAATTAGGTTCTCGTGGGAAACTAACCTTAGGTTTGGGGACCGTCAGGCTGGCCTGAGGACTTATGCCCTGTCCCTGCTCCTAAGCAGATCGTAAAAGATTTGGGCTTTTACTTGCACAGTAGAACCAGGATGGATTCCCAGATGAATAAGTTGTCTGTCACGTGTTTTGGGTTTCTTAAATATCAGCAACAACGAATTCCCTTCATGACAGTTTTAATACAGACAGTTCTTAAAGAATTTTGTCCTGAACAACAGGTTTTTTAAATATGTCATGTTCTTTTATATAATTCATGATAACTGATTGTTATTGTTTTAATTTAATATGAATGACATGAGATTGCCTATAAAAGTTTTTATGGATATGCTTTTAAATATCACGTGTATGCACTTTTTTTTACTCTATTTTGAATTGAGAGATTGTGTTCATGACAAGGCACACATTTTTTGAGACAATAGGATGATCCCTTTCTGTTTCACTACCATTTTGTAAATAAAATGTTTTGTTAAGAGAATTTAACAAGTGAAAGGGATTTGTTAGTGTCTGACTTCATATGTACCCCGTCCCTTTTCTCTAAAATAAGGGTGACTCCCTTGTGTTTTGGGGTGCTGCATTTATAACATCATGCCTGAACTATCGAAACGTTCTCTACTTGGGGGTCTCAAAGTCTCTTTCGAATAGACTGTAAATTGCGTAGAACGCCGCTGCCTGACTTCTATGCCATGTTTCTCGGCGTCTCAGGTGCTATCCATCACTGACTGACCATTGAGAAGCAGGTCAAGTTCAAAGCACTTTGCTTTATGTATATGGCTCAGAAGGCTCCTATCATAATACATTGCCTGGTCACCCCATATATACCAAAGTGCTTCCTACGCGCATGCAGTATGGGCATCTTGGTCATCCCTGGGATGGAATTGGCAAGGCAGGAGGGTCTCTCTTTCAAATACTTAGACCTCAACTTATGAAATATGTATTTCTCTGGAGTTAGAACTCCTTGAAGCTCGTTGAAAAGAAGGTGAAGATTTGGCTATTTTAGTTATTTTGATGGTGCTCATTCTAATCTGTCTGTGTTAGCGCTGGGAAGACCTCTTTGGGCCGCCATGCGCTTTATGAAGTAAAAAATAAAACTTGTAGGACTTGCATCAACCAGAAGCTCCGGCAATCTTCATGGCGGGTACCCCTATAGCCTATGCATATCAGGTGACTATGAATGGAGGTAGACACAATGCTCGTGAACATTTGAAAAATGGTCTGATGGCATTAGGCTTCAAGGACTAAGAAATTTTCTTGATGGTCTAAGACCAAGAGCGCTGGGTGCCTGCATAAAGTTATAAAACAAATGTAAAAATGAGTTAAGGGATGTATTAGTGGGATGTGTCAGTGAGAATATTGGAAAGACCTTCTGGATCATAATCATGCACATCAGCTGTGACTATGGCCAAAAGACAGAAAATTGGTAGCAGTGCATAGTTTACTAGACAATTCTACCCTCTACTCCTCAAGTTTTAATTATGTGCACAGCACACTAGAATCTGAGAGGAAGGTCCCTGGAACTAACAATTGCAGGCTGGGAAGTTGCAACAACTGAAAACCTTATCCTGGAATTAGGAACATGGAACTAGGCAGATTCTCTAATGGAAAGAACCAACACTGTTCACATTTTTGCTGTTGTTGATGTGGATTTGCATCTGTTTAGAAGCATGCAAAATGTGTCTTCTTGCAGGGACAAGAACCCTAATGAACAAGCCTCAAGTATGCCAAGCAGGAAACTTTCAATTCTGGGTTTTGAAGCAGGAATCCTCTCTACCAGTTTTGATCTGCACTAAGGAGGCTACCCCTCACTACTCCAATACTCAGATTTAGGGCCTACTCGCACCATAGAGGGGATGTCAGGAGCTGCCCAGTCCCATAACTCAAACATCCTGCTTGGAAGTGGCAATGAGATGCTCATTTGTAGTCGAATTTAGGTCTATAGCAAGGAATATTATGAAGGTTCAGAACTGTCACAGAAAGAAATTTTGTTTGTAGCATAAAAAATCCACAAAAGCGCTCTGGTACCCTCACGGGTCAAGTTCGCCCTATTTAACACTTTATAAATAAAATGAATAAATAAAAATAAGCAAGGGCCAATAAAGAGTTAGTTTACTATGTTACACCACGGAAGATAAGTCCTAATAAAACTAAAATTAACAAATGCAATGCACAATGCCATCTGGTGAAGCAACCATGCAGGAAGTGATGTCCTAGGCCTTTCATAACCATTAAGTATATCCTATGAGAGAAAATAATAGTAAATCTACTAGACAAACTTTCCTGTAGGTATTTATTTAAACTTAGACATGTATTCAATGTATTTATTCATAAAAAAAGTACACCTTGACGTCCACTTAATCATTTTTCTGTGAATGAAAATTAGGCCCTTTCTAGGTGAAGCATGAGTCCACGCTTAACAAATAATGCGTTTTATTCTACATATTTATTCATGTGTATACTTTAAATTAATAAACACATTCATACATCGTCTACAACACTAAACGCAAATAAAAGATTTAAGAAATTGTTTTAGGAAACGATAGTCTCTTAAACTATTCTCATTACATTTAAGAGGTCATAGCTTCCTAAAACAATTTAAATATTACATTATTTATTCACAATTTCTTTTATTCGGATTTTTCAATAAAATGTAACAGCAACGTCTGAGTAAATAGGGCTTGCCGTGTAGATTAACCCGTTGCCAGCGCTGACAATATTCCGCGCTAGTGTGGAACGTTCCATTGTGCTAATGAGATTGGAACGTTCAGTGGACGTGCGCACCACTAGCGAGGTAGTGCACGCGACGACCGCTGAACGTTCCCCGCACTTAAGGGGTTAAAATGGATGAACACCGCCACGGGTCATTGCATGTCTCAGTAGAATATCAAGAACATAAACGTACACATTAACACAAAACAAATAAACTCTCCCCCTTCTGCAAAGAAAGCTTTTTGAGATGATAGAAGCTTGTGAGAGGTGGCAGAAGCAACATGGAGACATGGGAAGGAATGTGTGAGGGAGAGTGCTGGTGAATATCACCTTTGTAGGGTGAGGAGGAGATGCTGTGATGCATTTACTTATGCTGGTGTAGTGTTGAGTGCTTTTGAAAAGTTCCAATGTTCTGAGTTTTTGTGGAGTGAAGTGCTTATGCTCAAGCCAATAATGAATGTGTAGTGTGGTGAACCTGCACACCTGTATTATTATTGTTAAGACCAAAGTTTATGCTATGTATTATTTATTCCGCGTTCTGACAAGTGTGGGGGCCTGTGCCCAAAGCCCTCAAATGTCCGATGAATTGTAAGAGAGCGTAAGGAGAACCCTACGCTACCTGTCGCACAGCTATGGGCAGAAGGCCTCGATGCTAATCGCAATTCAAAAGTCAAACATGTGATTTACTCTTCTCATATTCTAGTTTATTCTACATCATTAAACTGTAATTAATCATACAATCACGATGTCAATGTGTATCATATGTATATAGTTCAACTCAACAAAATTATAAATTCAGTTCCTGAGTTTCTTATTCACTCATTACATTTCAATCAGTTTGAAAACAGTTTGAAAGCAATATGGTTTACAAAAATTTAAAGAGATACCCAATGCATTTCGGGTACTGAAATGAACCCTTCATCAGGGGATAAATATCACAACAAAAATTATAGTAGTACACAATTTCTTGGAGAAAGTAATGCGGTTCCAGTTCGGATCTATAACACAAACAAAAACAGCAAAACATTTATTATTACTTCAAGTTTCCTAACATGCAGTCTAAACCTGCATTTCGTAAGTTTAAATAAAGCAGGGGAATGACACCGCAGACACCAGAGATTTGGATGAAATCAAAAAGAGAACTAATGCGCACCGCTTCAGATGTTAGCCCCCCAACACGTATCCTCGCTACTGGTGCCGTATAAAGTACCCTTATCCATTGTATAAAGAGGGGTGGAAAGCCCATGCGTTCCAGAACCCGGAACATATAATGCCATTCTACCGAATCGGACGCTTTGGCAGCGTCCAATAATACTGCCGCTGCCTCAAGACTTGGCTCTAGTACATGAAACATGGAGCAAATGGTGCGGTGGTTATTGGAGGTAGACCTCTCAGGGATGAATCCTGACTGATCCGGCAATACCAGTCCCTGTAGTAGAGGCTGTAATCTAGTTGCCAATATTTTTGCCAAAATCTTGGTGTCTATGTTGATTAAAGATAACGGGTGGTAAGATTCACACCTGTCTGGTGATTTATCTTTCTTAAGCAAAGTAATGAGGTAGCGTCCCTGCATCGTGCGCCTCCGCATACATTTCCAGCAGATGTGGCGCGAGGAGATCAGCATATTTTTTTGTGGAATTCGACCGTAAGCCCATCTGGGCCGTGCGACTTGCCGTTAAATACAAAGATCGCTAGTTTGATATCTTGTTCGTCTATAGGTAAACAGAGGTACTGTCTCTGTACATTAGAGAGCCAAGCACAGGCTATGTTCTCAAGATAATCCTCAAATTCTGGTTTCGATGCAGTGCCGCATGTTGTATATAATTCTTTGTAGAAACCACAGAACTGTCTCACAATATCCTCGGGCGCATAGTGCTCACCTCCCTGGTCATCCACTATTCTATCCACCTGGGGATTGTCAATCCTCTCCCTGATTTTGAACACCAGCAGTGTGCGCCCCGGCCTACCAGCCTCCCCATATCTTCTTGTGGTGTGCCTACGGGAAAGATATTTCACCTCCGTTTAAGCGAGCCCATCATATTCCTTTATCAGTTCTGGCATCCGAGCCAGTAGTTTTGCGTCCGATTTAGTCGCATATTCTTTTTCCAAGTCGCGAAGTGTGCTCTCTATTTTTTGAAGTTGAGTTCTAATGTCTTTTAATATACCCGCTGCCGTTCCAATACAAACTCCTCCAACAGTAACTTTAAAAGCCTCCCACAATTTTGGAGCTTCATCTACTGTGCCTTTGTTTGTAAGTGCGGTGGTTGCCTGGGTGAGTGCAGACCCATTCGCCATATTAACTCCAGGTGGGCATGGGAAGATATAGATATGTCCAAGAGCAAAGCTGGCTCCAGCTGCGGCTTAAGTAAATGGGGATGCCCCATAATTGGTGGGGGTAGTATTTTTGGCACATGGGAAAGTGGTTGGCTTTCGGTAGGTGCATCTCCTCAAGGAATTGACATTGGGGTCTTGCTGACAAAGAGAACTAATATATCTACATATTTGCCTATGTGTGTTCAGGGAGTTTAGCTCCCTTGCATTAAGTGAGAGTAGTTTAAATGTGTGCGGGGTAGCCTTTACATTCAGTTGATTACACCTGACAACTGTCTATTGTATGCGTGCCTGGAGCACAGGGTAAGATCTGTGTGCCTGTCATGGTGCTCCAAATCCCTTCGAGATTTCCCACCCTGGGGAGCATGGGGAAGAGGATCAGACAAGGTTAACACAGACTGCGTCAAGTCTTGTAAGTCTTCCCATAAAGTGGGTTGGAGTGTCTTTCATGCAACCACATGTAGGGGTGGTGCCACAAGAATGTATGTTGTGATCCCGAAGTCTTTAACCCCGCAGGGAATCACAACGACCGCGTTGTGATTCCGCATACCATTACTCCGCAAGTCGTTGTTCCAACTTGCGGAGTAATGGTATGCGGAATCACAACGCGGTTGTTGTAACAACCGCATTGTGATTCCCTGCGGGGAAAAAGATTTGGGTTAAACGTTGTTTACCGTGCCATAAAGTTCTTGAGTGTGACTAATGGCCTCTTGGATGGGAGACAACACTCAATTACAGACTTAGGTTCTTGCTGTCTTGTGAATCTCAAAGGCCTGTGGCGCTCCCCAGTTGGAGTACTTACAGGTTTAGATGGGGCTGTTAGTTTCCCTCCTTGAGTGAATCCTCCGGAGACAGCAACCTCTTTGGGGTGCTCTTGCAGGTCCACTTTAAACTTAGTCTTAAGAGAGCCAATCTCCCCACAGATTTCACTGAGGGATTTGTCCAATTATTCCTGTGAGAAAGGAATACCTGGTGATCCATTCGCCCCTTGGGGGACCTGTCCTCCTGCAGAACCACTCGCCCGTCGTGTTGCGAACCCATGAATCAGTAACAATGCCATCCTTTTAGGGGACTGCCCTTAACTATGCTACCACTTGGGGGGGAGGGGGGGGGGTGGAGCTGCAAATAGGACACTGTCCCAATCAAGTCAGGATACTCTCACACCAGGGCAACCGATGCTGGCAGTGAGCTCTATCTGCTGGGACTGGCTCACAGGGCTGTGCATGTGCAGCAGCCAGGGAACTATGGTTGTGATGTGGCCAGGCATGCTGCATTGACACTGGGCACACCAATTTGGCTTCTAGGGGCCGAGATCGACTGCTGACATGAGGTGGGGGTGCGGGACTGTCAAAGCCTGTCTCAACCTGTCTCAGCTAACTTGAACGCCGGGGGGCCCCTAGGTGCACCCAATGGATTAAGCGGTTTGCTCCCAGGCGGGCCTAAGAGCATTCCTGGTTCCCCATGGCCTCTGGCCATCATGTGCTACTCATGTGGCCTCTCCCTCCTCCTCACCTCCCCAAGCCTCCGCTTACAGGGATACTGAGATACTGGGTGTGGGGCTTCTCTATACGGCCACTGGAGAGAGTCAGCAAGAAAGGTAGGCCTGTGTTCCTCCTGGGGCATCTCAGGTCGAGTCTAGATGGAGGGTTATCCCAGCAAGGCGCACTGGGTGATCGGCTCAGAGCTGGCTGTTCTCACTTCCAGGATTGTTTCTCGCCTCTCAGGGGGCCCAGCTCCTGCAGCTATGCACCACCGCATACATTTGCTCACTCACGGGATTCCCATCACAGCTCACTCACCAGTATCGGCCTACTTCAGGAACTCAGGTGGTGCATCTGCCCCCATTTTTGTCCTTCCCTCTTTCAAGATGGAGCCCGCCATGATGAGGGTCTCGGGCGGGCTGCTGTACGGGCTCCCAGCAACATTTGCCCCTTGCTGTGTTCACCAGGAGCCATCCCCCAGGCTCCTTTGTAGGTGGCGACTCACCTCCGACCCCCGGGTGGGACACCTGCACGTGGCCTCGCCTCCTACAAGATGGTGGCTGCGTTCAGACGCAGATTTCAGTGGGCTGCAGTGTTGCTTGGGTTCTCCTCGGCGTTCCATAGAGTGCTCTTGGATTTTAGCAGGCTCCCCAGCTTTCCTTGTTTCTCCACTGTGGTTTTTACGGGGTCAACTCTAATTGGGGTTGATATGGAAGCTGTGCCGGGCCAGAGCAGAGAGGAGATGGGCAAAGATGCTCCCTACTCCAAGCTCAGCAAACCACAACCCCCTTTTTAAAACTTTTAATACAAACAATTGAAACTATTATCATTTTCATTTTAAACTCATCAAGTTGAAATGGTGCATTAGAATTCTAATTAAGTTATGTTTTTCAGCACTCAGAAAGTCTTCTGCATAAGCACTGCACGAAAAAACTGATAAATGTAATCAAACGTAAACATATGAAAATCATCCTGTTTTAACGTTTACTTTCTAATGGAATGCATACATTCACACTTTTTTCAGATTGAAAAAACTGGGGGCTCAAAAAGTATTTGTGTTTCTCCCGTATTTCACTGTTTTGTACATGCAAGCAGCCTTTGTCGTGGGTTAAGGAAGGCCATCATTTCAAAACAAGGGGACACGTCCTATCACTGATCGATCTAGTGGGCCTCAGTCAACCGCCTTAACCAATCCTAGTGCTGTTCTCACCAGCATGAAAACAGCACCAGGATTGGAGGGAGCAGCCTCTTTTGCCGCTACCGAGGACACCAGAGAGCTGCACTTGCTCTAACCCAGCAGTCTTAAGACAGCTGTTTTAGAGTTTTCATAGTGCATCTGGCTGGCCATCACAAGTCTATCGGCCAAAGAGAGATGCGCATTTTGAAAAGAACCCAGGCAGTCCAGCCTCCTACCTGCTGCCGTCACTGTGCAAACCCCATCCCGTCCTAACCCCTGGTTCAGGACAGGGAGATGAAAAATAAAATAGTATCAAATTAACTTTATCACCATTTTATTTTTCATCTCTAGCTCCCTTGGGGACAATTTAGATTGGCGGGGGGGGGGCAATGCTCCGCTGCTCTCACTGAGCAGCCGCCCCTGCATGAATCACAGTTATGAGGGAATAACCTTTTTATGCCTCCTCCTAACTGTGATTTAGATTAAGTAAAAAAAATCCTTTTACAATTTGACAGGGCTTTTACAAATAACAAAGTGGGTTTTTACATTTGAAAATACAATTTTGTTGTTCCAAACATGTTATCTTGTGAATTATGTAGTTTGCAACCACAAAAAATGTTCGTACATCTGGCCCTAGATTCCTTAGAATTGGACTTTCCAGTGGAACAAAACCATCGCTTTTGGACAAGTGGACAAGAACTATTTTGCAATGATGCGCATAAGTGATGCGCCTGTCTCGGAAAGTGAGAATACATCACACATTTGGAAAGAAAACTAGATACCTTTTGTATGTGTATGTAAACAGAGCACCTTTTAATGAGCGATACTCAAGAAATAGTTTAGTACTCAAAAAGTACTTTACAAAGACTGGCAGAGAGAGGTATTTTGCCTTACCTTTCTTCCATCAGCTCATCATCTAAAACAAAACACCAAAATCATTAGCTATGAGTTTTAAACAATGGTCTGTAATGATTCTGACAACAATACATCCAAGAGAGATGCTACGAGTTTGTGACAAGTTGGGGGTGCACAAACATTAGTTCTTAACTTCTACCATATAACGATTCAAGTTTCTTACTCGCTATATCTGGCATATTTTTTCCTGGTCACAGACACACATATTCTCTAGATTTGTTGAACCCAAAAACCTGCCATGGAGAAGCATTTCCATCTACGTTGGGGACAGCATCCTTTATTTTTTCCTTGATTTATGATCAAAACACATAAATTCCTCAATGCCATGTGTTTTTTTGTCCCCAAAATCCTTAAAAAAGGGTTCACATAGAAGGTGCAGAGAGGAGGGGTCATTCATACATACTATATGGGAGTGTGTAGCATTGGCAGAATATTGGCGGCAGGTAATGCGAACAATATCCCGAGCCATGGAGGTGTCCCTGCTACCAGAACCCCGTTTGTGCCTACTTAACATATGGGAACCTAACGATCTCTCGCGTCATGGTCAAATGTGGGTCACACTGAGACTAATGGTGGCGAAACAAAACATCGCACAGAAATGGGGCGCACCAGAGCTGCCCCCGTTAACGAAAGGGTGTCGAGATATGGATCTGACTATGGTTGCAGAATGCACAGTATATGCCAGTCGGGGTAGCCCCCGTAAATGGACAAAAATTTGGACAGCCTGGAATACTTACTGAGGGGACATATGTGAACCATTGCCAGAACCCGATGGGGATAGTTCAGATGAAGATTAATAGGGGGGAAGAACTGGGGGAGATAGCATCAGTGCTAAGATTGTCACATCTTTTTATAATGTATTGGTGTTTTGAACTAGACATGGATATGGACTCACATATGCTGATTGTACTATATGATTCTCTGTGTAATGTCATCATTGCCGCTTTGTTGATAATGTTAATTAAACATTTTTTTTTAAAAAGGGTTCACGAATATTTCGACTTAGAAATCCACCTTGGACACAGCAGTTTTAGAGATTAGAAAATGAAACCATATTCTTTGGAACAGCTGATGAAATCGTGTGTAGCTAAAACGATGAGAAGGGCAGTCTCTAACAGGGCCTGCTGGGTTCTAATCAATCTTGCCTTTGCCCCAGCTGCAGCAGCGGCTTTGATGACACTGTATTGTTGATGACCAAAATGTATGTATTGTTCCTATAGGATCAAGCAACTTTATTGACATGGTTGACCATTCAAATGTCATTCTCATCTCGACAGACTTTAATGCTGTGTTTCAAATAGTTTCTCTGTTCCCGTCCGTGAAACCATTTTTGAAACATCACTGTTCCCGAGCCCGAGTGGGCCTTGATCAGCAGTGGCCCGTGCAGGTAAGCACGGTACGGCGGTGGTGGTGGGGGGGTGTCGAAAGACAACAGAATATGATTTATTTATTTATTTTATTTGACCTATTCTGTCACCTGTTGAAATCCGCCCGCCCCACAGCAACTACCTGCACCGGCAGCTCCTGGCTTGATGCCTTCTGTGTACCTCAAGGTATCACCTGATGCTGTTATGTCTGTATATGGAGCTGCTGGGAAACACACCAGCAAGGAATGTCTATGCATCAATATGCAAATGCCTAAGTTTAACTTATGTTCACCCTGCTGCCTCCCACATCACATACTCCCATCACAAGCCATTTGTCCCCCGCCCCAATCTGTTCTCTGGCGCCTCCCTCTTTCTCAACAACTCCCTAATGCCCTCCCTCCCAGTCAAGCCATAAAAACGTAATTCAGGGCACTTACATTTCGATTCCCAATAGGTAAGGAGAGGCTCCTGAAACGGAACACAAACAACAGATGTTACGTTCATCTATTTTTGCAGTTGTTTTCCAGATTTAACATTTTAATATTGGGGCACATTAGAAATAGTAGCAGCTCTTTACCCAGCCGCCAGGTAAATAGTGAATTTTCTCTGTTATTTACTTGCCCGCTGGCTAAATAGTAGAAATTATTTACTATTTAGCCTGCGGCCTTGAACATAGTGGAGAAACTTAGAAATGTACCTGGCGCAAGCTAAATAATAGAGATTCTGCTCTTTTTGGTTGTCGGCTGTGCAAATAGCAGGAAAACGTCACTGTTCACCTGGCAGCTTGCTAAATAGTAGAGATTCTGGACGTGTGGCTGGTGGCCATGCAAATAGCAGAAAAACTTCACTATTTACCCAGATATAGGTTAGATAGTAGAGATTCTGCTCTGTTCAGCCGGCAGCCATGCAAATAAAAAGGAAACCTTACAGTTTTCCTGGCCAGTGGCTAAACTGCAAAGGTTTTCTAATATTTGGACAAGCAAACAAAAACAAACTCACTCATTACCCAGCTGCTGGCAAAACAGTAGACATGTACAATTAGGGCAGAACCCATGCAAATAGCAAATAAACCTAAATCATTTTTAGGCTGCTGGTTAAATAGCAGAGATGATATATTATTTGACAAGTAGCCTGGCATGTATCAAAGACATTTCAGTATTTATCTGACAGCAAGCTAAATAGCAGAAATGATTACAGTGGCCTTGCAAATAACTCTAACAGAAACTTCATTATTCACATAGTTGCTGGCTAAATAGAAGACAATGTGCACAACTTGGATAGTGGCTATGCAAATATCAAATATCAAATATACTGTTGGAAGGAGTCAGTGAACCCGGTCCGGGTTTTGCAGAGAGTCGGTGAACCAAACGCCAGATCGCCGAACGCCAGAGCTCCAGCCGTGCAACTCGAGTCAGAGATCCAGGAGGCTGCTGCTGCCGCAGCCCTCCTGTTCCCACTCCTTCCCTCGAAGAACTGGGCTCCACTGTTGGCAGACGGCAGACGGCAGCGGGAGATCAAAGACGGCCGGTTAGTCTCAATTTTCAAAGCAAAGAGTACGCCCACAGTGTCAACACCAGTGCCCTTCTGCAAGCGCTCTTAAATACCACCTAACCAAATAAAAGTCCCAGCCTTCGGTTATCTGAGCAGTTATTGCTTCACTAGAACTAGCCAAGGAGAACAATCAATTGTCTGCTCCTCGTGCGGCATAACTGAGCAACGATCCCCCGGTGCACGGATCGTCTTAACAGCGAGTAGCCCTGTCAGTGGGGGGGGTTTGAGGATCATCCTTAACCCTCACCCGAACACCTCACAGCGATGAGATCCAGAAGAATCAGGAAAATTCCATCCAATCCATTAAAAAAGGATACAAAAAAAAATCCCACAAGCGAAACAGCAGTAGATCCATAAAAATCATCCGACTCACAATTGCATCTGGTTGCTGACCCAGAAACAGTTACAGAGACAGCCACGGACACCTTATACAAGTCCCAACTCCCCCAGTCCACACTTCAAGTCCAGCCTACCCTCGTCCATCAAACATTAAGTGGAGCGGGTGGAGTTGCAGTGCATAAGGAAACTCGAATCTGCAAAGATACGCACCTGAGACCTCCAGATTCGCCAGCTTTGTCATTAAAAAAAATGTCTCTGAGGGACTACTTTAGAAGCTCTGTATCTTCCTCCAAGTCAGGATCAACCTCACACAATACATCTCGGCTTCCTGCCCCAACGGATTCTCCTGTACGCTTAGTCTCAGCCAAGCATCAAAGACTGGTTCAGCCCATCCTCCACGTGTACACTAGTGACGAAGGCCCCAGTTCATCGCCCCCAGGTTTACCAAGAAGCACCGACCATAAAAAAGAAAGAAGCACTAGTGACCACTCCATCTTCTCAAGCTCACGCTCAGTCTCTTGACCAGCCCCTCTTTGACCTCCAAGTAAATAATATCCAGGTATCTGCCCAGGTATCATCCCCTGTCTCCCCCCCTCCCTCATCCAAAGCCAGTCGGTCCTTTTAGACCATCACTTTGTTTGAATCCCTAGCCAGTTTTCCCCTCCAGCAATCAAGCTTAAGCATCAATCGTTCACCCAACAGCTACAACTAAAGTCCTCACCCCAAAAGGAGTAAATGAGGAAAACAAGCAATTAAGTAATCCCACAACATCATCACCAACTGCTAAAAGCTGTCAACAAGAGATCAATACAGGATGGGGCAGCAACACCATGCCCAACAAACACCTGGATTTATCCTTCTTCACTAGAGAACCCAACAAATCACCTGTTAGCCCTTCACCCCTAGACCTAAACGTGCTCTGATCTCAACTCCTCCAAACCCTCCACTCCACAGTGTCAGCAGTGAATTATCACTCTGACAAAATGGATCAACAGGTAGATTTACTAAACACCCTTGCTGTGTACACCGTAGGAATTGACCAAAAAATGGAGGCGCTTAATTCGCTGATACTCAAGGCCCATGTATGTTGCTGTTCCCCCATCATTGACTCTCTTTCCTCACTGCCCAAAATCCTGACATCAGTACTAACAGAAATCCAGAGAATCCCAGAGTCCAGGCACCCTGAATCAGCGTCAATTGCCCCTCCCACAGCAAACAACCCACCGACGAGCACACGCCCGAAAATCCACCACCGGTTTCTTCACCATCGCCCAAAGCTCCAGTAGCTCCCAACACTCTCACCGATTCAACATCTAACAACAAATCCTCCTAGTCACCTGCTCACCGACTTTCAAAGCGAGAAAAAAAAAAGGCCCTGGAAATCCCGCAAAAGGCTCCCAGAAGCACCCAAAAAACAATTTGTAACTACTTCATAGACAACAAACCAGCAATAGCAAAGGTATTGAGCACAGAGCCCACCACCTCCACCAGCCAGATGCAAGTAGCCCAGCTCCAATCACCCCAGAAAGGACTTCCACAATCAAAACGCTCAATAAAAACAGAGTCAAGCCTCCCCACACCCAAAACTTCAGGACAAAACTGAAGATAATGGAAAAAGGCAATCACAAATAAATGAGGAGCCAATAACAGTCACCAGGCTGATTACAACTACGCCGCCCATAAAGCGTCTACCACCCACTGAATCGTCCTCTCCACTGCAACCGACGACTGTCAGCCAAGGCTCATATAGCACAGTTAACTTCGTCAAAGAAGCGGACCACCAGTTCCCGGCACTCCAATCCAGCACACTTCCTTCGGCAAGTATGAGTAAAACAGGTTTCACTATAGCACCAGTCAACCAAGCAAGTGACCAAGCCCGTCCCAAGCACTGTACATCAATCTCTGAACGATTGCTAGTAGACAAGTCTACGTCATCCAAGCCCATACCTGCTGATACTCAAACCTTGGCTATAGACTCTAATGAAACCAAACTATTGTTAACACCAGAGTACATCTCCCAAGACTTGCATGATATATTAAATCGCAGTAACATAATCCGGCTCTTTAAATCCAATCCAGACCTATGTAAGCTGGAATCAAAAGACATCCTTGCTATCGAATTTAAACCCATCAATGGCCCTCATATAGGAGAATCAACCCTAATTACACTAGCATCTACAGCCACAAGGGAACTAGTTCAATCAAAAGCTGACCAATTTAAAAGCTGGGGAATAATTGTAGCAATACCTCGAGTGCCCCGATATCCTTCAATACTTGCTTTTAGCAAGGCCCCAGTTTCAAGCATAAGCTGCACCCCTTTCTCAATATTAAAGTCAGCCAGAAGTCACTCCCAAGCAGCCAATGATGAGTGCAGTGAAGTTCAGCAAACTAATGGAAGTGCTGATTGGCCATGGCTGCCAGCAGCCCTCTCCCAAAGCAGGACCAATTGAACCAATACAGTACACAGCCTAACAATTTGTTCCTGGTCTTTCGTCAAAACTGCAATCTCCGGACACTGTCAGATTCCTCAAAAAACAGGACATCATCCTTCTCCAGGAAACTTGGTTATCAACAAGTAACCCACTTGAAGGGCATCAGGAATTCACATCGCCAGCCATAAGACAGAGCAAGTATGACAGACAGTGTGGTGGGCTGTCTATTTTCGTGGCTTGCAGACTGTCAGCACGTATCAGAAATCTAAATTTGACCTCGACTGGGTTTCTGGCATCTTGGCCGACAATTTTCCATCAGAGAGCAAGCTACTATTGCTAAATGTTACATCTATCCACGCCCCAGGGAGAAAAAATCCAAACTGGACCGCCTGATCGAAACCCTATGTAACATCCTAAGCACATATGGTAACCTACTATGTCTAATCTCTGGAGACTTCAATACTAACCTTTTTTATAACCAGTTTGAAGACTTAGGAACCAATTTCCCAGCGGTCCCCTCACATTTCGCCTCGCAAGCATTACCGCCTGGCCTCAGACCATCCAAATTGGGCGAATACGCAGTTCTTCAACTTAGTAGAGTAGGCTACCTGGTAATAAATGGTCGCTCACCAACAGATACCCCCCCAGCCTGGACAAGAACAAACGGGCGAACTCATTCATTTCTGGACTTCACACTGGCAAACAGCAAAATGTCCACCTTAATCGAGTCTCATTACATCGTAGCACTGGGGGAAAGTGATCATCGACCCCAAAAAATAACATTATCCCTCAATGCTCCTTATCATCACACACTTGCTCACACCATATCAGACAGTCACACGGAGAATCTAAGAGAAATTAAATGGTCGTCAAGCGCCGCCCCTACAGTCTTGGAGAAATGCTGTCATCTTCTATGTTCAAAAGGTGAAACTGACGTGCCTATTATCATCGGATGGGAAGCGCTTGTAAACAGTTTATCAAACAAATTTTCGACCAAACCCCATTCCCGGCCAGATCCTCCCCAATTCCGGATTTCCCACACAACAAAAACGTTAAAACAACAAAGAAACATCGCTCTGCAATGGACTAGAAAAAGCCCGGGAAACATAACTTTATTTAGTCATTACAAGCAAGCACAAAAAGCACCTAAGGCATCTGTACATAGAGACAAACAATTAGCGTCAGACAAGTTCTGGACGAAGTTAGTCCACTCCAGCAAAAAGTTCAACCCCAAGTTATTTTGGACTCTTGTGAATAGAGGCCCATTAGGAGGCGGAGGATACACCACCGCAAACATAAGTGCGGACTACTGGTCCACGTTTCTATCTAATCATTTTAGAGAAAACTCAAGTGGGCAAGTGCCCCCTAGTCCTCACTTGACATTCAAACCCCAGCAACCACCCACCGAAGGCAGAAGGTGCTCTGGTCATACGATCATCCGAGGAGCTACTAAACGACCTCACCCCAGGAACACTGACAACACACAGAATCCTAATAAATAACATCGCCCAGATTATCAGGAAAGGTAAGTCGGATGGAGCACCCGGCCCCAACGGACTTCTTCAGGCCTTGTTTAAATCAGACGAATCGTTGTGGTCAGGCCTCCTCGCACTACTCTTCTTACACTGCAGGCTTAACAATCACATCCCAGATTCTTGGAAAGGTGCCATCATTTAACCCATTTATAAAAGTGGTAAAAGAGACGACCCCAAAAACTATAGAATGATAGCTCTGCTGGACATCGAATCCAAATACTATGCCAGCATTCTACTAGAAGAGCTGACTTCATGGGTTGAATCAACACAGCGCCTTCCCTTTAACCAGACCGGCTTCCTAGCCAAGTCAGGCACAACCAGTAACCTACTCGCGATAGCCGTATTGACGGAGAAGGCCGACGTCCGTCGCATGCAACTATACTGCTGCTTCGTTGACTTCAAGGCGACCTTCGATCGAGTGCCACGCGGTCATCTGTGGCAAAAATTGGCCCGCTGGGGTATACCTCCAGCCCCCTTACAAGCCATCATCCAACTCCACACACAGACCTGGATAAGGATAAAGCTAGGCGACGGGTCCCACGTTTCAAAAAAGATTCAAACAGGAAGCAGCGTCAAACAAGGGTGCGTCTTGGCGCCCCTACTCTTTAACCTGTTTATTTCCGACCTATCCTCCATACTTGACAAGGTAAACTCGCATCCTCCTCAATTGGATGGGACCCGTATCAGTAACTTGTTATACGCTGACGACCTCATGTTATTGAGCTACACAAAGGTTGGTTTAGAGAGGCTCCTCGACAAACTTCTATCTTATACATCTGAAAACGCCCTGGAATTGAACCTGTCAAAAACAAAAATAATTCATTTTAGCAAACAGAAACAGCAGAAAAGAAGGTGTTTTTTTACAACAAAATTATCGATACAGTGCCACACTACAAATATTTAGGATTTTTTCTCGATTCAAGAGCTTCCTTTATTAAACAAAAAGACGCCATCAATGCTAAGGCACTGTCCCTGGAAGTCGCGTTGGCAAAACTTTCAAAACATCTACTAGGACCAAGCCTAACCCCCTT
This sequence comes from Lissotriton vulgaris, assembly GCF_964263255.1. NCBI lineage: Eukaryota > Metazoa > Chordata > Amphibia > Caudata > Salamandridae > Lissotriton > Lissotriton vulgaris. The sequence goes on from NW_028252534.1 coordinate 576,896, forward strand.
GCTCAAGGCGATGAAGGCCAAGATCACAAATTCTCTATCATAGGGGCATGAGATTATGATGGGCTCGACAAACATCGTACTTAATAAATCAATCAGTAGAATCTTCAAGCGAGCATGGCGTCTGCCGAAGTCTTCATCTCCGGATTCGGGCTTGGGCTGTTAGATCACAGTGGTGTTGAGGCTGGTGCTTTCATTAAGTTTTGCAATAGACTGCGTAATTCCCCGGAAAACAGTCTTGAGATCAAACTCTGGAACGAAATATCGACCAGTACATCAAGCCAAAAACATCGGCTTCACTTGGACCAATCCCTACAGCTCCTTGGAATTTCAGAATACTGGGGGACAAACCCCTCACAACAGGCACTGAAGAGCGTAATCAAGCGAAGCGTTCGGCTCTGGTCCTTCCATTCCGACAGAGCAAAATTATCCAGAAGGAAGCACGCTAGGGCAGTTGTCTCAGACTACAGTTGAGTCAGCCTACCTATCAAGTACCTATTCAATCTTTTGGAAAGTCAAATTTATGGCCCTAAGGATAGGTGAATGGCCTTTTTTAAAGCATTTACCGGAACGGCGGCGTCCTAATCAGAAAATCTAATGCAGAGAATGCGGCTACCACTACGAAAGCATGGAGCACATATCCTGCGCATGCCCAGCTCTGCTACAAGACAGAAGGACCTTAATGAGAGCAGAGTGGATTAAATTAGGAGTTCGTACAAGTCGCCAGGCAATAATGGCAGCTATGAATCAAGAAAATATAATCCTGAACATCCGGTTTACCAAATTTGTTGCCAGAGCTGTAAAAACGTTGGGAAAAGAAAGGGCAGCTTTTCTTTTGCCGGTCGGCCCAGACATCGCCCTGTAATAAAAACTCAAGCGGCCACCGGCCCCCCTCTCCAAAACCAGCTTTCATATTGACTTATTTCCCCTACTTAAACTTTTTTAAAACCACTCTGTGACTGCCATGTGATTTAACGAGCTGATCTTTAAAAGATAAACGCACATTCGGACAATTTTTAAATTTCATTTGATTTTACTGCTAGGTTATTGCACTGCTGTTGTATTAATCATAGTTCCCTTTCCGCCCCTTTTTAAATTCATATATGTATACGTGAGTCATATGTTTTAATACTTTGTAATGATTTTAAGTAATCGAACAATAAATTTAAAATTGAAATATCAGAGGATCTTCAATATTTACCCGGCTGCTCTCTAAACAGATTAAATATTGTTTTATTATGCCTTATGCAAATTTCAACAGGTACTTACACCAGACAGAACTGAAAACAAGTTGTGAAACCACTTCCTAATGAAAGTTAGGGTTCTGATATATTATTATTTCATTTGCAAACAGTGGTTGTATGTTTAGCACATACTTTATGCAAATACAATAGTATTTTGCAAACTGACCTATGAACTGTTTGGCTGGTTCACAAAATACTAAATCACCTGGTGCTGCAGAACAACCTGCCTAATTAATTTTCATTAGGCAATTGCGAATTTGTAACAGTCTGTGATAGGCTGTAATCACAGAGATTTTGGTCTACAGGTAATAGCACACCAAATCCCTATCACCACATTCCATAATGGAAAGCATTTTTTTTCTCAACGCACCCAATGTTCCTTAAAGGAACCAGTATTGGTTGAAAACACTTTTTCAATTTTGGAAAACTTCTTCCACCGAAGTTGTCAAACTTGATATCAGAATTGGAAAGGAAAGAGAGAAGACTACTTTCCTGAACCCTCTTATTTACAATTTAGAAAAATATTTTTACTAGTAGAAAGAATATTCAAGTTCATAAAAAGGATTTTCTTAATAACGATAAGCCAAATTGCGATCGCAAAGGGTGAAATTCGCAATTTAGGCAGTGTGCAATGTAGCACACAAAAACCCACTCACAAATTAAGGAATCGCAAAATTTGCAATTCCCTATTTTGCGAATGAATTTAAGGAATACCAAATTGCGATTCCTTAAATGCAATGTAGGAAGCACACAAGTTGTGCGATTTTGGCTTAAGGAATCGCAAATTACAACCAACTTCAGGTTGTTGGTAATTTGCGATTTCTTTAAAAAATGCACTTTTTTGCATTTTTCAAAGTGCCATGTGGCGTACATACATGCCCTTAGGGCATGTATGTGCTAAACATGTGCACACATGCTTATTTCAGGGGTGCAACAGGGTGTCCTATTGACACCCTTGCAACCCTTGCAACCTTGAAATTGCATTCTCAATTTGCGATTCTCTAACTGAGAATCGCAAATTGAGAATGTCTTCCCATTCATTCCTACGGGCCTTCTAGCTCATAGGAATGAATGGGAAGGTATTCCTTATTTTATAATCTCAATTTGCGATTCGCAAATAAGGAATATGTAGGATTCGCAAAATATTTAGCAAATACTACACACATTGCATTTTGCGATTCTCTAATTGCGATTCCCTAAAAATAGCAATTTGAGAATCGCAAAACAAGTTTTTCATACATATGGCTCTTAGTGCTAAAACTGGCTTAGGTGCAAGCAGGTACTTATAGGTGTAAAAGTTCTAAATGTTTGAATGCCACTCCAATACACCATGGGCCAACACGTTGCGACTTGGGAGGCCCTTAATGGAGTAGTATCCTGCGCCACATATGCTCCTGCTACATTGCGGTTACCTACAGAGGTGACTAGTGACAAAGATGAATAGAGCCTTTGCAAGACCCGGTAAAGTTATATAGTCTTCTAAAAGGATGTACTTGCTTCTACTCACAGAGGGCCCGATTCACAGAACTAACTTAAGACAAAATCCTAAACTTACTACTTTTGGTATTCACAGAAGTTAGGATTTTGTCTTAAGTTTGTCTTAAGACAGACTTAAGACAGACTTAAGTTAGGATGTTGTCTTAAGTCTGTCTTAAGTCTGTCTTAAGACAAACTTAAGACAAAATCCTAACTTCTGTGAATACCAAAAGTAGTAAGTTTAGGATTTTGTCTTAAGTTAGTTCTGTGAATCGGGCCCAAAGTCATGGCAACGAGCCAGAGCCTCTTACAAAAAGGACTTCATGTGATCAGAACACATCTTTGACTGCAGCAAATTGGTGTATTTTGGAATTATGCTGGTCCTGTTCAATTAAACAAATCAGACAAAAATTCCTGAAAACAATGCTTTACTACTGCAATCCTGAGGAACCTCCGCTTGCCAAATTTAGAGTTCTCGGCTGACTCTGTTGACAACTCTCTACATTGACAAGAACTGCATTCATTGTGGTCCCTTTCTATGCATTAGTGCATGAGACGTTTGAAGGACAGTACAGTCAGACAAGATGGCCAGCCAGCAAAGTTGTCAAAAGCAGTAGGTATTTTAAAAACAAAAAAACGAATGGTACCACACTTTGGGAGTTTTCTCCCAAAGTGACTGGGTCATTATTATTTTTCCTGTCCTTACATCAGGTTTTACTCTAAATAGGACAGATGGTATAAAGTCCTTCCTTTGATGGCCCCTACTCTGTCCGGCCATCTGAGGAAGTATTCCGTTGAGGAGCCACAAGAAAAGGATTGGGACTATATTTAATTAAACTGAATGTAATTGGAATATGAATAAAGATTCCCAGTAAATCAGAGACAGATGTGTAGGCATCAAAGACACTGCAGAAAATAAACCCACAGAGATTTGTATTCATTGACTTTATTACAAATATTATAAGAAATAGGACACTGAATAAACAGAGACATTTTGCTACCTGTATTCTTGTGACCTATGGTTGGATCATTTCACAGTTCCACTTTAATACTATTTTTCGAGGCAGGTGATGTGGATCTACTTTTGAGATCTCAGAACTAATTTGGAGTGATTCTATTTCAAATATCATTTTCTAGCTGTAGCTCAGACACAGCCTTTGTACTATATGATGACTCTCACGGTAGTAGCAATAGTGCAAGCCCAAAGCAGAAGAATCCAAAACAAGGACCCAATAAAGAACGAGATCTCTGCACCTAGCTGTCATCAGGCACAGCAAAAGGGCTGCCCTGCTTAGAAAATGTGATACCTTTAACAAAAGAAACCCATGAACTATCCCTTTCTCCCACCCTATGTCATCACACAGGAAGAACTAATCAGCAGCCCTTTGTAAAAGATGACTGCACATAATTTCTTTGGATAGTCTTTTCTCCATTCTCCCTCACTTCAGTTCTGGGTCTCCATCCACAGTTGATGGCATTATCTGCCAGTCCTTTGTGTGCATCTCTCAATCAATCACTCAAATATATCTAGTGCATGGCAATTCACCTCTACGGTCTAAATGCAGTGGAACTGTTTGCTGCTGCATGGATGTTTGATCATTCAAACATCCAGGCCTTTAGTCCTCTTCTGAATTGCTAGAGCGACTGTGCCATCCTGATGCGCAGGGGAGGTTGTTCCAAGCCTTGGCAGCCAGTGGCTCGGCGGATCTGTGGGGTGCCTGTGAGAATGCATGAAGCTGAGCAAAGATGCCGGTCAGTTGGTCGAAAGTCAGGCATTTGTTGGTATATGCTGGTCCTTCATTGTGCAAGGCCTTGTAGGGGTGATTCAGCATCTTGAACTGGCATCTCTTCTGAATCAGGAGCAAGTGTATCAGGAGCAATGTAGTTTCTTGAGATGGGGTGTGATGTGGGTCCTTCTGGGGAGGTTGAGTATGAGTCTTGCTGCTGAGTTGTGTATTGACTGGAGTCTCTTCAGGTGGCATGCGATGATTCCTATGTAGAGTGTCTTTTCGTAGACACCTGCTGGTGATGAGGGGCTGTGTGATGGTTCATCTGGTGTTTACTGGGAGCCAACTGAGGATATTGCAGGGCATGCAAAGGGTGTGGATGCAGGCGGATGAGACTGTAGTGACTTATTTATGTATAGCTTGCTATCCGGAATGATGCTGAGGCTGCAGGTGTGGCCTGTTGGGGCTAGAGGTCTTCCGATATCCATGGGCCACTACATGTTGTTCCATGGTGAGGCGCTGTTGCCAAGGATGAGGACTTCCGTCTTGTCCGTGTTGAGTCATAGACAGTTGTCCTTTATCCAGTCCATGACGTTCATCATGCATCTGTGGAAGTTGGCTTTGGAGGTGGAGGGCTCTTCAGACAGTGAGATGATGACCTGGGTGTCGTCGATGTAGAAGTTGATGTTGAGTCCTTGCGATCTGATGGTGTCAGCCAGGGGGGTCATGTAGGTGATGGAGAGGAAGGGGCTGAGGGATGATCTTTGTGGGGCTCCGCAGACGATCTTCTTGGGCTCTGAGGTGAATGGCCGGAGATGGATCTTTTGGGTTCTGCCAGGGAGGTATGAGGCAATCCATTTGAGGGCCTCTCCCTGGATCCAAATGTGGTGGAGACTGTTGATCAAGATGTGATTGGAGACGGTGACAAACATGGCGGACAGTTCCAGGAGGACGAGATCTGCTCTTTCTCCACTGTCCAGTAGGATTCTGCTGTCATCTGTGGCTGCGATCGGGCTGTATCGATGCTGTGGTTAGCTTGAAATTCGGATTGGGAGGGGTCCAGGAGGTTGTGGTCTTCTAGGTGTTGGGTGAGGTGCTGGTTCATAGCCGTCCGAGGACTTTAGCTGGATTGGGGAGCTGCGAGATAGACAGGAAGTTATTCAGTTTGGCTGGGTCAACTGATGTTTTTTTTCAGGAGGGTCTCACTCCCACATGGTGCTTAGGACCTTCCTGAGCTCGTTGCCGATTGTCTTGCATCCAAGGTTGAAGACATGGGGGGGGGCAAGGGTCAGTGGGTGCTGCTGAGTGCAAAGAGTTCATTATAGAGATGGCGTCTTGCGTGGTGAGGGGGTTCCAATGGGTGAGCAGGACTTCGGGGTTTGTGTTTGTGGGTGTGAACTAGTTGATGCTGTCGGCAGTAAAGGGTTGGCTTTCAAAGTTCTCATAGAGGGCTGAGATCTTTTCATGGAAGAAGTCAGCCAGGTTGTTCCACAGTTCCTGGAAGGGTGTAATGTTGTTCTCTGTAGCTGCGAGACTGGAGAAGTTCCTCTTAGTGGCAAAGAACTCCTTGCTTTGGTTTGTGCTAGCTTTGATGAGGTCTGCTTGGGCGTTCTTCTTAGTGTCTTTCAGGCACAGAGTTGCATCATAGGTGAGTGATTCAGAAAGATATTGTTATTAGGGAAAGAACTGCCATGTTGCCAGCCTGCAAACTCTCATATTGTTGAGTAAGTCCTTCTTGATCAGTATCAGCTCAATTCCAGAGCTTTTGAGCAGCATAGAACAGTTTAGTTACTGTGTCTCAGTCAGATTCCATGGATATTTAGATTTGACCGATTTGCTGATAGTATTTTTGACTGTCCCTCAACAAGTCTTGCTTTCTCTGCTTTTTGAAACTGCACTTTGGTTGCCTCCCTTGGGCGTTCTTTTGTCCCTGGTATAAAGGCATTGTATTCAAGATCTTTGGACTCCATCATCTCAAGTCCTGAGAGGCCCGTTATGATTTTAAGTGTGTTTTTTTTTCAGAATGTCTCCTCATTTGTGGGAAATGGGAGATTATGATGTGTGTCTCCAATTGATCTGCATGCATTATGGGTGCTTGACCAATAGTTGTTAAAGTTTTGTCTATCGTGGCCCACCAACTCAACACATTTCTGCCAGCGTCCGGGCCGTTGTTAGACAGGGAGTCTGGATCGTGTTGCTTTATTTGATGTAGGCTTTCCAAGCTTTTACTTGACAGTGAGATTTTGACTCTCATCACTGCAAGATCGTCGCTGGTGCTGTTATCGTAATTCGCACCTTTAGTCAATTGACTCTTGTAACAATATTGTTAAAGGTGACGGAAACTGATCTTGTTGTGGAAGATCAAACGGGTCCATCGCACTCAGGATCTCCACATCCTCAATGTATTGTTCTTCTAGCATTCTGTGGGCATCTTCACCACCCTTAGAATTGCTGGGAAGCGTAATTACACCCCCATTGTTAGGAACGTCTGTTTTGGGGCCATGAAGTAACTCACAATTGCTAGTGCTGATAGTGTTGTCATCCCAGTCAACCAAAGCTTTTTCACCGTTGACACCGTGGACCTCCATACAAGCACCCAGTCCTTGGAGAAATGTTTTTTACTGAGTCTGTTGTTTTTTGTGTTCTTTCAGAGGTTTTGATGGTCATTATTTTGATTTCTGGGAATGGGGGCTTTGATGGTTTTACTTGACCTGGAATTCCTTGGTACCATACATATTAGCCTGTTCAATTTTTGGGCCTAGTTCCTTGGGGCCTCCCTTTGTGGATTTTGTTCCATGCTGTCATGCAGGGTTCCCACCTCTATTGTATATTTTTATTATGTGCCACCATTTTGTTTCCCTCTGTTTGGTTCCAGTCGTTTGGGGAAAAATATGTTTAGTGCCAATGGTGTGGTGGATGAGTTTTGGCTTCTAAGTTTGGAGGTCCTGGGTGGGAGCTAGTGCCCCCATTCTGAAATAGTTGCATAATTTTGCCTTTTAATACTTTCTTATTCCCTCACTGAGGTTATTTGCTTGTCCATGGGCAATTTTATGCGGGATCTTATAGTAAGTGGAGAGCTGCGATACTTGTATGAGCACAGTTCTCCCTGTTTTCATTTACCAGGGTTTACCTTGGCCCTTGTTGCATATGCGTTTAGGAGCAATGAACTTCTTGTGCGCATCCTCAACTGTTTGAGCTCTTTTGTCCCCCTTTTATTGTGCAAGCAAAAAGTGTTCAGCACCCATCCACCGACTGACTGAGCAATTGCCCTGGACAACGCCGCACTGCCTATCTGTTCTGAGAATCTCCTGCAGTCTAAATGGCTAGCGACAGAAGAGTCGCCCAACTAAGGCAGAGGATTGAGCATGTTATGGCTCTTTGTAGCGTAGTAGGGCGTATGCATTTCTCTTAGTATGGGCTTTGTTTGGTTGCCTGATGAAGCAGCACTAGTAATCTCTTTAACTCTCTTCGGCACTGTGTCGCAGGGGAATGGCTTGTCAAGTGGCTGGCAACCTCCCACCCTAGTAAGCCGCACTGGTCTACTGCTTGCCACTTCCATGCAGGGGGCAAACTGCCAGTGCATAGCACTTACTGGTCCAACTGCCTCTCCTTGTCACAGGTCTACTCTCAGATGCCATAGCTGCTGTTCTCACTTTTTCACTCTGCTGCTGCTGACTTCTCCCTCTGCCCCTATGATATGATATGATATAAAGGCTTTTGTAGCACGCTCTATTACTAAAATAGTATCCTGGCGCGAGAAGGTGAGAGCGATTCACAGGGTAAATGAAAGGGCAGAAAAAATGGTAGATTACAGAGTGGTGTTAAACAAGTGAGTTTTCAGTCCTTTCTTAAAAGCCATGATGGTTGGAGCGGTCTTGATGTGGAGGGGGAGGGCATTCCAGGCCCTCGCAGCTCTGACCGCGATGGACTGACCACCAGATTGTGAGTACTTAAATTTAGGCACGGTCATTTGGCACTGATTAGCTGACCGAAGGGATCGATTAGGGATGTACAGGGTGAACCTTTTTCTCAAGTAGGCAGGGCCAATCTGATGAACAGCGTGATAAGAGAGGACAAGAGTTTTAAACATAATCCTGTGGGCAACTGGGTGCCAATGGAGGCTGCGAAGGAAGGGGCGGACACTGGATCTCTTGGGTATATTAAACAGGAGTCTTGCGGCCGCATTTTGTATGACCTGAAGAAGTTGAATCAAATAGGCCGGTAGGCCGCAGAACAAGCCGTTCGCGTAATCCAACCGGGAGAGTATTAGAGCACGCGTAACAGTCTCTTTAGCCTCTCTCGGGAGGAGGGGAAAAAACCTACATAAGGCTTTCAGAGTGGAAAAACAGACCTCCGTAAGTTTTTTTATGTGGTCCTCAAACTTGAGGTCATTCCCAAACCAGACTCCCAGGTTTTTTGCTGGGCCGCCAATGTATTTTGGACAGGGCAGATCGCTGGGCCATAGAAGGTTGCTAAAATTGTCGGGGAAAGAGCCATAAAAGAGAACCTCGGACTTGCCTTCATTACATTTTAGCTGGGCAAGTGCTAACCATCGGAAAACCAATGAGAGGCAAAGTTGGACCGCCGACGTATCCAAATTGTTCTTGGGCCAGGTGAACAGAAGTTTGGTATCGTCGGTGTAGGCCATAATTTTAGCCCCTAGCTGTTCTGCTAGGTAGATTAGAGGGGTAAGGTAAACATTAAAAAGCAAGGGGCTCAGAGTGGAGCCCTGTGGAACCCCAGTAGAGAGTTTCTTTGGTGGGGAAGCAAATGGAGGCATCCAGACTTGTTGCGTCCTATTATCTAAAAAAGACGTTAACCAGTCGAGTGCAGGGCCGGTGATGCCAATGGTGACTAATCTAGTGAGTAGAAGGGAGTGGGGTACCGTGTCGAAGGCGGCAGAGAAGTCTAATAAAATCAGAACCGCTCTGCCACCTCCATCCAAACACTCCCGGATAGCCTCTGACATTTCAACTAGGGCTGTTTCGGTACTGTAAGCAGCCCTGAATCCTGACTGCGCTGGATGCAGTGCCTGAGATGTTTCGACAAAATTGTCCAACTGTTTAAAAGTGATCTTCTCACAAACTTTTGCTAAGGCTGGCAGTAATGATATGGGCCAATAGTTGGAAGGTACGGCAGGATCCAGCCCGGTCTTTTTCAAAAGTGGCAACAATTTGGCTTGCTTCCAGCAAAGCGGGACAGTTGCAGAGAGAAAAGAAAGATTAATGATCTGAGTGACCTCATTCCCGACTGTTTCTGCTAGTCCCTCAAGAACCCTAGCAGGGCAAGGGTCAGAGGGAGACCCCGATTTCAATGCCGCAAGGACAGCAATGATGTCAGACTCAGAAGACAGAGCAAAGTTAGCAAACTGATCAACAGGCTCCGGCATGGTAGAGGGGGGAAATGCAGGGGGAGAGAGAAAGCCATCACAAACAGCATGCAAGTCATCCTGAATTTTAGCGATTTTATCTACGAAGAACGAAGAAAGCTCTTCGCACCATTGCTCAGATGAGGGCAGCAGAGGTTGTGCAGCACATGGTGATGTAAAGCTTTTTACGATTGAGAACATTTCCTTGATATTATTATTAGCTTTATCAATTTGTCCTGCATAGTAACTGCTCTTGGCAGATCTGATGGCCGCATAGTAATTTTTTTGCGCCGCCCGCATATCATTCTTTGCCTCAGGCAGATAGGCTTGTCTCCACACCCATTCGAGTTTCTTACATCCCAGTTTGAGTTCCCGAAGGGTGTGTGAAAACCAAGGTTTGGAAGGGGTAGTTCGCAACCTGCGGATGCCACCTTTATTTATGGAGGTGGCGGACCCGTGTTCTACCCAAGTATTAAAGGTGCTAACCGCCGCCTCAATCTCTAAGGGTAGTAGTGGACGGGTTACAGATAAGGAGTCCGTCAGGATGTCTAAATTGATCTTCTGTTAATGGGCAAGTTAGGGACCGCTCTCCGAGGCAGTAACCAAAGACCAGGAGAACCTGATCAGCTTATGGTCCGACCAAGAAACGATCTCAGGACAGGCCATGACAATGTCGAAGTTAGAACAGACCAAATCTAGGAGGTGGCCCCCCACATGAGTGGGTGCAGCAACCCACTGTTTGAGATGGGCCATGGAAAGAGCTTCGCCTAGACGAACGGCCTCCGTGGAGTCCAAGATATCAACATGGATGTTAAAATCCCCTAAAAGGAGATACCTTGAATATCTTAGTGCCCTCGGGGTTATAACCTCTTCCAGTGCCCCCACAAAGTTCCACACATATCCCGGAGGCCGGTACACCAGTGTACCGCCTACGGTAAGATGTGAGTTAAATGCGAGGGAGAAATGGAGCACTTCGGCGTCCGCCAGCTGATCCTGGGGCTCGCAGGAGAAAACCCATTGGTCCCTATAAACCACGGCGACACCGCCTCCTCTACCAAGCGGGCTGTCCACCCTTGTGATTTTAACACCCCGTTGAATGACAAGCTCCACCACCCGGGCACACGTGTCATTAAGCAAGGTTTCAGTAATGAAAAATAGGTCCAGCTGTTTCTCTGCCAGCAGTTCAAAAATATCCGCTGCATGCTTGACCAATGACCTGGCATTAATTAAGCCTGCTCTAATCAATAAGGGATCGGCATTACCTCGAACATGGTGGCTTAAAGTGGGTTGGAAGCGGAAGTTACACACATGGCACTCCCCAGATGAACTATCAGCCACCCCCCAAGAGTTATCACTCCCACAGTTCCTGACATTCAGTGCGATAAGATGATCACGGGAGAACCGTAAGTTAGAGGTATGTGGCTTACGAGGAACACAGGCAGGGGGACTGGCACTGGGCACGTCCGGGACACGGATGGGCACAGACGGGCCCTCCTTTGGCGCTCCTTCGGCGCGCAGTCGGCGCGCAGTCGGCGCGCCCGCTGCGCGTGGCCGCTGCGCGTTTTAAAGTGCATTGCTATTTATAACCCAAGCCCCTCCCTCAGCTGGACCGCTAACTCTGGTCCCGCAGGGTCCGGGCCTCACACAAGATGGCGCCCGACCTAGCCCTCAACAACAATCGGCACCTGGAAGCCGCGGTGGAACGGAGCACAGGGAGACCGGGTCACAGTGCACAGAAGGTTTAAAAAGGTTTAAAAGAGTACAGTTACTACAACACAATTCTTAAAATCAATTGCATGTAATTATTAAAAAGGACTCCAGAATACAATGGGGTGCAAGTTAGAGCAGAGGAGAACTCTCGCAATCTGCTCGCCTTCGAAAACGAGATATCAAGGTGCTGCCACCACCCTGAACAAACGCCCAGGCCCCCGAACACAGAATCTATTTATAACCCAAGCCCCTCCCTCAGCTGGACCGCTAACTCGGGTCCCGCAGGGTCCGGGCCTCACACAAGATGGCGCCCGACCTAGCCCTCCACAACAATCGGCACCTGGTAGCCGCGGTGGAACGGGGCACAGGGAGACCGGGTTACAGTACACAGAAGGTTTAAAAAGGTTTAAAAAGGTACAGTTACTACAACACAATTCTTAAAATCAATTGCATGTAATTTTTAAAAAGGACTCCAGAATACAATAGGGTGCAAGTTAGAGCAGAGGAGAACCCTCGCAATCTGCTAGCCTTCGAAAACGAGATATCAAGGTGCTGCCACCACCCTGAACAAACGCCTATGTCCGCTACCCTGCTCCCCAGCTGGCAGGCTCAGCATCTGGTTTTAGCTAAGGTGAGTGGGGAAGCAGGCCGCTGAGCGGATGGTCAGAGGCCAGCCAGGGGCCCGTGATCGGTAAACTACGGTCTGAGGCTTCTTCACCTAGGATCACCAGCCGGCTCACTGGGGCTGGCACCGAGGCACGGCACTTAGGATACCCCATGACCCACTCACCTCTCTCCTCTCGCTTCTCGCCTTGCCCTGCCTCCCTGTATGCTGTACTCGCTGCAGCCATCGTAGACCGACTCACAAGAGGTTTCTCCTGAACTTGAATACTGACAGATAACTAAGACTAGATTTTCTATACCTAACTCCAGATATATATAACTACGCAATACACATATCTTCCAGTTACATAGATGTGGAGTAGGAATAATAAATCTGTACTTCTCTATATGCACATACCTTTTGATATTTTGTCTCTTAATATTCTTGTACCACAATATTATGGGAAGCGATATTCAGCAGGACAATCAGCCAGGAGAGGAGTAATGTGGTTGGTTTTTTTGGTAGATGACCCAAGCATTCAAGCAGCACTGAGGAGAGTTTTCAGTGGCATGAGGGCACTCTGTGCGATGCGACTAGTACAGTGTTGTCATAGTCAATTTTAGAGGGAATGAGGGCTTGGGCCGCTGATTATAAAAACTGAAGGGAATACAAGTAGCTTTATCTATTTTAGCATATGCAGAGGAGGTTAGGTGATTTAGCAAGTTTCTTGCCTGGGGGAATCATGGAGAGGTTTGTGTTTAGGATAATCAAAAGAGAAGAGGACTTTGGGGAGAAAACGGTGATTTTATCGATTGCTGGTTTAGTATGAGACATTTATCAGATATTGCGGTTTGCATCCTCAGCTGGATTAATTAATTAATTGTACTTGCGACAACCCTAGTACAGGTCAGGAGCTATGCTTACCAGTCGCTTCTTTTCGCTGAGCAGGTAAACGTTGTATTCATCAGACGAGATACTGCGGGGAAAAAGTAGTGAGAGCATTAGATGCTGCTCTTTAGGTGTTCACAAATCCTTCTATGAAACATGCAACTCTGACCTAACAGAGTTCTTGGAAAAAAACAGAGCAGCACTTGGCAATAACATGTCTTCCTGAGAGTTTTCCTGTCTCCCCTGTTCAGGCAGGATTGTATGAAGTATGTGGGAGGTAAAGGTTATGGAGGTCTAAGCCTTCTGCTTACCAAATCTCAAACTCTCATTTCTACACAGGGCGGAGTGAAGGATAGGCTTTCTAAGCTGCTGGTGCAAATCCTTTGACTATACCAAGTTTTCCCTGCAAAAAACCTTTGCAAAAGGAACAAATGATGGGTGGAATGCTGAACAATGCAAACATTCACCCCTAGTCACAAAGATCTGGGTTTAATCCCAAAACCTTGGCACATGACAGGAAGAGAAGACAAAAGGATGGGCCACACAACATAATTTAAAAGCATGCAAGCACAAGGCTAAGCAGGGCACTTGCTTCAGAACCCCTTTTCTATTGGCCTGCTATTGCAAGCCCAGGGCTGCTTGCATGCATCACAGTGTGCCAGCCTTTAGTGGTGTGCTCTTTGTCCTCCCAAGCAGGATAGGTTTGATCCACTGAACTAACCCATGATTGCGCTCTCGGCTTTCCTAAGTTTCAAGTCCCATCACACATCTTCATAACACTCTTGAGTAAGGGGGACACCTGTTCTCCTTGTAAGTCTACATTAGTGTTTCTGGCCATGTACTGACCTCTCCTCTGGCGAGCTCCTTCTCTCTTTAGCGCGGGGACACGCCGGGATGGAGTAACCATAGCGCTTTATAAATGTCTTTATTATTATTATTATTATTATTATTATGGACTTAGACCCTAAAGCCTTCACTTGTCATCTTTCATGGGTGCTCAATTCCAGTTATTCAAATGTGTGGTACCGTTCAATGTATATTTCATAAAACACACTTTCTTCATTTTGTATTTCTCCTGTATTATGTTGTTGAGACACATCATACCACTAATTACTAATGGCACTGCCTGCAAATTATAGGTACAAAAATTACAGCCACAACTTCTGCTCAGGGCACCACACAAGGGATGGAAGCTTTGTACTAGCCTTCAAAGTTTTTGTACAGATCCATTGGCCCTGAGTCTCCATCTCAACCAAAAACCTCTCACACCCACCCATTCCATACAGTGACAACCTACAAATCTCCCCCAATCATGAATGGTCCACCCACTACTTCTTTTCCCTTTCTACATATGCTGCGTCTAAGGTATGAAGAAATACAGCTAAAACAGTTTAATTTGTGTCCATGCAACAACAATCAGGACTTTGCTCAGGAACGCTGACAGACACAATGTGGGACTTCGGAAGGGTCACATACCTCGGGGTAACGTTGTTTACAGGCAGATCAGCTGCAAAAAAAAAGGAGAAATAATTCAATTATTATCAAGAGGAAAGTAAACAAGCATGTGCAATGCAATCGTTCTCGCCTTTGGGACCTTATATGTATTTAGCTCTGCAGCAAATTAGCCTGTTCTTTAACATGGAGGGAAAATAAGCATCAAAATTATTGTCTACGTGTGCTCATGGAAGACAACTTCTATGGACTGGAATCTAGAGAATGCTAAAGTGATTCTGGTATTTTACTGACCTCTGCTAGTCATTTTCTATCAAGAAAGTGAAATATTAAGCAGTTGCCAGAAAAATTAAAAAAAGAAAGTCCCTTAGCAGAAAGAAATTCTGGTATTTTACTGACCTTTGCTGGTCGTTTTCTATTAAGACAGTTAAATAGAGGCAGTTGAACAGAAAACAAAAATCCCTAAGCAGAAGCAGACAAGTCCTAGGGCTGATCTCCACAGCCCACAAAGTACATACACTTATCAGTATGTACTAAAGTATATACAAGAGTTCTCGAATACTAGACCTAATTAAGTATATACTAAAGTATATACACGCGGTCTCAAATACTCGGGCCAAAAAAAATGACTCCCAGATCCCTGCAGAGGATGATCGAAGAGGACATACTTCTACACATTTACTTGCTGCATTCACCCTTTGCGTGAGGCTACAAAACAGTTACTTATGAGGCTTCCAGCTCAGACCCGCTCCCAATATACCTCAGCTGTAAAATGTCCTGACCCTCTGCTAGGCTGCCCCGGGCCCATAAAGGTGGCCCTCCTAAGAGGGCGGCCACCCTCAGTGCCACAAGATGGCACATTCGCAAGCGTTGCAGTGTTTGGGGGACCCGAGTGGGTCCCCCTGTGACGTCACTTCCGGGAGGAGGGGCAGAGGTACTTATACCTCTTCCGCCCTCCGAGCGCCCTCTTTTCCTGTTTCTGGTCGGCGGTGCCCCTCCTGCCTGGCTGCCCGGACGCTGTTTTTTACGAAGCACGAGGTGAGTGCTCCCCCCCCCATGTCCTTCCCCGACAGGGGGAGAGGGGGTGCCTGGTGAGACGGGGCCCGGGCCGATCCAAGAGTGCAGGGTGGTAGGGTTCTGCAGCGGGCGGCGGCCTTCTCTGGGGAGGGATAGGCGAGGGGGATCGGGGAACCTTACCTGGTTCTTGCGGGTGATGGGGATCCTCACTAGTCCATTTGTGGGGCGGGCTGTGGTTCCTGTGCAGCCCCTATGCTGTTGGCGCCCCGGGCCTTGCCGGCCGATCCTCGCCCTGGGTCCGGCACAGAGTAGCGGTGCAGGCGGGGTTTTCATCTCCCGGCAGAGCTCCTGCTTGCCATCCGGCCCACCCCCGGCTGTGGGGGTGTGCTCCCTCTCTTCCAGCGCGTCCGGGGTGGGGCGGGCCTGTTACGCTGCATGTTATTTATTGTGAGCACTATTTAAGCTGTCCTTGAGCAGTGCTTGAGGACAGCTGAGGGCTGCATTTCCTTTCTTGAGCACGGTTGCGCTTCAATGCAGGCCGCTGTTATGCTTTATTGCTTTCCTACACCCTTTCCTTGTGCATCCAGCGAGTCTTTTGTCCATGCTCGCAAAGCGCTCCTAATGGCTGCCTTTCCTTTTGTTCAGCCCAGCCTCGCACCCTCCTGATTTGCGTTGGGCCCTCCCCCCTCTCTGTGAGCACAAAAGCAGCTTTTCCCTCAACTCACCCTCTCCCTGTGCATGGAGTGAAGCACCATCCATGTTGTTATCTGGAAGAGGGGGTACATTCAGGCCCTTTTCTATGGCATTACTGAGCCACTTGCAATGGGGATGTGTCCCTGACCCCTGCATACAACCAACAGGATTTTGTAAATGAGAGAAAGCTCCGATTCAGCATTTAGCAATTTTTAGTTACAACTCTCGAACCTTCCACCCAAATCAGGAGTGCTGGCATGATTGCTAGGCTGCCCCGGGCCCACGAAGGGGGCCCTCCTAAGAGGGCGGCTTTCCCCGGACAAATGACATGGGGAGGGGGTGATACCTAAACACCCCAGTAGCTTCCTTCTCCCGAACTGCGGCACGGGCTAGCAGTCTCGTTAGACTTAAAAAGGGGGGGGGCACACTCTCATCCCCTCGGGAGGCTCAACGTGTCACGTCTGAATCAGTTATTGACATGCTCCCCACCTCGAGCCACACGCAACTGGCCTCACCCTTCCAGCCGCCTACTCCACCAAACCAGGACAACTAAGTTGGCGGTCTGCACCTATTGAGGCCGACCCTGTTCGCAAGACCGGCTGTATAAATTTAAATACATGCCAATATTACTGCTGTGTCATCTGGCCCAGCCAAGGTTTGCACCCCAGTCCTTTTATTCCAACCCGAGCAACCCATCATGCATTTAATCACTCCAGACCTCACGGGGGCCGGGCAAGGACTTTGCGCACCCCCTCCCTTGTCCACCGCCTAAACACTGCGTGATGCCTGGTGTGAAAACGGGAGCACAAACACACCATCCACACGAGAATACAGTGCCCCTGAGGACCGCACACCCGGGAGACGGTTCGCAATGGTGGCGTTCGGCGGCATTTATGTCTGACATCGTCGATGACGCAGTACGCACTGCAGATGGCATAGCCCCGACATTTGAGCTGCTTGGGATCCTTGAGCCACACGATCTGCATTTGCTAATATTTGAATATGCTGGGGCCTGGCCATAAGCTGCATTTTGTAGCACTACTGCACACACGGCTATGCTATAACCAGTGTGCTGAATGTAGCCTCGTCTATGGCAATCTCCAGCCTGCACCTGGAGTCTCTGCACATGGGGCAGTGGGCAACACCTTCTCATGGCATGTGATTAGCAGCGTGGGGGCATTGATGGACCCTGTCCCAATGCAGTGAATCCATATTTGTATATGTGGGGGGGGCGGGGCTTCTAATGGATGTTTTATGTCTCAAATGCAGGAACCGCGCTGAAAAACCGCCCTACTCAAATGGGGGGCCACCTGAGGTATCAACAGGTATAAGGGTCATGGCACACTGAGGTCAGTGTGCTGGGGTCTGGGACAAAAAAGGTTCAGGATGGAGGCTAACTTTCGTGTCTGCCATGTGATGCAGTATTTTACCTCTGCTGGTACTTGGGGCGCTTTTGTGGCCAAAATCCATGGGTGTTGCTTGGGAACACCCACCTCAACGCCAATGAAACATCTCCTTGATGCAGAGTAAGGTAACTCAGCGCTTTGCCCTGCCTTACCTTACTCCATATCTATGAGGCCATGCAAAGCCACGCAGGGTGGTTTTGCGTTTCCTCATAGATATGACCGAGAGGTCTGCACCACCAGAACATCAAATAAAGTGACACTTTCGCTGTGCAAGCCTCTTGTAAATGAGTCCCATACTGTTTTCCAATGAGGCCACAGACACCTTTGCTCAATGCTGTGAGGTATTGACAGTCCAGGTGGTAGTGGGAATGTAGGACAGGCTGAAATTTGGAACACAATGAGTGTTTTATGGAATTTCCTTTTTTTTTTACTATGAAGGAATTCTCTCTAGAATGCTTTTAGAGTACGCCTTCTTTGGGCCTGATTTCAGTGAGTTGGTGAATTCCGACCCGTGTGTAAACACGGTTGAATTTATGAGTTTTGTTTTATTTAACACACCCAATAATTATTGTATGTGTTAAATAACTCAACCATCATTACATTTAAACAGGTAAAACCTGCCAACATTTTATAGGGGTAATTGTACAGTATCTACCATACCATGAGGATTTTGGTGCCTTGAAACCTTAATCTGCCTAATATTTCCCACTAACTCGTAAGAGGTGTTATTTATCGCTCACAATGAATAACATACCCCATGGTATTGGTTAGTATCGTGTGTGATAAATAACACCTAAACTCATAGTCAGGCCCTTTGTGTCTTTTTATGCATATTATAGGTTACTATATGTTTGAGAGGCTGCCGGCCTAAACAAAACATGAAAGTGATTGATGAGGGCAAGTAAAGTCAAAAGCACAGGCACTTGCTTTTGAAAACAAGCCCATCGCTATTCACTCTAACTCTATACTGGACTGATTGAAATAACTCACATCCACAAATCATCTGCAGAGTGGCACTCCTCCTGGTGCCTAGAAGTGACTCCAATGCAAAGAATCCAACCACCCAGTCCTTAAAAAATAACCAAGGATCAACTTTTCTCAAACCTCCAACATTAAACTAAGTCCAGAATGCCCCATTCACATCGCACATAATCGAAGTAATGGAGTTTTAGAGCCACAAAAATAAACTTAATTATAAACATGGTGAAGTGGGGCCTGGCCACACCAGGAACCAAGATGGTCACACGGTGCTAAAGCTCCAGCCCCTGAAATCTCTGTTGTGGATTTTGACCCCCCCCAGCCCATCATGCCACCCGCAGACATCGAAGGAGTTGTAGCCCCCACCAAGAAGGTACTGCACTGACCGGAGTGAGAATGTTCAAGATTGGAATGGGGAGGGAGGCTGTGTGCTGATCTGCATGGCTGCCAGGTCACCTCCGGCCTTGGAGGCCCGTTATTGACAAGGATTATGGGTGAGGCTGAGGCTTGGGTCTGACACTCTGGCCCATATGCCATCCAATTGAGTGGAGGCTCTGCCTGAAGCCTGTGTGGAGGCACAGGCCAGCCTCCAGCGCCGCTTATCTTCATTCGGTGCTATTGGCAGGTATGTCGGGTGATAGCAGAGACACCTTGCAGCAGGGCTGAGAATTGCCTGTGGTGGCCACTTAGGCCCGTTAGCGTTGATTGAGCCCCAGCGACACTCCCTCAATTGGAGCTGCTCTGACATCCCGGCCGGCTGCTCCTCACTGGTGCTGTCTAGGGCCTTGTCAGATGCTTGCCTGGGCCCTGGCCTACATTGCAGCCTGTATTGGTGGCTGTCTCTGCCCACCCCTGTGGCTGGCGGACAGAGTGGTGGATCTGCTTGATTCCCACGAGGGGTTGTGGGCATTTTTTTGCCTGGCTCTCTCTGGGAGCACGTGCCTGCCCTGGGGCCTACCCACCAGAGCCAAAGGCAGCAATTCTGGTTCGCCAGAGCCCCGGCCGTCCTCCGTCTATTCGCAGCGGCGCAGCTGTTTTGCCTTTACCTCCTCTCCCAGTTGCCACCTGGGGTCCTGCCTAGCCTGTTGCCCGCCTGGGTCCCTGCTGGCCTGGGGCCTCTTGCTGTGAGCCGCCTCTTCCCTTGATTGTGTGGGGCCCCTTACGACACATCGTGCTGGGCAGCAAGTTTCTCTTTAGCCTGTGGCCAGGTGAGCTGCACTGTTGTGCCCCTCCACTTAATAGCCCCAACTCGCCTCGCAGTGCGGTGCCTCTCTGCCCTGGCCCTGGCCCTGCTGTGGGGTTTCCTGTGTGGGGCCTGTTGACCACTCAGGCTTCGGGGTCCAGAGCAGATGCTACAGCGCATGTGCATGCTGTAGTAGAAGCCACCTATTGCCAATATATTAACTGCTGCCAGCTGTGCTCTAGCCTATCGTTTGGGCCCTGGATTGGCTCCATTGCTTGCACGGGTGCTGGCATGTCAGCCTGATGGCACAGCACTTCTTGTGGAAAGGCTCAATACTCTGCCCCGTATACAAAAAAGGAGACCGCACAAAACCTGAAAACTATCGGCTTGTGGCCTTGCTAGACATCGTAGCAAAGGCATATGCTAGAGTGCTGTTGAAGGAATTAGAAAGCTGGGCGGAGGAGCACAACATACTTCCATTTTTTCAAACTGGATTCAGACCACAATGTTTCACAGTAGATAACATCATAGCACTGGGATACTTGTCCAGACGTGCAACTCAGCCCGCTCAACCTCCTTTGTTTTGCTGTTTTGTGGACTATAGCGCAGCATTCGACCGAGTAGATCGTGGCATATTATGGAGTAAATTTACCAAATGGAGCATCCCCGAAAAGCTGTTAAAGGCAATAAGGTCTCTACACGATGGGACCTGGGTACGGATCAAGACCAGACAAACGTCGCTGACCAACAAGGCCCTAACAAATAATGGCCTTAAACAAGGGTGTGTTCTTGCACCGCTTCTGTTCAACATCTACACATCCGACCTGGGTCAAGCACTGGAGGGGGCAAACTTAGTCATTCCAAAGCTGGGGAATGTGCTGCTCCAAATCCTTCAATATGCTGACGATCCTGTAATTTAGGATCATACCAGGATAGGCTTACAGAAAGCCCTAGATGTGCTATACAGGTTTAATCAAAAGAATAATTTATTGGTAAACCAGGAGAAGACCAAGATTCTTATCTTTGGGAAGTTCCATCGATAGCCCAATGGCGCCTGGGTGATCAGCAAATTAGATCTTGCAAAAATTATAACTAACTGGGCCTCAGGCTAACGGAGGGGGCAAAGACAACAGCTCATCTGAAGCATCTAAAAAGTAAAGGGGCAGGAATTATCTGCAGTCTGGGAAACCTCAATCGAAAATTACACAGTCCATCCACGGAATCCATCTTGAAAGTCTTAAAAGCAAAAATAGTGCCCTCAGTTAATTATGGGCATTTAATCTTCCCCGGAGCCCTTACCAACTTTTACATGAGTTTTCAAATTTCCGCATATAAGAAAGTGCTGGGCATCCCACGACAGGCCAGGAGAGCCAGAGTAAGGCTGGAGCTGGGGCTTTCTCGCCCCGACATCTCTTGCGGGGAGACACAATAAAATATTACATTAGCACCTTGCGAGCCCCAGGAACAGCATTGAAAGCGCAAATTAAAACAATCTTCGAAGAAAGCGGATCCCCATGGCAAGCGCAACTGGCAGTAGCCAATCAATTGCTGGAAATAGAGGTGCAAAACCTGGCCAATACGAATATTTCAATTGCAGCATGGAAAAGAACCGACAGGTAAAGCAAATATAACTCGCAAGAAATCTCGCTAGTCTGCATCATCGCCCAAATCTCTCCTCACTGGATGCCTCTTACAAAGTGGGAAAAGCACAGCCCTATCTTGAGCAAGCACTATCCGTTCAAAACTGAAAAAAGATCACTTATATGAGGCTCCTGGCATTACCCATAGTGCAGTTCAACCCAAGCTGGGCCTGTGTGGATAAATCAGTAGCATGCAGACTTTGTGATTACCACCAGGAGTCCTGGTATCATTTGTTGTGTTGCTGCCCAGAGTTAGCCAGTGAGAGGCATCGTTTGGTCATTCCAATCTGTAGAGCTCAGGGCCTCAATCGATGCTGCAAAATGTCGGACTTGTGTTTCTCGTCTACAGCAAGTCAAACAGTAGCAAGGCTGGGGAAATTCATAGACCTAATTCGTGTAGGACTGTCCGCAAACGCAGAGCCGCAAAAAGAAAACTGTAGTACTGGAAAAAAAAAATTCATGCATCTTGTTTTTAAACTATATAGTTAGAATATGACATTTTACTGAAGGTTTTATGCTGAACTGACTGGAGTAAAAAAAATTAGGGAATATAGCTTATGTCGTTCTTTAGATAACTATTTTTACATTGTTAGCATATTGTAATGATGTTAAATAATCGAACAATAAAATCTTTTTCACTTTCACTTTCACTTTTTTCACTTCCTTTCGAGTCTCTGCACACACCCTTCTGGGGTCTTTCACCATCGTGGTACATCACTTCTGCCCCTTATTGGCCCTCCTTACCGATACAAATGGGTCTACTGAGTCCTACATGCTAACCACCCCCTCACAGCCCACCATCTGTATTCTTATGCCCGATCAGTGCATAATATGGGACGAGTTGACCCCTCCAGAAGAAACTGACATTTGAGAGGGTGAGGGACTTGGACAGGCGGGAGACCCTAGAAGACATGGCCGACAATGCAACCGGCTCAACCGTCCCATTGACAGTACCATTGAAGCCTTCTGACAGAGATCCGGTCCGGGTTCCGAGCCACAGATGCCCGCTTCAACACCCCCACGGACAGGCTGGCCCCCAGAAGCATCTCTATACACTGGAGGACCGTGCGGTGAAAGCGGCGAAGAGACTCGACAAGCTGGAACATCTTTTTTGTTTAAATCATTTTTATTAACCTTTTTGTTTGTTTTTGCACATTGGTCAATAAAACATACAGTCAGAGTAGCACTCATGTAACAGATGAGAAAAAAAGGGGGGGGGATAGTGAATTGCCAGCAGCTAGGTACACTTTGACTGATTACAACATGGCAATTAAAATTCAGGATGCATTAATTACATCCAAGCTTGCGGCAATGTCCCAAGAGAGGCGGAGTGATACTGACAAGGTACGGCATTGGGTAGTATGCGAAGAATGTAAATAGCAAGGCATATAGATAGGGCATCACTCATGCAACAGATGGAGAAAGGGGGGAAGAAAATTGTTTTCCAGTGACAGGGTGCAGTCGGGTTGATAACTGCATGACGATGAAAATTCAGCGCGAAGAATTACATCTAAGCTTGTGGCAATATCCCAAGAAAGACAGAGTGGTGCTGAAAAATCGCAGCATCAAGTAATGTGCGAGTAATACAGGAGCAGTGCAGTTCAAATGTAACCAGGGACATAGGGCACAACAAAATGAGAGCAACGAAAGAGAATGAAGGGTAGGATAGAGTCGCACAAGACCTGCCGCCATAGCTAAATCTGCTGGAGGACCTCAAACACATCTAAGACACAGTGTACAAGCTGGAACATCTTAAAACTGTTGCCATAAAGAAAGAAGACTTGGAGGCCAGGCAATGCTGAAACAGCGTAAGCATAGCAGGGGTGGCAGAATCCACGGGCAGGATGGACCATTTGTGGAGCACCTTTTAATGGAATTATGTGGCCGAGATCACTTTACTCCTACCCTTTTGGTGGAGCGTGCCCACCACACACTTGGCCCAAAGCGCCCCCCCCCCTCCCGGGGTTCTGCCACGTCCTATAATTGCCAAACACAAGAATTATGCGTCTGTTTGTTTGTTCTTGTGTTTGTCTATGTGTTGTGTGTCTTGGTGACTTCGACATCTGGATTTCTTCTATCTATACAGGAAGACTACCAGGAGTGAACAGGTGATATTTATTATCATTTGTGTGTTCACTGTATATTTTATCATTTTGAGCAGTAGCAAATTGTTAATGGGTCCTGAAGAAGCGGTAGACACCACTTTGGGTCTTTAAATCTCCGCAGAAACATGTCGACCAGTAAACCCAGTCAGAAGTTATGTGTTTGAACCATCTGACTTTTTTGCACTCATATGTTTTTATATCTTTGGAAGTGGACAGCTCCAGAATAAAGTTATTATTGCGTACACTCTCCAATTTTAACACGAGCACATTCCTTTTTCACAACTCACAAAATGCACTGCTTTCAGTTACAAACATATAACAGCCACTGATCACTCTGGGCATCAACATCACCGCAGTTAACCATCTCATTATAATACCTCTAGAGATGGTTATAACACGGATTGCCTACTTTGTGAAGTAGTCCAGATGATGAATTGGGCGGCACAGGAAAAGTAACTGATGGATATCTTTCACACAGTGTAAATATCCGACTGTTTGCCCTTAGTTCAGAGGCATACACATAGTCATCAACACACACATAGACACTCTTTTTTCAAGACCCACAGTTACTCTTTATGTATTCTATATCTTGATAGGGGGAA
The DNA here is from genome assembly GCF_964263255.1 of Lissotriton vulgaris. Classification (NCBI taxonomy): domain Eukaryota; kingdom Metazoa; phylum Chordata; class Amphibia; order Caudata; family Salamandridae; genus Lissotriton; species Lissotriton vulgaris. The sequence continues at coordinate 600,986 of NW_028252534.1, forward strand.
TGTAACTGTGCAGAGGTCGTTAAATATTCCCTCGGACCCTCAACCCATCCTTTTGTTTTTTGAACTTTTATCAGATGCCAATGACATCTTACTGTTTGTGCGACGCCCCGTGGAAAAAATGACCTCCTCCCTATGCCCCCCCGTGCATGAGATCATAAGAATTGCCCAGTTTCTTTTCTTTGGGCTCCAGATAAACTGGGAAAAATATGAGCTAGCTACTCCCGCTTACGGCCGCTACAACTCCCAGACCATGTGAATACCCCTTTCTGTGGTGTGAGGACACGGTTAAATATCTTGGTTCATCGCGACAAGGATCAGGTCCTACAGCTTAACTACAGTCTGGCTATCGAATGACTAATGACGCAAATTAAGGGCAGGCTGCATCGCCATTGTTAAAATGGTGGTTAGTGCTCATTTCTTGTACTTATCTTTGAATATCCCTCTCACTAATGCATTTTTGGCGACACTGAAGAGCTTGTTGAGGTTGATCTGGGCTGGCCACCGGGAATGGGCGGGGTGGAAAACGCTACAGCTTTCCTATGAGTGCTGTGGGTTTGGAGTTCCCCCTTTCCAGCTCATACATCTAGGGGCCCAGTGTCATTATGCTTACCACTGGTACCACAGAGATGCACGAATCCCCTACAAAAGACTGAAGCTTGATCAGGTGGGGAGGACCCTGCTGCATACACTCCTCCCATACAGGCTCCCTTTGGACTCACTGGATATCCACACTCTCTCCACCACGTGCTGGGCATGGAAAAAGCTCCACAGACTCCTAGGGGTGAACCTCCTGTACTCTCCCACTTTGACGCTTACGGATAATAGATGGCTGTCCCCTACACTGGAAACCCTTGTCAAAAACACACTAACGTGTCATGTACTGCGCACACTTGGCGATCTGTTCCTGACTGGCATGTCCTCTCATATGATAAAAGCACACACTTTGCTGAGGCTACCCCTATGGACCACTTTGTTCTGAGATGCTTACAGAGCACACTGCCCACTCATCTCTCCACTTATCCCCTCGCCCCTGTTGAGTTCACTCCTCTCACCACATTGATGAAGCACGAATATGGCGGACACTTAGTTTCTGCACTCTATCATGTCAGCTTGGCCATGCTTCCTGTTAGAGATGGTCGCCTCAGAGGCCTGTGGGAACGCGAGTTCCAACGGCCACTTCCAGGTATAATATGGCATTTTTGATGTCTACAAACCAAATTGATCTCTCCCAACCACAGACTTTAAATTCCTTAGACGTACCTGCATGACACCTAATTTTTTGTCTAAACTTGATCCCACTAGGCACTCTCACTGTCCAAGGTACCATGGTATTGATGCTGACTTTGCCCACATGACCCAGACGTGTAGTCACATGAGTACCTAATGGCGGGGTTTTAGTGAGGCCTGACCCACTTCTTGCGTTATTGGGCTTTGGGTATCATGTCCACAAGGCGGCCCGCAGGTTTCCCCCGATGGCTCTACTGCTGGCCAAACACAAGATAACTTTAGATTGGGGCAGTGGGCCCACCCCGACTGTAGATGGATGGATCAGAAGTCTCACCTTTTGCAATGTTACTGTTGAAGTGTGGGCTTCCTTGCAGCCCTCCTCCTCTCGCCCACAAGACATTTGGCAACCACTCGCGATTACTTACAGCACTGTGATCAACAGGGGACTGATTGATACCGACACCTGGCGGGTGAGGTGCACCTCCGTCACAAGTGCACAGGCCAGTGCTGCCTGGTTAGCGCTCACATACTCTGGCAATGCTTTTGGGGAGCGTTATCTCTCTTCTTACCTGTTATTCCCTCCTTGTGGTATGGGACATTCAAATGTGCAGTATTGATGCAATGAAGATGATATTCATGGACTGGCCTTTCCACTATTGTCAATGATGTTTAGGAACATACTTTTTCCCACCTTGAGTGCTGTTATGTATTTTATATGTGTATAAAAAATGATAAATAAAGCTTAAAAAACATTGTCGAAGTCATTCAGTCTCAGCTCTGTTTGCTGTGTTGCAATTGGTTGCATCAAGAAGCATGCGCATGCATGGCTGGTAGTCAAAGATTGGATCAAAGTGGCCCTGGATGCACGTGTATACAAATCAACACCACGTGCATCAGAACACTTGCATGCATTGTGATGGAGGAGGGCCGTTTTAATTCACTATTCTGGAGTGACATGATAAAAAGGTAAATTAAAATGAAAAAAAGCTGACAAAACGTGAACATAAAGTGCAATAAAGGAGTGAGTGACCTGGCAGTACTTTGTAGCTGGTGGACCTTTATTTAAAAAACAATAGTAAAATAAACAAAAAAATATAAAAAATATATGGGGAGAGGCATTAGGGAGCAGAGGAGGGTTCAAAAGAGAGCATACAGAGCGTTAAAAAGTAATATTAACCATGGAGTGCAAAATCCAACATAAAAAGAGTCCCTTCAAGAATGCAGTAGAAGGATACATCTCACCGAATCAGTATACTGTGGCATCCAACTGCTCTTGGGTGGGACAAACTCTGGAATGGGTAGGGGGGAGCCATTAAATGTGAGGCACACAACAGTAATAGACAGTAAATCCATCCAAGAGTAAGGGGCTGACCTAAAGTCCACTTTTAGTGTGTGTTATGTATTGGATACACTAGAAGGCCTATTCACAAAGATAAACATACATGTGAGGCAATCTTCACATGTAAGTTTAAGCTCACTTTGAGTAATTTTACTGCATTTTGCTATGCTATGCACCATTTGCATGTGTAAAGTTACTCAAAAGTTTTTTTCCCTTTTTTTGGAAGACGTAACTATGAAAGTAGAGTTTGTGTCGCCAGGCTCTGGATGGCTGCCAATATGTCGCCACGTAGGAGGGAAGGATGAAAACAGTCTCCTGCTTATACTAAGCAATGAGCCAATATATTCAGACCCGATGTAGCGTTTGCGCTTGCAGTGGGAGGAGGACCTGAGAATCCCGATTCCGGAGGAGGCATGGCAGGGTATAGTAGAGAGAACACCAAAATGAACCAGGAATGCAAGGTTTAAATTAATTAACTACTATGTTCTACAAAGAGCCTACCTCACTCCGGTACGCATTAGGAGGCGTTTTCATGTTGAAGAGGCAGCCTGCACTAGGCGTGCAGTCAGAGAGGCACACATGATGCACATGTTCTGGGACTGCCCCAAGTTGTTCCCATTCTGGGAGGTTCTTCACATCATAGGAACAATTATAGACAAAGAGATCCCACGCACTCCGGGGCACTGCAATTTGGGCTGGTTCCCGCATATGGCCAAGACAATAACAACTGCAAAATTTCTGGACCTGGTGTTAGTACTAGCCAAGCGAGAGATCACTAGGGGCTGGAAGTCGATAGAAGGACAAAGGGTTGGAACAAGGGGGCAACTAGTAGAAGATCTGACGGCACCTGAACAGGAGCAGCCATCTCCTGATGGCTCCCCCCTGTGTGGCCAGACAATAGAGGAAGAGCAGGCTAGATAGGGAGAGATCAGGACTGATCCCTAAAGTCCCACTTTGACATACGACATATGGCATATGCGACCAAAAGATCCTACTGCAGGAAGATTCTAGGCGTCAATACCTATGAGGAGAGGACAATAAGCGGAAGCTGCAGCAACTCAAGAGGGAAGGAGGGTGGGAATGGGAAACTAGTTGAATAGTTGTGCGTGGATTGCCAGAAATGCATTAAAGATGTACATAAGAATGATATATATGTACTGTGAATATTTTAAATGCCCAAAAATCTGGTTTGAAAAAACAAACAAAAAGAAAGTAGAGTTTGTGTATGGCAGTGTGCTTATTCGTTTGTGGGTGGGTGAACGTCCCTCTAAACCCCTCTCTACTCTTCCCTTAACCCTTCCTCCCTCCTGTCAAAACCCTTGTACGTTGGTAGTAAGTATTCCCCATTTTCCTGCCAGTCCCCTTGTCCCGCCACATTTAATACTAAAACACATACCTGCATGTGCACAGATCTCTGCAGTCAGGGCGATGATCCCACAATTAAAAAAAGAGGAAATGTGGCGATGTAGAGCTCAGCACGTTGGTTAGTGAATAGCATTTTGGGAAATGTTACTAGTACTTTTGTAGTACTACAAAATGCACTACAAAATGCACAGTGTGTATAGGCCCTTAATCTGCAAGCTAGGGCTGTCTGTAACCAAGACCTAACAAGGAATGCAAACAAGTGTTGCAGCTGGTGTATGCTTGAATATTATTGACAAAAATAGCGTCTGACATAATGCAAGTCGTAAACTTTTTTTGTAAAAATGCTGCCCCACTGAGTGTAGATTTCTATTATTAACCTACATGAGCCAGATAAACAGATTCAAACAAAAATACCATACATTGTAGAGAAGTTATGTTGCCATACAGGGTATCAGATATTTAAAGGCATTGTGAATGTTTTCTAAACTGAAGAAAGACTAAACATAAAAATTCAACATCTGGTCCCAAAATAATCAAAACAGCACTCAAATGAAGGTTAATATTGACATTACTTGTGACGTTAGGATCCCCCTTATGCATAGTGAATCCGTTTTTTACAATTTCAGAATATTGCAGACTTTAGCAGAGGGAGAAAGGTTAAAACAATTTTTTTTAATACTTACCCCTCTTTTTAGACATATCCAACTGAAATAGAAAAAAACCTGTATGTTAGATTCACTATATAGTTTTCCTTAGCAGTCACATTTGCATTCCGGTAGTAGATGGAGAAATGACCGAGCAAGTATGTTGAAAAATGCTACTGTTGGTGTTTGCAGGACAGAAGATCCTGATTGGCATTGGATGATCATTTGAGTTTGGAGAAGCTTTTGAACATTTTGCCCCAGAGCTTTAGATGGTGATGGAGGGTGTGAATATTAGTCGTGGACAAGAAAACCCTTCAAGTGCTCATTGGGTCATTTTCCTTGCTTTAGGGAAAAATGGTTCTAAAAAGATAGCTTGCCAGGATGCATAATCACCCATCATTCACTTAAGGTTTCAATGTCCTTGTTCATATCCTATTTAGTAAGTGAGTAGAAGCCTTCCAGGAGGCCGTTTTTAAGCATACGGTGCACTCTCCTTGTTAGTGCCGAGCGCGCCTTTCGAAATGTGCGCTCGGGGCTAACAGGAAGAGTGTGCCGTATTAGATTGAAAGCGCTACCCCCAGGGCAGCTGCAAAGTCGTGCTGCCCTGGGATAAGTGATTTCAAGTGAAATACGGAGCACCTTTGAAGCAACCACTCCGTGTTTCATTCTGCAGGCAACAACCACCCTGCACTTTTAACGAGGATTAGAGATCCCCTTGCAGGTGGGTGCAGTCAATGGCTGCAACCGAATGTAAGGTGATGTCTGGGGGAGGACCATAGGACACCTTTCTCGCCTCTAGAGGATTGCTATTAGGGGGCACACCAACAGCGCACCTCCTGACAGCTTCTTTGCCCCTTTCACGCCGAAAACTGAGTGAAAGGGGCATTCCATGGGTGCTGCTTGGGGCATTCCCAGGAACATCCATGACTTTTTGACACTGTCCCAGATTTACGAGAAATCGGAAGTCTGAGGCAACAGCAAAAACTCACGCCTCAAAGGGAGGCACTACAAGGAGAAATATCTTTACTTCTCCTTGTTATTCCTCTTTCTATGTGTGCGGCATTCTGCAGCACACATACAAAGCGGATAAATCCTCTTGTGATTGTTTTTGTGCTGGAAGGTTTCTCTTCCTGCACAAAAATAATCATCCCCGCAATACAAACACCCTTGCACCATGGTGCAAAGTTGCCTGCGTTGGCACACAGCAGCCCATAGTGCGCCGGCGCAGGGTAAAAGGGCAGAAATGCACTGTATATAATAGACACAGCGCATTCCTGCCCTTTTTTGCCATAGGGCAGCGCAGCAGCAAGGCCTGGCACAATGTGGGACTGGCATAATTAAAAGGCCACTTAAAGCAACATTAAGTGGCTTTTCATGGCTTTATAAATATGTGCCCCTTTCACTGAGTGAAAGGGGCATTCTATGGGTCTTGCTGGATTGTGTTCCCAGGAACATCCATGACTTTTTGACACTGTCCCAGATTTACGAGAAATTGTAAGTCTGAGGCAGCGCCAAAAACATACGCCGTAAACGGAGGCACAACGCGGAGAAATATCTTTACTTATGCTATGTATGCGCCAACATATACAGAATGCAAGGTACTAGAATGAGCGTCGTGATTGTGTCACTTTTTTGGGCGCGGTCACGGCGCAAAATGGATTTGAGAATTTACTAAGCCCCGCAAGGCCTCATATGCATGACTCTGTAAAATAAAAGTTACGCAAAGCAGGACACCCAGCTGCCTTATGTTACTATGCCTCAGGTAGGTGTTACATGGATGGCGCATGGTGTAGGAAGGTGGATACCTGACTATGGTTACCCCAGATTTTTTGCCTAGTGTTTAGCTGGTTTTCGACTTAGTTGGCCTGGGATCCTGCTAATCAGGGCCCCAGGCTATCTGCTCTCTCTGTAAAATGGACTCCATGTACTTTAGGTACATCTCCAATTAGGTATTTGGTCACCTTATGAGCCCCTTTACAGTGTACTATAGGTACCCAGGGCATAGGTGCACCCAAGGCCTACCTGGGGCTGCAGCATGTATTATGCCACCCCTGGCTGGCCACTCAACTTCTCACACATGGGCATTCACGCGCAACCACCCATGCATTTTGATGGAAACCCAGATTCACTAAAGTCAGAAAACCTGGGTTTACACTAATATTATGTGTGTACTTGAGACAAACATAATGAGGAGAAATATATTTATTTCCGGTTTGCATTTGTGATGCAATCTGCAGCTCACATACAAAGAGGAACAGCCTCTAAGGATTGTTTATTTGCAGGTTCTGCACAAAAACAATCACGAGCACAATGCAGGCACCTTCATCCTTGCTTCATGACACAAGGGTGCTTGCGTTTGTGCTAGGCAGCTAGAAGTGTGCCAGTGCAACCAAAGAGCAAAAATGCACATCAGTGCAGCAAGTCACCAATGCTCTGTATTTTGATGGAATACAGAACATTCCTGTCCTTTCCCATGTGCTGGTGCACAATGGGCTGCCTAGCCACAATGCAGGCATCCTTGCACCATGGTGCAATTATGCCTGTGTTGCATGCACAATTGTTTTTATGCAGAAAGGGACATCTTCCTGCTAAAAAACCATCCTCGTAGGCATACAAAGAAGTTGAAACAAGGAGAAATAGAGATATGTGTCCTAGTTACGCCCCCCATTGAAATGTATTCTAAATTTGACAGATTTGTAAGATTTTGACACATCCCCAGGTTTACAACCTGTTCTAAATCTGGAGATGTGTCAAAAGCCATGGGAGTTGCATGAAAACACCTATGCAACGCCCATGGAACACCTTCCCAGGGCAGAGTAATGCAACACAGTGATTTGCGCTGGGTTGCATTAGTCCAGAATTTTGGAGCCACTCAGAGATACGCAGAGTGGCTTTCCATGGCTTCAAAATATGTCTTAATGTTTACATTACTCATGCACCACGTTGCATGGTGCAAGAGCAACGCAAACAGTCTCAGAAATAGACCCCACAGTTTCATGCAAAGTAGAAAAGCAAGTTCCCTTGCTATGTTGCGTTCTGTGAATGTTTAGTAAATCCAGGTCTGGATTTAGGCATCTTTTCTTGGTTGTGAGATAGTAAAAGAAAATAATTGACACTGCTTTTGTTGGTAATACAAGGAAAATGTAGGGCTCCTGACACTGGTGAGGCTTTTCAGCAAAGCTTCTATTTATTACAGCCTGATCGGAACAAAGTAATCTTGATAGCCAAGGGGCATTCTAATCAATCTTTCATGATCTTTAAACATGTATGTACCCATAGGGTATAATGCAGTCAGTCTATGAGTTTGGTAGTAGGAGTGACGGGTGTGAAGCCGTACTATTGGCAGAAGGGAGATCTAAACCTTTCTCCTGAGAGTTTATTGATCCTCTGAGTATTTTCTGGCTACGTTAAGGATGTGGTGGACAGTGAGACTAAGGTCTGGCTTAGGTGTAGTAATAATAATTAAATATTCTCAGATTTCCCTTCAGAGTTAGATTTTTTTCAGAAATCAGACAATCGTCCATTACTAATGAACCCTGATGTCCTAGTTGAGTGTATTGCTCATACAGTGTCTAAGTGCCTCACTGACCAACGATTATTTTATTTCTTATTGTTTGCTGGGTATTTCAATTAATACAGAGGGCCATTTAAATCACTTTGTCAATGTGTGGGTCAATCTGATGGCTACTGACACTGAGGGGATACATGATTCATTCTCCAGGTATTTGGCTGAATCGGGTATATCTTGATACTCCCAGTGGTGTTTCAGTTGCTCTACAGATACTGGCACCAAAGAGATAATTGTAATTTCTGGACTTTTCCAGAGAATCTATATGGGGCAGTCACACCTGGGCACAACATTGCCAAACTGTTGATAAATCAGTGTGCTTTGTGGGTACCGGCGTAATAGAACATCCTTATACCTTTCTAGGAACTTCAGTGAATCTGGTGAGCAATAACCCCACATCAATATCATTATCACTGTGGGGCAAAAGGACAGAAAGGACTTTTCGGTGTGTATTGCTTTGTAGCATTTGGAATGATGGCAATCGACCCAGATCTGTGGGAGCAGGGGAAAGTGAGGTTCTGCACTGGGAGATAAGTGAACACAGATAGCTTACCAAGGTGAACTGGCAGACATTCATTAGGTGTATGCCTGGGCATAACTGACAGTGAAGAGAATCCAGTATTACTTTTACATTTGCTTAGTCATTGGTTTTGTGTAATCATGGACTATTGATGCTGGCTGATGTGGCTCTGTGTGATCTGACTATCATAACACAGTGACCTTCAAGAAATGTTATATTATCATCTGCATTATCACATTCATTGTTAGATTTGGGTGGAATGAGATGTGGGATAACACATCCTATGCCATATATCTTAGGGATATTGAAAATCACTGAGGAGTTAAGATACCCTAGTGAGGATTGAAAACAAATGCCTATTTGCTTTATGAGGTCAACTTGAAGGTGACTTACAATATCCCTGTAACATATAGCACAGGGCATTGTATTCCTTATAAAACATGATCATACCATCACCACTCTCCCAAAGCACCTAATTCCTTGGTGACTTGCTCTTTCATAATAAAGGGATAGCATGGTTGCAAACATGAAGACTAAAAGAAGAACCTGTAATGTTAAATTAAACACATCAAAGAACATATTAGAATCAGTTGAATGTAAGCTAGAGTAAACATGCCGTAGCTCAGACTAGGGAGAAACATGTAAAGGTATTCTGTAAGTGCAGTAATGTTTCATAGTGTGGAAGACAAACATGTTGCCTTCAACAGCTCTTTTCTGTTGACCACTGTTTTTTTAGACGAAAACAGATCAGAAGAACAAAATGCTGGTTTTTGTTTTTGTTGTTTAAACTGCAGCTGCAATTATGCTGAGGGACCAACCTTTAAACTTGGCTGCTGGCTTTGACAGCAGGCATTACATCACAACTCTACTGTGATAACATTACAGTTGAGCCACTACGCCATTAGGTGACCCGAGACATCACAACTTGTCTGTAATAAGGAAATATAAACAGGTTTTCATACAAAGATTGCAGACTCCTATTGATTATATTCTTTATATTTAGATATGATCATTACGCTTTGAAATGAGTTCATACTGATGGTCACGCGACCACTCAGTGTTTGTATAATTACACTTAATGAAACGGTACTGGCATCCAATGCACTCACCCTGTTTCTTAGGCGGTCAATCGTTTTTTCGAACACCCCCACCTGCAATTGTATACAAATGATAATCAAATAACTTTTAGGAATGGCATACTGAGGCTGTCATTATATTCCTCCACCTCCACCCATCTATTGGACAAATGATGTGCTAGATGGGTACGTTTGGGCCTTTCTCTAGATAGAGAAACACTTCTAGTGTGCTTCTCCAATACACGGCTCTAGCCCAACCACTTGAGAACTGAATTATGTGGGTGTAATGTTACCGGGTCTTCATATAGAAAAAACACATTCACTTTTCCATTAAGCCACTCAACAATAAGTAACTTTAGTAAGGTGAATCTGGCTCTTTTTCACAAGTAAAATGCAGGTCCGGACTGGCCACGGCGGGCATTGGGCAATTCCCCGGGAGCCTGAAAGGGCGGGGACCGATTTTGTAGCCATGGGGGCGAATTTGTTACTGGGGCTGGTTTTGAAGTGGTGCTGCAATATCGGCCCCCAGTAACAAAAGCAGCAGGTCTTCACACTTAAACCACCCCATCCCCCTTCCCTGGGGGCCTGTCCAACAAAAGTTCCAGGGATGCTCTGCGTTCCTAGTCCAGCGATGTTTACAGGGGGTAGAAAGAGAAACATATAGGGATCCTAGAAATGCCTCTTTTTCAGAACGCCCTTAGTAAGGGCACTCACCCGATTCTGCAGTTGGTCCTTCGCTGAGTTAAGATCTGCTTTCTGTGTGGGTTAAAAGTAGAAAGTGTAGTGACTCTACAGCACAAAATCAGATGTTGTCAAATGCACAAGGTATCATCTCTTTCCCCTTGCCCAAGCCCAATACACTGCTCACTTCCACTGTTACTGAAAGCTGCTGGTAGTGGAGGTCGCCATTATAAGGGTTATTTAGACTGATAGGAAAGAAGCTAGAGGAGTGAGCACAAATCGCTTAGTTAATAGATGATACATCAACAAGGAAACAAATGAAAGTCACAAACAGCCAAGGAAGATAGAATTATATAAGTTTACGCATTTTGGCTCTCATTCTAAGTTTCTCAGATATTCTTTGTGGTAATACTGCCCAGGGAATACTAGTTCCACATGTTGCAGTTTTCCCCTCATATGATATGACCACCTGAAGCCAGGTTTCAGTAGCTGGAATCAGGGATATCCTACAAAATCTTTACAGCCCCATTGTTTCCAAACTCGTTCCCCTTACACATAGCTCCACATTTTACCTAGTGGAATTTGTGTGGGGGGGAAATATCAGGAGTGTGATATTTTCCCATTAGACAAATTCTGATTTCCGGGGCAAAACGCTGTTTACACTCAATATTGTATTGCACAAAAGGCTCACACATACAATCAAATTTTAATGCCTAAAGACTGTTCCTCCTGTTTGCCTCTTGAGCCTTGTTCTGACCACATACAATATACGTTCAATGTTATGTTCAACCCAACTTTCTTCAAGTATTTCACAGTTTAGCAGTTAAAGCCAGGGGAAATATTGAAAGACACTGGTGGTACATCAAGGATGGAGAAAACAAACCCACACACAGCATATGTATGATGAAGCAACAGCTTAAAAAGAGCGAGTAGCTTAATGATATAGGCCTTATTATGAGTTTGGTAGACAGGGTACTCTTTTGCAAAAATGGTCGAGTACCCCGACTTTCAAACCCATCATCCATTGGCTCTATTTCGAGACGCACGAACCGCCAGGTATATGGCAGTGGCGGCCCTGTTGGTTCTGCCATTGCAAAGCATACACCACCCCCTGATGAAGTAGGGTCCATCAATGTAAGAACATCAGACCGCCAGCCCTATTTAGAGATGATGTTCTGATGTTTTTTTCTGTTTGGGACTGCCAGGGAGGTCTTAAACAAAAATATACTAATAATGCCCAACCTCTGTAAGAAATCAGACAGGGTCATTAGTATTGTGTTTTTAAAAAACAAACGTCTGCTTTGGGAGGTTGTTTTTGAGGAACAAAAAGTTTAGCAAATAGCCAATTGAAACATGGTGAGCGCTCAGCAAACTTTCCATGCCTTCACAGGAGCCACTGTGGCGGGGGCTCTCGTGAAGACACAGAGATCACCACAGCCCATGGGTGATCTCACACTATGGTTGACAGTAGTACAATAGGGTGACAGAGGTAATCTCTTCCTCCGCCCTTACGGGTGGCAGGCCGACCTGCCACCCGTAAGGGCGGAGGCCCTTAGTATAACTTTAACCATTGGCTTGACATTTCTGACGGGGCACAGTACCTAAAGTGCGCCAGATGCACAATAAGTATATGCACTCCCACTTTCTGCACTCTGGGGCACTTTGGTACTACAGAAGGGGGTCAAAGATGCTCATAATACTGAATGGACTGGTGCACATATAGTGCCTGCGCTATTTTAAGGAGGATTTACCTCATTTGCAAGGGTGTGGGACTGCATGCAAATAAGGGAAGCACGTTGCCTCTGCGGCCGTGCCATATTATGGACCTGGGCACAGAGTCAAAGATACCATCAGGAAACGTCAATGATTGTGTGCCACAAAGACAAGGTGTACAATCACTTTGCCCCTGAGGTCGAACTCTACATGGGGGTTAGAGGGCCCCATTTAACTCCTAGGCAATCCCATGAATGCAGGTGCAGTCACTCACTGTTTCCCTTTGTAAAACAGGTCGAGTTGCCTCATGCACTGTGAAATTCTGCCTTTCACTTTAGTGCCACTGCCAGGGAAGGTGGGAGTTCACTGGTGTCCTGGGGTCAGTCCATTACCTGTAATAGGATGCACTGTCACTAGGTGTGCTGCAAAGCAAACATGGTCTATGTGCCCTTTTCATATTGTAGCCCCTGGTTCGCACCTTTCACACATTCCTAGATACCTCTTGCCATCAGAGATAAAAGGCTAAGGATGCATGGCAGCACTATTATGTGTTTGTATCCCATGACCACCTTTTGCATACTCCTCTGTTCTGGCTGGTGTGTAGAAGGATGCCAACAATTGGTACTGACTCCATAACTGGTCTAGAAAGGGCAAAGTAGAGTTTTACTGTAATTTGCTTAACCTGTTGTTGCTAGATCTTGAGAGAAGCAAAGCACAACAGAAATTCACTTTATAGCTATTTTTATACGACAGCTCAAAGTATTGTTCGTTGTATAGTAACAACAATTTTAATAGCATAGCTCAAATAATACTTTTTGGGGGACAGAGCAGGGAATGGAAAGAGCAAATGAGAGAGACTGAGTTCAGAGTATATGAAAGAAAAGGAAATAGCATGCCGTCAGTTAGTAGTGAGTGATAGTCATTCAGTGGCTTTCTGAGAGGAAGAAATGCGACATTTTGAGAATACATTCGATCATGAATAAACTGGAGTTTACAAGATTTCAACCTGCTGGAAAGCAATCGAATTGAATAGAAAGGTAATGTTAACTGAATTAAACATGTTAAGATAACTTAAATAATTTTGTTTTCAACAATTCTTGCTCTCGTGTGAAGAAGCACAAGCAAGCTTTGGAGTGAGATGTGATCGTGATTTGCTCAGGAAGGACCACAGGACTCTTGGGAAAGCAATAAATGTGTGAATGTTGATTAGCCAAGAACTAGTCTGTAGCAATCAAACTGAGATTGGAAGGGCGTGGAAGATGCCATTACACACCACAACACGCCCGGAGTGCTTAATTGTAGCCGGTGGCGTCCGGTGCTCAACACTGGCTCTTTTCATGAGCACCAGTTAAGGACACATACATTTATGGTAGGCACGGGGGATGGGCTAGGGGTATTTCAGTGATTTTCCCAGAATCACAAGATGTTGAGCCGACCCGAGACTCAAACCTGGTTTTCTAGCTCTGGCAATTAGGACACATCCTCTCCCGACTTTCATGGTTAGTAATCGGTTAAAAAATGGGCTGGTGCAAACTGCCTCCTGACGAGAGCCCTGGCACTTTTTCTTCCACAAATTAACCACTGCAACAGGACCTGGATTACATACCTTTTGACTGAGAGCCACCATGTTTTGGTCATGATCCATCTGCTCAGGTATAATCTATAATAGAATTAGGAGAAATTAATGTTTTGTATTAGACAATTGTAAAATACAGTGCATATATGGTAAGATACAATAAAGGATGCCTGAAATTGGTGACCTCGTGTGTTGATTGGCCTGGATGCAGGTTAGCACTGCACTTGCACAGCATCAGAGCATCTGCCTCGCCAGACCTCACTGTTGTGCTCTATGCACTAAACCAGCACAACACAAACACGTATTTGCATATCTCAAGTCTCATTGATATCCAAGAGGTGACTCCTCTCATAAGGTTGTGAATGCAGGTTAAAGGCCTACAATTATTTTCTTTTTTATTTGAAAAGTTTAATATAGCCCTGGCTAGACCCGGAGGCATCAGAGCGCTTTACATGAGGTAGGACATTGGTTCAGAACATTGTTACATAGTTACATCAGTTTCTGGAGCGTCGCATAACATAGAAAGGGAAACAGTATAACATAATTACATGAGTTACTAAAGCATAGCATAACGTAGAAAAAAACGGCAAGGGGGAAAGTACTTCAGGGGACACAGAAAGTCAGGCTGGAAAAGGGGATAGGTGCGATCTCTGAACACAGATGCACAGACGAACACAGAGCACATTTCTGTGTGTGCTACTACTGATCACTTTCTAATGCTACACACTTGGCTACGGACCACCACATGAAGCTGTGTGTGTCACCTGGGTTGGGATATCCCTTTTTAGCACTTAACTCTCCTCTTAGCGAGGTGCTGTGAGCTAGAAATTCACAACTCAGCAACGCATCAGGCAACACTCAAGTGGTTTTTCTTTTAAAAATGAAAAAATACTTTATAACACAGCAAAGTATAGGTACAAAAGTACAATTATTTTCAAAATGCCAGAAGGAAAAACTAAATGCAATCCATCGTAAGGGCGTCTCACAAAATATATGGTTTGCAAATGAAATAGCATAAAAGTGCGCAGCCAACACCCTAAATGCAGGGTAGAACCCATAGCCCCATTGAACCGCTGGTGAGCAAGGAGACCCCAATCCCTAAAACAATACTGCCTATATTTGCCCACAGCAAACCATATAAACGATAGTCATTCATGTAAGTCCATCCTACTGGAATGGACAGCATACGCTCTTCCATATGTTCACTTTTGCCGGGTACAGGCATTGCAAGCACTATCTCTTTCAGGGGCAGTGGTGACAACGTTAAATGAGACGGTGCATTCTGAAAGGGTCCCTGGGGAAACCTGATGTGGCACATGTAACTGCAGTCGAACCCTCCTGAGGCCAGCATCATCCCTCACAAGCTCACAAGGTGGATGCAGTTAGCCGTGTGCAACCTCCAGCTTGCTAAAGGTTACCCAATGCCCTTGTGTCAGTACCACATGAGCCAATCTCTTGGATCTCTAGGAACGGTGCTGAACATTTTCCATCCACTTGCTTACAACTTGCAAGTATCTGCATCACTGACATTTCAATTGACATTTTTTTTTCAGAATTGCTGTGTCAATTGTACTTTGCATTTTGGGATTTTACATTTGCAAATATTTCCTCTTACTGCTATTCAGGTTTGACCAATAAAGACTCCTTGCATTGTGTACTGTCAGTAGAATTAAATGGAACTTACACAATAGTGCACAGGGCTTTGCATGTTGGGGATTTCTACCGACACACTGTTAAGAGGCAGATTAAGTAGTCACTTTTGACTGTGCTTTCACTGGTCCAGATTTGTGTTCATTGCTGCAGCTTAGACCACCTGACAGCTTATGTCATTTTAGCCACAAATATAAGAGTTGTTGGAAGAAATTTTACAGCTGGTCGAAGACCACTGCCAAGCACCAGTCTGCAGTTTTACTTCTGGAGATGACTGTCCTGAGAATGAGAGGGGTGACTTGCTTCTGGTTTAAGGGGATAATAAGCAAGTCTGAAATAGGAGAGACTAATTTCTTAAAGGAAAATGTAGTAACTGTGTGCCACACCAAATCCTGCCTCCGAAATGGACTACTGGTAACTCTGTGTTACATCAAAAGCCACATCTTTGAAGATGTCTTGAGTAACTTTGTGATATGTTTTAAAATGGCCATTGAGTAACACCATGCTGCCCTATATCTTGATTCTTACAAGGAATGTGTCCATTATAATGTGGTAAGAAACATAGGGCATTGTAGTGGTGTTATACATTGGTGTTCAACCTAGAGATGTGTGGAATTTGCGTACTTTGCTTGTGCGTAATGACACAAAATTCTAAGTACATTACACACAATTATGTGTAAAATGTGAAATGCAAATCTGACAGCGATATATTTTAGGGCGAAATGCAATCTCACGTCCACTTTGGATTCAAGGGTGCTTATTGCGCTAAAAAAGAGCAGAAAACACAAACAAGAGTTGCTACCTCCTTATTGTTTTGTATCATTCCCTCCAACTGTTTCACATCAGTAGTGGTGTTTGCCACCGCCTTCAGCTTCAGTGACTTAAAAGAAGGGCAACTCTCTCTGTTAAAACACAAAAATAATATTAAAGTTCACAAGAGAAGCTACTAGATCACCCACTTGTCGGAGGATAGTCCTTCTGCAACCGGGTTCCTAATGTTTGTATTTAAATTTAATGTCAGAGCTACAATCATGCACTTTATTAAATAAACATTTTAGTGTCACCATCTGCCCAAATCGCTCACCAGTGATACTGATTTTCCAGCGGGCTGTGCCTCTTTAGTTCTCTGAGAAAAAGGCACCATGTAGTGTGGTTTTCCTACAGTTGACGTTACAAAATGTATTTATTAGTAGTAATGATACATGAAGGGAAAGACTCCCTTGTAACACTCTGTGATTTGCCAGACTTGGAGCAGGCGCTACCTTTTGTTATCTGGTCTCCATCTGTGTGTTGTCCACATCAGACTTCTCTTGTGCCCTGTAAATAATGCACTTCACTCAGTCTTTTCTTGCCTGGCATAGTGTACAAATAGGAGTCATGCCCAGTCTGTCACCCTCCTCTATGGCCTCTGAGGCACACACCATTTTCTGTCAACTCTCTGTCATTTTTTTGACACTGTTCCATTTATATTAACCCGTTTCTGGTCCTATGATCTTTGTTCTTCCTTGGATCTTGAGGGGCTTATTTACAAGCCCCTTGCGCCACCGGTGCGTCACTTTTTGTGATGCACCGCTGGCGCAACCTCCTTCCCCATATTTACAAAGACACGTAATGACACCCCGCATGGCTTTTCCTGTCCTTGTAAATATGTCCCCTTCTCATACAACACTTCACATGAAAATGACGTGACATTGGTGTTGCTGTGGGTGTTCTCACACAAAACCCTTGTATTCTGCAGCATTTCCAGTTTTAAGAGAATTTGTAAACCTGGAAATGTGGCAGAATGCCACTCCACAAGGAGCTATGTTTACATTTCTCTTTGTTTTTAGGTCTCGTGCCTAGCGGTGCACTGCGCAGCAGTGCACGCGCACCGCGAGACATCGAGTAGGTGAAAAATGGGGTATTCAGGCTGACCTAGGAATCGCACACGCACGAGCGGGCGATTGGCCTTAGCGTGCGTATTTTTATAAAAGACTGCACGCTATTGGCCAGAGGCGGGCGCATTGCTCCGCCCATGGCCTATTGGTGTTTATTACGCGCTTGGTGCGCGTAATAGACTATCTTCAACAAGGAGCTACAGGGGTTCTATAGCAATCAGGTCAAGGCGCCACTCACTAGTTCAACACAACTGTATGACCTGACGCTTTTTCTTGAACAGGTCTATTTGGATTTCAATGTGTTTTTTAGCTCCCACACTTTGGTGTGCTAGCTGGGCAGTTAATACATATACTGTCATTTATCATAAATCCCTGTTCAGTTTAATATTCTGTTCCCTCTTCATACACCCTCCTGTGTAGTGCAATGTGTAGCAGAAAAGAAACACCAATAAATGTGTGAAAAGATATGGAGTGCCTCACGGAAGTAACACCATGGGAGTCCACCGGTTGGTTCTTACCGTGGGCTCAGGTTCTCATCATTAGCACTACCACATCGAAAACAAAAAAGGAAGAGAGAAAAATAAGAATGTGCTGTGATGGAGAAAAGAAATTGTGCACCACTGATAAAGATGCTGGTGCTGCAACTGCTAAGAGGTATCTCCCTAGTGCATATAGGTACTGACCCAAAATAATATGGACCTTGTGACTTAAGACCACATTATTTGGAATTAAAAACGAGCTATACCTCCACTGGCTTTACCTCTGTATTCCATGCCTTGAGGTTGCTCACTTTAAAAGACACTGTGTTGCCTTCTAACTCCTTAGAGGGCCAACATGTTTCATTGCCTTGAAAGATTTTGGCAATTTCGTCAGGGCGAGGGTCATTATTCACCACACTGCATGTATTTCATATACATGTATCCTGGGGAACAGAGTTAAAAACAGACAACACATAATGAGTACAACCTCCCCGGATAACCAATCCCTGGTTCTTAATCATTCAACACAAATGTAGTCCTGAACATTAATTTACCGTTTAAATGCCCGACTGTGGCATACCGGTGACCCCCTTACTCACAGTAGATCAAAGCTTCCATGATATCCAGCTGGGATATAGTGTAACCATCTAGCTGTCTTACTATACTAGCAGTGCAGGCCATTTAACCAGCGTTACACTGACTATACCGCATTTTGTAATACAACTTTATTGATAACCTCAGACTGTAGTTAGCATTGTGTGAAATATCATGAAACTAAGTGCAACGTACAGTGAAAGCTCATTATATAAGCACAGGGGGCGATATTATAAGCTTTGTACCCCGTGGAACCTATTTGATTAATCTTATTGTAAGACGTTAATATATTACAAGATGCCTCTTCGTGTTGTTGATGGTGTGTCACGCTTACAGATAACTGAGATATAATGCAACACCTGAGCCGTTTCATCATATAAGAACTGCAGGTCCCATAATAAGCATGTCACTGACTACATTACATCTGTAACACAACTTTAGTGATAACTTTAGACTACAGTTTATATCTTGCAAAAGGCCATGCAATTCAGTGTAAAGAACACTGGAATTTCACTATATAAGTATATAGGGCCACAAGCTTTACGTCCCGCTGGATTTATGCTATTACAATTGCAGCACAAGAACACAGTATATTGAGGAGGCTCTAAGATGGCGCCCACTGGAGAGCTCAAACGAGGGGCGGGTATCAGGCAGAGATCGCGGGAGCAGTTACCGCGAGAGCCTGCACCCGGAATAGATAAAAGGCAGGAGACTCGTCTTGCAGTTGAGCGGATGATTTCTAATGAAGCGCGCTTACAGATCCGGTAAGGGGTGGGGGGGATGTCCGTAGATAGAAACTTCTTTGCACGCAGGCCAGGGTCTCAACGCCGGTTTTTCAATCAAAAGCGTGTGAGAGTAGAACGTCGATTGGCGCTTACTTTCCCAGAGGTTTGTGCAATTAACCACTTAGATTACAGCACAACAGAGATTCGAATTGAAAAACGAAAATATGTAAGAGTAGAATGCGAGCTAGTGCATACTTTTTCCACGAGTTGTGCAATCTACTATGCAAATCATAGCACCACGTAGACACTTCTTTTAAAACGCATACTTTTCCCGCGAGTTGTGCAATCTACTATGCAAATCATAACACAACTTAGACACCTCTTTTAAAACACAGGGAAAACACATATCGGGTGAACTGCGGCAGCATGGCATCATACCCGATTTTAAGGTGAACGTGTGTATACTCTTTTGGCAGGCTGACAGAAAGCAGCATTTGGATTGTACCACTTGAGTGACAAAGAAAGGGGTCACCGGTATGCCACAGTCGGGCATTTCAACGGTAAATCAATGTTCAGGACTACATTTGTGTTGAATGATTAAGGACCAGGGATTGGTTATCCGGGGAGGTTGTGCTCATTATGTGCTGTCTGTTTTTAACTCTGTTCCCCAGGTTACATGTATATGAAATACATGCAGTGTGGTGAATACTGGCCCTCGCCCTGACGAAATTGCCTAAATCTTTCAAGGCAATGAAACATGTTGGCCCTCTAAGGAGTTAGAAGACAACACAGTGTCTTGTAAAGTGAGCAACCTCACAGCATGGAATAAAGAGGTAAAGCCAGTGGAGGTATGCTCATAATGTGGTCTTAAGTCACAAGGTCCACCTTATTTTGGGTCAGTACCTATATGCACTAGGGAAATACCTCTTAGCAGTTTCATCACCAGAATCTTTATCAGTGGTGCACAATTTCTTTTCACCATCACATCGCATTCTTATTGTTCTCTCTTCCTTTTTTTGTTTTCTATGTGGTAGTGCTAATGATGAGAACCTGAGCCCACTGGTGAAAACCAACCAGTGGACTCCCATGGTGTTACTTCCGTGAGGCACTCCATATCTTTTCACACATTTTTGGTGTTTCTTTTCTGTTACACATTGCACCACACAGAAGGGTGTATGAAGAGGGAACATAATATTAAACTGAACAGGGATTCATGATAAGGGACAGTATATATTAACTGCCCAGCTAGCACACCAAAGGGTGGGAGCTATAAGACACATTGAAATCTAAATAGACCTGTTCAAGAAAAAGTGTCAGGTCATACAGTTGTGCTGCGCGTAATAGACACCAATAGGCCATGGCTCGCAGTGGCGGGCATGCGCGCACCACTCACGGGCTTGTTTCATAAGGAGGCACGCAGCGCTAGCTGAGTGGTTTCTCCTATGGCGGTAAGGACACGTGGTAACGCAGCTCCGGTCCTCTTGCACTTCGCTGGCAAGCCGCATCTCCGCTTTCCCTCTCCAATGCCGACGGCAGCGGGTAGGCAGCCCGCGGGACCACTGTCTTTTTAATAGCAGATTAACAGGAGCAACCTTAAAGTGAGATGAAACAATTCCAGAACACAGAAACATTTAAGAAGGGATCTGTGAAGAGAATGCACAATTTGTAACAAATCCTTATGAATCTTCGCAGGGTGAGATCAGCGGGGGAGTCTCATGGTTTGTTATTATGACCAATAGATTGAAAAACCTATATGTTAAAAAGAGGCAACTTAGTTATAGAGCTTGATAGACATTGTGGTTGAATGTGAGGAGTAGAGTATGCAGCAGATACAATGCCATCAAGCTAAATCAAAGCAATTACGGTAATTTTATTTGATAAAAACGATGCCATTGCATTACACTTCTCTGCCAAAAGAGCGAATCAGGCTCACTGAGGTGGGCTTATGGACATCGACGGGCGGGCAGACCAGGGCAACCGCAGCAGGGCTTTCCGGGTGAGTGCTTATTTATTTATTTGACTAGGCCAGCGGGTACTGTCTCAGCTGGGGGTCGCCTCTCTAGGTGGCGGGTGCCTTGGTTGACTGCGGAGCACGTCTATGCTTCTGTTCTGCGACTACTGTGATGCTGATGCAGCAGGAGGCATGGAGGCTTTGCTTCTACTGTGCTGGGCAGCGGAGGGCAGTTTTCTCTCCTTTCTGCGGCAATCTCTTGCTAACTACGGGCAGCTCGGGGATGGAGACGCAAACCACTGTCTCCCGTGGTTGCAGATCACAGCATACTTGTAAGTAGTAATACTTTATTGTACATGGTTATTTAAAACCTTTACAATGTTAACGAAAGAAAAGCTTCAATTTATAAAATGTATGTCTGATTTAAACATATTAACATTTTTTTTTTTTACATAAAACAAGTAAACGAGAATACTGGATAAAATATCAACACCGCAATTTGGAAGGGGCTTATCTTCTTATCCAAACGGTCTAGTGTGAAAGTAAAAAATGTCGCTGTAGGGGTTGGTCTTCTGGGGTACCGTTGAGCTAATCCTTTGGACCGTATAAGGTATTGCTCGTTTTGGTTGGTTCCTTCAGGGTTTTGAAACGGGCCTCGGCTGGTTCAAGAAATGTTACCATTCGAAAGCTCAGTTGGATGTTGTCCCCTTTAAAGCAGGCCAGAACAGCTTGTTTACAGGTCCGTATCCTGTGGAAGTTAAAAAGCGGTCGCAGGAAGGCTCGTCGTTCTTGAGTGAGCTCGGCACAGGTGGTAACAAGTGGACTATGTTCACGGCATACACGAAAATTTGTTTTAGAATAGGAAATGGAGTTTTCGCTTGCCCCTGCTTCTGCTGTGCTCTGTTAGCAAAAACTGCACATACAAGTCATGCGCCGGATTCCTTCGCGTTTCCTACTGCTAGTCCTTGGCTTGTTGTGTTTTTGCTTTTGCACTTGTGAGGTACACATTCTTAGGCCTGTTTACTCAGAATGAATGGGCATGTCATTTTCTGCTGTGCAGCACTTTATGTGCGCTATGAGGGCTGTGTGCACCGCCAGTGCAGTCTGTCACGGGCACTAACGGAAGGCGTTGTCAGTGGTCTCCCGCAGTTTTGTATTAGGGACTGAGTGTGCTCTCAGAACTGTTGCGCCGTGCACTGATTGCTGCCTGCACTTCCAGCTATTTCAGGTCTACATGCATTGCAATGGGAGCAGCTTTGTTCCTTTCCTATGGTAAAAGACCTAGAATAAGCGTCGGGTGCAGTGCCTCCATCTGTACTACAGCTCCCAGCATACTTTTGTTTTTGATCTTCTCTCGATCCAACCTGAGGAAACTCCCACTTAAACTACAAGACCCAGGGAACCCGGCAGTACACTTCCAAGAGGCGTCTGGCCTGTTGTCATGCAGTCAGTGGGCTCTGATACTAATCCCTGAATAAAGATGGCAGACAGCAGTGAGACAGCACTCGGGCAGCAGTTGAAGGACCAAGACCATGAATACTGCATTTGACTGTGAAAACAAAAAGGAGCACAGCTACAATCGGTGAGGGGGTGGTGTAAATGGCGTTGCAGCCCGAGGCATGGGGAGTACCTGGGTGTCTCAGGGGACTGTGGGCAAGCAGCTACCTCTGTCTACTAGGGGCTGGCTTCACTCCACGAAATCTTGTAGAGATTTTATCTGACTCCACTAATTCTGCCCACTGGTATTTCAGAGAGCTTGTTTTCAACCTCACTGGCTCTCTCCTCCACATTGTGGAGATCTTGGCGATCACATTCCTGCTGGTCAAAACATCATGTTGAACAGAGACCACGCCTCAGCTATTCTTCCATTCAGTGATGCTCAGGATTGTTTCTGTGTTCGTCTTAGTAGCTTTAACCTGGTCCAACTGCTTGTCAGTAGATATGATGGCTATAGCAGACCAGTCAAGTTTCTTATGATTCTGCAAATATCCTCATTTTTTGCGCACCATGGTGAAGCCAGCCGGTGCTTGAAGTTCAGGAAAGTAAGCGGATTGTGGGGTAGTCATCTGCATTTCTATGGCTGGGTGCCACCTATGCTGGTCAACTTCACCATAGGCCGATGCGGCAAAGGGAGAGTTGCTCTCAGATGGGAAAAAGATGCAAAGGTCCAGTATTGCACTGTGCAAGTCAAATCTGGGAGTCCTGCCCCTAGGTTAATGATTGTAGGCTGGCTATTGCACTTCTAATTGACATTTCTACCTGTGGATTCCTAAAACCTTGAATCTCCTCCAGGCTCCAGACGATCTAGAAACTTGAAATAGCTTTCCTGAGCTGGTAGGTGGCACCGCAACTTTCTCTGCTCTGATATCCAGCCCGCATATGAACTCATGGAGTTGAATCAGAGACCATCTTGGTGCTTTGACATCAGCTCCTTTTTGTTCTGAACCCTTTGAGAGTCTGGAGTTACACTCCTTGGAACATTTTTGACAAAATATTAGACTAGCAGCATTTTGGGGATACCTCCCTCCAAATGTTTAGGCTTTAAACCTTATTGCTCTTGTCAAAACAAGGTGTTGTTACTGTCAAACCAGAACTCCAAGTTGTGTGAAAAATGCAGCGCATTCATACCAAGGCTATCAGGGGCTAGGAGGCCACATTCTTCATTCTGTGGAACCGAGATAAATGTCTAGGCTGGTGCCGCTCAAGGCCCAGGTCCCAATTCAGAACATGCTCTGGGCTCTTCATCAAAAGGAGTCCTCTTTGATAGGCAAGGACAGGTCCTCTAAGAAAAAACACAAGAAGCATTGCCATATGGATTTTTCAGCTTTTTGTCATTGACTCTTAAGGGGTAGGGCTCCCATTCAGTGGCATTTTTGCTTGACTCTGGCCTCAATATTGCCTTCAGAGCATGTCTTGAAGGAAATGAACCCCAAGTGGGATTAGACACTTTCTCTGTAACCTCCTACGCACTACCTGGAGCATTCAGCCCAATGGCACTGATCCTGTACAGATTACAGTTTTCATTCTAGTGATGCTAGCCCTCTTTTGGCCCACCTCGGCTTCCTCCGGCATGTCTGGGGGCTCAAAGATGCAGTTTTTACACCAAACTGTCAAAGATGGAGCCAATAGCCATGGCACAAGTTGACACCATTCACCTTCCTCCTGCCACTGCCTTAAGCCTTGCTGGGTGTTTTGACAACAGAACCTGTGCTGTCCCCAACACCACTGTGCTGACTTCAGACACTGCAAATCACAGCAAATTTTTGAAGAGAAAGACCAGTTTGGTTAGAACCTGACATAAAGCACATCATTTGAGAAGAGGCATCTCCGTACAGGCCTTTTCCTCGTGATGAATACTTTGATGGGAGATTATGTTGCACTGGGTCATTCCCCTTTCAGAAGCCGAACATTGTGAACCATAGCCTGATGATAGCACTGAGACAGACATCCTTCTCCTCCTCACTGGGCGGATGCTGGAGACCGTTTTGCCCTGCTGAATGCAGAGTTTCTGTAGATGACAGAATAATCTTCTCACTGAAATTCTACTGAGGTATTCTCCTCTTTTGAACTTTTACTACCCTTCATTAAGTTGTTGATGGACACCATTTTGATTGACTGAAGAGGACTAGTGTCTGCTCCTGCGGTAAGAATTGCAGTCGCCTGCCTGCTCCATGTGACACCTAGGGATCCAACATTCTTGACTGTGCATCATTCTCAAGAGAGTCTTGTGATCCAGGAGTTATCTTCCTCTAAACAGAAAGTGGGCCTCTTGCTTCTGCTCCTTTGGATAGGGAGTCTAATAGGATTGAGGAAGTGGTCTTCTTATTTGGGAGCCCTGCCCTGCACTCAATGAGCACTAATTCCTCCATGCTTGTTATTCCTACCCTACCCTAACCTATCCCTTATGGGAGTTGGCACAGATATTCATCCCAAAACTTTCAGGACCATCTTTGCTACCATTTTGCTTAAGGTATGCATGATGGGCACTATACAGCCATGCAGATCCTCCCCTCTATCTTGCACACCGTGTTCAGCATCATGATCAAAGGTTATCCTCCATTGCCATATTCCTCTATGACTAAATGTGTCCCACACTCTTTTTTGGGATTGTCTAGGTTGAACATGTCCTTCGATGGACCATGACCATTGGCAGAGACAGCAGATTTAGTGCTGGAGGGCTTCAAGCAATGTCAGACTTCAGCTCAGTTCTTGGGGCTGACTGGCCATGCTCAACAGTACTGAAAGTTTAGGCATTATTCTCAGGTCCTGCCTTTTGGCAGTGCCATCCCTCACAGCCAATGCAGCAGCTCAAAACGTTATTTCAGAGCTACAAGACGTGTGGTGGCTCAAGAGACAATCAACTGTAGTAATGACAGTCTTCTTCCCTCTCCTCCCTCGTCACATAAAAATGATTTAATCCATCCTTGAAGGAGCACATGTCGCTTTTGTAGGGGTCCTTCCATTTGCCATGCTGGCCACCTATCAAGTCTGACCACTTCTCCAAATTATCAAGCAGACTAAGCCCTTCTTTTCTACGCGCCCTTTCCCATTTTTCCAATTCTGTCTGTCACCATAAAGGACCATGCCCACATTCTTCAGCAGGAGGTTTTAGCACTGATGAGCAAAGGAGTTGTGTAATCAGTACCAGAGAGATCATGTTATTTTATTTTCTATTTTCTTGATCCAAGTAAGATGGCAGTCTTCGTACCATTCTGCACCTTCACATTTTTTATTGTCTCAACATACTGGGCATGTACTTTAATGTTCCAAATCTGCAGTTGCACAGGAGTTTCCTATATTTCATTATGGACTCACGCACAATCATTTGCGGTATTCCCTTTTAAACCATTATCTGCTTCAGTCTCTTTTCCCGAGTGATGTTGGTGGTCGCAGTCAGGCAGCTGTGTATTCCTGTAGGTTGATGACTGACTGGCTGTTGAAGGCTTTCCTCACTGCTGGGGTCGGACCACTTGCATGCCACTATCTCACTCCACTTTGACTTGGGGATTTTTTATCAACCTCCCAAAGTCTCATCTAGAACTCTACTAGCATTTCCTCTCGATCGGATGAAGTTGGAGGCCATCTCCTACAAGACCTTCATGCTTCCCCAGCGAGTCCAGAAGGTTTGTGCTATTATCCCAATGCTCTGGGTCTGACGGTCCTCCATGTTTCAGGCATGCTCGCCTATTGACTCCTGCGGCTGCCCAATGCTCTTGCACCTGTGTGCTCTCCAGTGGTGTTTGTATTTACTAGGCACAGCACAGTGAGGTACTGATTGACAACTTTCAGTTTACTCTCAAATAAGCTATAGACCTGTAGCAGTGGATGCTGTTGAACCATCTTCTGCCTCTTCACCGGCAGTGGCCAAGATGATTACAGGCACCTCCTACCTTTGTTGCAGTGGTCCTCTTGATCCATTGGAGGTCAGAGACCTGTGGTCCTCTTTGAAGCAGGTCACACATCAGTCTGCTCGAGTTTGCGTTGATTTTCCTGGCCCTCAGGGTGTTCCTCCTTTCGTCATGGTCAAACTAACCAAGTCCTGACAGACAATATGAAAGCGTTGTAGTACTCCAATAAGAAGGTGGCATGTGGGGGCGTGGCTTAACGAAATGGCCGGCTAGATGCGTTTTCGCCCAGCTCCTGCCCTAGCGTTCTAAAATCCTGAAATATCCTGGCACTTTTCTATCCACAACGGTGCTCCTGAGGTGCGGAGCCCCCCAGACCCCAAACGATACCAATCCGAGTGACTTGCGCCGCTGGTGGCTGCGGGGGACCTGGCGGCCCGCTATGGACCTGTTTCTGCCCTGGCTTGGCAAATGGCGGCCGCCGCACGCTGAGGTTGCCACAAAGCGTTGAGTGACCTTTTGGAGAGGCTGGGCGCCTCCACAGAGACAGGCGGTGAGGCGCGCGATCCCCGGTGGTACAAACGGAACAGTCGCTGGTGATGAGATGAGGCTTCGGGGAGTACCGGCGCGACCCTACGCAAGGCCGGGGAGGAGCGGCCTGTGCACATTCTCGCGCCCCCGGGCACCTGACAGTGAGGCCGGAGGCTGAGCCCACAAGGTCTGGGTGGCCTGAGGAGTCGTTTTCTTTCTCCCACGCACTGTCAGGGGGACGGCTGTCTCGGCGAGGACTCCTGGCCCGGGGGTGACGGGTGGCGGAGGACAGCAAGACCGGTCGAGGAGGGCTCTGGGCCCCCCGGCTGGCCGAAGAGGCAGGAGGCCCAGTGCAGTGACGGACCCTCCCGGCAGAGAGCAGGGGGGTGCAGAATGATCCTTGGAGGGCTTGAGGAGGCGAGGCACTGTGGCCCCGGCGGGGGTGCTGTGTGAACTCAGGAAGGTGAGGCCTACGTACATCACAAGGGCCCAGGGACGCTGCGGAGACCACAAGCGGTGAAGGGCTGGCAGAGACCGGGCTGCCTGGGTGCCGCTTCCCCATAGGCACCCTGTTAGGTGGCAGTTCCAATTGTTGGCGCTCCGGCTGCGGGGGAGACCGGGTGCTGACTAGCGGAGGCGTGGAGTGAACTGGCGGAGGTGAAGTGGTATCCTGAGGTTGGGCCTGACAGCGGCGCGGCGACCTGCAGGCTAGACTGTGAACGATGGGTCCTGCGCCCCCCCGCCTCGCTCCTTGGCAGTGAGGCGACTGGGGCGCCCCTACGGTGGTGCCAGTGAGGACTGGTGATTATCAGGAGCACGGCCGACCGGAGGCCTGGACTGCAGGTGCCCTGTGACTGGACTAGTCGGACCCTGGGTCGTTACTGTCAGGGCTGAACTGCAAATTGCAGGAAGATACATCCAGGTACGCAGGTCCCTCCTGGGAGGTGTCAGGTGAATTACCCTCGATAGCCCGCAACACTATGGGAAAGGACCGACCGACGAGGGGAGCTCAGACGAACAAGATCGTACAGTACACAGTCCCGGGCCCTACAGCGACGGAGCGCCCTGGAATGGATCGAAGGATGGAGGCCCACCCAGATGCGGCGGCTCGAGACAAAGCGGATATCCTGGTGGCGATCCGGGACTCCAGGGTAGCACTGGAAAACAAGATGGACGGGATGGCCATGGACATCAACCACTTATGCCTTGACCTCAGGAAGGTAGCGGCCAGGGTCACCACCACGGAGGGGGATCTGAAGGAAGTACAAACTGAGGTCCGGCAGTTGAAGGAAACGATTGCAGCTCTCCAGGTTCATACGGCCCGATTGGAGGAGCGGGCTGAGGATGCAGAAGGGCGGTCCCGAAGGAATAATCTTCGCTTCTTAAGATTTCCTGAATGCACAGAGGGGCCGGCGGCAGACCTATTTCTTGAGGACTGGATTAGCAAGGTCTTCCCGAACCTGCGACTATCCAAAATGTTCGCAATAGAGAGGGCCCATAGAACTCTGGGGCCGCCACCAAAGCCGGGCTCTCCACCTAGGGCCATTATAGCCCGGTTCTTCAATTTTAGAGACCGGGACGTGCTCCTACAGCATATCCGTAAGACCGGCCCCGCCCAGGTATGATAACCATGACATACACATTTTCCCGGACTACACTAGGAAAGTACAGGACCTCCGGAACAACTTCCTGCAGGTTAAACGGCGGCTGAGAAGTCATGACGTCAAGTACAGTCTGCTCTTCTCAGCCCTGCTCCGAGTGCAGAATGGCGGCGTGACACACTTCTTCGACCACCGATCGGACGTGGAGGATTGGATGGACTCGTTGGGCCTGGCGGGCCTCGACCACACACAAGGCTGGCAGGAAGAAAGACGGCGGAGCGCACGACGACAGAGACAACGACACGGGGAGGGTGGTCAGCCCCCGGGAGGGTACGCAGATGCAGAGAGCGGACGCATCACAGTGGGCCCAGATGGCACCTTCCGGGCAGAACTGGAGGAGATCCCAACCCAGAACCAGTTTTCTCCGCTGTGTTTGGTGCAGGAAACGCAGTCGGACTCAGGGGGTGCTGCCAGCCAGACTGCTGAACCTCCACAGAACGCTTGACTGGTAAACCAGGTGGTCCGAATGTGACGCAGGAGGTCTTAGACATTGTGAGTACCTTTCTGTTTTTTCCTGGGGAGATCAATACAGCCTGACGAGTTGGAAATGGAGCTGTTCCCCAGAGCAATAGGGGTATACTGAGGAGGGGGGGGCGCTACACCTGTTTATCACAGAGACTGCACTATGGTGCCACGTTTCAACTTTGTAGAGTGCCGTAGAGTCCTGCCTCGGCCGGGCAGGACTGCACGGTACCAGTCAGTCGGCTGATGATCCAACTACGGGGTGAAGAGATTCTTTTAGACTATACAATATTCAATTGCTGTGTTTATCTTGTTAATTTACTAATTATAGACTGAAGGGGGGGTTTGAGGGGGGGAGTGTCTTTGGGGCGGGGTTCGGGGTCTCCTGACTAGGTTCGGATTGGGAGATGCAGTACTACCGCCTGTGGGTCGGAAATGTTGGGGTTCCTTGTTTTGGTTCAGGGAGGGATGTCATTTTACACTCTTCCTTTGCAATGTTAAAGTTGTCTGCTTTTTGGAGGGTCACGTCAAGCTGCAGAGAAGGTTCCGATGGGGGCCAGGTGGGAGCTGCGAACTAGAAAAGTGCTAACTCATGATAGGTGATACATGTAAATACAAACTACTGACGTGGAATGTTAGGGGGCTCAATAATAGGGTTAAGCGGATCAGAGTAGCCACCTATCTCCGGCGCTATGGGGTCAGCTTCGCTTTCCTCCAGGAAACACACCTTTGGGGAGACTGCCTTAAGTATGTCCAGCGTAGATGGCGTGGACAGTTCTTTGCCACATCTTACTCCGAGTTTGCCAGAGGGGCTCTAATTTGGGTGGCACCGGGGGTCCCCTTTAAAGCCACACACACAAAATTGGATCCGGGGGGCAGGTTTGTAATTGTGGTAGGTACGCTGGATGGGCGTAGTGTATGCTTGGTGAATATTTACGCCCGAATACGGACGATGGGGAGTTTTTGGGTCAAGTGCTGGGACAATTAGATAAAGACCTGGACACGGAGCTCCTGATGGCGGGGGATTTTAACTGTGCACTGAATGGGACTTTAGATAGATGCCCCCCAAAGTTAGACGCCAAACCTAAAATGACCCAGATGCTCCAAAGTTATGACCTAATAGATGCATGGAGGCACCGCAACCCTGCTCATCGGGTGTATTCGTGCTACACGCCTGCTGCCAATACGCACAGTAGACTGGATTACTTCTTTCTTCAGGGCATGGTAATGGACCGGGTGGAAGAGATCCACTATTTGGCGCGCTACCTATCTGATCATTCTCCGCTCCTGCTCACATGCTTGGTGGGTGGACCTCGGCCCAAGATCCCGCTCTGGAGACTCAACACGGAGGCTCTTGGGGATCCCACTTATAAGGAGGCTATCTCACAAGGGGTCGAGATGTATCTGGAAGTGAACTGGGGTCCGCTAGCACAAGGGCGACTGAATGGGACGCCATGAAAGTGGTGCTTCGTGGGACGTGTATGTCCACGGAGGTAGGGCTAAAGCTGGTGCTGGAATGGGAACTCCGACAGCACGAGGACCGCTTGGCGGAGATGGAGAGGGACTTCCCCACAGACAAGGAGCAGCGGCCCGAGTGGACGGCCACGTGGCAACAGTTGGGGGATACCTGGGCCTCGCTTGGCAAATTTAATAGGACTGCCAGCAGGCGGAGATGGTACACGGAGGGCGACAAACCTGGAAGACTATTAGGACGTCTGATACGGGTGGAAACCCAACCTCACCCGATTTTGACACTACAGAGTGAACTGGGCCGGATGGTGTATACCCAGCAGGCGATTAACGAGGTGTTCCGATCCCATTTATGCAAAATATACTCAGACTCGCAGCCGTTAATGGGCGCCGAGGACATAGAGGTGTACCTTGAGGGGATACAGCTGTCCGGTATTGAAGCAAGTAGCCAGGAGGACCTGGGGGGCCACTCCGAGAGGAGGAACTGTGCGCTGCAATAGCCCATCTGCAGACAGCAAAATTCCCGGGGATGGACGGATTAGCGGCCAAACTCTATAAGGAATTCGGGGGGGTTCTGGTCCCAAGACTCCGTGAGGTGGCAATGGAGGCCTTTGACTGGGGCTCGCTCCCTGACTCCATGCGGGCGGCGACAATTGTAATGATCCCCAAGCCGGGTAAAGACCCTCTCCTCCCCGAATCCTATAGACCCATATCCATGTTGAATGTGGACTTGAAGATCATCAGCCAGGTGCTGGCTTCCAGACTCCTCCCCTACCTTCAACGCCTGGTCCACGATGACCAGTCGGGGTTCATCCCGGGCCGGAACACCTTACGGAATATCAGTCGCCTGGCCTACGTCATGCGAACTTTAGCGGGACACGCCAAGCAAAGCACGCTGGTCTTTCTGGATATCGGACAAGCGTTAAACTCGATTCGCTGGGCATATCTATGGAAGGTGCTTTTGAAGCTGGGCCTGGGGGAAGGATTTGTATAATGGGTTCAGTTATTGTATACTAGACCTGTGGCCAGAGTCCGCACGGGCCGAGGTGTCTCGGATGAGATACCCATATCGAGGGGAACACATCAGGGGTGCCCCCTCTCCCCCCTGCTCTTTGCCCTGGCAATGGAACCGCTGGCATGCCATCTCTGCGCGGTGCTACAGGACCGGGGTATCAGGGAGGGTGCAGTGGAGCATGTGGTCTTCCTCTATGCGGATGACGCCTTGGTCTATTTGAGTCAGCCGATGCAGTCTCTGCCTATCTTGATGACCGAGCTATCACACTTCGCGGCTGCCTCTGGCCTCGCAGTAAATAGGGTAGGTTTGGGCGGAAAATCCGTTCCGCTCGCGGATTTTGTGGATTTTCGGGAAATTCGCAATCCGCGAGATTCGCGAATCTCCCGCAAAATCCGCAAATCCGCGAGCAGCGGATTTTGCTCGCACTGCTCGCACTGTTCGCGTGAGTTCGCGCCCCGCGAATAAGTGCAAAATTGCAGAAATACGCTCTTAGCAAAACTGAAAGTAACTACTTACCACCAGGTTCAAAAGTTCAGGCTCATCATTAGTAGCCATTTCCTGTAGTGCTTCCTGAGGGGCCCCTCCAGAGTTCAGTTGCCAGTTGAAACTATTATGTGACCCTGCTCTGAACCTCAGAATAGTTACACATATGCCACAAAGGTCCTGAATTACAGCTAAGGGAGACAAGCAGGAGCCAGGCTGGAAGTTAAAATCCATTAATCAGCCCCTAATTCATTATTGTCAGTTGGGGCAGGGCAGGTGTTGTAACTAATTTTGCAACAATGAAAGCACTTAGCAAGTGCAAAAGATCACTAATCAGGGCGCACTAAGGAAGCAGGTGCCAGCTAAAAAAATATTCTGTGACACATTAATCAGCCCCAAATTAATTCAGGTCACTTGAGGCAGGGAAGGTGTGCTTTGCTTTGCCGAAAATAATGTACACTGGACAACCAGAGGGTGTGGTGATGAAACAGAGGGTGGCATGGGTGGGCCAGAGGGTGGCATGAGTAGTCAGAGAGTGGCAGTGGTGACAGAGAGTGGCAGTGATGAAGAAGAGTGTCCCAAACAGGCTGGACACGTAGAAACAACAAGTTCGCAAAACTTGCGACCCGACAGGTAAGTTCGCAAATTGCGAAATTGTAAAAACCCTTGCGAACTGGCAGAAACACGGGCGAACACAAAAAAAAAAAAAATCCGCAAATTCGCGGGAATTCGCGGATTTTGCGGATTGCGAATCCGCAAATCCGCAAAATTCGCGAACGCGAGATCCGCAAAATTCGCCCATGCTTAAAATAGGGCAAAATCCCAGCTCTATGCGATTAGAGAGAAGTCTGAATGGGAGGGGTCCAGCGCCCGGAGATGGGGATCCCATGGGTAGACGGCACACTTCGCAATGGGGGATCTGGATTGGTCGAAATCTGATCGATTTCTTCTACCACAACATGGGACGGATAATCCGGGGTCTGAGGGGAAGCATCGCCTTCTGGAACACCCTTAAGATCTCCCTGAAGGAGAAGATTGCTCTGATCAGATGATGGTCCTCCCGCGCTGCCTGTATACGATGCAGGGGTCCTTTTATGAGTTGGCGCATCGAATTTTCCGGGAAATGGATTCCCTCCTGGTCTTCCTGTTGTGGAAGGGGAAGAGATGTAGGGTAGGTCTAGAGGTCCCGAAGGGTAGGTGGGGCGCAGGAGGATTGGAGGTCCCCGATCTAGAGCTGTACTACTTTGCATCACATCTACAACATGCCATTGCATGGTTGGATACGGAGCCCTCCTGGGAACGGTCCTTGCTGGAAGGGGCCTATGGGAGTGGACAACTGGGAGCGCTGCTTTGGCAGGAGGGGGGACGGCGAGATCACATTCCCCCGCTGGTGCGGGTAGGGGCCACAATCTAGGGCCGTGTGATGCAACGCCACATCGGCAGCATGCCGTTCGCCCCTGACATGGATATGTGGCTGATGCCGCCCTTTGCCCGGATTGCGCGGGTCATGTCCATAGATAAATGGGTGGAGGGTGCTTGCCTGATGTTAGCCGATCTGTATCCAAATTATAAATTCATCACATACCAAGAGGCAGTTACTACTTTCGAGTTTGGTCCAGGGCAACTCCTTCATTACGCTAAATTAGCGGCGACTGCACGGCAGATGTGGCCCTCGTTTCCGGAGGCCCCGGCGCACACCCATACCTTAGTCACTATGTTGGCAATCGTGGGGGGCCGCAAGTTCGTGGCTCACCTCTACAGGGCTTTGTGGGAGGATAAAAGGTTACGGCTTTTGGCGATAGAAGACAAATGGAGGCGGGCGTGTCCGCAGGAAATCACCCCCCGTGAATGGGAAAAGATACATGAGGGTGTGCGGAAGGTGTCGGTGAGCAAGCGCTTTAAACAAATTCAATAAACTCTGCTGCCGGGCCTCAGTAAGGTTGCTGAGAAGTTGGTGAACAGCCGCCTGTCGGACTTTTTGGAGGCCAACTCCCTCCTAGGTGATTCCCAAACGGGTTTCCGTCCCGGTCAGGGGACCGACACCGCCCTGCTGGCGGTCGTGGAGAATGCTAGGAGCATTTTGGATTCTGGGGGATCAGTGGCAGTGATCCTCCTGGACCTCAGTGCTGCTTTCGACACCGTGGACCATCAGGTGCTCCTCCAACGGCTGGCGGGGGTGGGGATCACCGGTTCGGCCCTCAGGTGGTTTGCTTCCTTCTTGGAAGGACGTACATTTGAGGTGTGGGAAGGCCATGAAAAATCATCTTCAATCCCTCTCCATTGTGGTGTGCCACAGGGCTCTTCTTTGAGCCCTACTTTATTCAACGTCTATATGGCCCCCCTGGAGAGTGTGGTACTGCCGCTGGGTATTAAAATCATCAGTTATGCTGATGATACTCAGTTGGTGGTAGGCCTTTCACAGTCGGCGCTCCATCCTGACCGGCTGCACTCGTGTTTGGAGAAGATCTATACATGGATGTGCAGCTCAGCACTAAAGCTCAACGGCTCCAAGACGGAGCTGATGCTGCTGGGAAACCCCTCTCCATCTCTGTCCCCCAGCAGCTGGCCCGATTGCCTTGGACCCGTACCCACCCCCAAGCAGGAGATTAAGAGCCTGGGGGTCTGGCTTGAGCAGGACCTGTTGTTTAAAACCCATGCCAAAAAGACTGCTGGCGTGTGTTTTGGCCTGCTCCGCTCGGCTCGGAAGATTCTACCTCTGCTCCCAGCGGCCACTAGGAGACTTCTCATCCAGGGGCTCATCATCTCGCGGCTGGACTTCAGCAACGCGTTGTTCCTGGGTGCTCCAGAATCTACCATGAACAAACTGCAGCAAGTGCAGAATGCGGCCGCCAGGCTTCTGACGGGTCGCCCCAGGCATCTATCTGCTCGCCCTGCGCTGAAGGCGCTGCATTGGCTCCCTGTGAGGGACAGAGTGAAGTTCAAGTCACTTTGCATCGCTCATAAAGTCCTGCAGGGGGTAGGCCCACCTATTCTGGGGGAGATGGTTCAGCCCTATAAGGCCCTCCGTCCTCTCCGGTCTGACCACCAACATCTTTTGCAGGTAGGAAGGGTGAAGAAGGCAAGAACTGGTGGCAGAAGGTTCTCGATAAATGTGGCCACCTTGTGGAACTCTCTTCCCCTACATCTACGCTCGGAAGCTAGTCTTCTTCGGTTCCGCAAACTTTTAAAAACTTTTTTGTTCTCTGCTTAACCCCCTCATTACTTTGGTAGTTTCATTCTCTGGTGAGCGCTGGGATGCCTAAAGGTAACCAGGCGCTATACAAAACTCAGAATAATAATAATAATAATAATAATATAACATTGTACACATGACCTACCTTTCCCCTAAACGACTCTGGGTTATTGATAATACCAGGGATTCCAGATGCCCGAAAAGCCGCAGTCCCATGGCGGATTTTGTCCATATGATGTGGACGTGCCCTATCCTCCAATCCTATTGGAAGTCGGTTCAGGAGGTCTTGACGAAGGTTTCGGGGTGGGTAATAGACCTAGACCTGCGCTCTTGCCTCCTGGGCTTAATCCCCAAAGACCCTAAATGGAAAGTGAGCAGACGGTTCCTCACGCTAGGCTTGGTTACAGCTCGACGTCGTATTGCAATCCACTGGCTGTCCCCGCAGGGCCCGATGTTGCAAAAATGGAGGGCGGATCTATGGAAGTGGGCATTGGCAGAAGAGGCGCACATGAGGCATACGAGGAGAGATGGGAAACTACCTGAGGTCCTACAGGCTTGGGGAGTGATGTTTCAGGAGTTGGTGGGACTAGATGCCCTGTTGACACAAAACAGCTTAAACTCCACAAACTCGGGACAGGGGGAGACCCAGGCTCAGGGCGGCATGACACACAGTGACCCACCATAGAGGGAGGGTGGTATAGACCCTATTCATTATTGCTTTTAAGGACAAGGTAACTGGACAAGTGGCAGACAAAGCGCACTTTATTATCCTTGCCATTGGTACAAGACTGGACGACAACTGGACTTGGTATGTGGATTTTCATGCATAAGGCAAATATGATGTAGATTGTCAGACTCAATTGTATGCATTTCCGTGGTGCTCTGAATTGGTATAAGTGTATAACCTTGCTCTGCAATTTTGTCTAATAATGGTTTTTGAAAATCAAAAAAAAAAAAG
Organism: Lissotriton vulgaris; assembly: GCF_964263255.1. Lineage (NCBI taxonomy): Eukaryota > Metazoa > Chordata > Amphibia > Caudata > Salamandridae > Lissotriton > Lissotriton vulgaris. The sequence goes on from NW_028252534.1 coordinate 637,089, forward strand.
GTGGCATTTGCTCCCATCCCTGTATCTGGAAGCTCTGAAGCAATAGTCTGGAGCTCAGGCTCACAGCCTCACTAGTCGTGAACCATTTGATTGTCTCCCCAAACATCCAGTCCTCCAATCTGTCAGGGCCACCTTGCCGATCACGAGTGGCAGCTCGACCCATAGGTTCTTCAGCCCATTTTCGCCCTTTGGTGCCGTCTTCCACTGTAACTTAGTGTTAACGAGAATATTCACTGCCCACATGTCAATTTGTTGTAATTCTCGCTGCATGAAGGCCTGAGAGATGTGCCCCTTCTTAGATTGAACTTCATTGCAGATCATCTTCATTGCATTAGACTGGTCGCAAAGGGTCTGCTCCCACTGTCTGTCCCTTGTATGCCTCTGACTCTTCAGAGACTCCATTAACATACCTAGAAATTGACCTGGCTGAGTTCTTTCCTTCACCAGCTGACGTATTGATCATAGGCCACCATACAAGATGGCATCCCGTTGCTTCTACAAGGAGATTTTATGACTACATTAGACCTCAAACTCCTACTTCCACATCCTCATACATCCATCACATCACTTGCTTCTCTAATTTGTGGTAAATGGTCAACACTACAATTTACAGTACAAACATTTGGGTTTACAACAGCCCCATTGGTCTTTAGTGAATGTCTTGTGACTATGGCCACCAACCTTAGAAGGGGATGGTGTGACCTTGTCTTTCCTGATCTAGTTGACTGACTTATCAATAGTGTCAGCTGACAACAATGCATGTACACATTCTGATAACACTCAATCTTTTGTACCATCTGGGGTTTACCATAAATGTATACAAGTCCCATTTGTAACACCAGCAGGTTACACCCTTTTTGGGCAAAGTGATAAACACTATCTTGAAAGTCTTGCCCAAACCTGCAGAGGGCAATGGTATTCCAACAACTGCTGTATGTTTTTCAGTCTTCCTGGCAATTGCCGGTTCGAAATGTAATGATTATGCTTGGGATGATGGCATCATTTATCGCAATTGTCCAACGTGCCAGATTACACCTGGCCCCTGCAGCAGTGCCTCGCCAGTCAATGGCCACAATTGCAGGGTCAGTTGGAGGATCTAGTGTTGATAAAGCCTGGCATTGTGCACTCTCTGGAGCTGCTAGCCATTTCCCTGGTGCTCAAAGCTTTTTATACAGTTGTCTGGGACAGGTCAGTCCTTATAAAGATGGCCATGTACTACATACAAAAGCAGGAGGCATGCATTCTCTTATGCCGCTACTCTAGCACAGCAGATTTGGCTCTGGGTAACTTGTCACAACATACAGCTCCTAGCGGAACACCTCCTTGAGGCAGACAGCACCCACTTTCCTGACCTGCTAAGCAGGACAAATCAACACGTCTATGTGTGGGAACTCCATCCTCAAGCCCTACAGCAGTACTTTTTTGCGGTATGGAGGAGTCCAACAATTGACCTCTTCTCTCTACGCATGGACACTTAAAATGCCCAAACTTCACCACCAGGTACAAAGATCCACAGTCCATCAGCAATGCACTACACATGAGCTGGTCAGAGAGATTTGCAGGGACCTTTCTTCCTCTTCCACTCATTGCATATGTGGTCAGGAAGATGAGAAGTTTCCACTACCCTTATTCTCATGACACCACACTAGGCAGGCAGCCACACTGCTCAGCACTGTTAGATATGTCTGTCTCCCTTGAAGAGAAGCTCCCTATCGGGCAAGACCTTATCACTCAACATCGGGGACTAAACAGACACCTGGACGCCAGGAAGCTAAATCTAGCAATTAAATGCATGAGACATTAGAATTTGGATGCTTAAACCTACTAGAAGAATGCATGATTAGTTTGCGCAAAGCACACAGGCCTACCACACGTGCATTCTATGTAGCTAAGTGGAAACACTTCGACCATACTGTCTTGCGAATCAACTTGACCATTTTAATGCAACTGTTCAAGATCTCAATTTTTGTTAGCATGACTAATATCAACCTGCTGCTAAAATAAAGACACTCTCTCGTACTTGGTTAGCACCATTCACAATATTGGTTTATTAGGCCGTAAGCATGAACACTGCATTCATTAAATCGTACAATTGGGCCTGGTTTATATGTAACATATATGTATTACTTGGAAAGCCCGGCCACATATTACAGAAGAACAGCATTCATTGCTCTAGATGAGACCTTATTACTGATGTTTAAACAGTAGTATCATAGCCTTGGTTTCCCTGCTTGTTACTTTTCTCCATTTACATTCCGATTTTCTGTTGATCTACGAGTGAAATGTACTTTTATGTCGCTTTCTAAAGTCACATTGAAGCCATTTAGTAAAACCGACACTTCTCTCATGTTTGATGTTAATGTCCTCTCCGTCCAGATTCCACTATTACTTAGAATTACTCTCTCCTTAATGTGTATTTTATTTAAACCACTTTCAATTTAAGCTTCGTTCTACATGCAATCCTTGCACCATTTTTAGGTCGAGCTTAGAGCCAGCGAGCAGGCGCTGCTCTGCGAGACTTATAGTGCAGGAGTAGGTGAATAGAAGCTCCACCCATATTTGCCATTGGCTTGTGTCATTCTGTCCTAAATGCTGTCTTCTGATTTGTCTATAGGCTTGTTAGTCCCTCCTTAGTACCGCCTCCTCTTCATTTGTCAGCTCCCATGGAGACTGGCCCCTTTACTCGGGTTGTTACATGGTACGTGTTATTTAGACTGTGAGCACTATTTTCTTTAATGAGGTTCTCCTACTGCAGGTAGAACGTGCTTTGGTGCCTTCTTTACTCCCCTCGTCTCCCATTGCTGTGCCTTCTCCTCCGGGAAACGGCCACTACAACGCGGCTGTTCCACGAAAACCTTTACCACACATGCATTACAACGCATGCGTGGTAACGAGAGGCTTTACCACCCATATCTTTACTACGAAATACGTAGTAAAGGTATGTGTGGTAAATGAAAAAAGAAGGAGGTTGGGGGGGTCTCCCCCCAAAAACGAAAAAAGCGTGGGATTAAAAAGAGGGGTTGGGGGGTCTCCCGCACCAAAAAAAAAAAACTAACCTGCAGTGCCAAAGATCAAGCAATCAGCGTCGTTAGAGAGGAAACGGAATTAAACTTTCGCTTCTCTTTACGACGTACGACAGACGTAACCAACGAAGATGGAGAGGAGACAGTTAAAAAGGTAAGGGGAAATGTAATTTTAAAAAAAATGTAAGGGTTAAGGGCAGGGGAAATTATAAGGAGTGGAGGCTGGCGATGTATAAGGGGAGAGGTATAACCTTTAACAAGAATATGCCCTCACCACGCATAAATTAACAACGAAAAACGTTGTTAATCTATGCGTGGTAAAGGAATATTAGTGGTAAAGGTTATACGTAGAAAACTAATTCCGTTGTAACACATGCGTGGTAAAGGCATGCGTTGCAACGGAATTCGTTGTAACGACATACAACCTTCTCCTCCCCCCTGCCCTTCCTCCCGTTGTCTGTGCCTTATGCACCCGCCCACCCTCATGTTGTCCGTGCCTTCTTGCACCCCCATGCCCCCCACCTTGTCTGTGTTTTCTCCCCTCCTCTGCTTCCATCCCGTTGTCCGTGCCTTCTCCTCCCCCCCCGTCCTCCCTCCCATTGTCGTGATGTCCACCATTTGCAATGCAATGTCTTACAGCACGGTATTGTCCTCTGCACCAGGCCTTGGTAGCTTACATTGCCCATTGTGTACTGGACGAGGTCTTATCCAGCATTTCACTGCCTTGTTTGTAGTCTTTGGTACTGCGGTATGTGCACCCCTAAGCATTTCCAGTAACCTGGCTCCCTTAGCTCTGCTCTATGTCTTGGAAATGGCTTTAGTGCCCTGTTCATGATACACATACTTGCCAGTGCCATTTCTGTGTATTGTCCCAGGTTGTACTGTCGTCTGTGTTTCTATACTGGCTTTGCCCATGTGACTGTGCCCACCGTGTACTACCACTGTCATCTCATACCAGGTACTTCTCTTTGTCTTTTACTCCTGCTCACCACTGACCTTTGTTCTTTTGGGGCTGCCTGAGGCTCCAGGCAGAAAGGAAATGCCCACTACAAGCTGCAAGTATCACCTTCCTGCAGACTTCTACGTGAATGTTGGCAGCCTTAATTTCCATCCACCTCTTACCAATATCTCTACCCCTCAATGGACCACTTCTCCTAGTAGAATTCTTAGTTATTTATGTATGGATTGGTGTAATACCCTTCTGCTGCCAACAGTCACATCTCTGCTTTCCATATTCCACCAATCCATCAGAGTTTCCGCGAGTTACATAGCCCATATACCTCTCTGAAGCAGGGTGGATGCCCAAATCTATTTTCTTGTAGGTGATGTGTCATTTTGCTGCAGACCCTAGCAAGAAAACATTTCCTGCTTGTAGCTGTAATAGTTTCTCCTGCTGAGGTATTCATTGGTATGAACCTAGCTTTGCCTTTAGTGAAAACCATCCTGCTTCACAAGCTCTTGAAATGAAATGAAATGAAAAATTGCACTTATATAGCGCGTAGCTACCCGGAGGCCTTGCAGCGCTTATAATATTAGCTGATAATATTTCCATTTCTTTCCTCTTACTTCTACTACCCTGCTAGATGGCCATTTTCAGTCTGACTAAACCCTTGCCTCCAATTCAGACTCACTTTATCACTCATGTTTTGCTTTTTACGCTGCTCAACTGAAGGTTTCCCACTTCTTCATTCGCCTAGTCTATTTTGCCTTTCATATTTACCCACAGGCTTCTAGAAGTTTCCATTACGATCTGGCAGTTTCCCAAAGTACCCTGCGTTGTTGACCTTACCATTGGCAGTTTTTACATGATGATTCTTCTTCTAATAGCATGTTGTCTCCCACCCCCTCAACCTCATGATTGCTATTTTGATTTTTAATTTTATTTCCGACCCCACAAGAACCAGCTATACATATTTGAACAGTCAAGAATTTTCAAGTAAAGTGAAGAAAAGTTATTTTCCCCTTTTATAACCATGACAATACAATAATTCATTTCATTTACCCATGATTAAATACATAATCTTAACTTCGCACATTATTTTAAAGTGGCATTAGTTAATCATAATTTATACGGTCCAAATAATAAATTATCGAAAGCAAGCAGGACAACATTTTAAATACACTTGGCAACAATCCATACACCTTCATTCATTAAACTTCATAAAAGTTTCTTCCCTGGAGATGTTAGATTTTTTAACCTGATGATTGCTACTTTGTCTGTCACTTCCAGACATGGTCCCTATTTAAATCTTTCTTGAGACCGACATTTGATACTGGCGTTTATATTTTCATCTTTCTCTTCTTACCTGCTTATCACGTCCAAATTCTCATTGAAGGATTACTCTATGTTAAGTCATTTACCCAATGTGCTTATCCCATGACTCCACTGTTATTTGATTTTTCTGCAGCTTGTAGCCACGGCTGGCCGGTAGTGTGGGGAGGGGGAGGGGCAGGGTGGGGGGTAGTAATGTATGGATTACGGCGTTTAACAGGTAAGTAAACATAAAAATAAATAAAACTAATTTTGTTGCGTGCACTGCATCACCAAATGCGATGCCGTGCATGCAACGAAATTCGTTTTATTTATTTTATTTTTCCATACATTACTACCCCCACCCTGCCCCTCCCCATCCCCGCGTCACCGTCCGACCGGTACTCCCACTACCCGCGGCTGGCAGCTTGCCATTCCCATGAATAGGTGTGTCTTGTTCAGTTACTTACCCCATTGCCATCTCCATGAGAACGAAAAAACCTTGAAAAGAGGAAAACAACAGATATAAGATTACCATGTATTTTAATATACACAATGTTTATTTTTTATGAATGTAGATTTTTCATGCCTTTGCCTTGACATTGTTTCCGTAGTTGACTTCACACAACATGAATTCAGCCAGATATTTTAGCCAAATTGCACACCTTAACGCAATCAGTGCAACAACTTCTCTGCACAACCTTATCAAAATTGTCAAAGCAATACTTACTGTTGCCTTTACTCCTTCTGTTTTGCAACAGATTCACTTCCAAAGCTGCTTTGGGTTTTGAACAAGTTGAGCCATCAACCAACACATCACTAACCAGGCTGGAAGTTCATTCAGTCAAGTTTCCACCTGAAGTATTCAAACAATTGCCTAGAAGCCCATTACAAATGATCTTGTATTTTACACTTACTCCAATCCCTCCTGCTTCTCCCATATAGTTACTTAATGCTGCTTTGTGCCGAAGAGGGTGGAACCAAGCCAAAGATGGTGTCGGAGGGTTGAGACTTGAGCTCCTGCACCACCTACCCATCTCCAATGATCTTTGACATGACACCTTAAATTGGGATGCCATTTTAGCACATGCAAGTTCGCCAGAGCAGTTGGTGCTATGGAAATCTATTGATGAGTGTTTCAAAATAGATTTTGCCCATTTAGTATGACTGGATTTGTTGCTTTTTTTATCACCCAGTTTTGTACTTTTTACAGTGGGGGAGTCTCTCTACTTGTGTCTCACACCTACGGTAATCACATGGTAAGCTTACTGCGTTTTTATATCGCCAGTGTCCACCTTTTAACATAAAGCTGTTGTGACGCAGCTAGAGTAAGGGGCATTTAGCTGGTTACATGTGAACATGTGAACATGTGTGCTCACGCGTGTGCACACATGTGCATGCTGTGTTTGTGGACTAGCCTGGTGCAGAGGGTACTCTGCAGGGATAGATATTGACCTAGGGCCGGCCTTATAGTATTAGTGGACCCTAATAGGTAAAGTCTGTATTGTTTACTATTTTGTCTGCAGTGACACTGTATTATAGACTTAGGGGGAAGTCTGCCTAAGAGTGCAGTTTTGCCTCCCTTAGGTTTACAAAGTCCATTGAGGTATAAAACTGGCTTGAAAGTTTGCACCTAGTAATATGCAGGTCCCAATATCATAAATGTCCACTTTATGGGTCATTCCGAATTTTCATAATTCCCTGGCTCAACTCAGGATCAGAGCCCAGGCCTTTTGTCCTCTTGCTGGGCCAAGTTCATTACTCTGCTTCTCAGCAGAGGGAACAAAGGGCTCACCACACAAAAGGGGTAAATACCAGTGCTTCCCTCAGCTCCTGAGGAGGAAGGAGTGAGGAAGAAAATATGCTTTTGTTAATTAGCGGTCAAACTGTACCAGGGCTGGAACATCCTAGGCTAACTGAACAGCCCTGACAGTGTTGTTGGCAAAGGGCAGAGCTGGGGCTCCAAGGGGAGATATGGCCAGTGACTTCTAGACGGCATCCTTTTGAACTGTCCCAGCATGCTGTGCAGGAGAGTTGGAACAGGATAGAGAGGTGGTGCGGCATGCTAGGACTGGCCAGGAGTGCCTGGTTTCTATAACCTTCCACCTCCCTTTACAGTTCTTGCATAAGGGAGAAAAAGTGTTTTTTGCTGTTGGACTCTGGACACTGGGACTGCGATGGTGCAACAGCCACAGACAACTGGAAGGGCAAACCCCCTGATGCGCTAAGAGACAAAGGGCCTGAATTAGATATCGGAAGAAGGGTTACTCCATCCCACCAACATGGTTGACCCTCAAGCCATCACTAAGCACTATTTTAATTCTATGTCCAACATCTTGGACTCAGTTGCCTCAAACAGTTAAAGAGAATCCCAATAAAAGATCCAACCCCTGGTTCAATTGTAGCGTCAACGAGGAACGCCGCGATCTTAGGTTCATGGAAAGAGCTTGGAGACTGGCACCCCTCTCTAACTAACCTTACATTTCTGTGGATAAAACAAAGTGCCTAGAATAGGTGTATCAAAAGGGTAAAATCATCATATTTCTGTTAGCAACTAGACACAGCCATCAACGGTCCCAAAAATCTCTTTGAATTGGTTAAAAAAAACATTGGGAAATATAATTCCAACACGTCTGAATCTACAACACTACCTAATTGTCAAACGCCTTCCTCCTTCTTTTTTGAGAAAACCAAATCAATTGGCAATGATCTCTGAAATGCTGTGAATCTCTTACTGACTGAAACTAAGCTACAGCACAACTCCTTTGCACAGGAAGTGTGTCTGGGAAACCAACTCTGCAAACTTAAAAACAATGTCTCTTGTACCATATTTCAGACCTTTGATAACTCTGACTCCTAAAGCTTCTGACTTCCACAAAATATTCCAACCACTTCAAAGATCCTCTCCCCTCCAAACTCCTCAGTGAGACTTCACACCTCCTTACACCATTATGGACCAAAATTATCAAGGCCTCCCTTACACAATGCGCTATGCCTGACTGCCAAAAAATGTGGTCAAGTCAGCCTTATTTTAAAAAAGCCCAACGCTGACCTCTCAGATCCCAACAACTACCGCCCCATTTCCAGCATCCCAATCTTAGCCAAACTTCTGACAAAATGCGTTCAACAGCAGTTCTCCAATCACATTGCTTATCACCAACTCCTTGACCACTATTAATCTAGTTTTAGACCAAGTCACAGTATTGAAACTCCCATGGTCAACCTTTTTGCTGACGCTCTACGCTTACTTGATCAGAATGAATCCTGCCTTCTAATCCTACTTTACCTATCATCAGCTTTTGAAATGGCTAAACACGAGCCGGGCTTGAAAAATCCACTATCCCACTCCCATTGTCGAGCAAGATTTAATCAGGAAAAGCTCTTTTTAGGGACTACTCGCCCTTTCTGGTGTGCTATAAATCTGCTAACTTCAGTCACAGAACAAAAAGTAGGAAGACAAACTGACTTTTGACCTCTGCCTCTGAAAGTGGAGGAAATGTAATGACAGGATTTAAAGGCATTTTCATTGCTCACAAAGTGAAAGGTTTAGAAATTGGGCCAGCAAGGGATTTGTTTACTAGAAAATTATATGACAAAGATGAAAGGAACTTTGGTAAATCAAGTGTCCACACTTTAACAAATTAGTGACTGAAATAATTTTTACAACAGCACATCAATAATGTTACCACACTAACACATTGAGGATTTGAAAGAATACAGGAACCAGGTGTTTTTGAATCAAAAGATTATTGTTATCTTTATCACAGAGGAATTATATCAACAAAATAGGTACGGTGCAGAAAATGCAATTGTGATATAGAAAGGAGAAGCGGTTTAGATAATCCTATAGTATATCACTAAATAAGTCTATGCTGCTAACTAATGAAAGACACAATGATTCCAAATCAATAATTGAAAATCAAGAGTGGTTAAAAATAACAAGCAGAATTAGACTCAACAGTCGACGTTTCGGTCTTTTGGGGATGATTTCACAAGACCATCATCAGGACTTGAGCTTTACGCATTTGAAGGTTGGTGACCCTGAAAGAAATTTAAAATTCTGAGACGAATAGTTCCCAGAAGAGGATAAGGAAGTTGTTTGAAATAAATCAACGATGATGGATACAGAAGTGGGAATCAATCAACGGTGCTTGAAATAGGACTAAATCGACAGCATCCAGCACAAAGAAGATTTAGATTCTTGGGTGATCACTTCTCAATAGAGAACCAGTGATATTGTTCGGACTTGATCTCTAATGTTTTAACCCAGAGTGTCCAGGCCAGATAATGCTTGTACATAGAGTTTGCATACAGAGCGTAGGTATCCACATATGACTTGTGGATATTGCCTCGATTTTGGTATTCCAATTTTCAGCGATTAAGTAGAGGAACACACGATCACGACGTGGAGAAAGGCAGCTTATTTTCCAGAAACAGCTGAAAGAGCAATAGAGATACCTTTAAATCTTCTTATATTGTCACATTTGCTGGCTTTCAGAGACAGAAGTCAGTTTGTCTTCCTACATATACTTTTCATTATGTGACTGAAGTCGGGGATTTTGTAAAGTGAACTATGTGACAATTGAAGTGTGCAAAGCATGTGAAATGAAAGGCTGTAAGACGCCAGACCCAATACTGAAATAGCTAAGTGAACTGTTCAAACACTTCAAAAATATATTTCACTAGTTATAAAAACACTTTCACAATTCTGTGGTAGAAAAATATTTTTATAGGATCAATACAAATTAGAACATTTTACTTGGCGATGTGCACATTTTAAATATGTTTGTTGAAACACAATTTCCAAACATTGTTTATGCATTATTATCAGTAGAATCACATGTTAGTGGGAAAGTTATGTGCCCATTTCAATGAAAATATGCTATCTGTAAATGGCAGTGCACTACCACATCATGCTTTAATAAAAATATATATCAAAAGTGAGTTTTTAAACATGAACTGGGAATTATTACTGCTCCTGCCCAGATGTCAATGCTATTAGTGAACTAAGAGGCAAGCCAGGGATCATGTGTACCCTATATATGGGCTTGATTCTTGTTATAAATGGACCAAACATTTAGTCTAGTAAATAGAGTGTTTTTTGTACAGCAAAAAAAGTGATCTTGCATATTTTAAGGTGCACTCTTATGTAATAATAAAGAAAAGGCGGTTCCATAAGACAAAATATTTGCATGGGATCACTCAATTTGAGACCAGTTCACGGGTCAAGTACATTACAGTTAAGTCAAGTAGATTATTCAAGTTACTAGACCTGCAAATCTTGTAACATTTTCTCTATTGAACCTCTTAGAACACAGGATGAATCTCTCTGGTACAATGGTTCCGCTATTTCCTACAAAACAGATCTCAAAGTGTCCTTATCAATCACACCTTATCTGATCAGACAGCCTGTCACAATCGGCATACCCCAAGGTTCTTAACTTCCCCCCACTCTATTCAGTCTTTACATGGAAACCTTAACCGAAATCCTCAAGCTCTCCAACATCTCCTACCACATAAACGCTGATGATACGCAACTTTACATGAAGATTGCCTCTCTGGATGACATCAACACCCTCAATAACATCCTGACCAAAACTCAACACTGGCTGACTCTTTATCACCTCAAACTCAATGTCCTCAGAACCAAATTCCTACTAAAGTTTACACCTAGCTCCACATCTAAAATCAAAGACTGGTTCTCACTTCTCACCACCTTAAACTGCACCCCATATATCGTGGATTCAACAAAACCCCTAAGGAATAACACTGGTCAATAACCTTTCAATGCGGAATCTCATCAGCGCCACAACCAGAGGGGCCAATTACCAACTCTACACTTTAAGGAAACTAAAGCCCTTCTCGCCCAATTCAGATCTCAAAATAGTGGTTCAATCGCTGGTGATCTCCAAACTTGACAGTGGGAATGCTACCCTTGTACCAAAAATAAAACTAGCACCCCTGAGAGCTATCCTCAACGAGGCTGCATGGCTCATCAAAGGCACAAAAAAAGGATCACATTACCCCTACCTTCAATTCCCTGAGCTTGCTACCCTGGAAACTGAGGATCAACCTAAAAACAACCTGCATGACGTACAAGGTTATCCACCACAATACTCCTCGCTACCTGGCCCAGAAACTGGTTGTATCAGGAGGGAACAGATCGTCTCGTTGCACTAGCCCCCTACTACTGAAACCCAAAAAATTTCACAAAAAGAAAACCTACAACAGAACCTTTTCCGGAATTGCCCCCAAAATTTGGAACTCTCTCCCTCCGAAGACCAGGACCAACCCATAATTTAATCTTTAAAAAAAAAAAAAAAGGTAAAATGAGATTACTGAATGATCTCCTTCCAATCTGATGTGATTATTCTGTATCACTTTGATTCCATTGTCCCCCTGCAATCCCTTACTTTTTTTTATTATCATTCACTATTTTTACTGCTTGTGCTATTATCTTATGACTCTTTGTATTTGTTATAATAATGCTGTACAGTGCTCTGATGCCAGTATTGGTCTTGTTCACGCTATATAAAACTTCATAAATAAATAAATAAAATAAAACATGTAGGAGCCAGGAACAAGAATGCTCATATGTCACGGGCATGGCTGACAACATGGCCGAGTATCTACATTTGCAGAGAGCTCCGGCTGCCAGAATTTAATCTGCCAAATATCTGGCCCTTCCAAATGCCATCCATATAAGTCAAGGCATCCTAAATATAACAGGATAGCTCCTGCCACACTGACGGTGACTCCAGAGCTCTGAGGCCATTGGAAGCCGAGCCTGTATACTCATTGTTAGACCTGGCACCATTGGCGTGGGTCTCCCTTCCATTTTTTTCTGTTGCCTCCTTTGTTTTTGTTGTGTGTTGGATTCTGTATGGCTGATCTAGATGCTTTGGACACTTTGCCACTGCTGTTCAGTGCCAAAGTGCAAGTGCTCCCTTTTTGAATTACTGCTATGGATTGATGTTTACATGATTTGCTATTTGATTTACTGGTCAGTCCCTAGTACAGTGCACGTATAGGCCCAGGGCCTGTAACTAAAATGCTGTATGTTGCCTTGCAGCACTGAAGCAGCCTGTACATGTAACTCTGGAGGGCCATTGAAGAGCCTGTGTGAAGTCTGGTACTGCCATGTCGACTTGGCAAGTGCACCCACTTGCCAGTCCCTAAACTGACCCTTTTCTACAAATTAGTCACCCCTAAGGTAGGCCCAAGGTATCCCTGTGGGCAGGGTGCATTGTATGTGAAAGGTAGGACATGCCCTGATGTGTGTGGCATGTCCTGATAGTGAAATAATGCCAATGTTGTTTTTCACTATTGCAAGGCTACCTGTTCCCATAGGACAGAATGGAGAGTTTGTTTATAACATCTTATTAACATAACTGGCCCAGGAAACAAGGTAGAAAAATAAAGTTTAGTATGCTTGAACTCTGAGCTGAGGACGAATACTGCCCTTGTGCTGTTTGCTGTCTGGGGTTGGACTGCAGTGGCTACTTGCTGCCAAGAGGAGAAAGGACTTTGCTGCTTGCTTTGTCCCCCCTACTTGAAGAGAAGAGCTCCAAGGGCTTGAACTGTACTTGCCCCCTATTCTCGAGGTCTCAGGAACAGCAAAGAGCTCACCGTGTCTGTGGGCAATGTCAGTGCAGAAGAAAAGGGTAACCAACTTTGTCATCGAGTTCATCACAGGATTCCGTGTCCTGAAAGCACCGCCTGGAGCAACGCCTTGCAACGCAACCCTGGTCTCATGACTCTGTCAACGAGCTGCTGCTTGCACCGCGACATGAGGGCACCGTACTCCACAACGCTTCGCTACACGTTGCAAGGACAATCCCGACTCCGTCGCTGCCCGACCCGAACATCGCCCGGCTCCATCGCCGCACCGTGACTTGCCAGCACCGCAGCAAGCACAGTCTCATCCTTCAACGCAAGCCCTGGTCCCACCCACTCAGTCAACGAGCCGCTGCCTACACTGCATCATGAGGACATGGCCTGCCGCAACGCTCCGCTTCACAATGCGCCCACAACGTTTGCCCAGACCGACTCGCACCGATGTGTTGGTCGCAACAAGAAAGGCACTGTGTACAAGTCTGTTGA